>NC_134141.1:84241500-84880500 GCF_033958435.1 Carettochelys insculpta | reverse complement strand
GCTTATGGCGAGCATTTCAGTAATGGTGGTAATTTCTCATTATCACTGTAATGAAACTTCTTCATTCAGATGTACGTATATTGAAAGCCTGGATTAGATGGCTGCACACCTCAAAGTAATGCTACCAATACTTGGGGGGCCTACCTATGGTAAGAACAGCCCATTTTCAGCTCTGCTGTTTGTTTGTCTGAAAGCCCCACACTTTTACTTCTGAACATTTACCTCAAATAAAAATCATATAAACTTTTTAAGTCAAAGTGTTCTCAGTATGTGTTTGCACAGACTCTACCAGAACAGAGGCTCCTGTCTTTGCTGGGTCTTGCTATGATAAGGAAGCAGAGTTGCTCTTTATACTAAACGAGTGAACTGCAAATCATTGTAACTTTCCTGCATGATTATTTGTGTGTGTACATTTGGGGGTCTTTGGCACAAGGTGAATCTCACTTTTGGAGTTTGGCAAGGCTAGAGGGGTGCAGTGCAGGCCCTGATTCTGTAATGTTATTTTGAGTGCTGCTGATGGACTCATGATTGTGCTGCTGATGAGCAGCCTGGGAAGAAGATTGTGGCAGGTGCCCAGGCCATTCTGTGCCCATTTTCTTCCCATTCCCACCCACATGTTTAGTGGGGAAAGCTGTAGTCCTGTGGAGACTGCTCACCCCCCTGTGCAGTGATCCATGGTAAGGGTCATAGGCATAGGGGAGGACGGGCACTACATCTCCAGCCTATCATGTCTGTTGTGGGCCACGGTCTGGCCCGAGACTTGTATGAGCAAGCATTACTCAGCATGAGTAAAAGGTATGGAATCATTAGGTCTTTAAATGGTGCCCAAACTGGGAGGAAGTTGGCAGCAGAGGCTGTAGGGGAGTGTCGAAGCTTGCTGGGGAGTTTTTTCATCTCAAATACGTAGAGAACAAAATCCTGATTCACATTTATCTATAACTCTCTTTCTTCTACTCATGTGGCACCCATCCCTGTAGTATCAGAGCAACTCACATAGGAAACGGAGACCTGAATGTGGTGTTCTAATGTCCTAGATCAATGTCCTAACCACTGGATCATCTTACTCCTTAATCCTGTAAAAGGGTTAGTGGGCTGATAGACGTTGATGTCTGCTAATTTTTACGAAATAAATATGCACAATACGAGACAACTTTATATAATAACATATGCTACATAGCTTTTGCTACTCTCATTTCTTGGCCAGAAAGAAGCATGTGTTTTGACCATTAAATCATTTAAGTAGCTCAACCCTTGGGGGAAAAAGCATCCAATTATATTAGCTACTTTATAGCCCATGTCCACCACATCAATATTCTGTTTGTAACACTTACGGACATGTGAACAGTTCTATGGTAGTAAACTCAGTCTGTCTTGTTGCATTGAATAGCTACATGACATTGTATCTACTTCTCTAAGAACAGTAGTTTTCTCAGTGCCTTAATGCCTGACGTTATCATTTGTGATAGCATGAGAAGTGATCTCACAATGCTGTAGGAAGTACTGTACATGGCCAGAGCCAATTATTTATTTAGAAGTATTAGAAACATACTGCAATCTTTGCATAGAAAACTGGAAATATTTTTTTGCAATGCTTGCACCTTTGCAAAATTTCTTACTAGCAAGTTAATAGCGATAACTGCACAGGGCTGATGCCCTATCGGGCAGCTTGTGAACAGTGAAGGAGGAACCTTTACTTCCTCCACAAAACTGTGAAAATGATACTTATTTTAAACCCCGCTGAGCATCCCCTGTGGTAGAGGCTGTAGAGTACAATGGAGGAGTAGAGTCAGTGTTGCTCCTGGCTGTTTTCATGTTAAGATGCCATCCTTCTCTTCTTCAGAGAAGAACCTCTCCCCTCTTGCTGATGACTTTTGCTCTATAGTGAATGGAGCTTAGGCAGAGTGAAACAAGACATGGCTTTGAAACTATGGGGGCTCTCATCATGGGTGGTCCTGGGAGAGAGTCTCCTGAATGAATGACTTTCCCGCTATGCCTCAATGACTCTTATCTTATCACCAGCATTGCTGAGCTGTTATATTTAGAAACAGGCCTTTTCCCTCATCCTGACAAGGGCAACAAAGGCAGGGCTGTGAAATCAGTTGTGGAAGGACCAATAAAAAGGCCAAATTAAAACCAGACTAATACAACCTCCCTGTAAAATACCATGTAAATGGTATTCCTCAGAGTGCTGTGCAAAATCCTGGGAAATGAATCTTTTTAAAATGCCACAGGCAATGCCTCCATAGAACAAGCCACAGAATAACATTGATTTAAAAGCAAACAAACAAACCATGCCCCCAAACCTCTTCGCTTTGGATAGCATCACTACCATTTCCCTGACTCGGAGAATGAATACTTCAAAGTCACACCATGTGGGTGGGTTACTGCAACTTGTCAAATATTTGTTGGCTAGTTTAGATGTGACACTCTTAGCTTTCTGTGTGGGTAAAGGGTCCTCACAATTTCTTCAAAGGCTGGGCTTGGCAGGGCAAAGTACAGGTACTGAATGACAAAAAGTCTTGTGGCACCTTATGGACTAACATATTTTGGAGCATAAGCTTTCGTGGGCAAAGACCTGCTTCATCAGATGCATGAGTGGGGGGTGGGGGGGGCGTGGTTTCAGAGGGGTATTTAAAGAGTAGGGTTCCAGGAAGAGGGAGGGCCAGAGCTGACAAGGTCTATTCAGCAAGGTGGAAATGGTCCAGTATCAACAGCACTTATCAAAAGAGGGAAAAACAAGTCAGGTCAGACGGGGGGATGTGAGCTCTTGTGAGAATTCCACAGCTAGAACCATTTCTGTTTTCTATCATTCTAAAAACAAGCAGTCCTGTAGCATAGGTCTTATCCATAAAAGCTCATTACCTAGTAAATTTGTTAGTCTTTTTAAGGTGCTACAGGACTGCTTGCTTTTTGTGAAGCTACAGACTAGCAGGCTGACCCCTTTGGTGACATTCTACCACTTTCTTTTCCTCATGAGTAACTGTATGGCCCCTTGACAGTTTTATTTCCCATTTTCTGGGGTAGACAAAACTAAAATCTTGATATCAGAATGGCCCTGAACTTCTGGAAACTAAGATTTGGATGTAAATTCTGTGTATTACTGACTTGGTAAATTCATTAGTTTCTTAAGCATGTTGATGATGATATAAATTCAACGCAAGTTTGAAATGTAAAAGCCAGTCATTTTGAACTGGCTGAATATAATAAACTCTTTATGCGATCTATAAAAGGTTCTGGCTTCACCACTTTCAAAGTGACTCAAATATTTTGAAACTTAGAAAAAAGAAATACCCACTTTAGGTGAAATCTGCTTGTCGGCCCAAAATAAGAATGATAGAGAAAAGGCGGTGAGCTTTAAGGCTTTGGGTGGAATGGCTCTTATAATTTATAATTACAGTAGCTGTGATGTCTCTTTGGTAAACGAAACTAGAAGGCTGTAACAAATGACATAGAATATGGAAACTAATGATTAGATTTCTTGATATTGTTGGATCACAGGAGGAATAATGTTTAATAGATTTAGTAGATCCTACAAAGCTGAGGGATGTTTAACTTACTCTTAAACATTTGTACAACAGATCAGGCCTATTTTCTTCTTTTGGAATAGGTAAGTTTTGGAACTTGGTTGTTCTTACACAAGCCTTTGTGTTTATCTTTGTAAGTATATCTGTATCATTAGCTAGTGTGTTAGCTGTGAAGCAGATCAGCAATGGTGGTGGTGTTCAACTGACTGAAAAGAGAATTATGAAGGCACCCAATGCCGCTTCTAAATCTCACTTATTTAATTACTTGTGACCCTAAAGAGCAGCATGAGGCAATGGCACAAATATATAAAACGAATCCAATCCAAGATGTTAAAGCAAGCGACGCTCATTTGGGGATTTCTACAAAAGACATTCATAGACAATTTAGTTCCCCAAATTTTTTCTTTGTTAATTTAATGTGATTTCCAAGCTTTAGCATTAGAAGTGTAGCTTAAGACAAAAGCAGCATATGTTCAGAGCTGCTGTAGCGTGCTAAACCTGAGTCAACTGTCCAGCTGACAGCTGGACAAATTAACCTCTAGCCTCAGGTCACTCACATGAAATCTATCAGAAGAACATTGGTTTGGAAGTTGGGTTTAGCTACAGCCTGAAGTAAGAAAGAGAAATACTTAATTTAAAAACAAAGCAGAACAAACCCTGTCAGTTAACTGATGCTCCAAATTACCACCAGGCCATTGCTATTTGGCTTCCTTGTACGAGACTGTGAGGGGAAAGTTGCTTGGTGAGCCAGGATGCTTCTGTAAAAGGGCATTAAGCATAGTCTAACTGTAACAGTTAAGAAACAGCTTGGGAAGACAAATACATTTGACAAATACAGTTAATAAGGACTTGGTGAATCAGAATAGTAACGAACAAAGGCTATGGAACCTTATCTACAGGTAGATTCTGTCTAATGGTTGAATTGCTATTTTGCTTAATGTAGACCTGTGAGGGAGACGTCATTCATCTCTACTTAGGAAGTAATTATTTTCTCGTGAGGTAACCTTCCTTTCAAAAGAAGGGCCTGATCCCACGACATGCCGAGCGACCTCCATCCCACTGACTTCAATATCCATATGCAACTCCCAGCACCTTGTGGGACTGAGTAAATTTTTTTCTTTTCCACTTACTTGTTCCATTTTAAAGATACCCAAAAGGTGTCCGACCAAAATATCCTTATCTCAGATCTACCAGATGGGCGTAATATTTTATAGGCATTGTCGTCATATTAAGGCCAGAGTGCTATTATTTACATTTAAAAAAAAACAACAGTAGGTCAGGAGCAAAGTCAGTAGAGAATTCATGCTCCAATTTCCATGTTGTAACCAGTAGATTATTAATCGGATCACATGGACTAAAATGGCAGGAAGCCAGCACCAGCTTTAATTGATGCACTAAGTGAACTTTTCAGTCAAATATCTTTGAGATTATTTCTGGATTTTATTACAAGGAACAGATGGAAGAAAGGAAGGAAAAAAACCAGCAACATTATACAACTGAGCACTTAAACAATTTTTTTCCCCCCATCTAAGCTTTTCCAAGCATTTCCCAAAAGCGCCCTTCCCTCATGTTTTTACAAGTGGGAAAATGGAGGTGCAGACAGATACTAAATGACTTGCCCAGAATCAAGGAGCAGTCGGGGCATGGGCAGAGCCAGGGTTGGGAATCCGGCTTTATTTTCCCTTTGGGCTCCGATAAGAAGTGGCTTATGTTTACAAGGAAACAGGTCAGTTTATCAGAGAATTTATTTGGACTTAAATTTCTGGTTAAGGACTGAACAGATGAGAATACTTGAAGCCACAGTTTCAGCAGATTTTTATGCCCATGTTTGTTCTGCAGATTATTTCCAAGGCAAGTATCTGAACCATAAGGAAAGAAAATTAAGCCACATTTGCTAGGTATATAATAATGTACACCCCCCCCACCCCACCCCACCCCACCCGCCACCTCCGCTCCAAAAACAGATGTTAGTTAAATAGCAATCATTACAAAAGGGTTGTTAACTGTAAATAGACTCTGCAATGACACTTTAATAACCCATTTAGAGGAGATTACTGAGATTAGGAATAATAACCAATCGCATATGGCAGCAATACATGTTACATAAATAGTGGGGGTATGGCTGGTGTGCATCTTTCTGCTAGAACCATTTTGTGTCTGGTAATGGTCTTTTACCCCTCCTGCTCCTTCCACATCAGCATACATAACACAGCTTGGTATCTGATCTCCAGGGTGAGGCATGTTGTGGCGGGGGAGATGCAATTGTTGTGGTCTAGCAGCTGAATATTAGAACAGACTGAATTGCTATCAACATTGAGTGTATATTTAAATGGAGCACAAATCTGCAGAATTACTGTTCTAAAATGTCCTATTCCTACCCCAGAGATCAGCTTCCTGTGTCTATTCAGAGTCCCAGCATTGTGCCAAGTATGTTGTTTTCTTACTGTGTCAACACAGACAAGAGACAGATGCCTTCTGTTCCTTCCTGTGAATCACCCCAATAGTTGCTTACTAGGTTCTAATCCACATCCATTTCACCTGTGCAAGTGTCCTGGAGGACATAACTTGCAATCATGAGGCTCTATTCTCCTGTAAACAAAACTAGTCTTGCAGTGGTGTATTGCTGTTGGCTTTGGAATTATTCTCAGTATGGGTTGGTGATCATGTGGAGATTTACCTTTCTCCTAGAACTGCAAGGGACCTTCAGAGGTCATGAAGCCCAGTCCCCTGAACTCACAGCAGGACCTATCAACATCCTTGACAATTTTTTTTCTTGAATGTATTTGCCCAAGATCCCTAAATGGCACCCTCTAGGGCTGAGCTCACAACTCTGGGTTTAGCAAGCCCATGCTCAAACCACTGAGCTATTCCTCCCACGAACATCCCTATGGGGACTGCACTGGCATCAATTAACCTCTTCTGAATCTCTAATCCTAACCTCAGATCTGTTGGATGGGGAGGTGGGAATTTTGAATTTCCCAGATGTGCTTCAGTTTTCCTCTGTATGTTGCACTGCTATCCAGGGGGTGCAAAAGGGTAATGCTGCTCCTGGAACATGGCAGGAGCCTCTGCTGCAGTTTAAGGAATGTGTGTGACTTTGTGGCCTGTGTGGAATGACTGGAGTTATTAAAGAATTGGCCCAAACTGATCTTGATCAACAGGGTCCAGAAAGACCAATGGACTCCCCAGCTACTGCAGAATCAACATCTAAGAGCAGGAGACCCCAGTGGACGGGAGCTGAGCTGGAGAAGATGTGTCAAACGAATGGGGGAAGAGTTGCCTTTTTGGAAGGGCAGATGAATCTGGATTTAGGGAGACAAAAGTGGGATAGGGAAGAGGGCTGCAGGTGGAGTCCGTCACAGCTTGGTTGGCACGTCCGGGCACTGGCTCGGCCAGGATAGACTATGGCTTAACTTCTGCCTGTGTCTGCAAAGCACAGGGTTTTCAGATTTTGGGCATCAGGTGGCCAATAAAAGGTTAACTGGTTTTGCAAAGGCTGCCGCTGTCTAGGGTGACCATATCTCCCTGTCCCATATCTTATATCTCCCTTGTGGAGAGGGCCGGCAGCTGCTGCTGGCCTTCCCTGAGCCCTGGGGAAGCAGCAGCTCCCAGCAGTCCCTGAGGAAGTGGCAGCCGCCGGCGCTCCCGGAAGCGCCAGTGACGCAGCATCCGCCCATGTTCCCCCCGCCCCCCCCCCCAGCTTCCCTGATGCTTGGGGAAGTGACTCCCGTCAGCAGCTGTGCCTGTGCAGCTGCTGATGGAACAGGTCAGTGGGGGGAGGGTCCAAATACAAGACAATTAGTCCCTTTTTAAAAATAAGTAGACACCTTTTTGGCATCCCAGATACAGGACCATTCTGCCTAATATGGGACGGGTGGTCACCCTGCCTATGTCACTGCATGTCCTCATTGAGATCAAGGAGGTCTACAGTACAAGCCTCCTGCAGGTGTCTGTCTCGGGTGGATTCTCTGCAGGGAGCCATGGGGGTGAGAGAGGGTTTGCTGGAGCCCAAGGCCTGGTCTCAGAGCCTCTGAGCCCATCGGCTTGCCTCTGCCGAACCCTGCAAGTCCTTGGAGCTCAACACATGAAGCGGTCATTCCCAGGCTGGGACATAGACCAGACCCTGGGCCTCTGTGGTGGGAGGAAAAGTGCTCTTTAATCGCAAACTGCTTGTGCTTGATATGACATCACAGAGGCACAATAAAAACGAAACTGTATGAGAGATTTACAGAGGAGGACTGCACTTTAAAACAATGCTGGACCACCCTGGTCAGAAATAGTTTACATACAGCCCAACAGGGAAGAGGGAACAAGTCACACCACTACTACTCCTCCTCCTCCTCTGTTTCCAGTGAAGGCCACCATTACTATTTGTAGAATTACCAGAGGTGGAAACCCTGCATTCCAGCTAAATCTTCAGTCAACCCCCCTTCTCAGTCCAGAAAATACTGCAGAGTGAGCAAAGTGAAAGGATAACAGCAGCTTTGGCCTGGGTTACAGAAGGCGTTAGCATGCTGTCTAAATCCTAGCAGGTAAGTTGCCTGCCTGCACAACCAAGTTGTATTCACAATGAAGAGCTGATTCTTAACCCAATAAACTGTGCAAACACATTAAAGCAAAAAGTGATAAAAGAAATTTGGCCCTAATGGAAACTGGTAAACATCATCCATTGACACCCTCCCTGTGACCTCATTGGCTTGACTCTGCTGCCATCCATGCAGTAAATTTTGCCATTGACTTCAATGGAAGGAACTAAGCCTGTCCTGGGTGCTTTTGGAAATGACACCTATGTCAGCTGTAGAAGCCACACACTCCTCATCCACCATGTGGGGGTTCTGGGAGCTGCTCTTCTGAGTTCCTGTGGAGGAGCCAGGCGCAGTTACAGCTCTTAGCACAGAAGCCCTCTGAGTACAAGGACAATGAAAGTTCAAAGCAGTGGCTAAAGTTAGACTCTTGGGGTCCATTCTGCTGAGCCACTGTGTATGGGGAGGTGATGTGGGAGAGCACATGGAAGACTGTATGGTGTCTGCCCTTCTCCAGGAGCTGGGGAGCATTGTGCTGCTTTCACCATAAGGTTTCCACACCACCCATGCTGCAGGCTGTGCCATTAAAGTCAGTCTGCTCTTGTTTGTGGAGAACTCTGTGGTTGGATTACAGTATAACTGTCACTGTGCTAATGGAAAACCTTACACAAGCTACCGAGCATCGTGCCAGTTTATTATTTATTGATTTTTTTTTTTCTTGTTGGTCTTATTTTTGTACCCTTTGATGTGAAGCATTGTGCCTTGAAAGATCTGATAACATGCCAACCTCCGTTCCACAAGTAACTATCTTCCAGCTGCATCCCATTTCTGGGACTGAAATGTGCCATAACCACTGGCACCAAATAACTAGTCCCTAGCCCAGGCAGAGGGGGAGTTAGACAACAAGGGAGCTAATAACCACTAACCAGGAGTGATAGAATGGGAACAGCGCTCTAAGCTCACCATGACTCCTCCCCCTGCCCCTTTTTATAGGCTGTAAGGTTGAGTGAGTGGGAGAGGGGGAGTAACGAGCAAGGCCTCGGCGGAAGGGACAATGCAAGGGCAGGGCCTCAGGAGGATGAGGAAGCACGAGGTGGCATTGCATGGACAGATAGCGCCCTCTTTTTGAGCATCTGTGAGTCTCCCACTTTTAGGCTGACCATATCTCCCGATCCCAGATGGGGCAGAGGGATATGGGGGTGGTGGCTCCCCTTCTGTTCCACCAGCCTGAGCCATGGACATGCAGATATGCGGCAGGGGTGGGGAGGGCAGGTGGGTGGGCAGCTTGGGGTTTGCTGTGCAGGGTGGCCTGAAAGCAGCAGGGGGTGCGGGGCTGTGGGCAGCTGCTCCTGGGGGGGGCTGGGAGAAGGCAAGGAACTTCAGCCAGGTGAGGGGTGCTCGCTGCATGCTCCAGGCGCTGGATCCCGCAGGGTGCCTGGCAGGGTGGAGGGGTGTCACTGCTCCCGGGAAGCTCACGGCAGCACCGCTCTGCCCGGGAGGAGCGTTCCCATGGTGGGGTGCCTCGAGGAGGGGGTGGTGTCGGTACCTCTGCAGGCCCGACAGAGCCCGGAGGAGAGCCCTGTGCTCCACCTCAGCCCCCTTGATCCTGCCTGGAGCTCTGGTGCTTCTGCCTGTGCCACCTACTGCACAGTCTCTGTGGGCTTTGGGGGTCCAGGCACCCCCGCCGGCCTCCAGGAGCCTGGCAGCTCGTGAGGCACTGAGCCCAGGGCAGGGCTGGGGGCTGCCCACATGTTGGGCTGGATGAGCTGGGCACGTCGCAGCTGCCCTGCGGGAAAGGCCTTGTCCCAGCAGGGTGCATGTGAGGGGCCCCGGGCCATGGTTTCAGGGACCCTCAGGCAGCATGTGGCCCTTGCTCAACAGTGGGCTGGGCACTGGTTTTTCCAATCCCTGAGCAGTTTGCAGGGCTGCTGGGCAGTGCAGAGCCACAGAAAGGGGCCAGGGTGCCCTGTCCCTGCAGGCCAGTGCTGTGCAGTGCCTGGGCCCTTCTGCCTCTCCTGCCAGAGCCAAGTAAGTGGGCTCCCAGCTTCCCTGCCCCTCAGGGAGCCAGGAAGGAGGAAGCAGCTACCACTCTGCAGGCCCCCATACTGGCTCCCTCTGGTGCGGCCAGAGAGCACATGAGTATGTGCTCACTGGCCACCAGCTGAGCCTGTGCACCAGCAGGGGATCCAAATACCAGGCAATTAGCCCCTTTGTTAAAATAAGTCGGGATGCCTTTCTGGTGCCCTAAATACGGGGCTGTCCCACCAAGAGTGGGATGGATGGTCGCCCTACCCACTTTCAAGTCACTTCCAGCCCTCCAGCCTTGCGCCCATGAGCTGAGTGCTGCAATAAGCTCCTAAAGCTATTTGTGCAAAGTAGAAATCTGTGTGATTTCACATGAAGTGAGCATGTGAAGGCAGTGTGTGCTGGCTGGGGGAAATAAATGCTACAGGCCTGTTACAATGCAAATCTAATGTCAAATCACCATTGGTCAATCACAATGAGGATCAAATAAAACACCAACAGCCAAATCTTGTCCTCTGTACTCATGTCATATCCTCATTAAAGTCAATGGGTGTTTTACATGTATAAGGTGAGCAAAACTTGGAAATCAAGCCTGTAAACTTATCTACAGGTTGAACCTCTTTAGTCTGACACACACTCAGGACCTGACCAGTGCTGAATGAGAGAATTTGCCAGATGATGGGAATCCAGTATAGTCTAGCAACATTACCAACAGTTCCACTGCTTACTGGGCTCTTCAAAGACATTTAGGGGTAAATTACAGCTAACCAGCACAGAACAATGAGAGCCAGGACTACTGGCTGGAAAAAGACTTTATGGGACCACAGGAAACTTGGCCACTCCCATGATCAGTGGTCATCCGGTTAATTAAAATCATGCCGGATTACAGATGTTGCCGGACGAGAGTGTGCCAGACTGGAGAGGTTCAACCTGTACCATCTACAAATTACAGGTCTGACTTTCTTCCTCATGAATTCAAAGGCAAAACTCCTATGGCCTTTAGTGCAATGAGGAGTGTGCTTCATGTGGCCTTTCACCTTTCTCATTTTCCATCTGTAAAAACGCAGGTGTTAGACACTGCTGCTACTACAAGAATGAGCTTGTAACGATCCTGTTGACTTTCATGGGAGCAGGTCTCCTGTTTCCATTATAATGTGAAATGTTGGCTGTAAATTTAGCTAGCAAGAGCTAGTTTATGCTCTCTTGGACTATTATTTTGATTGATACTTTTTTCCCTGCGTGCCAATATTAGTTCAATTGTTGTTTCTCTTATAAACCTCTTATTTTGCTCCACTTCATATATGCCCCTGTTGCCATAGCAACAGGAGGATGAGACTATTTACAGAGTTATTCTTTGGGTACGTACAGTGGAAAGATCACACCTGAAATAACATGCAAATCACTTTAGCAGCTGATGAACAACAAAGGAATACTTGCTTTTATTTGGATGCAGCTTATTTTGTTTTAGATTTTCATTATAAACAGATCCCCCTTGCCATCTCTTACGTTTTTTCTGACCCACACCATACATTTGAAAAATGTTTAATGTGGCATAAACACGTTAATGTACAGAACAGACATATCTTTTTTATAACTACACATTCCAAAATGTAGTCCAATGGAAATAAACCATCGACTCTGAGTCTTATCTTGTTTCCCAGTTTGTAGCCTAACAAAGAAGCTGATTGGGTGAAGTGAACTATGCTGAGTGGTTACAGCTAATGGTATTCATTTTATATTCTGAATACATTATGGACATAATTTTTGTGCAATGCCCAGAAAGTCAGTTGTGCAACTCCTGTTGTTTATGGGAGGTGCGTTGGGACAACTTATTCACCTAGGAATGAAACTTACCTCTGTGCAGCAAACAACCTGTGCAAGACCCAGCATGCTATCTATGTAAGGCCTAACACAGTACTTATAATGTGCATGGATGACAGGGATGGATCATTTAATGATTATCTGTTCTGTACATTCCTTCTGAAGCATCTGGCACTGGTCACTGTTGGAAAACAAAATGCTGAACTAGATGAATTATTTGCCTGACCCAGCATGGGTGTGCTCATGTGTGGGGCTTTGAATAAGCCCTCCACTGTGTGGGGTGAACTGCAGTTCAGCCACAGTCAGCCTGTGGCTGGGATGCCCACTCAGATAATGCCATACATATTCACATGGGAAGGACATCTGGGGACATCTGCACGGAAGAAGTGTTTCTTACAAGAGAATTTGAATGATGGGAGAGTAAGGGGATTCTAAGTACAAGGGGAAGAAGCACAGAAGATGCAAAAATGGGAGTGGAAGAACGTTACAAAGTGGAGGGCTGGGAGCTTAATTGTATTTTCAGTGAAATGACTTAGATG
The DNA here is from genome assembly GCF_033958435.1 of Carettochelys insculpta. Lineage (NCBI taxonomy): Eukaryota > Metazoa > Chordata > Testudines > Carettochelyidae > Carettochelys > Carettochelys insculpta. Next base: position 84,868,068 of record NC_134141.1, on the reverse strand, counting down.
CTTGGAAGATTCCAGCTTCTAATGTATACTCGGAATTCTTTAGTACAGACAGATAAGTCCATTTTGGGGTTTGCCTTTTCTATCTCCCCATGCTGCTCCCCAGTCAGGGAAGTGGAATAATTCATAATAAGTGAAATAATGAAGCCAGGGAAGCCCTCTGCTTTAGACTTTTAGCGCATGCTATTCACTTGAGACAGTCCTAGTGAAATCTACTTGGAAACGCTTGCTTATGCGAATTGGGTTCTGCTTACATGTATGATAGAAGCCATTTAACTAAAGTTCCCTGGGCTTCTTTCTGGAATTATCAGTAATCCCCAGAAATGGAGCCACTCAGACTTTGGGTGACTAATAATACAGTGTTCTAAATGGTGCAGTTAAGTCTTATGCTGCCAATTGGGCATTAGGTCAGTATAAAATGATGGATAGGGACAGATCTTCAACTGGTATAAAGGCTAATGGGTCCCATGAAGTCAGCTGGTATCAGATGAAAATCTGACCCCTCTATGTAAAAGGGCACACACTGGAAATCTCTTATAGAAATACAAAAAGGGATGTCTGTATTTTGTGATGTGACCTGGCGCTCAATGAATCGAAAAACCCATCACTCTGGTTTGTCCAGTGAGGCCTGCTAGTTGATGTGATGCATGACAGCCAAAACCACCCAGCTGCTGAAACGCCTTTAACTTCATCAGGGAGGTGTGCCACGTACAACAGAATGCTGCAGCCCTGCCTGCCAAATGGTAGTGCTTATTATATTCAAGTGTGCGTAGCACAATATTATACCATGTATTGGGACTGCAGCAATGCCAATGGTGCAGGAACATTTTTAAAAGTGGGGATGCCAATCCCACTTTCCCCTGATCACCACCATCCCTAGCAGAGGGTGGGATCAAAGCCCCAGCATGGGGGACTCAAGCCAGAACACCCAACCCATGGGGCCAGCAGCTGAGACCCTGGCATGTAGGGTAGCACCTGGGGGTCTCAGACACTAGGTCCGGAGCCTGGGAGTGCTGCCTGCACTCCTAATTGCCATGTATATGAGCAGAGCCCAATAGAATATGAAAAAGGGAGAGGCCAGCTCTGGGAATTTTCTGCCCATATAGGTGACATCTTTGTAACAGCTGGAGTCTGCCACTCGCCTCAAAGATTCTGTATTTTTCACACACACGTCCCAGTCTTAATGGAGTCAATGGGAGTTTTGTTTCTGATGCCAGTGGGACTACGATTTTAGCCATAGTACTAATTTGGTATTTGGCGCAGAAGAAAATTGACTTTGGATGGGTGGTAGCGAGCAATGCATAAATGTAGATGTGTGGGGGCACAGATGTAGGAGGAACACGAACCATTGTTGACCGATCTAGAAATCCTGCCCAAAGACAGATCCACAGAGATCTGCCAAAACAGAGGTGTAATGTGTAAACTCAGCTGCCTTTATTGCTCCCAGAGATACTACTTTCCCCTTGTATTCATTTATTCCTCTCAGCAGAGCCACCCTGTTCATAGGACAGTTTGTCATGTCCACCTCAATTCTCACATGCTTTGGGGGGGCCCTGCCTCAACCATCGTATTGCTGGACCCCCTGAGGGATTACCTGGGGGTGTGCCTGGCCTGGGGTCGCAGGAGGTGGGGGGGCGGTGAGTGACCTGCTGTGGTGAAGTGGAGCTCAGTGGGCTGGGAGAGGGCAGTGGAGTGGAGCAGTCTGGGAGGTTGTCTGGTAGGTTGCTCCATCTCCTGCTGCCGTGGTGAGCGTGGGAGGTGGGACTAACTCCTGCTGCAGCCTTGTGCCAGACTCATCCTGCCCCTACTCCCCAGGTAATTCTCCTGCTTGTGTTGTGAAGGAGTGGAGGCTTCGGGCAAGGGGGTGGAGCAGGGCTGAGAAGGGGTGGAATGGGATGGGGCATGGAGAGGGGGTGGAGGAGGGTCAAGATGGGGTGGGACTTGGGGAAGAGGAGCCAGAGGGTCAGGATGGGGCAGGGTCGGGGCCTGCCGTGGGGAGGTTGCCCCGCACCCTCGTAAGCTTGGCTCTGTCTCTCAGACTTTAGATCAGAGGGGTAGCTGAGTTAGTCTGTATTTTCTAAAACAATGAGAAATCCTGTGGCACCTTATAGATGAACAGATGTTTTGGAGCATAAGCTTTCGTGGGAAAAGACCCGCTTCGTAAGATGCATGCATTGAGGACAGTACCCATGACTCATACATCTGACGAAGTGGGTCTTTGCCCACGAAAGCTTGTTGCCTTTAAAGGCTTTAGATGGGAGGCCTAAAGTTCAGCTAAGCAGTTTTCTAGTTTCCCATGTATTTCTGACACTGCATCTGTCTCCTACTTGTAACACTACTGCTAATCCACTCCTGGAAAAAAAGGTACAGCCAATTTGCCAAGGTCCTGTGCAAAATTGTACAAGGGTTGGGTTTGTTTACTCAGTTGCAGATGTACGTCTGTAGATTTTAGAGGAGAATGCCAGAGTGCTGTTCTTTCTGGCTGTGAACCCAGGCCCCATCTCTGAAAAGCTCCTGAGCTGATTAACCTTTGCTGAAGCAGAGGTGGCTCATGGAGATGCAACAAGGTGGGGGAGTGTCACATGAACCCCTCCAGCATTGCCCCCCCATCAGCATTTTGGAGTGGGTAGAGCACAGGTGGGACAGAAGAATGTGTTAGTACCTCTCTCTCCCTGCCCCCGGAATCCCCACATTAGTTGTCTCTGGCCAGAAAATTATTATAAAGATGGCATTTTGCCTCCGAGCTCCCATGTGTTGGATCGAGTCAGATCCTGGCATGACCCAAACCTTTATTTCTCAACCAGTACTATGAGTACCCTTAAGGGTACTTGAGGGAAATCTGGCCGGGGGGGGGCGGGTACGTCAACAAAAGTAAAATCGGGAGAACACTGAATTTTTGTTGTAAGTTTTGCAGTGCTTTATTATTTTTGTACTTTTTTTATACCCCAAAATTTCATCACCTACGCAGCTACGATTAAGTTGTTTAAACAAATGTGTTGCAATGGTAGAAAAAATTGTATGTCTGAAAGCAGTAGGTACTGGGGTACTTTTAACTTTATTTTTTCAAAAAGGGGGTACTTTATTGAAAAATGTAGAGAGACACTGACCCAAACTGTTATTGCATGATGCTTTTCTATCTGACCTCAAAACAAACACAATACAACTGAGCTGAAGTGCTGTGATGAGTCATAGTTGCCATTGGTGCCAAGTGCATCACATGACACTTCCCTATTTTGTTCTTGGTATTTTCATTTGTTTTCCTGCTGAGTGGTTGAAGTTGAGACTCCATTCACCAGGAGATATGCTGAGACCATCTCAACTGTTTTCATGCATTATAGATGTCCTAGCATATAACTGAATGCAGCATAATGCTATAATTACTGATCTATGTATTGCTATATATAAACGGATAAGTAATGTGTCTATGCAATTCAATGTGACAAAACAGATGAAAAATAAATTGCAGAACAAATAGCTGCTGGACCAAATAAACCCATTGATTTAGAAGAAATAAATAGTCACTGGGCTGGATTTGCTCATAAGGGATGAGCTGGCAACACGAGCTATAAAGTTCACTTTTTCTCTCTTGCTCATGGTGGTGCTGGCCAGGAAGAGGCTGGTTGTTGGCATGAATGAGAGAAGCCATGGGGCAGATCTTCCGCTTATGCCCACCCAGCCACCTTTTGGCTTTCAGGGATCGCTGGCATCTTCAGAAGTGAACTCAAACCCTCTTTGCAGATGAATGTGGCAGCACTGAGGACAACACCCAGAAGGCCGCACAACAAATGACTGACACAGCAAAAGCGTGTGGATTTGCATAGGATGACTAATAGTTACATAAGAAGGAAGCTACTATAAATCTAAGGGGCCTTGCAGGGGATGCCTCGTCAACATCAGAGCATCAGTCTGCATTGGCAGAAGCCTAGCGCTTCCCCCTCCTCCCATCTAACTCACCTGGCCAGTGAAGTTAAGGGGGGCAACTAGCTGGTGGTAACAGAATGGAGTGTGTGTGTGTGTGTGTGTGTGTGTGTGCGCGCGCGTGCATGAGTGTAATATATCACCTGTATATAATACCATGTTGATTGATATACGTATTACCAATAAATGTGGTATTTTGCCTAATCCCCCTGCAAAAGATGCCTGCATCATTCTTTTAAGTACAACAGGAAGGTGGGGGTCCAGAAGCCACAGAGAGCTGTACAACTGTTTTTGCATGGCTAAAGTGGTGTAAAGCACTTGGAAAGAAAGGACCAGAGTCTGCCCATCTGACTTTAGTTACTGGTTGCAGAACTGTGATAGAATGTGATTTCTGTGCAAGGAGGCAGTAGAACCACAGAATGGCTTCCCAGAGGCCACTCGTTACATAAGCAACAACTCTCAAATTAACCCAAATGTTTTTGGGGTCTCCTGACGCAGAAGTCTCTGATTCTCCCTTTATTGTGTTGCCTGAGTGTGGAATAAACAATCCCAAAGGGTCCCTCTAGGCAGGCCTGCTGATTGGTGCAGGAGAAGGGCGGGGTGGGGGGGTGCGGACTGGAGCTCCCAGTCGCTGCTACCGCAGCAGCGAAAGCATCTGGAGCTCCATGTATTCTTAAATTGCTGCTGGAGCGTTACACAGCATGCTCTGGGCTGTGCTGAGGACTGGTTGGATGGGCCCATACCTCAATCTGGATGGTGCTGAAGGATGTTTACCCTCAGCCCCACCACTTCCTCCAGAGTTCCTGCTCCTTCCAGGAGTGCATGACGGAACCCCCACCCATCATGCCCAGAGCCTGATGAGGCTGTTAGCCCCATTGCACTTGAAACCCTTGCGTGGAGGTAGATGGTGATCAGCAGATGTCCCTGGTCACTGACATTGTGTCTGAATATTTGCTACACATCTATGAGAAGAGGATATAGTCAGGTTGAATTAATAGAGTATGTCATATGTAGAAAATCAGCATGTCCTCTTGTGCAAAGTTAATTTTAGTAAGTCCGAACGTTTATAACAAGTAGGATTTGAGAAGTACTTACAAATGATTCAACCCCTGCCCCACTTTTTTTTCCAGTGTATAAACTGTAGAACATTATGATTTTCTTCACCAACATGGCTACGAAATTGAATAAATGAGAATGAATTTTGTGATACTATCTGTGATTTATTTTTCTCTTATTTCCTGATGATATCTAGATAACACCAGGATGATAAAAGGTTTAGAACATTTGACCTATGAAGAAAGGTTAAATAAATTTGGAAAAAGAAGACAGAATGAGGGATGGTAAAACAGTCCTCAAATATATTAAGTGTTGGTTGTAACAGGATGGTGATCAATGGTGCTCAGTTGTTCCCCACATTCACTGAAAGTAGGAAAAGAAGTAACTTGCTTAATCTCCAGTAAAGATGATTTAGGACAAACTTCCTAGGTTTGTTAGGACAACTTTCCTACATATAAGGCTACATAGGTACTGGAATAGGCTTTCAAGAGATGTGAAATCTCTGTTGTTGGAGTTTTTAAAGAATAGATTGGATGAACATCTCTCCAGCAGACTTGGTCTAAGTTTACTTGTTCCTCCTTTGACACTGAGGAATGGACTAGATGACCTCTCAGGCCCGTACGTACGTGTGTGTGTGAGAGAGAGAGCGCACCTCTCCATGGTTTCCCTTTTCCCCTGCATTCTTCCTGCCATGTCCTCCTGACCTGTTAAGCCCCACTTCCCAATGGGGAGGCCAAGCCAGAGCCATCCCACCATAGGAAGGTTCAGGTTGATTGCCCCAAGCACAAGATCGTCTGAGGTTACTGGTGGTGGTGGTGGTGTCCTAATGCCGGCAGTGGGTCTGGACCTACTTCAGCACTTTAACATCCATGGCGGCAGGAGCTTCAGCAAATGGAATGACCCAGACTCTGCTTGCTCCACTCTGCCACGCCACCTCACAGCCACGTCACTCCACTTCACTGTGGTGGCAGGAAGTGAAGTGGCATAGCCCCAGCCTGTTTTATTCCCCTGAGCAACAAGGCTGGGAGCCAGGGCAGAGGAACAGCCTGGGATTAGGTTTCTATGCTTCCTGCACCAGCAGTGAGTGTAGGGGGTAGGTTCCAAGCCTGCTGCTGTTCCCAGGCTTCCTGGTCATCCTTCAGCTCCTGTTGTTCAGGAGAGGGGGCTTGGGAGAAGGGGTGCAATGGAGGCAGGAGAGGGCAGAGCAGGGGTGGTGCTTGGGGGAAGGGGTGGAGTGGGAGCAAGGCGGGGCCTAGGATGCTGGGAGGGGGGCTGTCCTGAGTCCCTCAGGCCCCTAGGAATGGCATTGGGTAGAGCTCCCTCCTATCAGCATGGATGTCTACAGTAGTGCAGCTGTGTCACTGTAAGCTCTCAAGTGTAGCCGTAGCCTTAGTTTGTTACTGTGGGTAAGAGTGGCTATAGTTAAGAAAAGATTGGATCTTGAACAGTAACTTGACACAAATGATTCCTCTGGAGGCTTTTAATTGTCACTTAATTAAACTCAAATGTAGGATTCCTGTTTTCACTTAGAGGAGGGCAGAAACCCATTCATAGCCCAACAAAACGTGGGCTATATGCAGCTAAGGCGTATAGCTTCCTGACCTCAGACTGTGCTAAATAGAAAAAAGGAATTCCTGCAGAAGACGAGCCTGTGCAGTTAGAGGAATAAGCAAGCAAATAATCAGAGGAATGATTTAACACTAAAACAAAAGAAAAACACCTGGTTGGGGGGGTGGGGAGGATGGAACATCGCCTCTGAGCAGTTTGGAAGATGGCACTAGAGTTCTTTGGCTTATAGACCCTGGACTCTGCTACAGGGTGGACCTCTGTCATCTGGCAACATCCACAGTCTGGCATGATTTTAGTTAGCTCAACAGCTGCTTATGGGCATGGTCAAATTTCCTACAGTCCTGTAATGTTTGTTTACAGCCACCAGTCCTGTCTTGCGGTGTTCTGTGCTGTTGTAATTTAGCTGTAATTTATTGCTAAATGTCTTCTAAGAGCCCAGTAATCAGGGGAAGTGTTGATAATGCTCCCAGACAATATTGACCTCCAGTGGTTTGGCAAATTCTCCAATCCAGCACTGGTCAGGTCTTGACAGTGCCAGACTAAAGAGGTTCAACCTGTATTGGTTTTCCTCTGTTTTGACCTTTTCATCTGGAAGATCCCTGATGGGTTCCCGTGGAACTATTTAGTTTACCCAGCAGAATGACTCTCAATGGCTGTGTCTACACATGCAGCCCCTTTCAGAAGGGGCATGTTAATGAGGCACTTTGGAACAGGTTAATGAGGCGCTGACATGCATATTCAGCACCTCATTAGCATAATGGCAGCCAGTTGTGCTTCAAAAGTGGTGCTTTCAAAATGCAGACTGGCTATATAGACTAGATGCTTCAAAATAAACACCATGCTTCGAAATTCCCTTATTTGCAAAACAAATTGGGAATAAGGGAATTTCGAAGTCTGGGATTTATTTCGAAGTGTCAGCCTCTACATGGCCAGTCTGCGTTTTAAAAGCAGCTCTTTTGAAACACCGTTGGCTGCCATTATGCTAATGAGGCACTACATGTGCATGTTGGTGTCTGATTAATCTGTTCCAAAGTGCCTCATTAACATGCCCCTTCTGAAAGGGAGGGCAAGTGTAGACATGGCTTATGTATCTAAAAACAACATTAACAAAACCCATTGTTTTATAGAGACTGTCAGCAATCCTTGCCTTGGTTACCTTACTTCTTTGTTAGGCTCCTTTCTCCTACCTTTCCACTGTTCCCAGCTCTTTGAGGTGGGGCCCCATTGTCTTTGTTTCTACAGACCTCAGCGTGTTGTGGGTGTTCCTATAAGCAGGAAGTGGTAGTTAACAATGTTCCAACTCCCATTAGAATAGGCAGGAATTACAGGGGACTTGCAAACGGAATTCAGACTTGTGTCCTTTGCTTATCTCTTTCCTATTGTAAGGCAGGGTATCAGATAATCTGTGTTACTTTATATTTTTATTGTGCTTCAAATTGTGTTTACATTTGTGAGTCTTACTATTTATATATAGAAGGATGGGCTCCTGGTTGAGAGACTGGCGGGGAGGAGGGGGAACTCATCTGGCCTGGGCTCAGTCCATGACTCTGCCACAACCCTACTGTGTGACCTTGTGTAAACGTTTTACTGTTACCTCTCTGTTTTTTAGTGTGTCAAGGAATTTTAGACTAATGAGGAGAAAAAAAAGTAACAGGACAAGATCTATAAAATGACTTTGATTGCAATGCATAATTTCTTGGCGTCTGAATGGATAGAAGCAAAATTTTGCTCTTATCTATAACCATATAATTCCTTTGAAGTGAAAGAAGTTGTATGAATACAACAGAGCAGAATTTGTCCCTTGTTATCGAAGAATAAAGGCATTTCTCGTGATTGCCTTTGATTGCGGAAGGTAGTTTTTATAAACCTGTCATCCTTATCTTGAGTCATGCTCTAAATATAACTTTTTACAGTTTCCTCTGTGGCTTCCAAATCACTGGCATATTTCTACGCCTAGCCACTTTAACCCATTCTGAAAGCCAATAGTTTGTGGGCACTGCACCCTGGATCACGAGATAACATCATAGCCTATATGAATGCTTATGCTTTCTGACAACTCCATTTTCTCCTGCCATCTGTGTCCTTACTTTTTCTGGAAATGATGATACCTCAGCAGTTTCATTTTATTATCCAAAGTTAAATCCAGGCAGAAGAATATTTAGCATGGCAGCAATTTCTCCTGGATGCTGCAGCTAAAGTAGAATATTTTGCTGCTTAAATAAACAAAATTTAATAGCAAAATCATATTTGGTATTGTGCACTGAATATCACAGCTGAATTTCTGTAGGTTAAAACTGTTGTCAGGTTATCCCGAACCCTTTTACACAAGCTTTAGGGAGAAAAAACAATGGAAATTGTACACATTTACTTGTGAAGTGCTCATCTTTTAAGAATTGGGCTTCTTGTTACTATGAACAACAAAAAGCAGCCCAAGAAAGTCCCCTCTTCTCTGCATGTCATGTCTGGAGAGCCCCAAAAGAAGCTGGGCAAATGTTTTCTTGGTTCCTAAGGGAGAGCTAAATACATAGCAGTATGTATGATACTGTAATGATGAGCCTTAAGACATTGCCAAGAAGGCCTTTTGTTCCTGCACAAATTGATTCTTGCTGCTAAAATTCCAGGGTATAACAGTGAGTCAAGCATTCAAATATGGACCCTTGAAAGGATATTGCAGTCCCACATTTGGATGTGCAAATTGACGCAGATCTGTAGCTGTGACTTTGCAACATGTGATGATCCAGAGCAGGAAGGCATGCCTTTCACGACCACAAGTCCTATTTATTGCAGTTCTATCAGCATAGCTTTTACAACAGGTTTTCTCTTGCTTGAGATTGCTTAGTATCTCTGATGGGAGTAGGGATGGCCCACTGATGGGAGTATATATGTGTGTGTGTGTGTGTGTGTGTGTGTGTGACATTACTGGATTTTTAAATTAAACGTGAAAGCCATTTCTGTCACCATTGTGTATAGTGGCATCAAATCTTGGGCCAAGTGAGGTGTCTAATGAAAGCTGGTAGTGCCCGGAATCTGTTTGTTACTTATATATCTGTGCCATGTTTGTATGTAAAGTTACAGATATTGGCTTCATACCTGAACTAGAAATGTTTTAGTGTTGAGGTTCACAATGGAGGTATGGTCACCTCCCCAGCCAGGATGATGGACTAAATAACAAAGGCCCAGAGATTTGATTCCGCATATTGTGTAAATGGACTGGGGGTTGTTGGTGAACTTGGCAACCAATGGCAACGTGCCACAGCAGCCCATCTGTTGAGGTGGCCCTGCATGGCCTATGCAAGGAAAAAGGAATTTCCCTTTACGTGGGCAAGGCTATGAAGAGGACTCTGAGAATCACAATTTTGTCCCCAGTCTCCAGACTACATGAACTAAGCCTATGTGAACTGGGGTCCCACCCCTCATGGGGTGCATTTTCAGAGACTTTCAAGAAATCAGCATGTAACATTGCTGGCCTGCGTCAATAGCTGTAATTGATATACGTAATGTATCACTTTAATGTTCTTCTCTCTCAGCCTGTTTCTTTCTTTGCTAATAAACCTTTAGACTCTAAAGGATTGGCACAGCGTGCTGCTTTGGGCAAGATCCAAGTATATATTGATCTGGGACTGTGGCTGGTCCCTTTGGGAGTTAGAAGAATCTGTGTGGATTTGGTGAAATAGGTTTTAATAACCTCTCACCTGAGTAAAGGGGTTTGCTGGCTCTGAGCATTAGGAGCAGCTGGAGAATCTGTGGGTTTGCTTGTGTGGCTTCTGGCTGGCCAGTGGGGCTGGCAGAGGTATTTTTGTGGCTGGTTTGGTTTGCCACAGTAAGAAGAAAATCACAGCCTGGGCTGTAAGTGGCCTGGTTTTAAGCACATTTACCCAGGATTGGTTTTCTCAGTTGTGCCCAGAACCCCTGTCATGTTACAGGGGGCAGCTGTTTCAAAGGGGCCTGGAGGGGCTGCCACCTCTGCTACTTTGACAGCAGCTGGAGCTCCGATCCCTTCCAAGTGCCACAGCAGCACTGCTCTGCTGCAGGTGGCTGTGAGGGGTGTGTGGGGGTGTGTGTGCAGCATTGTAGTTCTGGAGGTGCTTGTTGATGCTGCTCATTAGTATGCAGCAGCAGGTATGGTCATGGGTTCCAGCTATTATGAATATAACAGGCAAAACCTGGGCCCCATTCAAATCAATGGATTGATTTCTGTGAGGCACAGATTTCACCCCATATGTCCTCCTGCATTCTTTAGACATGCAAAAAGCTGGCAGTTGGGTTGGAAGCCCTTAGCAGAGCAGGCCTTGGCTATATTCAAGGCCTTCTTGAGCCTCATTCTGAGAAGTATTTGAACTTGTTCCTAGTACTTGTTTAAGTGATTGTGACAGATGCTATGGCATACTCAACAACTGTGATGCATAGAGCTAATATCTTGATGGGCTGCCCAGTGATTCATTTGTCCAGAAATACAGTCAGATAAGGAATGCTTCCCGCAGGAACTAAAGACATTGAGGATGGTGGGTTGCTAATCAGTGCAAATCTCCATTAGTGAAACACCAAAGGTAATGAGGCCTTTGCACACAGACTAGTTTAACTTGGTTCAAAGGCCTTGGCAGACAAAAGACCTTAAACAGTTTAAGGTCAACAGCCATGGTCACTTAAGGATGGGGGTGCAGGAACAATTTGTACAGTGCAGGTGCTGAGAGCCATGGAACCAAACTGCAAACCATGTACAGCATCTGATGGAAACCACTTGAAGCCAGGAATTGCAGCAGCTCCCTCAGCACGGCTAGTTCCAGCACTTGGGTCTGGGGAGGGGCCAACATAATTCACAAACAGACCACTATAAGACCTTGACCAACAGGACAAGGCCCCGAGAGAGGGACTTGAATTATTTTAGGACTTTCAAATTAACCAAAGCCTTCATGTGGAGGATGGGTCAGACCTAATCTAGGCATGTGTCTAAGCTTGTGGATTGTTTTTAAGGTTTGTTTTCTCTGTAATGCTTCTGTTCTGTTTAATTATTGTCTGTTCACTCTCAGTCCCCATCATTTCCCCTAAGAGAACAAAACTGCAAGTGCTGAACGAAAGTCAGACCTGCTCAGTTGATCATAATGAATTGTAGACGTCTGCAGCTGAAGACCCTGGACTGGTGGGAGAGAACAGCAGGATTCCGCCTCCAGTAGGATGGCAGTCGGAAGTGGGAGGCCTGAGTCCTAAATGGGATGTCCCTGAGACTATCATGAGGGGTTCAGAGGTGCAGTTAACTTGGCAAGTGAGGCACATGTACCTTGTAGTATTACCATAGCCATGCTAGTCTCATGTTAGAGAGACCAGGTGTGCAATCTTTTGGTGTAACAAGCAGTCCTGTAGCACCTTGTGGACTAATAAACTTACTTTTTAGGTAATGAGCTTTTGTGAATAAGACCCCCTTCCCCAGATTTGGAGTAGACAGTTTAGAATCCAGGATCTAATAAACGTGTTAGTCTTTAAGGTGCTATGGGACTGATTATTGTTGGTGACGCTACAGACTAACATAGCTATCTCTCTGAATCTTTCATTGGACCAACTTCTGTTGGTGAGAAAGGCAAGCTTCTCAAGCGTGAAAAAGCTTCTTTCTCACTCACCAGCAGAAGTTGGTCCAATAAAATATACTACTACCTCCCCCATTTGTACCTTTATTGTTCCCCAATAGGGTAGAATTTGCTAGCATCTGAAATATACCTCAGTCCATTTCTCTCCATTTCAAGTAACGCTTTAGGCAGTTATTTTTTTAAGTTATGCAGTTGTCAACTTATTTATTATCATTCTTTCCTCCACTTCTTTTCAGTTGAACCTGTCCTATGGGTCTATCATGGTGGATTTCAGGATGCCTTTGCAATGGGTGCTTTCACATAAAATGGTGAGGATGAACTCCAGTGTATGTAATATTCCTTGAGAAACAGGAAGCCTTTCTTCTTAGTGTAAAACCACATAGCTCTGTTTACCTCAGTGATTTACCTTCTCTGAGGACATGGCCCAGAAATGTGCAATATACAGTTATACTTTTCATTTCAGATTTTATGAAAAATCACAATAAAAATGTATTGAGAAAAATGGACACTTGGCTGTCGCTCTGCTTTTCCCCTCTGCTATTAAGTTTGTTTCAAAATGATAGAAATGAAAATTATTTTTTTATGCGTAAGTTTCCTGTCAGAGCTACCTCAGCTGCTTCAGGGAATATACTGTACCCTTCAGTTAATGAGACTAAAATATAAATCCACCCACATCCCAGCTGATAGAACACCATTGTGACAAATGTGGGCTGCTCTTGCATATATAATACAATGCTCTTCAGCTTCTCTCTGGTGGAGGGAATTTGTCTGATCTGCTGATGTGCTAAGTATGCTAGGTCCTGCAACTGGTTCAATGAACAAAGTTGCTCCTTTAGCACAATGATAGTGACCTGTGTTTTGGAAGCTGAAGCTCACAAACTATGCTTCGGATACCAAAGGTGAAACACTGCCCTTTCCAAAGTCAATGGCAAATCTCTCTTACATTTCACAGGAGTTAGGATTCCATCCGTGTCTTTAGCTGAAAGCCTCTTATTTTATTATGGGGCCCTTGACACATGATGATATGCAGATTCAGTCCCTTTCCCAGAGGACGCTTTCCTTGGTAACTTCCAAGTCCTACTGAAACAACAAGGAGTCTCATGTTACCTTAAAGATTAACCAGATATATTTGGTTAGTCTTTAAGATACCTACCACAGGATTCCTTCTTGATTTTTTACTGACACAGACTAACAGCCTCTGAGAATAGTCCTGCTAACCATCCCTAGTTCAGGATTGTCCTCTGAGACGACTCAGCTTGCTTGTCTGGGGCCAGCCTCTTTAAATTTGACAACACCTCACAGCTGCATTCCTAAAGAGGGCATTTTCTAAGAGTAAGTGGCACTCATACATCTTCCTCTTCCAAATGGGGAAGTTCTCTTAGCTGTAGGCAGTGGGTGAACCTCCTCCTCAGGGAAACTACCCTGCCAGCTCTCCCTCTTCTGCCTGAGGCCCAAGCACACTTCCTCCAACCTATGGCTAGAGAGCCCCAAGCCCCTCCCTTGCACCTGTTTGACCTACCCCAGCCATATCAGCTGACCCAGACTCTGAGTTCCAGGCTCCCCACTAGAGCTAAGCCTCAGCAGGCTTCAAGGAAGAGGGGGAGTGAGGGCTGGGCCTCTCCTAGCCTTTGGTATGCACAGCCCATGCTTCTAGCTCTGTTTTGTGTTTCCTGTCTCATTGCTATCAGGATCACCGATTCTCAGACAGAGGAGGGTGTCTTGTGGCTAGGGGTTCTTTCCACATTTCATTGTGAGACAGAAATCTCCTGCTCTTTTGAACAACACGAAGTTGTTTTTGTTATAGACAAACAGATATTTTGGAGCATGAGCTTTCGTGGGCAAAGACCCGCCTCATCAGATGCATCTGATGCTCATGCTCCACAAAAGCTTATGCTCAAAAATGTCTGTTAGTCTATAAGGTGCCACAAGACTTCTTGTTGTTCTCGAAGCTACAGACTAACACGGCTGCCTCTCTGATACTGCCTTTTTGAGTTACACTTTCCCTCGGTGCCCAGAGAGCTGTGCTGTGACTGTTCTGACAAGAATTTTGAGAGAGTTTTGCTCTTTGAAGCTGACTGACCTGCCCTTAGTTCGTTCCGCTCCTTGAATTTACTTTGTCATTTGTTTTCACAAGAAAAAAAGCTGACCAGGCTGAACAAAGATGTTGATGTGGGGACAGAAACACGACATGTTTTAAAATAACACTTTTTTTCCACGGGAGCCGGGAAAGAAAAGTCCAGCACATGGCAGGTGGAGAGGGGGGACAGTCTTCTGTTCATTACTGCTGGTAGGCTGGCTGCCCATTAGTGAGCAGGGTCTTTGCAGTTTGGTAAAACTTGGCCTTGACCAGGTGTTGTTCAGATTGGAGTCTGAATCTACTTGTAGGCCCCTTCACACCACAAGAGTGTCTTGATAGTGTGTATTTCTTAGTGGTGATACTGGTGATGTGACCCTAACCCCCTCCTCCCTCCTTCACTGGCAGTGGCAGGGGACGCAGAGAATGATGGCCCCATCTCATTCTGCTTTCCCTGAGTATTGTTCAGGGGAGGAGGAGGACTACTCCTACACTCGCTGGTGGGAAGCAGAGTGTTGTGGCCAGGGGAGCAGAGCGAGGTTGGGCCATCCTTGCTGTACTCCCCCCTACCACTGCTGGTGAGTGCAAGGGGGCTGGATCCCCACTGCTGGTGTCAGGCCCCTGGCCCTGGTAGTCCTTTACCCTATACTGGTTGGAGGTTCCCTTCCCACCCCTCCACTCTCTGATTTGCTCACCTTGATCATTTTTTTTTCTGATTTGTCCTCCTTGATTACTGTTTTTGGCTCTCTGAGCCTTAATTATTGAGTCTGTTCTGGTCTGGGTCTGGTCTGAAGAAGTGGGTCTGTCCCGCAAAAGCTCACCTAATAAATTATTTTGCTAGTCTTTAAAGTGCTACTTGACTGCTTTTTGTTTTGGTTGGAGGAATAGGAGAGGGACAGACGAGGGTTGTCCTGGCCCTTCCCCGTCTGGGGGGCCTCTCTGGCCTTGTCTACACAGCCCCTCTCTTCAGCTCCGCTGCCAGCAGAGCTATGCTAAGCAGGTTTCTGGAAATTACAAATGGCTTTTCATTTGCATACTCATGGTTAATTAGCATAGCCACGTGAGATTTTGCTTTTGGCAGAGGGGTGTGCTGGCGGTTACTTGGAATTCTTTCATTCCAGTTGTCTTTTTAGATGGTGAAGATGTTACATTCTGGTTCAGCTAGAAGTGAGATGCATAGTGAAATTCTATTGCTTTGTTATGCAAATCAGTTTAGATGGACATAATAGTCCTTAAAAATCTGTTAATCTAATTACCTGCTCTCTTTTTATAGTCAGTCATTGTAGTTATTCATGCGGTGCACTTATATTCAGGAACAATAATGAAATATTCTTGAGGCCCTTCATAAGAAGTTGTATCTTTCTTTGCTCACCACTTTTGCAATGTAATGTTAAATTCTAGGGTTCTTATAATTTCTCTATATATTTTAGAGTGCATCTTGTCACTCTGGCTGTTCCATTTGTTGAAGGACTTCTCTTAAACTGTAAGAGTTACAATCATGAAATTTGTTATACAACTTCTTCTTACCATAACTTGAACCAAGGTCAGGGATTAGTTTTACTTGGAAAATGGGAAGAGACTGAAATCCCATGGTTTTCCAGAACAGGAAGGGGATGGGCCCCAAAAGGAGGGATGACATACATCAGAGTCACCACTGGGGCCAGTAAGCACAGGGAACAGCGATATTGCACAGTGACCACTGGGAGAAGCTGCAGCAGGAAAACAGTGGCCACGTGTAGATGGGGCTCTCTACCCTGCTGGCCTATGGATAGGTCAGTGCCCGCTGGTCCCAACCCTGCCCCCTGATGCTCAACCACAGCACCAGACAGAGACAGCCCTTCTCGATCCCCTACCAGTCGCCCCACAACAACTCCCCTCACTCCTCCCAGAAACACTGGGGCCAGGAACCTTAACCTTGGTGCTCCCCTCCCTCTTACAAGCTCAGGCTGGGGCCAGCAAAAGCAGCCCAGCTTCAGCCCCACCTCTGCAGTGCTCACCAGGGCCAGGGGAAAACATTATGGACCCGGACCTGGCCCATCCCCAGCCCCTGCAGCTCTCCCCAGGAAAAAGTGAGGTGGCTCCAGCTCCCTCCACCCTCAGGTCAGGCAAAGACCTCAGCAATGCTGGGTAAATGTGCTAGTAAAAAACTAAAGGCTAAGGTAGCAACCAAGAATGATTTCTGTTCCACCACAGTCTATTTGGTTGAGCGCTGTTCCCCACAGCGTCATTACTATATAGATGCTGGTTTGGGTTCTGTTTTATCGGCAGCAACAAAAATAATGTCGCTCTCTATCCTAAGAAGCCAGAAGGTTTCAAGCTTAACTGTACTCGCACCAGAGTAAATGAGGAGACACTCTAGTGGAGTCAGTGGGAATTGCACGTACATGAAGCAAGCATTGGACTTTCTATCATTTTGTTTGCTTCTGCACCTAAGGTGTTCCATCACAGGGAGACTTGTCTACTGAAATCTGCTGTCATGTGATGGGGTAGGGTGACACTTAAGCAAATGGTACACCAGCTAGGGCAAAAACTGTTCATGCTAATTTGTTGTTGCTGTTTTTAAAGAAATTAAACCAGGAGTTTGATCAGCTGCCCTTAAATGAGAGTTTACTTCAAATGCCAGTTTGGGCCCTCCAGCTGGATCACCTGTACTTCAAAGTGGTATGTCTCAGCAAATGCTTGCTTGATATATCTGATCAAGACAGTGATATTGGTGTTGGAATCGTATGGAGTGGATAGCAGACTGATATGGTTGTTGATGGATGTCAATGACAACGCGGAGGCAGCGATGAGAACATGCAGGGAGTTGGGAAGTTGGTTTAAAACAAGTAGGGGTGCGACACAAGGAGATCCAATATCACCAAGTATCTTTATTGCACATCTGGAGAGAGCAATGGACAAAATCAAGGAAGAGGTAGAATGGATATCTGCAGGGGAAAAGAATTAACAACTTGAGGTTTGCGGATGATATAGTTATCACTGAGGAAGATGAGGAGAAGCTAGTGAAAACGGTGCATGTGCTAAATGAAGAAGGGAAACGGTATGGACTGATTATGAACGTTGATAAAACAAGAAATGGTATATGGAGATCAGGAAATAGGAAGGAAGATCAGTGTCGATGGTATTGAACTAGAAAATGTAGAGAAGCTCATATCTGGGGAGCAACATAACATTATCTAGACTGTAAGAAGGAAATAGCAACTAGAGTAGCAAAAGCAAGAGCGAGTTTGAAGGGGATGGATAAGGTCTGGAGAAGCAAAGCAATTAGCTTAGGAATGAAACTGAGCATCTTGAAAACGTGTGTATTCAGCAGCGTGCTGTACGGATGTGAGACATGAGTGATAACGGAAGACTTGAAAAGAATATTGGTGTTTTGAAAGGAGTTGTTATAGAAAGATTCTGAGAATAGGATGGATGCAGTAGGTCATCAATGAGGAATTATATAGAAATATACAGTTGAAAGAGAACCATCTGCAAAGGGTTATAAAATGGAAGCTACAACTATTTGGACATATTTGCAGAAAGAACGATGAATGAAAAATCAAGACCCTGGTATTCAGCATAATGGATGGTTCGAATAGGAGAGGTAGAACCCACAGAGAATGGATAGATGATATAGTGGATTGGTACGGAGCTAGTCTACAGAACCTAAGCCACTCCGCACTGGACAGGGAATGATGGAAGGGAATAGTGAGAGGCATCAGACACCAATGGGTGCTGAGCCCACAGTTGATGAGGATGATGATGATGAAGACAGTGACGTTCCTAGGGGATTGAAACCTGTGTCTGGCCATGCAGTTCTAATTTCCCACCCAAGAAGCCATCATGTATTTCTGTACCAGATAGGCTGGCTACAGAACTTGTTTATACACATTGAATGTGTTCATCATAAGATCCTTTAAAGCTCTGCTAGATTTGGCTGAGGGTCATTTAGATAGAGTACAGTCTTTCATATCCGGCAGCCCTGAGACTGGCAAGTTGCTGGATGGTCAAATATTTGGGATAATAGAGTGGTATACCTAGCAATGAATAACATTAAGGAAAAACAAGATTAGATATTAAGAAACAAAAATGTATGCAGAGTACTTTATTTACCAACAGCTGTAGTATTGGACACTGTAAACTTATACTGCATTTGCTGTATTTATTTGTATTTACTTTCACGATACTGTACTTATGGGAAATGTAACTAAAATTTACTTATGGATAAAACGCTGGTTATTTGAGAGTTCTGAGTAACACAATGCCGGATATGAAAAAGAATGTGTAGTGCAGTTTAGAATTCCATGATATATCCCCCTTTTTAAATTCTATATTTCTACCATTCACAGTGTAGTACCTAGAGGCACTGAGATCTCATCTGGGGTCTCAGTGCCCCAGTGCCTCTGGGTACTACATGAGTATTTACACTATTGCACTGTCTTTGAAGTTCAATGCTTATTAGTCTGTTTGTTAGTGTATCCTGAATCATACTGATTTTTCTAATTATGCCACCTGAGTATATAATGACTTGTGTGGCAGAATCACCAGGGTATAGCATGGGACTGTGGGACCACTGTGTCACCTTCACTCTCCAGCCAGGCTCTCTCTCTCAATGCTTTGCTAGTGAAAAGCCGCAAACCCCTCCAGGTGCTGTTATCACTTAGCAGCACAACAGCATGTGGAGCTCAAAACCCAGCTAGATTGCATGTTCCCAAAGCCACTCATAAATCTCACAGAGAAAGGCACCAGACAAATCCCGCTTAGAAATATATCATCTTGAACTGCTCAAGACCTTTCCTCAGGTAATACAAATTTATTAATTGGTTTACTACTTCATCGATGAAAAGTTGATATACACCAGCCTTTGTATACCTGAGCAAATTTACCACGCACTTTTGTCAAACTCATTGGTAAAAATAGACTAGAACAAGTTTACTGATTACAAAAGATAGATTTTATGTGATTATAAGTGATAGGAAAAGGTCAGAGTGGTTATTAGAAGAAAATCAAATATAAGCGTGCAGTGTAAACCTTAACCCTTATCACACTAGACAATATTTAGTTGAAGAAATATTCCCACCCCACTGTATCTTGCAATCCTTAATGTATGGGTTTGTCTCTTAAACATGGACCAGTTTCCTCTGTTGAAATCTTCAGGTTTCTCAGAAACGTTTTTGCTTGCAGCATAGATGCTGGAAAAGAACAGGTAAAGTTTGCCTGGCAGGGCTGTTGGTCCCACTGAGATGGAGAATTATTGAGGTTACAAGGCGTTTCCACAAGGTAAAGTGTCACAACCTAATCATTGGGATATCCATTAAATGCGATGACTGGCAGTGGCCAATTTGGAATTCTTCAGTCTTTATCTTGTTCTGCATTTGCCATCTGTAGAGTTGGCACTATTGTTTGGTCTTTCTGGGTGCGTCTACACTAGTTGGCTACTTCGAAGTAGCTTGCACAATGTCGAAATAGCACACGTCGCATCTACACATGCCGTGAGCTATTTCAATGTTGAAATCGACGTTAGGTGGTGAGATGTCGAAATCGCTATCCGAAGATGGGAATAGCGCCCTACTTCGACGTTCAGCATCGAAGTAAGGCATGTGTAGATGATCCATGTCCCACTACGTTGAAATAGCGGGTTCCTCCATGGTGGTCATCAGCTGAGGGGTTGAGAGATGCTCTGTACAGCCCCTGTGGGGCTCTATGGTCGCTGCGTGCAGCAGCCCTTAGTCCCAGGCTTCTGGCTGCTGCTGCTGCAGCTGCAGCTGGGGGTCCATGCTGCATGCACGGGGTCTGCAACCGGTTGTCGGCTCTGTGGATCTCGTGCTGTGCAGGCCGAGTGTGTCTGGGAGGGGCCCTTTAAGGGAGTGGCTTGGGGCTTTGCTGCTCCCTTATTTTGACGGGGAGCGTTTGTGTGTGTGGACGCGCCGCATTTCCTTCTGGGGCGGCTCCTTTCAATGTTCTCCATTGCTACTTTGACGCTGAATGTTGATGGCACCAGCCCTGGAGGATGTGTAGATGATATGCATTGAAGTAGCCTATTTCAATGTCCTTACGTCAAAGTAGCCTATTTCGACGTAGTGTGCTGCTATAGACGTAGCCTCTGAGAAACAAACTATATATGTTAGAAGTTTCTGTAGAACTTTCCACTGTTGGTCTCAGTCACATTGCTTTATGATAGCTAGAATTGTCCACCCTATTTCTCCATTCACTTTGGCATGAATATGGTCATCAGGCTCTAGACCCAGCAGCTCACTGAGTTACATCTCTTGTAAAAATGTTGGTAAGCTGTCTGAGCCTTTTAAATCTGATTTGGCTACTCTCTTCATGTCAAGACGCTTTGGAAACAGCCTCTTTTCCAAAGTTAGGACAGTAGTTCAGAGTTGTTGTCCCATCAAAAATTGTGCTAGATTTATATCCAGTAGCTAATATTGGTGATTTAAGTCAGAAGAGCAAGGAATGGATACTATTCCTGCTCTATGATTTTCTTGGCTCTCTGTACAGTTTTCTCACCCTCTCCATTTGCTTGTGAGTGATTTGGGCTGCTAGCAATATGGTCAAAATCATATTTTGGTCAAAATGACTTAAATTCTGCTGCAGTAAATTGTAGTCTGTTGTCTATCACTAGTTCTGGAATACTGAAATAAGTGCACTTCACTTTTATGGTAACACTGTGACATGTTAGGTCTTCCAAGTACGTTATTGCTATGTACTGGGAAAAATAGTCCAAAATGACCATGTAATGATGTCCTCTGAATTTGCATAAATCTGCAGCTAGCCTCTTCCTCTCAGGCCGTGTCTACACTAGCCCCAAACTTTGAAATGGCCATGCAAATAGCCATTTCGAAGTTTACTAATGAAGTGCTGAAATGCATATTCAGCGCCTCATTAGCATGTGGGCGGCCGCGGCGTTTCGAAATTGACGCGCCTCGCTGCCGTGTGGCTCGTTCAGACAAGGCTCCTTTTCGAAAGGACCCTGCCTACTTCGAACTCCCCTTATTCCCATCTGCTCATAGGAATAAGGGGACTTCAAAGTAGCTGGGGTCCTTCTGAAAAGGAGCCCCGTCTGAACGAGCCGCGCAGCGGTGAGCTGCATCAATTTCGAAGCGCCGCGGCCACCTGCATGCTAAAGAGGCGCTGAATATGTATTTCAGCGCTTCATTAGTGAACTTCGAAATGGCCATTTGCATGGCCATTTTGAAGTTTGGGGCCAGTGTAGACACGGCCTCAGAGAGGTAATGCTTTTTTTCGGTGCTGATACAGAGTACCAGCACCTGGGCAACCCCAGACATGGGACTGGCTGGGGGGAAGAATGTGGATCCAGCTGAGCACTGGACCCTCTTTTTTCACAACAACAGGGAGCTGGGGGAGGGCTGGTGGACATCCATTGTTCTTGAAGTCTGAAAATCAGGGTCCGTAAAATCGAGGGTTAACTGTACTTCATATTTGTGTTGAAATCCAGCTACCACACTGACTGATTAGCTCATTCACCACATTTAGTTAACCCTTTCTATCCTTTATAGATGAAGATTAGGATTTATCTCCTCATTTCATTTGGAATTGTGATGTAATTGCCTTTAATCATGAGTTCATTTGATTCACACAATTGTCCACACAGCTTAAAGTGGTGGCTTGTTATTGCCTATGTGTCCTTCTACTTGGGCCAGCTACCCCCTTATGTAAGGCAAAACTTGCTGAGATTGCTTTTTGTGGCTGGAATTTGTCTCTTATATCTGATACTGGTCAATATGGGTTTACGTATGTTGTGACTTCAGCTCATGAGCAGCTGAGCAAGTTGCTGGATGCCATGACAGTATTTGCTACTACCAGATTTTCTCCAGGAACATATTTAGCAGTTGGATTAAATTGCATTCACCTTGTCAATAGACACTGGCATCTCAGAGTGCTTGATTCAGGTATTTTACATCGGTTGCAGGCTTGTATGTGCGGGGGGGGCGGGGCTGTGTGAGGGGTGGGAACACGCCCCCTCCAATGGGCTGCCTCATCCCTTCTCTGCTCTGCCCCCACCCTGACCCCCTCCTTGACCTGTCTTGCTGGGGATTAGCCATGCAGGGACCAGGTGGCAGAGAGTGGAGCCTGTCTGCAGCTTCCCTCTCCCTCCCGCTGCACTCACCATGCGGTGCTCGGCTGCCTCGTGGCCTGCTGAGTCCCACTGCATGGTTAGAGACCTCCCAGCCACCTGCGGAGAAATGGGGCTCAGTGGGCTGGGAGACAGTGGCAGATGGCCGGGTGGTGAGTGGTGGGGACGGGGAGAGGAGATCCGCTGCTGCAGCAGCACCACCACCTGCCCCAGGTAATCCTTTCCTTCTGGGGACAAGCAGGAGGTACGTGTGGGGTCTTTGGGCCAAGATGTGGGGGTGGGAGTGAAGGGATTTTCAGGCTGAATAGGGGTGGGGTGTTCAGGCTGAGCAGAGGACTGTGTTTGGGTTGGGGGAGGGGGATGTTGTGGTCTTGTGTGTGGAGGTTCAGTCTGAGAGAGGTGGAGTCGGGGGGGTCCATGGGTTGAGCGGGGTTTGGGGAGTTCAGGCCTAGTTGGGAGGCTGTTTGCAGGGTGGTGGGGGGATGAACTGGGAGTGGCTGGGAGGGCATATGGTGGCAGGACCAGCTGGAGGAGCGGCAGGGGACACGGCCCACTCACTGTGGTGATCCACATTTACAAAAAAGCACCCTCCTCAGAAATTCCTGAGCATAGGCCTGTGTTGATAAAATTAATGCAGTGTAACACAGCTGCTAACTATGTTTCTGAGGAAAATTCTGGTAGTAGCAGACACTCTGCCATGGAGCCCAGCAGTGCGCTCAAGTACACGAGTTCAAATATGACAAAGGTGTTTATGGATGCTGTGGACATATACAGACCAGTCTCGGAAAAGAGATGACTCCAGTTACAAAAAGCACCCTAGACGGATGCACAACTTTGGTAATTTCTCAATTACATTAGGAGCGGGTGGTCCAAGCATCTAAAGGACACTAAAGAAGAGTCAAGGAGATGACTTTGTATTGTGTGGACAATTAAGTGAGTTAAATGCACTCATGATTAAAGGGAATTCCATTGCAATTCCAAACAAAATTAGAGAACTCATCCTATTTTGTGACGGAAGTAGTTGAGATTTAATAACTCTCTTTTTTTTTTTCCACTTATGACTTAGAAAATTTTTGGGGAAAAAACATGGTGCACTGACCACCACTGTGCTTTATGTATAGTTTGGAGAGTGGAGGGAGGCTGAAATGAAATAACTGTAGGTAGACTAACTGAGGAGTTCTAGAAAACTTCTGGACAAATGTAATAAAGATTAACCCAATAGGATTCTAATAGACCCAGTTAAAAATGGAACATATTTTGGGAAAAATAAAATATAGAAAATTACTTCTTGTTTGTTTATAATTTTTTTAAAGAAATATTTGACAAGAATTTGAAATTTAGAAAATTTCAACCAGTTTCAGATACTGTAGGCGTTAAATAGAATGTACCGTTTTTCTAGAAAGTTCTTTAAAAATCTATAGACTATCTTTATATCTAATTGTAAAACAACCCATTTATTATATTTTGTAGAGAACTATATCCCTGCCATAGAACACCACAGTTTTTGATTAAAAATTCCATGGACAGGCTATTATAGTCTGAATTGCTATAGGATTTTTCCCTTAAGGTAAAGCCAGGGATGTCATTCCTGAGACGGCAGTAAGCTTTTTCGGTTTGTTAGTTTGTGTTTACCAGATTCCATCCTGTTCTGGTATGAAGATATGACGGTGGTCAGATCTCTGCTGTGGAGTGTAAGATTGAAAAGAGTATCAGTTAAGTATCATATAGATCTGCATGAAAACACTGTCTGAAATAATAAGTGGAACACAAACACTGTTAGGCTTGCCTATGTCTGTTCTCGCCATCTGAGACAATTCCTGTCTAAGACAAAAGATGGAGGACAAGATCATAGTTTACAGAGAATGGAGTAACAGCTTTTTGTGTTCCATAAACGTGTGGTAATTGATTACAAGCCTTTGTTTTTAAATTTCTGAGCAGTGGAATTTGCAACTTTTATTTTGAAAATTTTTCGTGAGATGTCTTTAAAAATACCTCTAATTTCCCAGGAGGTATATAAAGACTTGCTTTTCTCTCCTTGACTTAATGAATTAGTTTATTGGGCCAGTTTAGTAACAGCTGGATTGCTCATTAACCAGTGCGGTACATTAAGAAAATGACCTAAAACTCATTATCGGCTTATGTGTAGAGCATGGCTACAGGATGATATCCTGTAGCCATGTATGCAGATCTTGAAATGTTTGTGTTCTAATGTCTTACACCACCAATTAGTCTCTCAGGGATGGAATGTGGAGGAGAGATTGATGACTCTGTGTTTGTTGAATGTTGTCTGTCAGGAATCAGTATAATAGTCTGAAAACTGTAAATGCAACTCCCACACTGACTCCCGAACAACTACACCCTGTTGATATCATAATCTTGTACTGGTGGGAAGTATTTAGGACTGCTGGAAAGTACATTTCACTGTGGTGAGAAAAAAGTCAGGCTATTTTTCTTGGTTTCCCAGAGAGTGCTGTGAGCTAGATGTTGGCTAGTGACACATTGAGATGATATATGCCTTCAGCTGTTTGCATACTGTAAGCACATAATTCTGTACAGTAAGTCTGTGTCCCTCTCTGCTAAATATTAGGACAGCAGGCATTGTAGGAAAAGACTAGGCCACCTAGGGAATATACATTCCTTATGTTGAGTTTTCAACTTTATAAAAGGTATGATTTTGTATCTAGCACAACTGGAAGTTTTGAGGCCTGATGCAGGAATTACTGTGTGAGGTGCTGTGGCTTGTGTTATGCAGGATCACAAGAGAAGCACAAAGGTCCTGATTTCAAATCTATGAAATTCTGCTTTGTTCTGTTACATCCTGTTAGTCCTAGTTGTAATTCTTTAACCAGCCAGACAATTCCTTCCCTGTGTGTCTACTTACCTCCCTACTGCACTTGACGTGACCTCAAGTGTTGACCTCCTGACAGGGCTGCTTTTCTGCTTGTGTTATGGACTCTTTTCCCATTCATCTTAATGTGGAGCCTGTAGGGTAGGCTGCCAGCAGGACAGCATGGGAGGTGGATTGAAGTAGGGGCACTGGGACCAATGAGGCAGCTCTCTTGAGTGGAACAGTCAAGATGCTATGGGAAATGCACTCTCTTTGTACCTAATGACCTGCATTTGGAAACAGCAGTCAGATTCAGATTATTCAGAAGTCTGAAGTGAGGGTCTTGTGTTGCTTTGGAAGTTGCAGTTGAATTGAGGAAAGGAGGCTCATTGCATTAGTAGCACAAGCTGACAGCAGACCAAATATCTCTGGGGTTGCTTATGGTAGTATGCTAAGGAGCAGCTCCACTGACTGCAACGTACGGACCCCTTGTGCCAGTGCTGGACTGCCAGCTGCTGTGCTGAGCCTGGGAAATGACCTTGTACTGCTGTGCAGCCCAGCTGCCAGTAATGGGACTAAAATGCCCTCCGTGGATGCTAGGGTAGTAAGACTGGGGAAATTGAGAAGATGATGCAGGGAAGAATCTAACTTTCATATCTCCATAAGGGAACCAGATTCCAGTCCATTAGGGGTAGGCAGAATGAAAAATTCCTGTTACACTGTGCAAGCTCTGTCTAAATGATCTGTTGCCTAAGGAATAGCTCAGATCTCTGTGTGAAGCTTTGTGGCAATAAAGGATGCTATCAGAAGAAAAACAGTGCTGGAGAATTTGTTTTCCCACAAGTTCAATAACCCTCTTTTGTTTACAGTTATTGCTTTTACGCAAAATAAATAACTCTAACAATAGAGCAGGGTACAGAGACTAATCTACTTTCCTGATGGTTTCTTAGCAACTTAAACTGTGAATTAGCTGCTGAGCAGCCTAGATAGTGCTTTACAATGAAGCAAGGATAAAACTACACTAAGTACAAATCTAACAGCATTAAAACTGAGAGCTTGTGAAATTTAGAGCTGGTTAATGTTTACGATCTTTGTCTTAAAGGATATAAACCCATTGGCTTGCTTTTCTCAGGGGCCGCATCTATACAGGCAGCTTCTGTCGGTAAAATGGCCCTTTTGTCAATGAAACTCACTGAGCGTCTACCTGGCTAAAGTGCTCTGTCAAGAGTTTGTCATCAAAACTCAGCTGTTCAGTTGGCAGTGTTATCCCTGTTCCGGATCAGGTATAACGCCTCTGTTGGCAATGTTTTGTTTGCAGAGTGCCCATGCAGACAGTTCTGTCAACAGAAAGGGCTTCTGGTTCCCCAAGCATCCCTGTTTCCAGAGCTTCCGGTCAGTAGCTCTGTCAAGAGAAGGCAGGGCAGTCCGGCTGCTCTCTGTCGACAGAGCAGCTTCCTCTTTTGATCTGCTTTTAAGTGTTGATGTGATCTGTTGACAGAAGTACTGCCGAGGTTTCTCTGTAGACAGTGACTTCTGTTGTTGGAGGCTGCCCGCATAGAGGTAGCCAGGATATCATGTTTGGTTGTGAGCACAAGCTCAGCCCTTCTCGCACAATGCCACATGTAAGCTGTGTGGTAGACCCTTACCTGGAAGCTTCCGGAGCCTTCTAGAAGGACAGCATACTGAGTGGTGGGCCAATGGGTTTCTGTTCCCTGTCTAGGCACAGGCCCTCATTGGTCAGATGGGCCCTGTGCTCCCTATAAAAGGCTCCCTATCTGGTAGCAGGTGGAAAGGTTTTGGAAGGCGCACCAGAGGAGCAGAGCAAGAGCAGAGCGAGAAGGTACCATGGGGAAGCGGTGGGCGAAGTGGCTCAGGGTGAGGCTACTACTTTGGGGCAGGGGTGAAGGCCCTGCCGGTTGCCTCTTGTCCTCGTAGGGACCCTGGGCCAGAGTCCAGGGTAAAGGGTGGGTCTGGACTCCGCCACCCTTCCCCAGAGGGATCACTCTACTGGAGCAGGCGCGGGCCTGCAAGGGGACTAGTGTTGTTTGCCCCATACTGGTCTTGCCTATGATGAGGATGGCTCGCTAAGTGGAGACCCCTGCCTTTGGAAAGGCCTGGGCAAAAAAGGGGCCTCCGTGAGTCTCTGAGGCAGCATAGAACCTCCAGGAAGTGCAGGGACCCACAGGGGCTGACAAGGGACTTTTTCACAGCTGACACAAATTTATGCCTCAGTGAATAGAACCTCTAGCCTCTCACAGTATGGCAATCCTCAGTCAAGTCTCTGAGAAGGCCTGTCGCTGCTCCCATTGAAATAAAGGATGACAATTCTAGTGACTGAAGTGGAAGCGGAGGTGGGTCATAACCTACTAAATCACTCTGGAGACTAAACAGTGTGTGTAGTCTCTCTGATAGCTCACCAGCCACTGAATAGTATCACAGAAGTGTAGAACTAGAAGGATCCTCTGTCATCAAGTCCAGTACCCTGCGCTAGTGAGTGACAGGACTATATATTATCTAGACAAACACCTGTCAGGGATGGTCTAATCTGCCCTTAAAAATGTCCAGGGATGAAGATTCTACACTCTCCCTAGTTAATTTATTTCAGTGCTTAACTACCCTGAAAGTTAGGAAGTTTTTTGTAATGTCCAACATATATCTCCTTCTTTGCAATTTAAGCCTTTTGCTGCTTGTCCATTCCTCAGAGGTTAATGAGAACTATTTTCTTCCTCTTCTTTGTAATGATATATGTACATGAAAACTGGCCGTGTATCCTCTGTCGTCTCCTCTTCTCCAGACTAAACAAACCCAGTTTTTTCAATCTTCCATCATAGGTCATGCTTTCCAGACTCTTAATCTTTTTCGTTGCTCTTCTCTAGACTTTCTCAATCAGAACTGGACACAATACTCCAGTTGAGGCCTAATCAGCACAGGGTACAGAGTAGAAGAATAACTTCTGTCTTGCTTACAATACTCCTGTTAATATATCCCAGAACATGTTTGCTGTTTCTTGCAATAGTGCCCCACTGGCTCATATGTAGCTGATGATCCTATCGACATCTAGATCCCTGTCTACAGTATTGTTTACTAGGGAGTCATTTCCCATTTTGTATGTGTTGAACTGATTGTGCCTTCCTAAATGGAGTAGTTCACATGTGTCTGTAATGAATGATGCCAATTTACAGCATCTGGGGATTTGTCCCCAGGACTGAAAGAGAAGTGACAAAATTTTATGGATTAAATAATCCAGAGTTTCCCAGTCTCATCAACTGGAGCCAGATGTATGGCCAAATTGAGAGCGTATGTCTAGAGTCTTGGCCTTAATATAAATTGGTTTATGTCAATGCCTTCCTCAGGTCATTAGCCTATACACTCCAGATGGCAGCGTGTCCTTGGTGCAGAAACCATATGGTACCGTACAGCCATGACTGAGATGAGTAGGATAAATACCATTGTTATGAGAAACAAATAGTGCACTGGAGTCTATGACATAGATGTCAGCATGAGATGACAGCAGAAATGAAATGCAAATTAAAGGTCAGGTAAGGGCATTGTTAATTATGGCAAAACATAGGCACAGTCCACAGATAAATGGAGGACATAAAAGTTGAGCTGCTCCATGAAGAATAAAATCTATTGGACTTCCAAAAATCATAAAGTCTAACAGTGTTTCTCAATGCAGACCAAGCTCTGCTAAAGGAAGCTCTGTGGTGGGCCTGACTTTGAGTGGGGGCTCAGCCCCAGCTCTCATTGACCTCAGGTCTAAAGACCAGGCTCTTTGTGACCCCTGAGCAGCTTGATGCCTCAGAGGCTATGCTGAGGGACAGGCAGGGAGAGAGATCAGGGTTAATGTTGCCTCTGAAACCAAGAGTCTGAGTCTGCATTATGCTCTTCCCATGCTAACCCCCAATATGTTTTCAGTGCCTTCAAATCCTGTTTTACACAGTGTTTTTCTTTTAACAAAGCAATTTTTGTTATCTGACCTCATCAGAGCTGCATCCTCTGCTGCTTCTTTTTAATGACCATTTAAAAATGATTAACAGTGCCTGGAGCCATGACAGCCTGACTTCCTGTGCTGAACTTCATACATGTCTGGATTTGCAGAAGGGAGTTTCCTGCAAGAGAGAGTTTCCCATAAATAAGGAGACTTTGGGTCATTGTTCAGAAAAGCTGACTGTGTGGAGGAGAGAGAAGTTATGGACTGGGATGGAGGTTCTGGCAGGGAGGGTTTTTTTATTTGTTTGGTTTTGGTTATTTTATTTGCTTGGGGTTTCGTTTTAATGCTGGGAGCGTATTGATGTACAGTTGCTTAAAAAAAGCTTCAAAGCAAAAGAACTGTTGTTGGCCATCTGTAATCTAATCCTCAGTTCTGTTCTTAGGTAACAGAGATGTGAAATGCTTCTTTCAGATCAGATGGGGTAACTGGAAGATTATGTTAGAGGAATGAGCATGATGAAAGCTCACATGTACCACAGGGAAACTGGGACATTATAAAGGTGTCTTTTTTTTCCTTGAACAGTTTACTTGGTATTTAACTGTCACCTCAACAACTAAAACTGCCCGATAAGCATCAGCTGCTCCCTTAAAGTGGAACCATCTCCTTGCCGGTAGGATTCTAGCCACCTTGGCTTGAATCATTTTTATTCCCTGTTAGTTATATGGGCTTGTTGAATTCACTTGCTCTTTTTCAGTTCAAGGGATATGTGAAGGCTCAGGTCAGTTTGGATTTTATAGGAAACTGTTTCCTCATCCTTAATGCAGACTCTGCCAATCATAATGCTGAATGGAAAATGGACTACTGAAGACTCATAAAGATAGAAGACAGCAGAAAAATCAATCAGCATGTCCTCTGTGCTATTTCTGTTCCATTATACAGTTATTTCCCCTTCCTTCAGGCTATTCATCCTTTTTTAGAGGCACTCAGTAAGAGAGACCTTTGATCCTCACCTGTCTGTTAGGAGCGCACAGGCATAGTGTATTTTGGGTCTATTTTCTCAATGGTACACCTGTAGATAGGGGTTTATTTCTCTGGGATTCTCCTCAAACTCCCATATGCTGACTGGTGGGGAGCTCTGGCTTTCATCACCTTCTTTGTGCTTTTAGAAGAGCCAAAACAGTTAATAGTGCCTCCTGGGACAGCGAGGAGAAGGGGGACATTTGTTTCCTAGAAGCCAGTAAATAAAAAGTTGAACTTCATAAGGAAATACTGGCCAACCTTTATAAACCTCTGTGCCTAAAGATAGGCTCCTAAGTCTATACTTAGGCCTCCTCTGTAAAAGCTGTGGCTTGACTTTTTTCAGATGTGATGAACACCTGCATCTAGAGCAGAAATAATTTTTTCAGTGAAAACATGCTTTTGTGGCAAAAAGTGCAGATTCAGTGATGCCAAAACATTTCACGAGTTTGTATCAATTTTGTCAAAACGTTTTAATTGGGAGGAAAAAAGAGCCTTAAAGTTTTAAGAAAAAAAAAACCCCTAAGCAAATTAATCTGAAAATAGTTTGTTTTAAAATATCCTCAAATTACAGCCTTTTAAAATGTAAATTGAAAATACTTCAACAACATGTGTTGTTTCATTGGACCCAAAATAATTTTTTTTAGATTTGTCAACAGCCAGGAAGAAAATCCAGTATTTGCACAGCTCTACTGGCATTTTCTATTGATTTTGCTAGGAGATTCAGGTGTTTTGCTGCTCTGCCTTCAGTAGGAGGCATGCATGCTCACAATTCTCAGATTCAGGCCCTTAGTGCCAAATCAGCAGCCACAAGCAGAGCCTAATTTTCCCAAGGTACTCACCAAGCTGGCTGCTGAGATTTTTTGAAACTATAATACCTATTGTTCAATTGAAGTCTGTCTGTCATTTTAATCCTTTGCGCATGGAGTCAAATACATGCTCAGACATGGATGTTTCTAAAGAGCTGTGGGTTGTATAAATGAGGTTCTGCTGGTCAGACATGGATGAGCCACCTCTGCATCTAAAGAAGTAAAGGTTGCAGAACCAGCTTCTTGTCCTAGCAGGACTGCTGTAGTATTAGTACCAGTGCTTCCATGTAACTCATGACTGTGGAATCCAGTTTGACTGGAGAAACTACCTCCTTTTTAACCAAGTTTCTATGATGTTTGCCATTTACTCTGGATATTATATTTAGATGTAAACCCAGCATTGGAGAGAACCTACAAAAGACTTATAGGTTAGGGTTGGTTCGGGGTATTATCTAGCTTTAATTTAGAGAGGGCCAAGAAAAGGTTGGACTTTGTGGTGGTTTTTTGCCTTGCCATATCACTCTGTTTGCTCTGGTGAAATCAGAGGTGAGTTGGACCCATATTGCATTTCATCTGAACCAGCAAAGCCTGTGGCGCTGTGTCATAGGCTAAGTTGGCCTTTTAAGCCGGTTTGGGCTCAGCTGCATCCTATGCTAGGTTCAGCCCACCTCTCCAGGTGAAGAGAATAAATCCTGGGGCTATACAGTAGAATGATGCTGTGTCCAAGACTCCAGACTGATGGGACATAAAGGGCAGCCTGAGTTCAGGGAGCAGAGGGGCTCTGCTTAGCTCCCAGGCAGATGGCCTGCGAGTGCCAACCCTGCAGGGAGTAGCAGACTCAGAAGGCTGCAAGAGCCAGTCTGTTGAAGGGAAGCTCAAACAGAAGGGAATAGAGAAACTCTTTACTTCCAGGCCAAAGGCCAGGGCAGTGAGATCTACAGGGAGTTGCAGGAGATGCAGGCCAGGGGAAAGGACATGGTTTATATGTGAAACTTATGTTAACTTGCTAAACTGGACTCCTGTGGTTGCTGAAAGCCCTTGGTGCACTGGCTGAGGAGCTGGTGCACTGGCTGACCAGCTCAGATAAAAAGATGCAGTTTGAGTCCATTTCTGGTTTAGCGGATTTATTTAAATGAATTAGCTGAACCTCTTTCACCTGTGAAATTGGGCTGAAAATCATACAGAACAAGCACTCCTGTGAAACTTCTGGTCTTTAGTATGGAGCGGCTAGAAATGAAGTTTTTACTTCTGGTCTGAGAGAGAACCAGAAAATGCAGAGGTGTGTAAAAATTAGAGATGTGCAAACAATGGATTTTTTTATGACAGTTAAAAATAGCTTTGTTGAACTGATTTTATTATCAAATCAAAAAAGCAGTCAAGTAGCACTTTAAAGACTAACAAAATAATGTATTAGGTGAGCTTTTGTGGGACAGACCCACTTCTTGAAGTTGGGTCTGTCCCACGAAAGCTCACCTAATAAATTATTTTGTTAGTCTTTAAAATGCTACTTGATGCTTTTTTTGTCTTGATAGTATATAGACTAGCTCGGCTCCCTCTCTGTTACTATTCAACATGCAAGGCACTGATTTTTTTAAAAAATTTTTGGAGAACTGAAAGGTCTGAAACACATTGGTTTTGGTCAAACCTTTCACTGGACCCCAAAGTAAATATTTTATTCAGATTTTGAGGATTATTAGGATTTTTGCATTGCTTTTATGAAAATTGAAGGAAACTTCAAAAGTCTTTTCAAACTGACAAAGCCAACTATTTAAAAAATGTCAAAATGCCCCCTTCCCACCAAAAAAGTCCCAGAAATGACACAATTTTGCAAAAAGATCTTGTGTCCTCAAACGCACAATTTTTGCTCAAAAAGTTTCAGCTAAAACATTTTGCCTGCCTCCCTGGGGTGGGGGATGGGGGGCGGGAAAAAGGCAAACAGCTAGTAGAATATTATGGAACATCAAAAATTCTCAGTAAAAAGGATTAATCCAGGTTAGGTTAATTATTACTTTTGGTGAACCTATTCATCCAACCAATTCAGATGGGGGAAAAAAAACCAAGTAATAGTTTTTGAGATTACATGTCACTTTACTTGTGGACTGAAAATAGCTGTCACACATGTTTTCAGAGCAGGAAGAAAAGATTATATTTATAGGAGATATGTGTGCAGTGTAACATATTGTCCTTCTCCAATAAATGAAGATTTTCCCCATAGGATATGTAACTGATTCTCGGTGACACCATCGCTTCTGCTTATACATCTGTTCTGCTTTTTAAAAGCTGTATAATTTGATCATTCTGGACAGATCGTCCGCTCAGATATACATTTCCTCTAAAGCTATCAAATCACAGGCATGGGAGCATCTTAATCTTTGCCAGGACATATTGATTAAATATTCTCTTCCCATGTGTTGTCTATCAACATCTTTACAGTAAAAAGAATAATCACCAATCACCATATACTTTTTTACTGTATTGATTCATTAAGTGATCTTAGAATGATGCCACTGGGAAGAAGTTAGCGCATTGCTTAATTAAGACCAAAACTCTGGCTTCTTACGAGAACTTAAAAATTAAAATTAACACTATGTAGGACCTAAGTTTCAAACTTGGATGCTTAAAGTTAAGAATAGCAACGAGGGGTCCTGTGGCACCTTTCGACTAACAGAAATGTATGAGCATAAGGTTTCATGGGCAAAGACCCACTTTGTCAGCATCCGACGCAGTGGGTCTTTGCCCACGAAAGCTTATGCTCATACGTTTCTGTTAGTCTATAAGGTGCCATAGGACCTCTTGTGCTCTTGCAGATCCAGACTAATATGGCTACCCCTCTGACACTAAAAGTTAAGAATATATAGTTGCACTGAGGCACCTAATTAGAGGTGGTTTGAAAACCCATACTTAGATGGCAGAGAGTTAGCATATTTAGTGTCAAAATAGAGATTTAGGGGCAGATTTGTGAAGGTACTCAGGTACCTGAAGATGAAGATTTCAGTGGGAAATGAGAGCTTTTGAAAGACCCATCAGGTTTGTTTTAAATCTGCTGCCTATTTAATTTATTTAGTAACACCTAATTCTTGTGTTATGAGGAGCTGATAACACTTCCTAATTTACTTTCTCTGCATCATGCATGATTTTATAGACCTTTATCTTGTCCTCCCCTTAGTCATCTCTTTTTCCAAGCCAAAAAGTCTGTCATATTAATCTTTCCTTGTCTAGAAGCCATTCCATACACCTAATTTTTGTTGCACTTTTCTGTACCTTTTCCAATACTAATACTGGTTGAGCCTCACTAATCTGGAATTCTCTTATTCAGCAACATCCGTAATCCGGCATGATTTTAGTTCGATGGGGGACCACTTCTGACTGTGGCCAAGTGTCCCATGGTCTCATAAACTTTGTTTACAGCCACCAGTTCTGGCTTTGTGCTCAGTGCTGTAATTTAGCTGTAATTTACCCCTAAATGTCTTCTAATAGCCCAGTAAGCAGTGGAAGTGTTGGTAATGTGCTGGACAATATTCATAGAATACAAGGACTGGAAGGGACCTCAAGAGGCCATCGAGTCCAGCCCCCTGCCCCAATGGCAGGACCAAGTACTGTCTAAACCATCCCTGATGGACATCTATCTAATCTGTTCTTAAATATCTCCAGTGATGGAGATTCTACAACCTCCCTTGGCAATTTATTCCACTGTTTGACCACCCTGACAGTTAGGAACTTTTTCCTAATGTCCAACCTAAACCTCCCTTGCTGCAGTTTAAGCCCATTGCCTCTTGTTCTATGCCCAGAGGCCAAAAAGAAGTTTTCTCCCTCCTCCTTATGTGACACCCTTTTCGATACCTGAAAACTGCTATCATGTTGCCCCTCAATCTTCTCTTTTCCAAACTAAACAAGCCCAATTCTTTCAGCCTTTCTTCAGAGGTCACATACTCTAGACCTTTTAAATATTCTTGTCACTCTTTTCTGGACCCTCTCTAATTTCTCCACATCTTTCTTGAACTGCGGTGCCCAGAACTGGACACAATACTCCAGCTGAGGCCTAACCAGAGCAGAGTAGAGCGGAAGAATGACTTCTTGTCTTGTTCACAACGTACCTGTTAATGCATCCCAGAATCATATTTGATTTTTTTGCAACAGCATCACACTGTTGACTCGCATTTAGCTTGTGGTCCACTACAACCCCTGGATCCCTTTCTGCTGTAGTCATTCCTAGACACTCTCTCCCTATTCTGTATGTGTGAAACCGATGGTTCCTTCCCAAGTGGTGCATTTTGCATTTGCCCTTATTAAACTTCACCCTGTTTACCTCAGACCATTTCTCCAATTTATCCAGATTATTTTGAATTATGACCCTATCATCCAAAGCAGTTGCAGCCCCTCCCATCTTGGTATCATCTGCAATATTGACCTCTGGTTGTTCAGTAAGTACTCTCGTTAGGCACCAGTCTGGTCCCAAGGGTACCGGGCTAGAGAGGCTTAATCTGTATACCATTTCTGAGATGGTACCTATATCCATATGCACTATTCAAGATGTGGCTGTATTATGGATTTATATAGAAGCAACATGATATTTTCTGTCTTATTATCCCTTTCCTAATGTGCTTATCTGCCTAAATACCTTTAAAGTTCTGGACTCTAGGACATGATTTTCCAGAGCCGTAGAGCACTCAATATTCTGTTAGGGAGCCAATTGATAGCACCTTTGAAAATCAGGCCCAAGATGTCTAACTTCAAGCATCCAGGAAATGTGAGTCCTGAGGTGGACTAGAGAAGTCATGATCAAGATTCCCAAGAAAGGAGCACTCAATGACTGCAACAGTTAGCACTGGATCACCCTTCTATCCATACCCAGCAAGATCCTAGCCAAGGTCATTATCCAGTGGATCTCAGATGCTGTTGACAAGTCTCTGAGGAAGGAACAAGCCAGATTTCACAAGAGAAGGGGAGGTATAGACCAGATTTTCACCCTGAGAAACATCATAGAGCCATATGCAGAGTAGCAGAGACAGTTGTACATAAACTTTGTTGACTTCGAGAAGGCTTTTGACAGTATATGCAGAGAAAGCCTTTGGCTCATTCTGAGAGCCTATGGAATCCTTCTATAAGTGGTCCAGATCATCAAGAGTTCTTACACCAACGTCACATGCAGCGTGGTATACTGCGAACTGTCTTTCGAAGTCAAGACTGGGGTCAGACAGGGATGCATCATGTCTGCACTACTCTTCAACATGGTGATCGACTGGGTGATGCAGAGAACAGCAGCAGATGTATCAAGGGGTAGGAGATGGACACTTCCATCCACATTGAAAAGACCTTGACTGTGCGGACAACCTTGTATTGTTTTCCTAACACGTGCAGGAAAAGACACAATGCCTGTGCACGTTTGGACACCAGGTTGGACTAAGAGTTAGCCCAAAAAACCCAGAGATTGACTCAACATAGATTCACCGGCACCAGTCAAGATAGATGATGTAGACTTACTCAGCACAGACAGCTTTACATACTTAGGCAGCAGCATCTGCTATGATGGAGGCACCAAAAACAACATCCAGAGCAGACTAAGCAAGGCCAGAAATGTCCTCAGAAGTATGAACAATGTATAGAGGTCTACACAGTAGTGTCCACACCAAGCTTAAGCTGCACCAGAGCTGTGTCAGATCAACACTACTGTACAGCTCAGAGTGCTGGCGGATGACAGAGTGCGACCTTGCAAGTTCTCGTCCTTCCACACCACTAGCCTTCTCAAGATACTTTGCATCTTTTGGCTGAAGACAATCTCCAACCATGGCCTGCTCCTGTGATGCCACCAGGAGGGCACGACCACTATCATCATAAGATGCTGGAGATGGACAGGGCATGTAATGAGAAGGGAGGCAGATGCTGCTGTAAAGATAGCACTTCACCGGACACCTGAAGGACGACGGAAACATGGGAGGTCTAAGACAACATGGTGACGTACTGTCGAGGCAGACATGAAGAGAATATACTACAACTGGGACACCCTGGAAAAAATGGCCAAAGACTGACAGAAGTGGAGGACCTTCATAGCTGCTCTACACATCAGTGGGCGTAATGGGCTTTAACTAACTCCATACAATGTCAGTGCATTAAAAACAATAATGACCCTAGGTGATGGTCAAAACTGAAAGGGAATTGATTGAGACAGAAAATTGTTTTTCTGTGTTCAGATTCCTTTCAAACAGAGATTCATTGTATGACTGAAAACAAACATAATTTATATAGAGAGATCTGTGACTGCAAGCAAATAAGCATATTTGGGCTTTTTGCTGATTTCATTAAATCAAAAATTAGTGCAGCAGTTAAATAAGTTTCTGCCCTAAGAAAAGGGCAACATTTAGTAAGAGTAACTGAAACCAGTGTTTCAAGTTTTTAAAAAAAATTGACATTTTTGACAACTGATAACTTGCTCCACAATAAAGAGAATAATTGAATTAGTGAAGTTTATGCAACCAAATTAGTTTTGCATGATATTTTTTTTTTTGGCTTTCTTTGGGCATTAGTTTTACACAATACATTTTGGCATATGCCTATCAGCAAATATATCTACTGTAAAAATTACACAGATGGAAAAAGTATTTGAGTTGTGTGTGATACCACCTTAGTTCCTGGTATTGTTTAAAAGCAGATAAGACTGTTTTCTTTGTTAGTAAATATAACATTAGTTATGGAAGTGGAAAATGTATTGATAATTCAAATGAAAGCCTTATGTGGCTCGAATCAGGTGAATAAAAATAGCCAGTCAGATTTATGAGCCATGTTCATATTTGGTTAGTGCATATATAAAGGGCTTCAATCTCTAGGGTTGCCTATCCAGCCCTTTTTATTTGTATTAAAATTCATACTATTTTTAAAAGATTTAGAGAGGGATTCTCAAAAGGGCTTGGCACAAGATGATGCCTCAGCCTCAGGGAAGCAATAACTTAAAGCACACACTAAAGTTATGTGGATTTTACCTTTATCTTCCCTACTAGCTATATACAGTGAAATAATCTGTACCTTTGCCTCACACAACAAATATGCAACATCGAGATACAAACCACTCCACAAAAGGAAGACTGAGCAGTCTACTCTGACAACACCACCTACTAATTCAATCTTGCAGAATGAAAGGACCTCAGACATTTGTGCGTGTGATTTCATCACAACTAGTTATGAAGGGAAAAGCTAAAGGAACCCAAACTTCTTGGAACTAGAGACCATGTCTACATTACTTCTTATGTTGGCAAAACTTATTTGCCCAGGGCTGTGAATATTCCATCTCCCTGAGCACCAGGTTACACGGCATACGTGGTAGTATGCACAAAGCTAAGTCGATAGGAGAGATCTCTCCATGGAGTCTAGTGTAGACCTCGCCTCATAGTCTGACCCTGTGAGGCAGTGCGTGCCCCCAGCTACTAGATATGAGTGCTCAGCACCTCACAAGACCAAGACCCATTTGGTTCTTTAACATTTGTAGCTTGTAATTGCACGTAACTGAGGTGAGCACAAACAATGGCTCCCAGGCTTCATAAAAATGTATCCAAAATTTGATGAAAAACATGGAAATTGTGAAAACAAGGTGTTTCTGACCAGCTCTCTGTAAGCTAATGAGCGCATGTGTTATGTTGCTGATGGTTTTTTTTTCACGTGTGTGTCATGGGGATAATTTTTAAAAAAACTCTTGATTTTTCAATCCTCTCTCTTTTAAATAAAGTGAGATCTGAAGAAGTGGGTCTGACCCACAAAAGCTCATCACCTAATACATTATTTTGTTAGGACTGCTTTTTTGTTTGTGAATGAATTTGGTACTTGATATACACGCTGCATGGTGCTTCTGAAATTTGATGTGCCAATCACACTCTCTTCAGCTGACGAGTGTGTGTCCAGGGGCTGCACAATCTGTGATAGTTCTCTGTAAAGATGCAATTATTCATAATGTCAGTTCATGCAAATTTTGAAGGACATTCATATTTTACTAATAGGCATTGCAAACTATTTTCTCCTGCCCAACAAACAGCCAGAGCTTCATAATGTTTGCAAAGTATCTCAGGGTGAAATCTTGACCCCAATGAATTTTGATATTGACTTCAGTGGAGCCAGGACTTCACCCTGAGTGTCTATTTCTAGGCCTAGAAAATTTTTCTTGAACCTTCATTTTGCTTGTAGGCTAGTAAGTTGCAACACGTGGGCAATGAAAGCCAGCATTCAATAATCTTGTGACTCTGTGAACAGGAGCTGGGGGGGAAAAAAAAAAAAAAGAAAAAAACCAAACTGTCAAAGCTCCATTTCTACTGCTTGTTCTAGTGTCCCCCTGCCCTAATCTTCTCAAAGGGGCTATTCTCTCCTTTACTCTGGTTGTTCAGACTCTGATATTCAGGCCTTATCTGCACTGAGCTAATGCATCAAGTTGGAAAATGCGTTACTGGGGACAAGGACAATTGTCATTAAATGTTGTTTGGTCATGGTTTACAGTAGCATCCTTTAAGCTGTACTTCATATAAGGTGGAGATAATTACAGGTGACTCCTTTAGACCATCCTTTAACAGCTAATCATTCTGGAAATGGTTATTATTAATTCCTGTAAGTATGCTTCAGCTGCCACTTCGGTATCATTGTGAACCATCTGCACAGAGGAGGACTGTTCTGGGCACTGAAATACAAGTGGGTACTTTGCATCCCACTCTTCTTAGAAGATCCAGAGCCAGGATACTTGCAGCAGCAGGCATTTTGAACCCGTATGAGCGCTTAGCTTGCCAAGTGCACAGCTATGGGAATGGTATTTATAGACTCATGAGACAATATTGCAGGTTTAGTAGAGTAACTTGGAGCGCGCTTGTGGAAAGGGGAGAGTGACTCAGATAGTTATGCACGGTGCACCCCTAGAACTGTTTGTATTTTGTATTTGTAGAATTGTACTTAATCTGAAACAAATGCCTTTCCAACTTTATCACAGTGTAGGGAATTTGGGTGCAGCATCTAGTTCAGTAATTTTGTCTTGTAAATAGCAGGGTCATGGCTGTGCCCTGGCTGGATTTCTCTGTCCCAATCTAATGCGAACAGATCTAGTTCTGTGAGGTTTCTCATAGGAGATGGCAAAGTGATGTTTCAACAGCTCCTATGCTCCATCCCCTAGTAAAGGGAGAATGTCTGTCTGAGAAAAGCATATAGCTGGAATATCTCTTGCTATACCTTGTGTTCTCTAGCTGCTGGAATGCCCCTGAAGGTTATGGGAAGCTACAATGATACAAAATAACCTCTTACTGCTCTACATTAGAATCAGAACTTCTCTGTACAGCTCTGTATCAAAGACTGGGGAGAGGATCAGGGCATGAGAAGGAAGGTTAAAGCCAACTTTCCACCACCCACTTCATTTGCATTCGGTACCATTCCAGAACAGCTGAACGTCTGGCCCAAAGTTAGGATGACCAACTGTCCCATATTGGATGGGATGGTCCCATATTTGGGACACCAAAAAGACATCCCTACTTATTTTTTAAAAGGGACAAATTATCCTGTCTTTAGGTCCTCGGGGGTGGGGACGGGAACGTCCATGGTTGCCGCCTCCCAAGGGCGCTGGGTGGGGAGTGCTTGTGGCCGCTGCTTCCCCAGGGCTGGGGGTTGGGGGGGACCAACTCCCTGGGCCTTGGTGAAGCTGGGAGAAGCCGTCTCTCCACGCCTTATCTCCCTGCCCTATATGTGAGACAGGGAGTTGTGGTCGCCCTACCCAAAATGACAAGTATCAGAGAGGTAGCTGTGTTAGTCTGTAGCTTTGAGAACAAAAAAAGTCCTGTGGCACCTTTATAGACGAACAGATATTTTGGAGCATAAGCTTTTGTGGGCAAAGACCCAGTTCATCAGATGCATGAGTGATGAAACGGGTCTTTGCCCACAAAAGCTTATGCTCCAAAATATCTGTTCGTCTATAAGGTACCACAAGACTTTTTGTTGCTCTTGAACCTACCCAAAATGTTTCCTTAGGACAGGCTCTATCCATTTTCTTATTAATTATTATTCTAACATATTGTGGTAGCGCCTTAATCAGGTTGGGCCCCTTTGTGCCAGGTGTGGCACAGATGCATAATAAATGACAGCTCTGCCTCCTGGAGCCTACAATCTAAAAGATGTGATGTAACAGGAAGACTAGACAAACAGGTAGATGAGGCTGGAGTTGGAGAGATGGGTTAATGAGTTGTATAGAATGTGCATAATTCATAGCCAGTCGGTAGTGTTCACAGCTTACCACCTGCTTTGCCTGTTTTCTATATGCATCATTAGAGGTGAGCAATGTTGGTAAGAAGATGTGCACACAGATAACAGGAACCTGAAAAACCCATTTCATTATCTTCAGCTGCAGACAACCAAACCACAATGAATAAAATCCCGAAAATTTATCACCTTCTTAACTCCCTGTAGATAAGCAGTATTTACAAATCTGTCAGATACACAGCTTCCAAATTTCCACGGGAGATCGTTTGCTTTCATGTTCCAAGGGAGATCATTTGGCTTAAATTCTTCTTCATTCCCTTCATCTGACTTATATTTATAAGTAGCTCCTAATGAAAATCTAATCTCATCTCTTCGCTCACTGAAAATGCCTGGGCTGTAATAAAAGTATAAAACCCCAGTACTGTATGCTTATCTTCTAATTATTCTTAAGAACAGTTCACCTACTGATTGAATTAGTTTTTTAATTAAAACCACCCTAATCAATTAAAGAAACAATTCATTTATCAAAAGAGACTAGATGGGTGAGGTAATTTCTTCTGCTGAAGAGCTCTGTGTTAAGCTCAAAAGTTTTTCTCTCCCACCATTAGAAGTTGGTCCAAAAAAGATATTACCTCACCCACCCTGCCTCACTAATACCCTGGGATTAATATGGCTATAACTACACTGCAAAGTGATTTATCAAGACTCTTATCCCATACATTAATTGTTTTGTTTAGTTGAAATTTCTTAAACCGAATTGAATTCCT
This sequence comes from Carettochelys insculpta, assembly GCF_033958435.1. Classification (NCBI taxonomy): domain Eukaryota; kingdom Metazoa; phylum Chordata; order Testudines; family Carettochelyidae; genus Carettochelys; species Carettochelys insculpta. The sequence goes on along the minus strand of NC_134141.1, from coordinate 84,826,232 downwards.
TCTGTCTTTATACAGTCTTTGTGAATTAATAACCCATTTTAAAAAGTAATATTAGCTATAGAACAACTTGATTATTCAGTATTTAAGACTAGCATTTTCCAGTAAGGAAAGAAATGCTCTCCATTTCACAGGGCATAACGAAAAGAAGCCAGAATCATCATTACCATATCCCTGACCTATGTTCAACTCTCCTCATTATTATGCTGCCAGACTTTCTTATAGAGGGCTCCTTCCTAATCACTGTGTGGCCAGTCATCAACAAATCTACTGCCTAACAGTATAAAAAAAGTACAGTGAAAAATACATCATTATTTATAGAGGCCAGAATGCGGCCCAGTGTTCTGGTCCTTTTGTATCCAATGGGTATAGTATTCAGATTAAAAATTGGTGCGCAAATGGGTCTTGTGGTGTGATCCAGGGGCATTTTGCACCCACTGAAACATTTGATATAGCCTTGTGCATTTCAGGTCTGCTCTTGCAGCACTAAGTTAATGGGGAGCCTTGCCTTTTACTTCATCAGGCATAGAATAAGCCCCTTGACCTCCCACACCCAAAAGTAAAAAAGAAGTGCTGTCCTGAAAGTTTTGTGAGCCAGAGCCTGGGATGAACTCCAGCAGAGGATGATCAATCCCTTTATTTGCACAGCTAGAAAAGTACTGTCCACTCCCACTCTTTGAAGTGGGCAAAAGAAAAATGACCTTTGGAATAGTGGATTCTGTAAATATTGGCACTCGGCAGTTATGACCAAAGTGAAGGTGGATACACTGAAAATCGCCTTGGAATTTGATTGTTTTTATGTTTCTATTAGAGTTGGTGGTTTTCACTGTTTCTGGTAAAAGAGATGGAGTACCAGTCAAAGTTACAAATTTCATATGTAAAAGATTCCCCCGTCCCATGGATTGGGAACTCTGTCAAGTAAAATATCTGACATTTACTTAATTTCTCTAATAAAACACATTGAGGAGGAGAAAAGCTATCTCCCCCACCCCTAGCATTTCCTGTAAATTATTTATTAAAGAAAAATACACAGCCTACTCTAAGAGACCTGATACCTCTTTTAGAATGGTACATATGTATTAATGTATCATCTGCCTAAATAAGCCTCTTAAGATGGTTTATAAAGATAGACACTTTTAAGTGATTGAATTTAAAAAGGAACACCCCAAAATAGAGATTTAAAACAGAAGATGATTTATCAAAGGCACTAGTGGCAGTTATCTTAATTTCCATTGAAAGTTAAGTGGTGGTAGGTGCCTATTTGTGCCATTCAAATTCTCCTCTCATTAAGTGAAGATCTCAGACTAGGACATATTCACTGATGAGCATAAGAATTATGTCCAAAGTGTTTTAAACTAATTTTTTATTTTTCATGTTCCAGAAACAGGTGTAGTAATAAGGTCAGGAAATTCAAGACAGGACAGATGTTTAGGACCATGTTTTCTAAGGATCCTCTCTGTTTTGCAGGTGAGAACTATGAGTATTTCCACATGCAGAGCAAATGGTTAGGTAAGCAATGACCTGTTTTGTGCTTGTAAATGCCAAATATTTCCATGCTAGTAAGTACAGTGGCAAAATCTTCCCTGGGAGACCTTTTTAACATTTGGCCCATAAGAGTACCACGAGGAACTGTAAACTGGTAAGATTTAAAAAAGCAAAACAAAAAAACAAAACAAATCCAACCCCCCCCCCCCACAAAAAAAAATTCTCATGTTTCCAGGCTTTTTGCAGGGCATGGAAAAGTGTGGAGAAGGTTATGTAAAATGAGATTCAAACATGACTTTGAGTTGGAAACAGCAAACTTTGACCATGACAGATATAGCAATTTCCTGCCATATCCTGGGCAAACCTACTGAAATAAGTTGGGGTATTTTAGGAGTTATTAATTGTTTTAAAAATGTGAATATGTATGTATTACCTTGCGATGGGGTGTGTAACTTCTTGTTCCTGGAGACGTTACTAATGTAAACCCTGTGCTATGTTATAAGTTTCAAAGGACTCTCTTAAATAATTTTCTAGACAAGAATCAACTTTTAGTTGGGCTTCTCGGAAATTTTTGGCAGAAGGGGAATACACATTCCCCCTTCAGACCCAACCTTTTGAAGCTGTGTTCTGAGGAGAAACCCATTGTCCATTGATTTCTGTTTCCAGGGTCCCAAGATCAAACTGTATGAAGGAGGGATTTGGCGTCATGAGGATTCCTGCTCTGAGGAAAAAGTCTAATGAACTTTTAACATCAGAAGACGCTCTTTGTGGGGTATGAAGGCCAGCTTCCCCATAGCCCCTGTTAGGGGTGATGTAATGTCTGATAATCTTAATAGCAGGCATATAGATTTTTTTAAATTGTTTTTAATATATTTTCTCTGTGGTGCTTCCACCTTTAAGAATAAACATGGTTGCGTTGAAAGAGCTATGTGGTGCTCTATAATTATGGGGACTTAATGTTGTTTATAGCTTCTGAGGAAAAGACAAAGCAGGCAGGCCTCTTGACAGTCTGTCTTGCTGGAGAACTCAGTGTACGCAGCCTGGAAAATTCCTGCCAGGAGGCAGAGAGGTGTAGGTTTCTGCCCCAAAGCAGTGATGGCTGAGGAACCAGGAGCCTATAGTAGAGGTCCTCAAGCAAATATGGAGGGGGAATATGGATGCATTCAGGTCCACTGCTGTGGAGTGGGAGCGGCAGAGGGATCAGTAGCTCTGGGACTTGGCGATTCAAAGAGGCTTGGGGTTCTGGCCATTCCGCAATGACTGACAGTGCCCTGCACCCTTCAAATTGCTGCCAGAGCATGCCATGTGGTGTTAAGGATTTGGGGTGGGGGTTGCGCACTGCACTCCAGGCAGCACTGACAGCTGGCTGCCTTAGGCCTAGCCCCATGCCTTCTGGCCTCTGTCCTGCCCCATCCAGGAGCATGGAGCTGCCCCTCCCATCTTGCCATGGGGCCTGTGGAGGCTGTTGGCTCTGCTGGGTGCAGTCAGAGCTGTCCCATCCCCAGGACCCACACCTTTGGGGCCCCTACTGTGGCTGCCCCACCTATCCGATGCGGTGGGCAATGGAGGCAGCAGCAGCCACAGGGGATTGCCTTTCCCCATCCCCAGCACTCACTAAGTGGTTCTCCGCTGCACCCTCTGGGCCAGCTAAGCCCCTCTTCTGGGCAGGTAGCTAGAGGCCTGGAGCCCCATGCACGGGGCACTGCAGGGGGGCAGGTTGCGTAGGGTTCCATGCCCCCTCCTCACCCAGGACAGACCTGGGTGCAATTACCCTGAGCTGGGATGCATATGCAAGACATTTGCAACATCAGAAGTCCTGATAGTTTAGTTTTGTTATGGCACTGAATTGCAATTGGGAACATGGGTTCATTTTCTAGATCTGGACAGACCTCTGTGTGTGACTATGGGCAAGTCACTCTGTGTCCTAGTCCTCCATTTGTAAAATAAGGACAACAATGTTTTTTTTTCCCTTTTACTCTTTTTCAATTTTAATCTGTTCATATTGGAAGCGCTCTCATGCAGGAACCCTCTCTTGCTAGGTGTTAGTAGAGAGCCTAGCAGAACAGGTCTCGACAGCTGAGAACAGAGGGAGTTACCACAGTGTGTTGATTTTACAAGAGGCGGTGGTAACACTGTTGCTAGTCAGAAGTAGCAAATTCTGCACAGGTAAGGCATCTAATAGAAAGACATCTGAGCTTTGATTTACTGAAGTGTTTTATTTAAAGGTAATTTTCAGTTCAGTGTATTTTTAATTTTGATACTGTCTGTAAGACTATGATACTTTACTGGTCATGGTGATGGTGACCACTTGTTGCCCAGTCTGATTGTCTTCCATGGGAGTGGGGTGGCTTCGCTCCTCAGGTGGCTGATAAGTCCTATCCTTGAACCATGGGTTTTATTATAGTGAGCACAGATGGTTCCAGGTATGGCAGGAGGCTGTTGATCATGACTGGAAGCCATTCTCTTCCTCCTGCACTCGTGTCCTCCTCAGCCAGTCAGTGGGCAAGTTCAAAATGCAGAGGACCGTCGTGTAGGACTTCTTTCCATTTTGAGAGATCCTGGGCGAGTGTGTCTCAAGTGTTAATGTCAAATTGCACTAATTAAAATGATCCTTCAGCATGTCTTTATCATGCTTCTGTTGTCCTCCTGCATTACGATACCCTTCTTTCATCTGAGGGAACAGGACCTGTTTTGGGAGGTGATGGTCTGGCATCTGGACAACTTGACCAGCCCAGTGGAGTTGCTGTCAGATGTTTATTGCCTTTATACTGGTGGTCTGCCTCTTCAGGAGCACTGAAGTTGGTGTGCCTGTTTTCCTATTTGGTCTTTGAGATCTTGTGGAGGCAGCACTGGTGATGCCTATCAAGGGCCTTCAAGTGATGGTCTTGGTGAAATGTATGTGAAATCATTTCTCAGTCAGTCTCCTTCAAAGAGAGAATGTGCACACAGGCATGCACACATTCTTCCTTCACTGTTTTGTGTGAGGAGAAAAGCCAGTAATAAAAGGGAATTAATATTGGGAGGGAGGCAAAGCAGAAGCTATGAATGAGTTATCTGTCTTTCGGTGACTAGATGGAGGCTTATTAAGCATGTTCTGGTCTGATACTACATCTACGTTACTACAGAAGATCAACCCTCAATCTTCTGGGGTTTGATTTCATGCAAAATTGACCTTTCAGGGGTCGCAGTTGGCTCTTGTACTCCTCGTTGACCTTCCCCTATACCGACAGGCAAGTTAGCTGAGCACAGATACATTGATTTTAGCTATGCAATTGGCATAGCTAGAATTGTGTATCTATGGTTGACTTTCTTAGTCTAGTATAGATATAGCCTGATCTAAATAAGACTGTCTGTAGCTATTTTGAATCTAACCCATTCTGCGAGGCACTGCTGTAAATGCCATTATGTTAACCAGCAAGGACACTTAATATCACATAATATTTATTTTAACCATCATCCTGCAGCTCTTTTTTATGAAGTCAAAATAATTTACGACAGTGGTAAAATTAAAGAAACAAGACTTGTGCAATCCAAGCCAAACAGATGAGTCTATGGATGAGTGAACATGACAGAAGCAATAGCCGTCCTGCTGCTCTATTTGCTAGCTGAAGTCTCTTCCTTATGGAGACAGTTCCTAGGAGCAATCTGGATAAATCTGACACTTCCCGGGAACAAATATATGGTGCGATCAGCCCCTTCCCTTAGACTTCAGCGCCCTCTCCCTCTTTCCCACATCTCCATGAAGGGTATTTGTTGAGTTTCTCTTTGATTTCCCTATGTGGATTCAAGATTTAATTTTCCCACCAGAACTGCCTGGGCCCCCCCAGTGGTCTGTCCAGGGGCCTGATGGTTCTGTGCTTGCTTTGGGTTTCTCACAGTTCAGCTCCAGTCGACTTGAAGCAATAAGTCTCCTAGACCCAGCAGGTGCCCCTTCCCTTTTTCCTTTATTCCAACTATGTAGAGGGGTCGGGGGGAGCAGGGAAAGAGAGAGAGAGAGCACCTGTGGTTGTGCCATTGTTTTGCCCGATCTCTGCAGAGTGACATACAGCTCCATTTCTGCCCATTTTTCTGCAGTTGTCCCACCCCATGTTTGTATCTCCCTGGGCCCTTAGACTCAAGTTCCAGCAAACATAATACAGTAATCCCCACGGCAGAAGAGCCTCTGCTAACACCTCTGAGGAGCCAAGGCCCAGAGAGGGAAAGTGACTTTGTCCAAGCTCCCTCAGGGAATTGAATCATAGTCTCCCACATTCCAGGCCATTATTCCAACCACTGGGCCATCCTTTTTCCCCCCATGAAGAACCTGTGGAACCTGGGGGACTAACAGGTAGAAACTGCCATGCCCTTGGCATGACTACTAAAATAAAGACCCTATAAAGCCAGGTCAGAAAGACGGAAGCAGAAGGACGTCAAGATAAGTAAAGGTGAGCTAGTGTGATTATAGACACAGCCCCACACACTGAGATTTCCCTTGGCACAGAGGTCTAATGGGTACAAAATAGAACCATGATCATCTTAGGTACAAAACATTATGATGAGTTAATTATCACCACAAGCTTTATTCAAGATTTGTTTTTTCTGCCACCATTTTAATTGCTGTATGCTAGATGAACTCATTGTTGCTCTTCAGCCAAGAAGTGCAATGAAGCAAGGCTGGTATAATAGCTGAAAAATGTTTCATACCCGTTCTTGAATAGAACCCATTTGCTGTGCCATCACCAGTGGTGGTGTTGTGTATAGACCAGTGGTGGCAAGGAGGTGTGGTGGGATGACACCATCAGACTTCCACACATGCAGAATTTGTACCTAGGCTTCAGAAGTGACCGGTCATTACATGTACTTATTTTCCTGGCTTGCAGCCACTGAGGCAGAGCTGGCTCAGACAATGCAGCCACACGTCTCCGGGGACCAGCTGATCCCTGTCAGAGTAAATAATTCTTTATTAGGATTAGTTTATTTTTGCTGTGCAAATAAGAATATACAGAAAATAAGATTAGGATCAGACTCTTCTGTTCCTTAATGGGGAAATTAGTGTCTCTTTTTGGTGAGGATAGTTAAAGCTTCCAGTTGGAGAGGCAAGATGTCAGCTTTACTTAAACAAATGTAGGTTGGGCCGAGGCTTCAAAGGAGACCTGTGCTATCATAGACCATGGCCACATTAGGGATGAATTTTGAAACAAATTTTGAACGAAGGGCGAGGGAGGCAGGTAAGAACCTGGACACAGCACCCATTGGAGGAGGTCAAGAAGGTAGAGCCAGGGCCCTCAATAGCACCACACCCTCAGCACCCAGAGCCCGAGGTGGGATGTCAGTGAGGAGGAGTGGTCCAGTGAGGAAACCCTGGTCATAGCTGTCCCATCCCAGATGACCAGCCAGGCCATCTCTAGCCAGGCCTCCCGAGCATCTCGAGGCAGTCACAGTTAGGACCTGAGTGTTCTCAACACCCTGGGGCATATGGTGGGTGGGGACCTGCCTTTCACCACAGCCGACACCAGGCTGCCCACATGGCAACTGGCCCCAGGGATGGCCATGGTCCCCATCCACAGGAGTGGCCTGTGTGTGGCCATCAGCACCTGATCCTGTGGACAGCCACACAAGACACTTGGCATGGGAGGACGTGGGGTGGGGGGTGGACCAGGGTTAGCTGCACCCTGGATGCCCCAGGGCCTCCACTCCAATGGGCAGGGAGGGCTGCCTGATAGGGATGGGGGGCACTTCTCCATGTGGTTTAGTAGCATGATAAACAGGGCACCCCCACTTCCCTTATGTCTTCACAGCTCCAGCATCTGGGGGCCAGCCCAGACCCACCGATGTCCTAGGGAGCCCTGCAGCAGCTGGTGAGGGGGATGGGGTGCCACCCACCCCGAGGACCATGTGCTGCACCTGGAAGGTGTGCCCTTGCATCTGCCAGGAGGCAATCACTGCAGCTCATAGGGCTGCTTGACAGGAGCAGAACTGCCTCCTGCAGGAGTGGCTATCAATGGAGCAGGTGGCCTGGGATGGGGTGGCGGGCACCCTTGATGCCCTCACCCAGGCCATTACCACCTGCTTGGCCCAGGTGCCTGCCCCATTGACCGCCCCTGCCCTGCTCCCACCCCACCTCTCCCTAGCCAATAGGCAGGAGCTGCTGGCGAGTGCGGGCACCCTGGACATGGCTCCTCCTGCCCCTGCCCCCCGCCGCCAAGGTTGAGGTTGCTGCACCCCTGACATGTCCCTACCTCCCTGTGGTCGTAGCCCTACGGGGGCCCCAGACCCGGGGCAGTCGTGGTTCCTGTTGGCACTGCAGCTCTCGTCCTCCCACCTCCAGATTCCCCTCTGTTTGCTTGCCCCCACCCCCACTCCAGGGCCCCCCTTGTACATAGTTCTCCCCCACCCCTTTCTATATAGTTGGTTTTTAAAGATAATAGAGTTGTGTAGAGTTAGTTACTGTTCAGTGAAACATTTATTTTCCTGTTAAGTGGTGTCCCTCATTCATTGTGGGGGAGCAATGGGATATGCGTGTGCAGGAGGAGGTGATGGTGGGGGAGTGGTGAGAGGTGGGTGTGCGGGAGAGGGGTCGTGGGGGGATGCCTGTTGGCTGGTCACTGCAGCCTCTGGGAAAAGGCCTCCCAGAGGGCCTCTCTCATCCACTAACCACCCTGGTGCAGCTGGCAGCATGGGACAGCAGCTGGCTGTTCAAAGTGAGGTACTGCCTTGGCTGCCCACCTCTGCATGACAAGCTTGTGCTTAACCTCCACTATGTTGTGTAGAGTGCAACGTGCCCCAACAATGGCAGGCACGCTGGGGAGGCCAACCTCCCAGTGTGTCAGGGGACAGCTGGTGTGGCCCTTGAGCTGCCCAAATGTCCGCTCAACAGTGCTGCAGACCTGGATCAGACAGGCATTGAATAGGCTGGAGTCTGTGTGGCCCGTGTAGGCCACATGAACCATTCCTGTACGTGGTAGGTGGTGTCAGCCACTATGCAGGGGGGCATGGTTGCATCCCCAACTGGGAGCCCCTGTGGGGGAAGATAGGTCCCCTCCTACATCTGGCGACTGAGCCACGAATTTCTAAAGATGTGGGCATCATGGTCCCTGCCCGACCACCCCACACAGATGTCTGTGAAGTGCCCATTTGCATCAATGAGGACCTGAAGCCCCATGGAGTGATACCCTTTCTGAGTGATGTAGCTGCCAGTGCTGTGTGGCAGGGCCTGGATGGCAATGTGGGTGCTGTATAATGCACCAACACATTTGGGGAAGCCCAGCTTGGTGAAGCCTGGCATGGCAGCATCCAGGTCCCCAATGCAGACAACCCAGTGCAGGAGGATGCTGTTGATCGCCATGACGACCTGCATAGGATGGAGGGCAAAAGCGCCCAAGACAATGTAGTGGGGTGCATGGGAACACCCTGTCCCCTCCCCGATCACTCCCGGGGACCCCTTCATGTCCCTCTGGTGGGTGCATAACCCAGGCTGGCTTACCTCCAGGAGGGCGACCTCAATGATGGTCTTGCCCACCCCAAACTGATGGCCAACTCAACGGTTGTGGTCTGGGGTGGCAGCTTCAATAGAGTGATGGCCACCCTCTTCTCCAGGGGGAGTGCGAGCTGCATGCATGTGTCCTGGTGCTGGAAGATAGGCATGAGCCAGTGGCAGAGCTCTGTGAATGTGGCCTTGGTCATTCAAAAATTACACAGCCAGCATTCATCATCCCGGTCCCCCACTCACTGCTGGTGGGATATCACCAGAGGCGCCGTCGGACCCGAGGAAGGGGTTGCACAGCTTGCACCTTTGGGGCGGGGGGGCATAGGTGGACAGCAGAGATGCGGCTAGCTGTCTGGAGATGCTGCTGGAAAGCTACAAGTAGTGTGGCCAGCAGGCTGGCCTGAGCCAGGAAGAGTTCCCCAGCAGGGAGGTGCTGGGCATCCATAGTGGCAGAGCTTAACAGGCGCATCTGCTGGAATGTGCTGCAGCGAGCCTGAGCCCTCAGCATGTGCACAGAGAGGATGTTTGGGAGGGGCTACTTAAGGGAATGGCTGGCTGCAGCTTGTGGAAGGGCTTGTCATCCATGTGACCCTGTCTGTGCGGTTTCCTGCTCCTTTTATTTCGAAATGGAGCCTGGCGCCATGTAGTCGTTCTCTTTCTAAAGGATGGATTGAGCCCTCAGTCTGCTTTTTGTGTATGGTCGCTCTCTTTCGAAAGGCCACCTTTCTAAGGCAGCGAGAGAGAAAAGGGCAGCTTTTAAAAAGTGGAAGTCAAATCCTAGTGAGGAAAATAGAAAGGAACATAAACACTCCCAAATTAAGTGTCATAATGTAATAAGAAAAGCCAAAAAAGATTTTGAGGAACAGCTAGCCAAAAATTCAAAAAACGATAGTAAAATGTTTTTTAAACACATTAGAAGCAGGAAGCCTGCTAAAAAAGCAGTGGGGCCCTTGGACGATAAAGATATAAAAGGAGCGATCAAGGAAGACAGTGCCATTGCGGAGCGATTAAATGATTTCTTTGCTTCAGTCTTCACGGCTGAGGATGTTACAGAGGTTCCTAAATCTGAGCCAGCCTTTTTAGGTGACAAATCTGAGGAACTCACTCAGATTGACGTGACATTAGAGGAGGTTTTGGAGTTAATTGATAAGCTGAATAGTAACAAGTCTCCAGGACCAGACGGCATTCACCCAAGGGTTCTGAAAGAACTCAAATGTGAAATTGCGGAGTTATTAACAGTGGTTTGTAACCTATCCTTTAAATCCACTTTGGTACCAAATGACTGGAAGACGGCCAATATAAAGCCAATATTTAAAAAAGGCTCTAGAGGAGACCCTGGCAATTATAGACCGATAAGTTTAACATCAGTACCAGGCAAATTAGTAGAAACACTAGTAAAGAATAAAATTGCAAGGCACGTAGAAGAGCACGAATTGTTGGGCAAAAGTCAGCATGGTTTCTGCAGAGGGAAGTCGTGTCTAACTAATCTATTAGAATTCTTTGAAGGGGTTAATAAATATGCGGACAAGGGGCACCCAGTGGACATAATATACCTAGATTTCCAGAAAGCCTTTGACACGGTCCCACACCAAAGGCTTTTATGTAAATTAGGTGGTCATGGGATAGGAGGAAAGATCCTTTCATGGATCGGGAATTGGTTAAAAGACAGAAAACAAAGGGTGGGAATAAATGGTAAATTTTCACAATGGAGGAGGGTAACTAGTGGTGTTCCCCAGGGGTCAGTCCTGGGACCGATCCTGTTCAACTTGTTCATCAATGATCTAGAAAATGAGGTAAGCAGTGAGGTGGCAAAGTTTGCAGATGACACCAAGTTGTTCAGGACAGTCAAAACTAAAACAGATTGTGAAGAACTACAAAAAGATCTCAGCAAACTGAGTGATTGGGCAGCAAAATGGCAAATGAAACTTAATGTGGGTAAGTGTAAGGTAATGCATGTTGGAAAAAATAACCCAAATTACACGTACTACATGATGGGGTCAAATTTAGCTACGACAGATCAGGAAAGGGATCTTGGAGTTATAGTGGATAGTTCTCTGAAGACATCCACGCAGTGTGCAGCGGCAGTTAGTAAGGCAAATAGGATGTTAGGAATTATTAAAAAAGGGATCGATAATAAGACAAAAGATATCATACTTCCCCTATATAAAACTATGGTACGCCCACATCTTGAGTACTGCGTGCAGATGTGGTCTCCTCACCTCAAAAAAGATATATTGGCATTAGAAAAGGTTCAGAAAAGGGCAACTAAGATGATTAGGGGCTTGGAACGGGTCCCATATGGGGAGAGGCTAGAGAGACTGGGACTTTTCAGTTTGGAAAAGAGGCGATTGAGGGGCGATACGATAGAGGTATATAAAATCATGAATGGTGTGGAGAAAGTGAATATAGAAAAATTATTTACCTTTTCCCATAATACAAGAACTAGGGGACACCAAATGAAATTGATGGGTAGTAGGTTCAAAACTAATAAAAGGAAATTTTTCTTCACACAGCGCACAGTCAACCTGTGGAACTCCTTGCCCGAGAAGGCTGTGAAGGCCAGGACTCTATTAGGGCTTAAAAAAGAGCTTGATAAATTTTTGCAGGTTAGGTTCATAAATGGCTATTAGCCAGGGATAAAGTATGGTGCCCCTAGCCTTCAGAACAAGGGCAGGAGATGGATGGCAGGAGATAAATCACTTGATCATTGTCTTCTGTTCTCCTTCTCTGGGACACCTGGCATTGGCCACCGTCGGCAGATGGGATGCTGGGCTGGATGGACCTTTGGTCTGACCCAGTATGGCCATTCTTATGTTCTTATGAGTTCAAAACTCACCTTTTGAACTTCTGCTGTAGTGTGGCCACAGCCATTGAAAGGTGAGACTAGAAAGGACCTCCAGAGGCCTTATTGTCCAGCCCGTGGCATGGATCAAATTTATAAAGGGGAACACAGCCTTGAAGTTAGATGAGAACCTGGGAATCTCCAACAGTGAAATTAAAAGCATAGACAACCAGTCAACTTCCATTTAACACTGGCCAGGCTGGCTCATTGGCAGCTTTGAGAGGAGAGCATGCTGAACATTCTCTCTCCCCAGTGCAGTCATTTGTGTTTACCTAATGGGCTGTATGTGCCCGGCAGTGGTTTTGCTAAGCGAGAATAGCTTGCTTCTTTCAGCAACAACAACTCCAGGCACCTGTTTGAGGTGTTCTGCTGGTTTGGTAATTTGCATGCTGCTACTTGTTCTGTTCTATATAACAAAATGGGATTTGAGTTGGCAATTATTGTATAAGCCAGATATTATACTTGGTGCTGTTGCTATTAATTTATCATTGATCCACAGTCATAACCCCAGGTGGTGTAAGTAAGGTATACAGCTGATTACAAACCAGTTTCACTTCCATCACTTTTCACAGCATGTGCATGTCTGAATTGAACATTTCAGACTTTTCAAAAGTTTTCGTAAGGGTTCACTAAAATTCAGCCCTCTTAAGGGTTGCAGGCACTTTGGAAGATAGGATTAGAACTCATAATGATTTTGATTAATTGGAGAAGTGGTCTGAAATCAATAAGATCAAATTCAATAAAGACAAGTGCAAAGTTCTACACTTGGGATGCAAAAATCAAATACGCCAATACAAGAGGGGGAATAACCAGCTAGACAGACTTTTTATCACTAATATGAAGCCCAATCCCAGTTTGAGCCCTCAAGAAGAATCTGGGATTATAGTGCATCACAAACTAAATATGAGTCAACAGTGTGATTCTGCTATGAAAAAGGCAAATGTCATTCTGGGCTATATTGGCGGGAGTGTTTTTTGTAAGACATGGGAGGTAATTGTTCCACCCACCAGAGCACTGGTGAGGCTTCAGCTGTGTCCAGTTCTGTGCACCCCATTTGAGGAAAGAGGTGAACAAATTGGAAAGATGTTTAGAGAGCATGACCTAAGAGGAGAGGCTGAAAGGACTGGGCATGTTTAGTCTAGAATGACATGTTGAGCCCTCAAATATGTAAATGGTGGTTATAAAGAAGATGGTGCTCAAGCGTTCTCTATGCCTCAGGGTAAGACAAGAAGTAAACAGCTTAATGTTCAGCCAGAGAGATGGGAAAACTTTCTAATTACAAGGATAGTTTAGCTCTGGAACAGGTTACCTCAAGAGGCTGCAGAACTCCTGCCATTGGTAGTTTTTCAGAACAGGAGAGGCAAATACATGTCAGGGATAGTCCAGGTATGTTGAACTTGCACGGTGTGGGGAACAGACTGGATGACCTATAGGCACCAACTTCCCCTCTAGCTGGCCATTCTCAACCCTTCCCTCTGCCCCTATTCCACTCTTTCCCCAGGTCCTGCCTCCTCCCATCTCTACTCTGCCCTATTCCACCCCTTTTTCCAAAGCCCCCTCCTCCATTCCAACCCTTCTCACAAACTCCTCTCTGACCACTTCTTCACCCAGGTGCATGCTGGCCCTGCTCCCTCCCTTCCCCCATGGAGCATCCTGAAAGCCCCAAAACATCTGTGTATGGTGGGTGGGAAGAATGAGTAGTTGTACAGCAGGGCTACTGGTAGGAAGATGGCTCTGGGGAGATGGGAGCTTGGCTGCCAGTGAGGACTGTTTTTTCCCTGTGGGTGCTCCAGTGCCTGACCACCCCTGGAGAAAGTGTCTATTTGGCAGCCTCCTGAAGTCCCTTCCAGTCCTGCATTTTCAAGTTTTTCAAACCCTATTTCTTGTTACTGGCAGTATCTGTGCTATCATGGAACATAAGAGCTGCTGTATCACATCAAATCAAGTCAGAGTCCTACCTCCAGCATCTATTCCAATGTACTGGCCTTGTCACAGAGACTGTGCCTGTCAGATACTGCACAATCATGGAGGGGGCCAGCTTTTACTCAGTGATATGTTCAGCCAGTTATGCCATGCTCAAGGATTAGATTGTAGCTGGAAGCACAGGGACTGCATACTTTTATGTCCATGTTAGCATGCAGAGATACAATAATGTGAATGATCGCCATCTCCCTGACCAAGATATTCATAATCCTGAATGACTAACAAAATGATTTATTCAGTGATGAGCTTTTGTGGGACAGACACAGGTCTGTCTCATGAAAGCTCATCACTGAATAAATCATGTTGTTGGTCTTTAAAGGGCTACATTTCTGCTGCTTTGTTTTGTTGAAGCACAGACTAATACAGCTACCTCTCCATTAATAATCTTTAATGGTCATCTTCCTGCATGAGCTGGGGGCTGTGATTAATGTTCCCTCTAATCTTTTCCCTCAATGTGCAGAATTTTTCTGCCCATGTGCAAAATAAATTTTTATGTGCACCAAAGCATGTGTGAATGTGCACCACCATTAGCACAAAAACCTAGGGCTGCTAATCGTCTGCGTAGCATTGGCATCTTGCCTGAATAACCACACAAATGCACAGCTTACAGGCTGTGATGAGGTATCCACTCCACACAGGTTGTGGAAGGGTTACTATGGGCATGGGAGATCATTAAATTTCCTGGTTGCACCTGAAGTGGGGGCCGGGCTTAATTAAAGATAAAGCCCAGCTGAGGAGGAGGAAGGTGGCACTATAAAGAGAGGGGCTATGTCTACACTAGCCCTCTCCTTTCAGAAGGGTTGTGGTAATGAGCAAGTTGGGAAGATGCTAAGGAGGCACTGCCATGAATATTCAGTGCCTCATTAGTGTAATGGCAACTACGCCTGATTCAAAAATGCTGCTTTCGAATAGTGCGCCGCCCATGTAGACAAGGGCCTTTCGAAAGGACTCCCCAGACTTCGCAAGCCCTTCTTCCTACAATGAAATAGGAAGAAGGGGCTTTTGAAGCCTGGGGGGTCCTTTCGAAAGGCCCCTGTCTACGCGGGTAGCATGTGATTCGAAAGCGGCACTTTCAAATTGTGTGTAGCTGGTCTGCTGCACATTAACGGCAGCACCTGATTAGCGTCTTTCCAACTCACTCATTAGGGGCTAGTGTAGATGTAGCCAGGATATTTAGACAAGAAGGAAATTCTGGTAGAGAAGAAAGAGTTCTGTAGTTACTGTCTTGACAGCAGAGTGACGCGGAGATGAGGAAGTCTGCAAGATGAGGCAGAAGCAGTGGCAAATGAGTTACTTGGGAGACAAAGAGATTTGAGCAAGAGCCTGTGCTTGACCCTGGTACATGAGCAGAAACCAGATCTCAAGTGACAAGAGAAGGGCCGTACTGCTCATTATAAATTGCACAGCAAGGAGCCAGGGGAAAGGCTTGAAGAAAGGCTGATAGTAGGAAGAGGATCTTGGCAGAGATCCACAAGAGGATCTTGGCAGAGATTTTGTTTTCCATAATCTGCTCCTTTGGCTCTTTCCATGGGAAAAGGTGCAGAGCCCTAGTGCTACAAGGTGTAGGCAGTGTTTGACTTAATGACCTTGAATGTCAGCGAATCATACTTTACAACATGGTTTATAAAAGCATACTTCTTTCATTGGCCCTACATTAGCCATCCTTCACTCAGCTGAGTGTTTTCTTCCCCTTTAAGTTTAAAAAAAGAGGCACTCAGTGGTTTTTCAGTACACTCTTTGTTATTTTAAATACCTTGCCCCAGACCTCTTCAACTTTTGTCTTTTCCAGGCTGGCTCAGCAGCTTTTGCAAAAAGTAACTGTTGACTGAAATAAAATATTTAACTTCATTAAAATTACGTAAATTCCTATTTAGATAGTAAAATCTTAATGGTACACAAAGAACTCAAGCAGCTCAAAAAATCTTAACATAATTACTTTGGAACGTGAGGTGTTTACTGCTGTCAAAATTAATCATTTTTCAACATCCAGCTGTTAAAATCCTTCTGGCAGATCTCCAAGCAATTCCCCAACAGTTACATTTCCCTCAATTAAACATTGGGTGGTGTTCTCAGGCTCCTGTTACATGAGCAACAATTTCAAATTGCTCTTCTCTGTTCTTTTAAACTAGAAAATAACATCCTGTTGGAAGGTTTTTTCAGTTCCAGCTTTAACTGACATTTACAGCAGACAAAGAAGAAACATTAATTTCACATAGGGTTGAGCTTAAGTTGGAAAGGATGCAAGCAAACTTTCTGAGAAATCATCAGAGCTGATGATTTGGGGCTAGGTCCTGTGTGGTGTTGAGCACCTTCAGCTCTGTCTAAGTCAATGGGTATTGGGAGTGCTCAGCACCTCTGCCAGAGTGCTCCAAGTCTTGCAGTATGGCATCCTTAGTTTGGGCACGAGGCATGGTTTACTCCTAAAAGGTAGGTTGCTTGTAGCATTCAGAGATGTGAAATATTCACAATCCCACGTGCTGTAGTTTTTTTTCAGTATGGAGATATACCTATCTCATAGAGCTGGAAGGGACCTTCAGAGGTCATTGAGTCTAGTCACCTGAACTCAGAGCAGGACCTATCACCATCCCTGACAATCTTTTTAAGCTGTTTGCCCTAGATCCCTTAATGCCCCTCTCAAGGGCTGAGCTCCCAGCCCTGGGTTTAGCAGGCTAATGCTCGAACCACTGAGCTATCCCTCCCCTTGTATTATCTTGACATAACCCCAAGTGTATTTATGTCTGCATCAATGGAAAACTCCATCAACCTAGTTACTGCTGCTTGCAGGGATGGAATACCTTCAGTGAAGGAAAAGCCTCTGCTGTCACTGTGGGAATCGTCTATGCTACTGGGCTACAGTGGTATAGTTGCAGTGTCCTAGCTGTGCTGCTGTAGCTCCTGTAGTTTAGATATCATAGAATCACAGAGCACTAGAACTGGAAGGGACTTCAAGAGGTCATCGAGTCCAGTCCCCTGCCCTCATGGCAGGACAAAGCAAGACCATCCTGATCAGGCGTTTGTCTAACCTGCTCTTAAAAATCGCCAGTGACTGAGATTCCATAACCTCCATAGCCAATTCACAAAAGCACTTAACCACCCTGACTGTTAAGAAGTTTTTCCTAGCATCCAACCTAAACCTCCCTTGCTGCAATTTAAGCCCATTGTTTCTTGTCCTCTTATCAGTGTTAAGGAAAATATTTTTTTCTCCCTTTGCCTTGTAACAGGTACTTGAAAGCTGTAATCATGTCCCTTCTCAGTTTTCTCTTTTCCAGAGTAAATAAATTAAATTCTTGTAATCATCCCTCAGAAGTTATGTTTTCTAGATGTTTAGTAATTTTTGTTGCTCTTCTTTGGACCTTCTCCAATTTGTCCACATCTTTCCTGAAATGTGGCATTCAGAGTTGAACAGAGGCTTAATCAGCACAGAGTAGCACAGAAGAATTACTTCTTGTGTCTTGCTCACAAGACTCCTGTTAATATACGCCAGAATGATGTGTGTATGTTTGTTTTTGTTTTTGCAACAGTGTCACACTGTTGACTAGTGTTTAGTTTGTGGTCTTCTATAACCCTTGATCCCCTTTTTTTTCAATACTCCTTCCTAGGCAGTTATTCTCCATTTTATATGTGTGAAAATGATTGTTCCTTTCAAAGCGAATTACTTTGTATTTGTCCTTATTGAATTTCATGCTATTTACCTTCGATTATTTCTCCAGTTTTCCCATCTTGTTTTGAATTATACTCCTATCCTCCAAAGCACTTGCAGTAGCCTCTCTCAGCTTGATATCATCTGCAAACTGGATAAGTGTTCTCTCTGTGCCATGATCTAAATCATTGTTGGAGATACAGAAGAAAACCAATCCCAGTCCCTGTGGAATTCCATTTGTTATCCCTTCCAGAATGACTGAGACATTTTGTGTTTTTTCATTTGTGGGCAGGGTGTGAGTGTGTATGTATTTTTATCTCCCTTGAGGCAAGTTGTAATTGGTTCTCAGGCAATATGTCCAGGCAAACTAGACAAAAAAAAAAAAGTGTTAGAACAAGAGCTGGTCAGCAGATACATTTGTGAGGCGAGAGGAGTACGAAAAACTTTGAGACTTTCATTTTTTCTCAAAATGAAGATGAAAATTCAAAATTATTTTGAAATTAACAAGAAATAAAATTCTAAAAGCCTTCATTTCCCATCAAGCAAAAGTCACTTTTAAAAATATAAAAATATTAGAAACAGTCATTTCAAAATGAAAAATCAGCTTTTCATTCCAAAAAACATTTCATTCCAAATAGGATGTTTTGAAATTTTTGAAATATCTCTTCACAGGTTTTTTAAGCCACATTTTGCAAATCTGTACACTTTCATATAAAATTCTAGTTTTGTCATGATGGTGTTTTCCAGTGGAATTTTTTGGACAAAAAATTCTCTAACTCTAGGTAGTATGCTGCTGGTAAACATTTAAACCTTATTGAAGAAACTATTATAGTCTAATGCAGTTTCTCATCCATTTTTTAATAAAGTATCCCTTTAAAATATATTTATAAATATTTAAGTGACTTATCTCATGTTAACCTTAGGGTTATGTGTACCACCTATTGAGAACATGGTCCTAAAATAATCTGAGGTCTTGAAACAAATGCCATTTAACCTTTCCAGATTACTACACCCCATTCAGGAATCAGATTTGTTTTGAGTACCACCAAGTTACACCTCACTTAAAAACTACTTATTCACAAAAACATGCAAAAATAGCACAAAAAACTACTTATGAAACCTTGCTGATTTTCTGCCATCTTATTATGAAATGAATGAATTGGAATAGAAATATTGTACTTACATTTCAGCATAAGACATATGAAACAGCAGAAACGAGTCATTGTCTGAATGAACTTTTAGACTGTAATTACTTTACTAGCATGTTTATGTATCCTGTTGTAAAACTAGGCAAATATCTAGATGAGCTGATGTACACCCTGGAAGACCTTGGTGTACCCCCAAAGGTACACATACCCTTGGTTGGAGAAACACTGGTGTATTGTATATTTGTCGTGTAGAAAAGTTACTGTATCCTGATCAGTTTCTCCACCCATTTGAACCTTTATCCTGAAACTATTATACTGGAATAGCTTTTCACATGTGCCTGAACCACTAGTATAAGAAATGTATGCATATTAAATTGTTTAAATATAGAGGAATAAACATGTGGCTATAGTAGCGGAGAAAGCTCAATGAAAAAAAAGAACATTTACAATTTCTTCATTGATTTTTCAGAAGGCATTTGACAGTACAGATCAGAAAGTGACTTGGGCGGTTTTGGATTTGTACAGAGTGGATAGCCAACTGATACCGTTTTTGAAGGATCTCAACGACAATACGGAGGCAGCAGTGAGAATGTGCAGAGTTGGGAAGTTGGTTTGTAGTGAGCAGAGGTACAAGACAAAGAGATCTCATATCACTGGGTATCTTCATGTACCTAGAGAGAGCAATGGATAAGATCAAGGAAGAGGTAGAAGGGATATCTGTGCATGGGATGAGAATCAACAGCTTGGGGTTTGCAGATGATATAGGCATTATTGAGGAAGGTGAAGAGAAGGTAGTGAGAATGGTGCATGTGCTAAATGAGGAAGGGAATTGGTATGGACTGATTATGAACATCGATAAAAGAAAAACAATGGTATTTGGAGATAAAGAAATAGGAAGGAAGATCAGTATAGACAGGATTGAACTAGAGAATGTAGAGAAGTTCACATATCTGGGAAGCAACATGACATATGATCTAGACTGTAAGAAGGAAATAGGGACTAGAATAGCAAAAGCACGAGTGAGTTTGAACGTGATGCATAAGATCTGGAAAATAAAGCTATTAGCTTGGGAACAAAGTTGAGCATCCTGAAAACATGTTTATTCAGCAACATGTGGTATGGATGTGAGACATGGGTGTTAATGAAAGATTTGAAGGGTTGTTATAGAAAGATCCTGAGACTAGGATGGATACAGAAGGTCACCAACGAGGAATTATACAGGAAGATACAGCCAGAAGAGAACCTCCTACACAAGGTTATACAACAGAAGTTACAGTTATTTGGGCATATCTGCAGAATGAATGATGAACGAAAAATCAAGACCCTGGTATTCGACATAATGGACTGTTTGAACAGGAGAGGCAGACCCCACAGAGAATGGGAAGATGATATAGTAGATTGGTGTGGAGCTAGTCTACAGAAGCAAAGCCACTCCACACTGGACAGGGAAAGATGGAAAGAAATAGTGAGAGAGGCATCAGACACCAACAGGCACTGAGCCCATGTTTGTTGACGATGATATAATTACATCGTAATAAATGAGTAGCATTTATTAAGTCTGTGCCTGTACATCTTTTTAGATGTACTTTAATCATCTCTGTTTCAGGATCTAGCCCATAATGTGCAGTGTGGTGAAAGAAATGGAAATGTGAGATTAATTTTTGGGAGATAAAAAGAGAGGATGCCCTTCTAAAATCTATTTCACATTGTGGGAAAAAGATCCAATAGACGGGCAAAGGGGCCAGGGTGGTGGTGTTATAAGAACACATCTGTGCTTTACTCCTTGTTTACATAGAAAGCTACCAAGCAAGATAACATCATCATCTGTGATAAAGCAGTGTTGGGAAATGTGTTTTTGTACAGAGAGCGCCTTTCTGGAGGCTGCTTTGTGGAAACTTCTCTTGCAAAAAGAGAAAGGGGTAGGGAATTCAGTTTATGGCTAGAAGGTTGCATGGAATGCCCAACACTGGGAGGGATGTATTGTATTATGGTAAAGTGCCTGAATTCAAATCCAGCTAAACTGTTACACAAGTCATATATGTCCAGGCAGGTTTACAGCATATGTGCCAGAGTGTAGGACTGAATTTCCTAGGGCAATATTTTTAATGCCAACTATTAATTTTTGTTGTTCCTTCATCTATCTTTTCATTAACACATTGCTTTAGCTCTTTGTCTAGCGGTTCAGCAGCATATTTTGTGTTCTGTCCTGGGGCTTGATGGGAAATCATGGATGCAAGCAATGGACTGAGCAGCATTTATGCAAATTTTGAATTATTAGATACCCTCTTGCTATTGTAGGTCACCTTCTCCAATTCACTTAAGCATTCCCAGAAAATACAGAAACTGAAAGTGAGTGAACAAATGTAACGAACACTGAAGTAAAGTGCAACCATGGAACAGCTGGGTGATGTGGGAAAAGTGCAGCGCTCCAAAACGTTACAAGCATGACACTCCGTAAGGCAATTTTAGCTTCTTGAGGAAGGTGGGGAAGGAAGAGCTTAAATAATGGCAACATTTTCGAAGCTCAGATTCTGCAAATATATCGACAAGCAGTTCATATTCTCAGACACCCTTGGTATAGGAATTCAGTGTTAACCAAACAAATTCACCTGGAAGGGCAAGAAATGTCCTGCAGGGTATTTAAGATGTTAAGTACCCATTTCCACACGCAAATATTTATTTAGCTCTGTAAGTGCAGGATTGTGGTGTGCAGTACAAAAGCATGTGCACGACAAGCTTGGCTGTATGAAGAATTGTGGAAACGTTTGCCTACTCTAGAGGGCTCTGCAGTGTGGATTAATCTATGGGGACTATGAGTAAATTGCACATCGAAAAGCTGCACTGTAAGTTCCCTCATGTGGATGTTTCAGGCATGACCTAAAACAGCAGCAGGAAACACAGGGAACAAGATCCACCTCGGAGCCCCCTCCCCCCACCGGTCTGGATTGGGTCTAAAAATGAGGGGTTCGGTACACGGGGTGGTGGTGCCAGGGAGTAGGCTGGGGTAGGGCTGTGGGGTCTGGGAAGGAGGTAGGATTCAAGAGTGAGCTTGGGGTGCAGGATATCATGGGACGTGGGGAGGAGGAGTGGGCTGGGGTGGCAGGGAGGGTGCAGGAGTGAAGTTGGGGTGCAGGATCTGGGTGGGATCTAGAGTGCAGGAGTGGTCTGGGGGTGGGATGGATAAAGACAAGCTACAGGATGGCTGTAAATTCCCCACCCCTGAACTAAAAGGCTCCTAGTTCACATTAACATCATCCTGTGGGAAAAGGACTGCATTAATGGGAATTTTTTTCCCCATTTGTACACTGTAGGCACAAACTGAGGATTTGTCTACACTTTCCCCAGCCCCCACCGCCCGAATGACTAAAGCTTTTTCATGAGAAGCAAACAGCACTTTGTCTCAACAAACTCCACCTGTGTGTGTGTGTGAGAGAGAGAGAGAGAGTTTTTGGTTGGCAAAAGTGTAGACAAACTGTTTGTTTCCACTGCCTGAATTTCAGCAACATGAATTTGTCAACACAGCCCTGTCACTAAAAGCTGCGTAATGTAGACATGCCCAAAGGGCTTGTTTACACTGTTTTTTGTTTGTTTATTGTTTGTTTTTTCTTTTTTTATTCTCCAGAAAAGCTCCTTTTTTTCC
Source organism: Carettochelys insculpta (assembly GCF_033958435.1). Lineage (NCBI taxonomy): Eukaryota > Metazoa > Chordata > Testudines > Carettochelyidae > Carettochelys > Carettochelys insculpta. The sequence goes on along the minus strand of NC_134141.1, from coordinate 84,804,032 downwards.
CCCCAAGACAAAAAAAAAAAAAAATCCCTTGTATCCACGCTGCAAAACTTGTTCTTCTGGAATAACAACATTTATTCTCAAAACAGTAACTCCCCTAAAACAAACAACTCTGACCTTGTCCCCGCCACACACTCAATTTCAAAATTGACTCGGTGGCTACATCTACATGGTCATCAGGCTGATGGGAGATTATTAATGAAGTGCAAATTCTCCCCCACGGCAACTTTGAAGTGTCTTTACTCCCCAAAATTTTGGGTAATATATACACTTAAACTGCTGTGAAACTGTGTGCGGATAGTCTTATTTCTTCCTAAAACAGTCTTAACTGGGTTTTGCTTGAGTTGATTAAGAACAGGTTTCAGCTACAAGGCATGGGCCACTTTTCACAGGAAGTAAGAATGTCCATCGGACTTTTTTCTGTCAAAACTGCCTTCTGACAGAAATCTGGTTTGTGAGGCAATGATGTTTTTCACAGGAAGTGTCTGCTTTGTGCAGAAAATGTTGGCTTTTTGCCAAAAATTTGGATAACTTTCAAATTTTGGCCAAACACATTTTCCCCCAGTTTTCAGGAGGGTTTTAATAAAAAGCTCTGAATTTCTGTGGAAAACTGTGATAAAAGATTAGATGTGAAAGTGTGGCCTTTTATTTGTTTACAGAGGAAAGACGTGACTTTTCTGGAGGTAAAAATCTCTTATTGAATGAAAGGTTAAGGATAAGAGGACATACAAAATGTTGCTTGCATAGTATACAATGCTGTAAATGATCAGTTATAATCTGGCAGCCATAATGGTAATGATCAGAACGAATGGGGTGGCTTTTTACCTGGCGCCTGATGATGTGCGGCATCTGGTTGACACACTGAAGCGTGATAGAGAAAAGGACATCAAAATGAACTGCCCTACAAAATTAGGTTCTATTCTCCTAGAACTAACTCCATTCACTGTAGTTACTCTTCATTTCCATTGTTCTCATGCCCTCCTGCGTTTCCCTCTTGTCTGGCCTTTTGCCTTTTCATTTCTCTGACTGCTGGAGAAGGTGACACAATGAAATGCCTCTAGATGTGCCCTCTGGATGGTTTTCTGCGGCGGCTGTTGGAGTTTGTGAATTTTTGTTTTGTTGCCAGCTGCTTCCTCAGGCATTTTTCACTAACAATGTTGTGCTGCCAGTATGCTGGGAATCCGCAGCTGACTGTAAACATGATTGCATAACAGTGGCCATGTGGGCGGGCAGTAGGAAAAGGGGAACCCGGGGAAGCTTTTGAAAAATTCCAGCTATTTCAAAAACTCTCAAGAAACACTTGAACTGTTGCAATCAGCGCATTGTTTTATTGTGTGGTTTTTTCCCCCAAAAGGAGGAGAATAACATGTTTTTCTAACTAAACAAGATTAGTTTATATCTGGTGTCCTATTCACCCCAGGATGTGCGTGGCTGGAGTCAGACACACAGAATAGTTGTGCTTGTAGTTCCTTTAATATGCTGTTGATCTTGCTGGCAAGCCTCAGATTTTGAAAGGAACCAGAGGAGGTACCTGTACTCTTGTTGGCGCTGTCTTCCCTGCCCAAATCCTGGAGTCACTTTTGTCAGCTAGGTGAGGCGGGAAATTCTCATCTAGCATTTTCTCCATCCTTCGCATGTACCTTCCACCAGGGAAGGAAGCAATTTCTATTTTAGTCAAGGCTTTGGCAGCCAGTCTTCCAGGCCTTCCATGGTGTTCTCGTTTTATAACACCCAGGCCAGCAAGAGAAGAAGTGAAGGGACTGGATTTGAGGTGATAGTGGCTGGGGAGCACAAGGGATAAAAGAGAAGTGAGAGCCTGGGCGAGGGCAAGGTGGAGTCGGAGAGTAACTAGACTGAAGGAACAGGAACAGAGAGGTAGCCATGTTAGTACGTACAAACAAGCAGTCATGTAAAGACTAACACAATGATTTATTAGGCGATGAGCTTTGTGGGACAGACCCACTTCTTCAGATCTACAGCCTTTCCAGTCCTGACCCGGTTATATAGCACAGAGGTCCAGAAAAAGGTCAGTTTTTATTGCACTTTATTCTTGGATCTCTGTGCTATATAACCGAGTCTGGACTGGAAAGGCTGTAGATCTGAAGAAGTGGGTCTGTCCCACAAAGCTCATCACCTAATAAATAATTTTGTTAGTCTTTAAAGTGCCACATGACTGCTGGTTTGTTTTCTTAGACTGAGGGAAGAACAGGATTTGGGCTTGTCTATACTTTAAAACTCTGCAGTGGCACAGCTGTACCAATGCATCTAGTGCAGATACAAACTACCTATACCAATGGGAGGGCTTCTCGCATTGGCACAGGTATTCCATATTCTTGACAAGTAGTAGCTCAGTCAATGAGAGACGTTCTCCCCTCAACACAGCACGGTCTACGCTGGGAGTTAGGTTGGTATAACTGTGTTGCTCAGGGGTATGGATGTAGTTTTACTGATGTAAGCTTCGAGTGTAGATCAAGCCTTAGTTAAAAGTGGAATCACTAGGTCAAGGCTGTTCCCTTATGAACACCTGGCAGGCTATAAAAATGCTGATTTACATTTATGAGGCACACCCTCTCATAGTTTGCCCTGTTCCCCCACACCTTACTTTCTTTAAAAATTTAAAACACAGAGGGGCTGATCCTACTTATGATCCTACTCTTATGAAATTCTCGTGACCTCAGTGGAGTTATTACCAACTTACACTGAGGCGAGGGCAATGAAACCAGTGGCAGCATTTCCATTGGCTATGATTTTGGATCAGGCCTAAAGAGAACTGAATGAGGTCCTACATGTTTACCTCACTTAAATTGCTCTCCTACCATCTCTAGTAAACAGCAGCTCCAGCTCAGCACTAATTTCATGACCTTCCCCTCTAGCTCTCTTAAAAAACAAAACAGTCAGTCTTTCCCCTCTACACCTCCCTGTAGTGTTAGCACTGTTCTTGCGGGGACAAGAAGGGGACATGGGGAGGGCGCGGGAGAAGCTGCTTGGTAGAACTGCATATAAGATGAAATTCCAGCCAGTGATATCAGCTGCAATGTGCAAATCTGGTTTCTGTTTGTTTGTTTTTTTGTTTTTCGCTGCAGGGACATAATCTCTTGTAGCTTGAACCCTAAAACTGTCACGTCAAAGTGACTGAAATGTTTTCATTTAGGTCAAAGCACAATTCACATTAGCAGAAAACTCATCTAGAAACTTGTCTGCATAGCAGAAGGTTGATTGTTATAAGAACCTGCCATGTTCATACATGTATTTGGACCTATTGTCAGCTACAATAAATGGCAACATTGCCCTGAGGTCAATGGAGCTCTGCTGATTTATACCAATTGAGGATCTGGCTCCTTATTTCCACTCACAAAAGTTGTTGCAATGGACCCACAGGTTGCTAGCACAGTGACAAGTGTATTTGTTTGGTGCCAAGGTTATCATAGTTACACTTGTCTTATGTCATGCATGGGTCTCTTTCCATCACTGCAGTCCTAGTGCTGATCAAAATCACTAGTCTTATTGCTGTTGGGTTATCCATCATCATGCCACAACATTCCTTAATCTCCTCTCCTCTTGATTACCTTCCTATTTTGAGCTACTGAAGCTTTTGCACTTGTATGCAAACAAACTTTCAGCTTAATAAGGTACAATGCATGCATTCTTAGAACTTTACTCATATTGCATCATGAGGTATACACATATTAACAGGCAGGCCCGGTGCTGGAGAGCTCATAATCTAAATTGACAAGACCAACAAAATAGAAAGACGGAAGTATCGTAATTCCCATTTTATAGTTGGGGAACTGAGGCACAGAGCTATTAAGTTACTTCCCAAGGTCACATTGTGTTTGACAGTTGTCATTCTCCAAGGATTGAACCCAGGAGGGACTCCATGACAGCCAAAAGCATGAATCTTGGTAGGTTGAGCCAGACATGTAATAGGCTGATACCCTCTATGGATCAGGCCTAGAAAGGGCCTGACCAATGGATTTCTTGTAGAAAGGCTAGGAATGGAATGAAGCTCTCCTGATTCCAGCTTAGCACTTTATCTACAAGACCATTCTTGAGGACCATTGTGAGAAGTCTAGTCTCTTAAGGACAGAGGGTTACTATGCTAGTGCAGCTTCTCCTCAGAACCAGCTTGAAGCACCATCTCTAATGTTCTCCCCTCAGTCAGGGGCAAAGATAAGCAAACCCCAGTTAAATTAGCTCTGTGCTGGAGCTTCCCATGATACCTATTGGGCTGAGCACCGTTATAACAAAAAATGGCTATGACATGGCTCAGGTAACACTTACAGACAGATTTGAAGCACCGAATAGGAACCAAGAGAAATGGAGCTCTACTAGGAGTTTGGTGTTTTTGAAAATTTGGCCCCCAGTGATGCTGCAGGACAAGAAGAAGGTTTTCTTTAGTAATCTCTGTTCATATAATCTCTAATTTCCATTGCAACAGAAAAAGTGTCTGTAAAATTTGCCTCTGTGTCAATTATTCAAAATATTACTCAAGTCCACTTTTGAACTGCTGTGTATTAAATAAAGGTCAATTCTTCTTTGAGTGGTGGTCCCGTGGGTGCTCCCCTCTGGGTGTCAGTGCATTATTGCACCACCACTTGGAGATTCTTCTATAGCTGTGATTTCCCACATCGCCCATGTGCAGTAGTGCCTCCTTGTGCTATCTGGAATGCGTGTGGTGTGGGCCCCTCAGTTTCTTTGCTAACATCCATGGTTGCAGACAGAGCTTCGCTCTTTCTCTCTGAAAGACAAAGAACAGTTTAGTTAGTTTGTTTGTTCTACCCTTATTCAAGTTCTCTCTCCTGTTTACAGTTTAAAAAAAAAAGTTAGAATTAGTTGCTGCGTCATCACCATACAAAGCTACCTGTGCACTTGGAGCTGAGCCGCCAGCATTTGATGCCTCCAGCACAGTTGGCACTGCTGGCTTTGGCCACCTCTATCCCTGGGCATAAGAAGTTCTCAAAAACTAAGACCCCTGCCCTGAGTGCTGGACCCAGAGTGCAGGTGGCACCTCTCCAAGTCTACACACCACTCGCATGAGGCACCAGACTTGGCACTGTGCAAATCCAAGGCCAAAGCACCACCCCATTCTCTTGTGGCATCGCAGAAGGCACCAAAATGGCACTGAGCCACTGCCTCACTGAAACTCTAGCACTGGAGTGTGGCATGGTGTCCAAATGGCGCCGTGAAGACTTATCCTCAGGGGCACACGTGGCACTGGCTCCAGCATCACCCAGCTTGCTGTACCATGTATCCTGGCACCACCCTGTCCCCGTGTTCCTTCAGATGCTCAAGTTTCTCACAGGGCTCAGTGGCTAAACTGTCTACCATTGGAGGTAGTGGTTCTGATCAGAGGAATGTCTTTTTGTTGCAGCACTCCAGTCCTGCACACTCTGCCTCAGGAAGCATGCTGCCTACCCACAACAGCCCCCGCTGTGGTTTGTGCAGCACTGCCCATATCCACATCAAACAACCCCTCAATGGTCACATTGGCAGGTGTGGTTGCCCCTTTCCCATGCTCCGCCAGCATGGTCCACAGTGTCCAGGGACTGTTCGACGTTGTCACAACCCACCACTGTCACAGCATTCTAGGGCTGAGGATTCCCTTTCAGAGAGGAAGCACAGGTCCCTGTGGCATCACACCTTGTCTTCACCAGACAAGGCTGTTCTCTCGGTTTCACCTCCCACTACCGATGATTCATGGGCTTTCCAGGAGCTATTTCAGTGGGTGGCCCATGCTCAGGAGAAGGACCTGCAGGAGGTGCCAGTTAAACAGTATAGGCTTCTCTGCACCTTCCAGCCTCCCTCTTCCTCCAAAATTGCGATGCCCATGGATGAAGCCATAATGGACTCTACAAATGTCATCTGGCAGATGCTGGCATCCATTCTTCCCACTAACAAGAGGGCTGACAAAAGATACTTTGCAGCATCTAAAGACGCTGAGTTTCTGTTTACCCATCCACAGCCAAACTCGTTAGCATTGGACTAAATCCTTTAGTTCCATCATGGGGTGCCAAGTTTATTCCTCTGGCACACTACTCCTGCGGGAGGCAAATTATGCAGCCATTCTGGCCAACTGTGACCACCTGAATTACTACAAGCTGAAGGGGTTGGTTCCCATCTTGCCTGAGCAACAATGCCCAGCCCTCATGAATGTGCTAAACAATGGGCATAGCAGCAGCAGCAGCAGCACTCCAGGCCGCGATGGATGTGGTTGAAGTTGGTCTTACCCACACAACTTCATTACCTAACAAATAAAATTGTTAGTTTTTAAGGTGCTACAAGACTGTTTGTTTGTTTTATGATGCTACAGACTAACTGGGCTACCCCTCTGAGAAGATGCCTTTGTTAGAATAGGGTCTATTTGCATGTTAATGACTCTCTTCCTCACAAAAAGGTTGGGTGATGTCTCTTTTCCTGAGTGGTAAAGTAACATGTTCCCTTAAGATACAATCAGCAACATTTTAATGCTGTCCATAATTAAATTAATTACCACAGATGTCTGTCAGGGATAACTCCTTTTAGACCATCATACCTTCATTTACCAAAATGGTTCACAGCCTGGGGACTTTACTGGATCCAGCGTTACTCCCAGGCTCTCAGATAATAATACACTGAAATGATAATTATTCCTGGGTAAAGTTTTGTTATTGATTGTAGTGGTGCATTGTTCTCAGCAAAATATCAAGTTGTGTGCTTGGAGAGTTTACAGTCTGGATCAAGTAAGTGCATTATAAGGGCCAAGAGTGCAAAGGGAGCATGTCACCAAGAACCCATTGCCACGTTGCCAGGGTAGATTTGATATTGTGGTTTTAAGCCTGGTAAAGTCTTGTCTATACTGTTTTTTAATTTCAGAAAAACTTTTTTCCAGGAAAAACAAAATAAAAAAACAACAAGAAGTCTTGTGGCACCTTATAGACTAACAGATATTTTCGAGCATAAGCTTTCGTGTGCAAAGACCTGCTTCATCAGATGCATGAGTCGGGAGGGGTGGTTTCAGAGGTGTATTTAAAGAATGGGGTCCCAGAAAAAGGGAAGGCCAGAGCTGACAAAGAAAAAAAAAAAAAGTCTTGCATCCGTACTGCAAAGCTTATAGTGGAATATCATGGCATTGAACTCAAAGTAGTAACTCCACCAAAATAAATGACTTTTGCTGATTTTCCTGCCCACTTTCAGTTTTGAAATTTCACTCAGTGTGTATTAAGCACAGGCCTCCAGGGACGCATCTCTTTGTTGCTCTTATTTAGAAATTGGTCTCTCACATTTTGAACACTCAATTTCTAAATGCTCTTGCAGTGTGACTGCTCTTTTCAGAAATAACTTATTTTGATGTTAAAATGTTGAAATAAGTCATTTCTGAAAAACCCTGCAATGTAGACATAGGCTAATAATTGGTGTAAGAAGCTAGACAAAAGAAAAGAAGGCCTTGGGAACCAGTCCTTTTACACTTTCAAACCTGACTTAACTACCTCCTCAAAATGGACTCTAATTCTATAAATGATAACATCTACAAGGCAATAGGTGTCCAAAGAGCCAGCATAAAGACTGCTAATTCTTTATCTGGCTATCAGTGACATGATGCATACCTCAGAGGTTGATTAAGAGCCATCACCTACAATCATTATCTACTTGTTTTTTCAAACTCCGAAGAACTGTATTGTGTCGCAGTCCTTTGTGCTGTAATTTATTACTGAAAGCCTTTGGGCCAAGTGGGAAACTGATACTCTTCTTCCAGATGTTGCTGACATAGTGGGCCAAAAGCCCAGGAGCTTAGAAATTGATAGTTTAGCCTGATCGTCTCCTTCCCCACACGAATGATCCGGTGAATACAAGGCAAGAAAGTGAGGGTTTGATTGCCCCTTCTCATAGGGGTGCAACTTCATTTGAGGCTGCTTTCCCTTGGCACCAGTGGGAGAAAAGAATGGGGCCCTGAGCATTGAAATGAATATGGGCTTCATGCACACTTCCCCACCCCACACAAGACTGCATTTAATTGAGGACTGAGCCTGGCACCATGTTTGCTGCTTGTTCCTTTCACTTTTCCGGGTACAAGCTCAAGAGCAATGAGTTCATTGATTCAATTGGGTTCTGTTGGAGTGTCAGCTAGCAACCTCAGGCCAGCCGAGGCTTATATTAACTCAGGGGAAGAGCATTACTGCACAAAAGCAGAAGTAATGTCCTTCAAGAGAGCCATTTGCATAGCGCCTGGCCCCTTTGCACTGACAATAGACGTTCATTGTTTCTCTCACAACACTGTTGGGTGCATTGCCATTGTTCCCTAGTATGCAGCCGGAGAAAAATAGACTCCTCAGGCTTTTCAGGCTGTGACTGTCCTTCCCCAGTTAAGGGCATGTGCTGGCAATAGCTCCAAATGCATTCCACTGAGCCAGTCCCTCTGAATGCAGGTATTGTTGGTTGTGAATACCTTTTAGTAGCTCTTTTGAAAGGAGAGAAGAGATAAAGTTGAAATGTTAATTGTTGCCAACAAAAGCTGTTAGGGAGAATTTCTTGGCTTGAACTTGGGGACACTTCCTGTGCCTGGACTGACAGAGCAACTTGTGTTTTAAGTCTTGTTTTGTGTTTTCTTGTGGGTGAAACTGTGCAAATCCAAAGTGACCCCAGTGACTTTACTTGCCACCGGAGTTTATTCTTATTGGATTGTCTTGTGGCAGGAGAAAAGGTCTCTTAGGCCACTAGGAGGTGTGGCCTGATACAAGACTAGGAGCCAGAAGCCCCTGAATTCCAGCCCACTCTCTGATTTTTGACTTTGGCAAGTCATGCTGCTTCATTTCCACTTTACAGGGGAGATAAAGAATATTTAATGAACTAGGATTAGATAGACTAACAGATATTTTGGAGCATAAGCTTTTGTGGGTAAAGACCCGCTTCCTCAGACTCATGCATGACTCATGCATCTGATGAAGCGGGTCTTTACCCAGGAAAGCTTATGCTCCAAAATATCTGTTAGTCCATAAAGTGCCACAGGACTTCGTGGTGTTCTTGAAGATACAGACTAACACGGCTACCTCTCTGAAACCAGGATTAGTTAATAAACTTGATTCATCATCACCGATACAGGAGCAGTGTAAATTCCACCTCCACTACACCCTCTGCTGCCCATGACATCTTCACTTATTGATACATTCCAGGGGTAGGAAAGAGGTACTTGCACCACTGCCTTCCTGGGAGTCTGTTAAACTGTGCCTGGTGCTCTGCTGGTAGTGGCTGCATGGAGGATGTGCTTGACTCCTTTCTGGCTAGTGTCAACCATATGAGTGAGCTAAATGGGCTGGCTTCAAGAAGGCATTTCACTGCCCATGGGACTCTTCTGTTGGTAGCTCTACAGTCCTCACCCCGCCATCTGAGTGCCTTCTCTCAGCTTTCCTGTCCCATTCCTGAGCCAGCAAAGCACTTAAGCCAGTGCTTAATTTTAAGCATTAACTACAGGGAAGTGCCCACATGCTTAGAATTAAGCACATGCTTACTTAAGTGCTTGGACTGAGGCCAAAGTGTTCAGCACTTTGCAAGATCAACCAGGTTGGACAGCCTTGCATGTGATCTTTCTGGTGGCACACAAGTGTCTGGCAGGCAATGGGAGATGTATTCAGTGACTTTAAAGCACCCCTCTTTAGCTTTTCAGTGCCACAAAACACAGATAGCTGTCCCTGGCTTAATTCCACGTGAGGACATTAATGAGACTAGAGAGGCATGGGTATGAAATTACCACTCAGTGAGAGCCAAACAGCTATTTCCTGAGGAAACTTGACCTACCTTTAACTGTAGGAAATCAGGCAAATTTCAGATGACAAAATAGAAGGGTTATCCTTTGCACATCAGCACATGGCTCATACTGTGTTACTTTCTGCACTGGGGTGGCTGGCCAGTGATCTATCCCCAGCATACCTGCCCCAGTGACCCAACCCTCTCACATTACATAAAGGGTACCATTTTGCAGAGTGTCCTGCCCTGCCCGTATTGTTGCGATGGCGAGGCCATGCTGGTGGAGGCAGAGCAGTACAATTTCCAAAATGGCATCACCCCTTGTGCCTCCATGATGATATGTGACAACACCACATCCCATTTTATATCAGGACTGGACATTTAAAAATCAAAAGAAAATAGGACTGGCTGGCTTAACTGCAGACAGCTGGTGTGTCTGTGCATTAAGCTAATGGCTCCTTGGCTTTTGAGAACTGCCCAGCAGTTGTGATCCTTTTCTTTCCAATGAGCTCCTTTTAGAGGTCAGTCTTCCTGAAAGCCTTCCCAGTCTGGTTGTAATGGAGCAGTTTAGAACACTCCTGCCTGTTACAAATGGAGAACTCGGTCCCTTGTCATTTTGCACTTTTAGCTGAGACCGGTGCTTACCTGAGAAGCTTGGCTGCTTCAGTTCAAAAAGCCTACAACAAGTGGTTCATATTGCAAGTACTTCAGATCATCCTGATTTGAGTCATGGTAGAGATGAGAACTGTTCATCATTTCTACATGCACAACTAGCTGAGTAACTACATATGTAAAAAGATCAACTGATAAAGACAATAAAACAAAAAGCAGAGGAAATGGGGTAAAACGGCCTCCCCTGTAAACCGACGTACAATACTAAAATTCAAGACAAGCTAAGTGTAACCTGATCTGGAGAAGCGTCCAGTAATATTGTGGTATTTGTTTTTCTTGCTGTGTCTGGTGTATATTTCTAAAACACTTTGCTCAGGAGATGTGGGAACTAGGCTGATTAAATATTACTGACTGTCGCCTGATGCAATGGGTGAGGACATACCTTTGCTGCTTGTCACTCTGAAACTGCATTCAAAATAACTCATTTAGATATTGCTGTAGGTGTGTCTTTGCACAGCTCAAGCATGCCAGCAGCATCTGCCTCCCCAAGTTCTGAACAAGCCAAACAACAACGCACTTCTTAAAGCTGCATACACCCCACGCTTTGTGATGGCATGCCTTGGCAGATGTTTGCAGCTGTGTCCTCCTCTCCTGTGGTGACTGGATCCACTTCATGCTGAACTAATTAATGGGAGCCTGAGCCAAAGCTCATTGAAGCCAATGGCAAGTCTCCATTGATTTTAATGGGCTTTGGCTCAGGGCCTGAATTACTGATGATGTAGCCAATGTTCCCGCTAATTCTTTTATCATTATGTGGAATAAAATTTATGTGCACCAAGGCAAGTGCAGATGTACACCACCAATAGAAACACATGCTGAGCACTGTCGCTGGCTGTGGTCACTCTGCTAAACAGCTGGGTGGCACCTGAATCTCTCCTGGGTGGCTGCTCAAGAGCTCAGCTTACAGGGAGCACTGGTTGTAGCTGCAGGCTGGCTTAGTGCAAAGTCAAGCACTCTGGAATTCAGAAATGCCAGAATTAAAGTTGCGTGTGCAACCGGAAGTCAACCCCCTTGTGCAAATTTATTGTGGTTCAGTCTTTAGTTACAAGATCACAGACACTTGTTCCATAGGATCCTGGCCTCATTAGTTCACAGAATGGCTGTTGCTGACTAAATAAGTGGCTATTCAATTTTTTTTGTTTTGTCCACATTGTTCAGTGAGTGGCCTCAGGCCTTATTTATTGCCTGCTTTTCAAACTCTGCTTTGCCAGTAAGGTTCCTCATGCCCTTTTCTGTTGTGTTCATCACTGCAGTATCTGAATGCTTCCCACAGATTAATTTATCTTCACAGCACACCTGTGGAGCGAGGGAGGTGATAATATCCCCATTTTACAGACAGGAGCAAAGGCACAGAGAGAGAAAAGCACAAAGAATCCAGTAGCTTTGGGTGTCCAAACTGAGACATTTAGGATCTAATATTTCAAGGGGCGTATGGTTATATAGTACTTTCTATGTTTAAAGCACAGTCACAACAAACCTCTCCGCCCCCCCCGATCCCTCCACTCTCTGATTTGCTGACCTTGATTATCTTTCTCTGATTTGTCCTCCTTGCTTACTGTTTTTGGTTCCCTGTGCCTTAAATATTAAGTCTGTTCTGGTGTGGCTATGGTCTGAAGAAGTGGGTCTGTCCCACGGAAGCTCACCTAGTAAACTATTTTGCTGGTATTTAAAGTGCTAGTTGACTGCTTTTTGTTTTGATAGTCACAACAAAGAGTGCTCAGAACTTTTGCAAATCTGAGCCCAGAAGTAGTGATGGCTGCTGAGACATTTGTATTAAGTGATATAGACACATCAGGACTTTGTGGGAGAGGCCCCGATAGAAGCCAGTTCTCTGGGGCAGCAATCAACTGTCTTAACTGTGTGACCATCCTTTCTCTTCCTACAGTCTCCTGCCTCACTACCTGGGCAGCTTCCAGCATCTGCAAAGTCAAATGCCTCCTTCAATCACCAGACAACAGCGATTCTTCCCCAGAGCAAGTCCATGCTCTGCCCTGACGTGAAGCAGGAGTGTGGTGGGAAAAATGGTATGTTATCATGTAAATTAAAAGACTAGTATAATGCCTATGCACAAGGAGGCTGAACTGAGGTTGTACAAGCAGCGTGCATTCTGTCATTTCCTAACTTCTGAGTGATTGACTTTGCAATCTTGGTAGTGCTCTTTTACTGTAGGGTTTTTGTGTTTGTAATCTACTTATGGATCTCCATGGTTATGGCTGTCAAGTATCGGAGGGGTAGCCGTGTTAGTCTGGATCTGTAACAGCATCGAAGGGTCCTGTGGCACCTTATAGACTAACAGAAAAGTTTTGAGCATGAGCTTTCAAGCACAGACTCACTTCATCAGATAGTGGTCTTGGAAATCTGCAGGGCCAGGTATAAATAAGCCAGAGCAAGGGTGGGGATAACAAGGTTAGCTCAGTCAGCAAGGTGAGGTTTACTACCAGCAGTTGATCTGGAGGTGTGAACACCAGGGGAGGGGAAGCTGCTTTTGTATTTAGCCAGCCATTCACAGTCTTTGTTTAAGCCAGAGCTGAGGGCGTCGAATTTGCAGATGAATTGTAGCTCAGAAATTTTCTCTTTGGAGTCTGGTCCTGAAATTCTTTTGCTGTAGGATAGCTACTTTTAAGTCTGCTACTGTGTGTCCTGGGAGATTGAAGTGCTCTCCTATGGGTTTTTGTATATTGCCATTTCTGATATCTGATTTGGGTGCGTTTATTCTTTTACGTAGAGACTGTCCAGTTTGTCCGATATATATAGCAGAGGGGCACTGCTGGCACAAATTATATTGGTAGACGTGCAGCTGAATGAACCCATGATGGTGTGGCTGATCGGGTTAGGTCCTGTAATGGTGTTGCTGGTGTAGATGGTTATGGTTAGTGCTTTACAAGGAATTTCTTTTTTTATCACAGTGTTTTCAATCATATGGACATTGACTGAGATTGCTGCCAAGTTTCTTAATTTTCAGGCATGACGCTCTCAGACCCAAATCTTTTTCACTAACCATTTAGTCCACATCCATCACAGGATACATTTCGATGAATTACTTGGTGTTGGCAGACAGATGCTTGTCCTTTTGCGTCGCTCTTTCTCAGTGGAGAAAGCCTCCCAATTGGGAAGTGCACAAAGAATCCAGGCAGGTTTGTCCACCTGCAGTGTTCAGGACTGTCTTGAGTAGGGGCGTGAAGGGAGCACCACTGGACAACCCTCTCTCTCCATGCTCCAGGTGCAGGGCCTGAAGCAAACCCCCAGTGCTGCAGGCCCCGCCCCATCCCTGCACCATCCCCACCCTTGCTCCCTTCCCACTTTCCCCCAGGCAATGGGGCACAGGGGTTACTTGGAGTCCAGGGTTGGGTGGCAGAAGCAGCATAGGTTGCTTCCCCTCCCCGTCACTTACTTCTGTCCATAAAACAGGGCAACCGTACTGTTTAACCAGCTCTGGTACTAGAGATGTCTGTCTCATTTTCCTGATCTCGGGGAAAAGTCTAAAAGAACAGATGCAAGAATCTCCAGACCCCTACTCTGGATTGTCTTCCAGTCCCTTTTCATGCCTTCAGCCCTTTGTTTGGGAGTTCCTGCTGTTTAAGGGGTAGGTGTGATATAGGGCTGGTACGACATCCTTAGGTTGAGCCACCTGTCACACTTAGAACATGTCAACTCCACAGGCACTGTGGCGGCACAGCACCATAATGTAGATGCTTGTTAACGTTGACAGTAATGGGTTTTCCATTGATGTGGGTCATCTTCCTTCTTGAGTGGCAGCAGGTAGATGGATGGAAGAATTTTTCATATCTATGCAGGAGTTAGATCAGGTTAACTACAGTGCTCAGGGCAATAGAGCAATAGAACTGAGCTGATCTAAATTTAAAATGTAGACCAGGGCTTGCTCACTATGGGTGCCATACTCAACAGTGTGCAGAGACCATGCACAAAACCTGTGCACCATTTAAGTCCTCCAAAGAGATGCTTAGGGCTTGTGCTGTCCCTCTCTGGGCAGGAATGAATTTCATTCTTCATATATCTTGCCCCTTACTTTGTGGGTTCAGAGGGCACTTGATACAGGAAATGCAGTAGTTCCAATGGCTGTATGAAGGGAAGGAGGCTGTAAGAAGCCTATGCAGGAGCTCCACAGAGAATGGTGGAGTGGAGCACACAGCCATGAGGATGATTGATGTATCCACGCACCAACTTCTTGGGGGCTGAGGAGGGGCACAGCATAAGTGATCTTTCATTTTATGATTCCTCTGAGCTTCCTCCCACATGGAGAGGGATCCCGAGGGCTGCAGAACCTAATCCTTCCCTTAGCCTTAGGAAAAAAAGAAAAAAAAAGTTTAAAGCTTAGCTGCAAAGCCTTTCCACAGCTGTGTCACAGCCTGGAGCCCTTCTTTTTACTTGCAAGAATGCACTTCCTACCCTTGTTTTGCATAAGTATTAAAACATGTTTGTCAGTACAAGAGAGAGGCTGGTAGGGAATAAGACAGGAAGTTATCAGAAAGGCTTGATTCTGGGAGGTAGCAGTGCTTGGGGGCATTCATGATTTTGCAGCAGGAACTTGGCACACCATAAGATCAAATTCAAATATGGGGGAAAATAAATCCATAACTAAAGCAAATTCTGTTTTGAATTCATATTGACACTTTTGTTCAGATTAGACCCGAATGAACTATTTGCAACAAAAGCCCCACTGTGAAACAATGAACATACTTTTGTTATTTTAAATTATTTGATGACTGATTGATGTAAGTGTATTCAGTTGTTCACGAGCGACTCACAGGGACTACTGCATTGCCCATTGGTTGTTTACTGTTTGCGTTATATGACTGGTCACATATGCCACTCGGTATTGTTTCTGCCAGCTGATTGTCTTACTGTCAAACTCATGTTCACCTTTCAAGGTGGCTGTACAAAATTTTTCAGTGTGAGTTAATAATCATTACACTTTCTACAATGACTTGTGTGTGCCAAAAATTGGTAGTACACATGCATGCGGAAAAAAAAAAAGAGGTTTTGAAGGTCATCAAAGCAAATTTGTGGGAACACAGGGGGATTCAAAATGAATGTTTGTGATTACTTTTTTGTGCAATAGTCAATTCTAATTCAGATTCAGTCACACTTAATAAAAGAGCAATTATAGATGCCTGTCAAACTGAAACTCATCAAGCTATCTTGATTGCATAAAATAGACACTTTTGAAATTTAGTAATTTGTATTGGCTGCTTCTGGCTGCATTCTACGTGCATTCAAATTAATTTATTTTCTAATCTTGTGCAATCTTACTGGCACACGTATATTGAGGTGGGAAGTAAACATGTCTCTAAAAACGGCTTCTATTGAAGAGAAAATCGAATTCTGGATGATAAATTTTTTCTGAAATGGAAAAAATGTTTCTTTTCCAGACTGTGCTTTATTCACAAGAAGATTTCACACAAAAGACTGCAAATAGAGGAAGGAATTTACTTTGCACTGCAGTTAGACAATTGCTGGCTTCTCATGGAACGTTGGCTGTAGTTATGAGACCCACCATGCTGCATGGTTGCTAATCATGCTCAAATTACAAAGCAGAGGATAGGCAGTAACAGAATTAATGACATCATCTTTAAAAGCAGTATGTCAGGTAAGGTCTTATGTGGAGAAATTTGCTGTGTTAGTTCTCCTTACACAAGTAAAATGAATATGAACATGTGTTCTACATGCTTCATAAGCCTGTCAAATACTATTGGGATTTGCTTTGCTTTCTGTGAGTCTAATAATTACTACAAGTTGAATCTCTCTAGTCTGGCACTCTCTTGTCCAGCAACATCTGTAATCCAGCATGATTTTAGGTAGCTGGACAACCACTTATCATGGATGTGGCCTAGTTTCCCATGGTCCCATAAAGTTTGCTTATAGATACCAGCCTTGGCTCTAGGTGTTGTGTGCTGTTATTTAACCCCTATATGTCTTCGGAGAGCCTAGTAAGTAGTGGAAGTGTTGGTAATGCTGCTAGATGTTATTAACCTCCTATGGTCCAGAAAGCTCTCTCGTTCAGCACCAGTCACGTCTCAAGGTTGTTGGACTACAGAGATTCAACCTATAGTTTAGTGCCTAACTTAAGGCTCTGCATCACAGAAAGAAGCTCTCCATTGTTTCTGTGAAATGGAGTCTGCTCACACTGCCCAGTGGGCGTTAAAAGACCCCTAGAGAGGCTGTGTGAAAAGAAGCCAGTAGGAGAGGGGCTGTGAGGAATGGCCAGTCATGGCCCAGCAGGTCCATATGAACAGACCCTCAGGGCAGAGCAGGACACTAATTCACTGTGGCACAAGAAGGGATGACACTGAAACCCTGTAGGCCTTTGGACCTAGTGGTGCAGGAACCTGGGGAGAAGAGAAGGAACTCTGGATGGGATGCTGAGATTGAACAAGGAGTTGCGGCCATGGGCAAGTGGCCAAGAGAAATGCAGCATTAGTAGAGGCAAAGGAATGCAGTAAGTGATTGTGGTTCAGTGTTCCTGGGCTGGGACCCTGAGTCATCCAGGATACACCTACTCACCACTGTGGAAGTAACAGGACAATTGAGAATAGCCAGCAATGGGGAAATGGCTGGACTAGGAGCTAAACTCCCCTGGAAGAGGGGAAAGCAGAAGGCCAGCCCACGAAGAGGGTACTGTGGTTCCTGCTGGTGTGAGAGGGTTTGCAGGAGGGCTGTGGAGAAGGAGTGACAAGGTGGAGATTGCAAGTAGGTGTATCGGCCTCAACTTAGTCCCCAGCACAACCAGGAGCAAGTACTTCCAGCATGCAAATAGCACACGTGCACAGTCCAACTGATTCTCACATGCAAATTTCACACTTATGGAAACTGGGGGGAATTTTGAGCATTTGCCTCACTGTGATGTAATCCACCTTAACTTCACTGCAGTGTTACTGAACACATGACGCTGTACACTTAGGGAAACTGATTCCTTTCCCTTGTATAACGTATGCAGCTTGGAGTCCAGGTCCTACCTGCAGGGTCAAGTCAGCAAAAGCTGTTAGTACTCATCAGACATAAACGGGCCCCTAGTAAAGACAATTGAAACTCCATTTGTAGTGAAGTAGAATGTGTTGTAGGACTGGAAGGTATCTTGAGCGGCCTGTCCCCTGCACTCATGGCAGGACTAAGTAGTATTTAGACCATCCCTGACGTTTTATCTAATCTGCTTTTTAAAATCTCCAATGACTAGAGATTCTATAACCTCACTAGGCAGTTTATTCCACTGTTTAACTATGAAAGGTCTCAATAGCTTCACTGAGATTCTTGCTATCAACTCTTGTGTGGCATCCCATAGTATGCCAGGCTCATCACAGATCTTAAGACATTCACAAGAAATGAGGGTGAGGGGAAGAAAGAATCAGAAGATGACAGGCAGGGGAAGACCTTACAATTTTGTGGATACTTGGCTACAGCCGTCCAACAAGGTGGTAGCTGCAGTTTGGCCAAAGTGAGCTGTACTCATTCCGTGACTAAAATGGTGCTCTCTAAGAGGGTTCTGATGCATTTTGAGTGGTTAATGGTTTAGGATAAGCTGCAGATGGTTTGAAGTGGCAAGCATTTTGCTATTCGCCATCTGTAATCACCATGCACAATCTGGTCCTATTCAAGTCACTAGGCAGCCGTTACTCAGAATAGACCCTGCACGGAGAATGAGTCACTCCCATTCTGACAGAGTGGTAGGGGTCCTTCTGGAATGGAATTGTTATTACCATCTGTATTGCACTGAAGAGGTATACAACACAGTGAAATACATGCAATAAACAGAACTAATAACTGTCTTGAGATGGATAATGTTGCAGTGGGTGGAAGCTCTAATTTCACCTGCCTGATCTTGCCTTGCGCTACAGCCAGGCAGCAATTTCTGCAGAGCTTCTAAACCTTCAGAAACAAATAACAGCAACGAAGGTGGGGGGCGGGAACCCACCTAGAAACCAGCACTGATCATTGTTCTCTCCCACTGAAGTAGTCTCAGAGGGGTAGCCAGGTTAGTCTGTATCTTCACAAAACAAAGAAAGCAGTCCTGTAGCACCTTACAGACTAATAGTTTTACTTATTAGGTAACGAGCTTTTGTGGTTAAGACCCTCTTCATCAGATTGAAGTGGGTCTTAACCACGAAAGCTGACTACCTAATAAATAAAATGATTAATCTGTAAGGTGCTACAGAACTCCCACTGAAATGGAATCCTTGTATCTAACGGGGAAATGATACTGCCCCTAGAGCAAGCCCTGCGCGGCCCTGAAAGTGCTGACTAGCTATAGCCACAGAGAAGTGGCTGTCTCAGTGCAGCTTTTTTGTTTCCTGACTAGTTTTATTTTTCCATTTCCCATGAGGCCTCTGTTACTGCCAGGCTGAGAGAAGGGCAGATCTATTCCCTGTCACCATTAGCTAATTCCACTGCTTTATAATGTAGAGTTTTCCATAGCCCTTTGACATTAAATTTAAACATGGACTCAGCTGCATATGGAAGCATCTCCTGCTTGGAAGCTCTCTACTGAACCCTCCAGATCTAGGGGTTAATTACACTGCATCTACTTTGCTGCTTGTCCCTTCTTATGTCCTGCCCCCATCACTTTATACCGGTCATCCTGTTTCCAGCTAAGGGCTGCTCAGCACGTCAGCCATCCTCCAAGTGGCTGAACTGCTTAATACCGAATAGCTGGTGCTTGTTCTCCCTCCTGCTCTAACCTTTCTTTTCCTAGCACTGGCCAGTGTTGCTGATAGCAGATTTGATTTGCTTGCTGCTGGGATCAGTTTATCAAGAGGACAGTGAACCAAACCCATTAATCAGTCAAGTGCAGCTGCTTCTAAATTCCTTGAGCTCCTCATTACCATAGGCTATGCAGAAAATCCACATCAAGTGTTCTACTTTTAATAGGCAAAATTATCAGCCCATTAGTACTTAGGGGCAAGTAAGAACAAGGAGATCAATGGCAGGCATGTAATTCATCATGGTAATTAAATGGATATGAATACTGCACTAATCATAGCATTTGGTTGATATCACAAGGAAATAACGACAGGCGTGGAAGAATCTTTCTCCCCCCTTCCCCACATCAAGTTAAATCAAACGTAGTTCACCAAATGAATTTTTCTACTGCAGTTGTATTATTTCCTGTTTCCCCCAATCCCAGGTTAGTGCTACAGAATCTAACAGTCAGACAAACTGCTCTAGGAATCAAATCCTTCTAGAGCAGCAGCTGCAGCCTGAGCTGAACAGATGAAGTGTAGCAAGGGTCTTGACCACTGCAAGTGGAAGGCCATACATCTTATTTCCTTTCCCGTTCCATATCATCTCCAGTGACCTTTCTGACAGAGTGCATTGTCCTTTTTGATTCCAGTGTCAGAGACACACAATGTCAAGTGTTAGAGAGCAGCCTGCCTTACAGGACTGGGTTCCAGGCCTAGCCTGTGCCAAAGTTTCAGGTGATCTGGCTCAGTGCATCAGGGAGGGGGTGAGTCTGCATCTGAACCTCCCCAAACTATAAAGGGGGATTGATTCAACTACACCCTCAACACAGTACTGCTGTGCTCCAAGCACCCCAGAATCATGTGTCAGACTCTGGAAAATCACAATTGATTTAAAAAATAACAACTTTTGAGCTCTTTATTTTTGTTTTTGGAAGGGGTAGCCTTTGCAGAGTGTGGGGGTGGATCAGATATTCAGGGCTCCCCGCCCGCTTTTTTTTTTTTTAAAGGAAAGCCAGGACTCTTACATAATCACATGACTCCAGGAGCTGGAGATTTAAGAACATGTCAGAGGGAGACGGACATGACAAAATTACAAGAACTGGGCACATTGCCACTCTGAATTACAGCACTGCCTCTCCGGAAGATGCTCTGTTAGGAGACTATCAGGAATTTACCCAACTTTAGACAGCCTAGCACCTTTCTTTCCAAAGGACCCTGTGTACTTTATAAATCAATGGTTTTCTCATGCTCTGCAGTCTAAGGATTTATGTCCTTTCTCCATGTCATTCTGGATGTTGTTATCCATGTAACTAGTTTATCTTTGTTTGAATCCTTCCACATTCCTGGCTTTAATGATAGCTGATGGCAATGAGTTTCTCCCAGCTCTGCAGTCTGTGGACAGTGCGGTCTGTTTCACATGGATAGGGTGGGCGGAAGACAATGATGCACCTGGCAACGTGTTTCCACAACTGGTCAGAAGCAGCACATTTAACCTGAGCTCAGCCCCTACAACTGAGTCCAGTGGCGAACGGGGAAACTGTCAGGCAGGACTTCTAAGGCAAGACTGATGCTCTGGGACCATTTACAGAGAGAAAGAAAGAGTCTCTTCTCTGGCGTTAACTAACAACCAGCTGGCTTTTTCGCTCAGATAGTAAAGGCTCATGCCCTAAGCTTCCGAGGTCCCAGGTTTGGTTCTACTGGTGGGTGTTAGACCTGTGCCTGCAAGCCCTGCCCCGGTAGCTCCCATTGGCCAGGAGCCATATATCCCTGACACACAGCTTATGGTGGAGGCTAAAGCCAGGGCTGTGCACCCCCAACTTGCAAGTGCGCTGGGGCTGCTGTTGAGGCCACGCAACCTTGGCTCTGCAGCTTGTTGGGGGGCTGCAGCTGGGGGCTGCTGTTGGGCCCGTGTGACACCCCCCCCCACCTGCAGATTGTTCCTGTGTGCTCCTGACTTGCAGCTTCCTCAGGCTGTGTACCCCTCCCCGCTGACTCCAGTGGGGTACGGCTGTGAGGCTGTGCCTGCCCCCTGCCCATACATCTTGCATCCTGATATTTTACTTTTGCCATCAGGTCACTCTAAGCCAAAATCAGGTACAGGAGCTCAGAGCTTCACAGACCTGTGTAAATGGGTGAGAATTTGGCAGTGTTGGTTCAAAGCAGCCAGGCACCGGTTGAGACTTGGCAAATCTTTAGCACCCTACAGCAGACTACATGGTATTTCAGGAGTGGATGTGAGGCCCTATTGAAGTCACACACACAAACTGAAATACAAGCACGTGAGGTGTAAGCACAGGTTGTACCTCTCTCACCCAGCACCCTGGGGATCTGATCCGTCCTGAATGAAGGAATTTGCTGGTTGCAGGTAAGTCCTTGCCTGCCCCACACCCAGCCAGATGCCCTCCTTACCTGCCACTGGCCCTCACCTTGCCTGGCTGCGGCCCCAGTTGCTGGCCCATCGGAGACTGGCTCCAGCCCCAGCCGGGGAACTGGCACCAGCCCCAACCAGGGAGCCAGCACCAGCGCTGACTGGGGAACCAAGGAGCTGGTACCAGCCCCAGCTGTGGAGCCATGCTGCTAGCTCCAGCTCCAGATGGGAAGCTGGCACAAACCCTGGCCAGACTGCTGGTTCCAACCCTGCCTGGGAGCCAGTGCAAGCCTGGCCAGGGAGCTAGCACAAGCCCAGACAGGAAGCTGGCTGCAGGCTGAGCTGGGGAGCCAGCAGAAGCCCCAGCTGGGGACCTGGTATCAGGGACACAAGTCCCTGGCCTCCCCTCCACACGGCCGCCCGCCGCCCACCCTTTTCATAACAGCCTCCAAGCCAGGGCTCTCTGATCTACTAACATCTGTGCTCATGCCGGATGTTGCTGAATGAGAGATTTCCAGTTTTGAGGGATGGAACCTGTAGTGTGTGTCACATCAGACTATGCTGTAGCTTGTACCAGTTGGTATCCCTCACACAATAGTGCAGGCTTTCAAAATCAGCATCTGCAGGAGACCTCAGGGGGCTGAAATAATGACAGCCACATTTCTGAGCTCCCGCTCCAGTCAGTGAATGGAAGGCAGTGCATAGCTGGATGCTTTTGGACCACCTACTGAACTGCCTATTATTTTACATTAATCTTTTCTGCAGCAACCCAGAGATGAATGCTCTTAACAGCTGCTCTTTTCTCCTTAAAGAAATAAGCAAACTGGTTTTGTGGATGGTCCAGGACTCCAGTACTGCACAGTTGAGATGGGTCATGGAAATCAGACCTTTAGTTGATTTTTATAGGCCCAGAGTAGGGAGTCTGGAGTCCTGCTGCAATATGGCAGTGTGCATGCTGCTGATGGGATTGGAGGAAGTTTTGTGTGCGTGCATGTGTGTGTGTCTACCTGCCAAGTGGGTTGTGCTAGAAAAGGGTTTTGGTTGGTTGGGGCTGGAGAATTTTCAGTTTTATGAAAAATTTTGAGTTTTCAACATTTTGTTTTTGTTCTACACTGGCAGAAACGCTACAGCTTTTGGAAAACATTGGGCTAGACCAGGGCTGCGCAAAGTGTTGAGTGGGGTAGAATGTCCCCTAAGGCGGGGCATGAAGGGGAGTGCAGCATGATCAGCCCCTGCTGGCTCCCCCAGTCTCTGCTGCGGCCTCCCCAAGCCCTAGTGGTCTCCGCCCCCACTGAGGGAGTGCAGCGTGCAACTTCCAGGAGAGGCTTCAGCTCTCCCTGATACAGCACAGCACTTACGCACATGCTCAGTGTTAAGTGCCATCGGAAGCAGGGACATTGTATTCAACGCTTTGCAGAATGAAGCCTGAAGCACTGCTAAAGCTACATAGCACCACACTAGTTTACTTAGCCTGTAGCTGCTAATGTTCCCAACCTTTCACTGTTCTGTGGGTTTGAAGTCAGGGAGTTGGGTTAGGCCCTAACACAATTGAAATTTTCTTCAGTTTGGATTACATTAGCCAGGTTGTGGGGTCCTGCTAAGTGCAGGGATGAAAAGCAGGTCCCCACGTAAAAGGTTTGCTCACCCCTCGGCTGGACAGTCTCTCTCAATTGAAAAAACAAACAAACAGTCCAGTGGCACTTTAAAGGGTAACAGTATTATTCACTGGGTGATGAGCTTCCTTGGCACAGACCCAGTCCTTCAGATGTGGAGAATCGGTAATAAATGAGAGAAAAAGAATTAAAAAAATAGGAAAAAAAAGATTAAAACCTGATGAATCAGATAGATGGGTGGGGGGAGTAGGAGAGGGATGGAGGAGAAAAAAAACCTCTGCAAGTGTCTATTAAGTGGGATGCCTGTGATCACTGCAAATATGCGATTCAGATGACAATCACTCTGCCAAAGAATGAATGGACATGCGTCAGACATTAGGAATCTGAATGAGTGAGCATTTCAGCTTGGCAGGATACAATATTGAAGACTTAATGGTGTGTGTTTTAACACAAAGAGATTTTAACACCAGATTACAAAGGGAGATATCTGAATTGGAGTTTATTTCCAAGTTCGATACCTGTCACCATGGACTCAACAAAGATCTCAATCATCTTACGCATTACAAGGGCAATTTCGTCACCTTTGCTATTCACAGTAATCACAGGCATCCCACTTAAGACACTTGAAAGGGTTTTTTTTTTCTTGTCCTCCCCCGACATCTCTGTGATCTGTCAGGGTTTTTCTTTCATTTTTTTCTATCTTTTTTAAAATTCTTTTTCTCTGTTATCAATAATTCTCCAGATCAGAAGAAGTGAGTCTGTCCCACCAAAGCTCATCAACTAAGGAATAATAGTGTTACTCTTTAAGGTTCTGTAGGGCTGCTTTTTCTCTGTTTTTTGAAGATACAGACTAACTTGACTACGTCTCTGAGACCTCTCAGTTGAAATTGTCATTAGGCTAGAGCAACACCCACTCTCTAACCCAGGAGACCTGGTTCAAAATCTTGGTCTACCTCATTCTAAGCAGGGACCTAGAACCTGGGCTTCCCACAGCTTAACGAAAGGCCCACCTCAACGTACCAGTTTGCTTTGGGGTAGCTTTTTCTTGCACTCTGATTTTGACTCCAAATTCCGCCCTGAGCCTGAGCTGTTTTCCCAATTTACATTTCCTATAAAAATTTTCAGTTTCACTGAATCAACATTTTCCAGTGAATAAACCCTGCTCTGAAAATTTCACCACCAGGTCTAGTTTGGTGTTCTAATGCAATATCCAGGAATGTAGTGTGTGGATTGCATTGTTGTACATGCTGGAGGCATACAGAACGTATTCAAGGGCATGTGGTTTGTCAGTGAAAGTGGTAAATGTGAAGGATTGGGGGTTAGTTAAGAAATAGACATCAGCTGGGCATTTCCTTCATTAAAAGATTTGTGTTAGTGGGTGTTCCCTTTGTGCAACTTTTAACTTGTTCATCAAAGGTGATTTTTTTCCCTAATGAAGTTTTTTGTTTCTGGGAATACATGTTAATTCTTAGAAATACAAAGCAGCATACATCAAGGTTTTGTAAAACACGGATTCAATGCCTTGTCAATGCACTACATTCTTCTGTTTGGTTCTCTGTGCCTTAAATATTGAGTCTGTTCTAGTCTGGCTATGGTCTGAAGAAGTGGGCCTGTCCCACGAAAGCTTAACTGATAAACTATTTTGCTAGTCTTTAAAGTGCTACTTGACTGCTTTTTGTTTTGATAATGTATCTTATGTGAGTACGGTTTCCTTTGTACAAAAGCATTATGAAATTTTTCACAGATGAAATGAAGCGGTTTTTTTAGTAGACTGATGTGATTTGGAGTTTGGGAAGTTTAAGCTTTGTAGTTTAAGATAAAAAAAATCCTTTTCATCAGCTAAAGTTGAGTATATAATGTAAAATATAAATATATAAATATCAATTTCTTATTTTTAAATGACTGAACCCTAGCAATACTTACACACCTGTTTGTTCTGACTTTCTGTGAGCATTTGAGTGATCACTTTTCACTTGAACAAAGTATTTAAAAAATAATAAGAAGTCCTGTGGCACCTTATAGACTAGCAGATATTTTGGAGCATAAGCTTTCATGGGCAACGACCCGCTTCATCAGATGCAGCTGATGAAGTGGGTCTGTGCCCACGAAAGCTTATGCTCCAGAATATCTGTTCCTCTATAAGGTGCCACAGTAATTCTTGTTTTGTAAGATACAGACTGACATGGCTACCTCTGTGATATTTAAAGACTGTGCAGAGTGAATGGGGTGGGGGTTGGCTTCTGAGTTGGGATATGGGTAAGTGAGGGGTTTTTTTTTTGTGTAGGTCAGTGGCCCCCAGCCAACAAAAAGGTTCCCCACCTTGCTTTAGAAGTTAATCTGCAGTGGCTGGTGTTCTGGGGTGGAGCCAAGGCTCTGCTCACTTCTACCCTGTATATCTGCTGGGGAGTCAGAGTTAGGGGTAGCAAGTTCACAGCACCTGCTTATCCTTGAGTGTTTGGCCCCAAGGTCTAGATAGCCTCTTCCTTGGTACCTGGGAGGGGGAAGGGGATTCTTATGCCTCTGTGTTAACATACCACCCAGGTCAGAATCTAGTCCTGTGTTGGACAAATGTGATTAAAGCCAAACATCTCCAGACAATGAGTAGGTTTGGGGTTTGGATCCAGGTGGGAAGTTTGCAGCAGTAATATCAGAATGATATTGGATGAGACAGATATCAATGGTAAACCACTTTCTCTCTCCTGGGGAGTTAAGCAAAACGAATATTGAGGATTTTGGAATTACACACAAGTGTTCTCTATTTTGTAGTTACGGTTTATAACCATTTATAATGTCAAGGGCTGACATTAAGTCCGTTGTATGAGAAACAACATCACACTCTAGGGAATGTCCTCGGAATGAATGAATTTAAGACCTTCACTTAACTATGAAAAACAAATAGCTGTTTTTTAAAATTCCGTTTTTCTTCTCATTAAAACATGGCTATTTATTTGTCCTCTCCCTCTTGCCAGGAAGAAAGACAAGACGTTTCTTGTTCAGCTGTCAGAAGTACCTCTCTTTGGCTAGTTAGCAAGGCTTGATCAAGCGTGGGATTCTTGCTCTTTCCATCCAGAGAGTGATCAAAGGAGCCCTAATTTAGCCTCCTGTAGTCACAGTCCTCCACTATTCTCAGTTACTCATCTTCCACAAACACTGTCACTCAACAAAGACTGCAAGGAAATCATTAAAAGAACCAAACTGAAAGGACTTACGTACACAGAGTGCAAACAATTATGCTGCCTTTGCTTTTGCTATTGGCTGAGGTGGCTACATAAATCATGGCACATTTGCGTTTTCAACAAGAAGTCCTGTGGCATCTTCATCAGATGTATCTGTATCTGTGCAAGTTTTTTCATGAAGTTGATGGATTTCCACTTCATATGGCTAAGTTCAGTGCCTTGTATGATGACAAGTATCAGAGGGGTAGCTATGTTATTCTGTATCCGCAAGAATAAGAAGTTCTGTGGCTTCTTATAGACTAACCGATTTATTGGAGCATAAATATTGTGGGCAAAGACCCACTTCATCAGATTAATTTTGCATTTTGGCTATTTCATTCCTGGTCTCCATGGTATGGCAGAGGAGAGAATTGAGAGAGATTTGCACATTGTCCATTTTGACTCCATTATTGTCTGTTTTCACTCCTGCTGTTACCAGTGGCAGCCATTGCTTGGGTATGACAGATGGCTTCCTCCAAAGCTAGATTGTTGCTACAGCTACTTTGGTTCTCAACACTTCAGGAGTGGTCTGAAGTCTCCAGGAATTAAAGATTCATCTTTAAAAATTACACCATGTGATTATATCTCCAGGAACACATCTAAGCAAAATTGTCCACCCTACTGCTAACCTATCTCCTACTCATGACCTTACCTCACACAAACTCTGCTGAGTATCGGAGGGGTAGCCATGTTAGTCTGGATCTGTAACAGCAAGGAAGGGTCCTGTGGCACCTTATAGACTAACAGAAAAGTTTTGAGCATGAGCTTTCGTGAGCACAGACTCACTTCATCAGATGCTGGTCTTGGAAATCTTGGAAATTTACGGCAGATTTCCAAGACCAGCATCTGATGAAGTGAGTCTGTGCTCATGAAAGCTCATGCTCAAAACTTTTCTGTTAGTCTATAAGGTGCCACAGGACCCTTCCTTGCTGTTACAAACTCTGCTGAATGATAGGAACATATGGTTGGCCAACAGTAGCTCCCTTCTGTTGTAGAATCCTTATTCCAAAGGTCAACAGCAGTGCTCTGAAGACTGGCTGTAACCCAGGAGCCCTGATTGGCTCCAGGTTGGCAGCCATCACTACCCTCCCAGATCCCTGGTTGGTTACAGAGCTGGCAGGAAATCCTGCCCCATCTTGCCTCTGTGTATGGGGATGCCATTTGAGAAGGAACTGCCAGAATGGATGGATGCTGTTGCTGCAGGGACTCAGCAGGCCAAGAGTCTGACAGGATGGCCAGGAGAGGATATTTATACTCATGTAATTACACTGTAATGATTCCCCATGTGGCTCGCAATATCCTTGAACCTTGAGTATGGGGCTAGAGGAGAGATTTAAGGAGCAGCCTGAGTGCGTGGTCCCTAGAAGCCTGCTTCACATATAAGAATAGACTCCCTGCCTAATGGAAAGGAGATGCCTTAATCCAGGGCTAAGGAGCTGAAGCTGGAGAGACCACCAAGATATTTTTGACTGATGGAGGAGGAATTACTTTAGACGTCTAGATGGATTCCATTGACTGTACTTTCCTATGACAGTGGGGTTCTGCCCATGCTAATAACAGCTTTAGGATAAATCTGTACGTTGGCATGATTCCTGGGTAAATGTTTTCCTCCCCAAAGTTTATAAGAATTTGGAATAACCTAGCGAAAAGGAAAGCTCCCCTTCCCGCTGCTCATGGGCAGCTGGTGAACCGGCCATTGGGGGAAGACTAGCTCCAGCCCACTTCTCCCTGGGGCCTCATCCCCCTTTCTCTTCCCTTCCTTTCCCCTCCCTCACTGGAGCACAGCACATCCTACCACAGCCATGAACTCCCACTCCAGGTCTGGGCCACTGCAGTGCCCCCCACCCAGCTCCAGAAGGCCAGGTGGGCACGGGCACCAGCCCCAGCTTCCCTGAGTCCCAGTGACAGGCCTTCCCAGCCTAGCCTGGGCCTCAAAAGAGTGGGAATCCTGGAAGGTGGAGCATGGAAAGAGCCAAGCCAGGCTGTTTGGAGAGGCTTCACCTTTCCTGGTCTATGATAACCACCGTCCATTCCCCCATTACTTCCAAGGCCAACTTTTCACATGAGGTGTGATCTCTGCTTCTTGTTTTACGCAGATCCATAGTAGTGTTACATCACTGTCATAGCCTGGTTATGAAGAGTCCTGGGCTGAGCATAGACAATATTCACTCTAATCTTCTCCATCCATGTGCAGAATAATTTTTACGTGCACTGAGCATGTATGAATGTGCCCCACCTGTAGAAACACAAAACATAGCTGTGGGCTCTCTACTAATCAGCTGGGTGGTATTTGAATTTCTCCTGATTGCCCAGACGAGGACCAGGCTTACAAGGAACACTGGTCATCATAGCTCACTGGATAAACTTCCTAAGGGGCATCAAGAGTGGCTGGGGGTAGGAGAGGACCAATAGAAGGCTCCAGAAGTAGTGAGAAATGAAAGGGAGAGTGGTACTACAAGGAGGTAAGGAGATAAACTGAAAGAAAGCAAGAAGGGAATGAGAGGTATGGATAGGGACTTGGCAGGAGGAAGATGAAATGGGGGAATAGAGGAGACTTAGAAGGGAAAAGAAGAGTTTGTCTTGAGGGAAGAGAGAGACCTGGAAGTGGGAGAAGGATGAAAGAGAAAAGGAAAGCTGAAAGCAGGGAAATAAGTGCTGGGGGCCTTGACAAAGGGAAAGTATGAGAATGAGGAGACGGGAAGAAGAAACCGGAAAGGAAAAAGAGCAGAAGTCAGAAGGGAAGCCAGTGAGGAAAATGGATTGGGTGAAAAAAAAATGGAGGCTAAGGGGAATTGTTGAGAAGCTTGGCTGGCAGGTGGGGAGAGAAACCTGTGGGATGGACAGTGCTCTTTTAAAGAGGAGAGGTAAGAGAGAGACAAGGATAATAGGAGGCAGAGTGAGAGCTGTGATCCTGAAGAGGATAAAATATAGATGGCAGGAAAATAGACAATAAGTGACAAATAATCAGAAGACATGCAATGGGACAGAAAGAACATAGCTGTGGGTGATGGACAGAAAATGGAAAAGAAAAAGGGAGATATAAATGGGAAGGAAGAGAACTGCATAGGAAATACAGTTGTAGTGTGACAAGTATCAGAGAGGTAGCCGTGTTAGTCTGTATCTTCGAGAGCAACAAGAAGTCTTGTGGCACCTTATAGACTAATAGATATTTTGGAGCATAAGCTTTCATGGGCAAAGACCCGCTTTGTTAGATGCATGAGTGAGGGAGTTTCAGAGGAGGATCTCAGTAAAGGGGAGGGCCGGAGCTGACAAGGTCTATTCAATCAGGGTGGAAATGGCCCATAATCAGCAGTTAATGTGAAGCTGTGAACATTAAGAGAGGAGAAAACAAGTCAGTTCATTGGGAGGGGGAGGGATGTGGCCCGCTGTGAAATGCTAATGTGGATGTGTGAACATCAAGAGCAGAGAAACTGCTTTTGTAATGGGCCAGCCACTCCCAGTCTCTGTTCAGTCCTTGGTTGATGGAGTCAAATTTATAAATGAATTGCAGCCCTGAAATTTCTCTTTCCATTTGATTTTTAAAATTGTTTTTGTTGTAGGACTGCTACTTTTAAATCTGTTACTGAGTGAGGGAGATTAAAGTGTTCTTCTACAGGTTTTTGTATGTTACCATTCCTGATGTCTGATTTAGGTCCATTTATTCTCTTACGTAGAAACTGAATGCATTTTAATTCCACTAAATTTATTCATTTTCATTCCAGCATGTGGTTAGTGGTTTTCAGATGTTTTATTTCTGTTAATTTCTTTTTAAAAAATGTGATTATTTCTTTTTAATGTCTTTGGCAAAATGATATGGGGATGCCAACAAGTATCTTGAGTGGTGAACGATCTCATTGGATAAATATCCGTTGGTGAGACATACAAGTTTTTGAGCTTACACAGAGCTCATTTTCAGGTTTGAGAAAGGCTACAGCTATGCTGCAAGCAAAACATAATTTTACCTAGGACACCTGATTGGCTCTGGCTAGTTCCAGATAGAGTTTTTGTCTTTGGAACAAGTCCAGCTGGGCCAGATCAACAAAGAACGAATTTTCAGTTTGAAAGAGGAGGATTTGGAATGTATTTATTACTCTCTAGCTGTAATACTTAAAGCTGAGGAACTGAAGGGTGTATTATCTTAATTCAGGTAATCAAAAGTCCAGAGGTGACAGAGCAAAACAATCCAACCTGTTAACACTTTGGAATTGTTTCAGTGATTGAGACCCCAAAATCAACCAAGAGGATTGGGACTGGAATCCAATCCTGAGACACAAATAGGCAACTTCATTTGTCTTTTTTGTTTTGTTTGTTTTCTTTGCTGACTAGATAGCAGTGGGAACCAATACCTTCCAAAATTGCACTGGAAAATAATCAGACTAATGTAATTGGATTTGTCATCCCTCCACACCCCCTAAGAAGGAAATTAAATTTAAGACAAAAAGAAAAATTGAAACTCAGCAGGACTCTGAATAACAATTAGTCAAGTACTTAATCTCAGGTTGCCACAATTTTACCTCATGAGGACTGATCCTCTACGACAGATCAGGAAAGGGATCTTGGAGTTATAGTGGATAGTTCTCTGAAGACATCCACGCAGTGTGCAGCGGCAGTTAGTAAGGCAAATAGGATGTTAGGAATTATTAAAAAAGGGATCGATAATAAGACAAAAGATATCATACTTCCCCTATATAAAACTATGGTACGCCCACATCTTGAGTACTGCGTGCAGATGTGGTCTCCTCACCTCAAAAAAGATATATTGGCATTAGAAAAGGTTCAGAAAAGGGCAACTAAGATGATTAGGGGCTTGGAACGGGTCCCATATGGGGAGAGGCTAGAGAGACTGGGACTTTTCAGTTTGGAAAAGAGGCGATTGAGGGGCGATATGATAGAGGTATATAAAATCATGAATGGTGTGGAGAAAGTGAATATAGAAAAATTATTTACCTTTTCCCATAATACAAGAACTAGGGGACACCAAATGAAATTGATGGGTAGTAGGTTCAAAACTAATAAAAGGAAATCTTTCTTCACACAGCGCACAGTCAACCTGTGGAACTCCTTGCCCAAGGAGGCTGTGAAGGCCAGGACTCTATTAGGGTTTAAAAAAGAGCTTGATAAATTTTTGCAGGTTAGGTCCATAAATGGCTATTAGCCAGGGATAAAGTATGGTGCCCCTAGCCTTCAGAACAAGGGCAAGAGATGGATGGCAGGAGATAAATCACTTGATCATTGTCTTCTGTTCTCCTTCTCTGGGGCACCTGGCATTGGCCACCATCGGCAGATGGCATGCTGGGCTGGATGGACCTTTGGTCTGACCCAGTATGGCCATTCTTATGTTCTTATGTTCTTATCCTAAGGCAGATGGTTTGGGTGGTCAGCCCCTTTTTAAGGTTAAGCTGTGAATTTGGGAGATATGATAATAATTATGGTAATTGTGCTGCACAGTACGAGTGTTTGCATTAGTGCATTTTTAAGGCTGAGGGGATAGGGTCTGCTATGATTTATGTTGTGGAGATTCAGAGAAACTCAGGCCCAAATAATCTGACACTAAACAAATTGAAGTCCTTGAGTAACATTTTCAACACTACCTAAAATACTTAGGAGCCAAATTCCTATTTTCAAATGAGACTTAGGATTCCCACACGCCTAAAGCACTTTGGGAAATGATATTTAGGCTCCTAAGTCAGTTAGGCAATGCAATATGTTGCTCAGTGGCACCCTGAATAGTGTTATCACCAAAAGTTCCTAAACAAAGTAAGCTGCCATGGGATGAGAGGGCAAGTCCTCTCCTGGATTGGTAACTGGTCAAACAGGAAACAGAGTGGGACTAACAGTCAGTTTTCAGATTGGAGAGAGGTAACTAGTGGTGTCTTCCAGGGAGGCTATACTGAGACCAGTCCTATTCAACATGTTCATAATGATCTGGAAAAAGGGGTTAACAGTGAGATGGCAAAATTTGCAGATGATAGATACTGCTCAGGATAGTTAAGTTTGCAGCAGACTGTGAAGCGCTACAAAGGGATTTCACAAAAATGAGTGTCTGGGCAACAACGTGGCAGACGAAATCCAGTGTATGATAAAAGCAAAGTAATGTACATTGGACAATGTAACCCCAGCTATGCATATAAAATGAAAGGATCTATATTAGCTCTTACCACTCAAGAAAGACAGAAGAATCTTGGCATCGTAGTGGATAGTTCTCTGAAAACATCCACTCAATGTGCAGTAGCAGTCGAAAGAACTAACAGAATGTTGGGAATCATTAAGAAAAGGACACATAATGGAACACCAAATATCATATTCCTTTTCTATAGATCCATGGTACACCCACACCTTGAATATTGTGTGCAGATGTGGTCACTCCACTATATACATAGAAATTGGGAAAGTCTCAGAAAAAGGCAACAAAATAGGGGTAGGGAGCAGCTTCCGTATGAAGAGAGATTAATAAGATTGGGACTCTTCATCTTGGAAAGAGACAGCTAGTCTTTTTATTCTGCTTGGTGACTTCATTAAGTAACAAGTGATTAACCCAGTTTCAACAAGCATCTTGGCAGGTGTATAATTACTACTGTCCGTGAAGCTATTCATTTGGAATGCATCACCACAGATTCTTGTGGTGGGAATGATGTGCAGAGTTGGTGGACCATAAAATGCATCCTGCCCAAACACTATAAATGTATCCAGGTGTGCGCATTTAGTGGAGCTGATAGCAATGCATCCTGCCAAGAATTTGTCTCAAAGTGAGTTCACAATAATGAGTTTTGTAACACAAGATTTACTGTGTTTCTGCTCTCCTTGTCTATATTGTCATTGGTGGGGGAAAAGGAACAAAACAATGCTGCTTCACTCCCTGGGCTGCCTCCTGAAATCTGTGCCAGGTGCATTTGGAGTAACTTAGGTTGGGGTGTTTCTTTTCCCCTCAACTCACCTCTTGTTCTGGTGGCCATAGCAGTGGCTCTTCACTACCCAAGGTCTTTCCCACACAGAGGCTGGTCAAGAGCAGCTTTGTGCCCCCAAGCAGTGTAAACCAGCTGGAATGGAGTGACCAGGTTTCAGTGTTGTATTCTTTTTCCAAAGAGAAGTGGCTCCTGCTACCAATGGGAGCCAGAATGCAGAATAATTAGCATTTATATTGGCGTCATGTGCTGGGGACCCCTTTAGACCTGGGATCCATTGTGGTGCGTGCTGTACAAACACCTTGCAAGATGTAGGCCTTGCCTCGAGGAACTTGCATTGTAACCACTGACAGGCAGAACCTAATGCAAGACCTCTGGAGCTTAAAGCCTGAGCCTGAACTAAAAGCCAGCTGCCTATTAGCTAAGGCTGCAGAGCAGACTCATTCTTTCTCTCTTTAAGGCTGCGTCTACACATGCCCCTTTTGTTCACAGGGGGCATGTTAATGAGGCAGTTTGGAAGTTGCTAATGAGGCACTGACATGCATATGCAGCACCTCATTAGCAAAAAGACAGCTGTGCACGATTTGAAAATGCCACTTTTGGAACACACACTGCCCCTGGAGACAGGAGCCTTTTGAAAGACACCCTCCCGCCCCCGACTTCAAAAGCCCCTTCTTCCTACAACCAAACAGGTTTATATCCACTGCTGGTGGAAAATGTCAGCAGGGCCAGGGGAGAGCCCAAATACGGGGCAGTTAGTCCCTTTTGAAAAATAAGTAGGGATGCCTTTTGGCTTCCCAAATATGGGACCATCTCCCCAAATACAGAATGGATAGTCACCCTCAGATGAGATAGCAATTTCTTAGTGAATTTTGTGTGTCTCTGTCTCTCCCCTGCCTATCCCCCCGGGCAACAAGAAAGAACAGTAGGGAGAGGAAAGGAACAAACGAAACCTTTCTAAACCTTTACTCCTCTGATTTTCCCAGCCAGAACAGGCCTCCCTGACACATCATCACAGAATCTGGAGCCTCCTTAGATTTCGCAAACTAGGGCATTAATTTCACACTGGTAAATGAAGTAACATTTTTACCGCACCTCTGGCTGTCGCCGAGCTGTTGACATCATTGTTTCGAGAGCATTATACAGTTCCAAACCCGCATGGATTTTCTGTGCAGTCATGAATATTTGCTCTTTGTGTGGTGATACCTCCATTTCTCCAAGGAAGCTGCCATTTACAGATTCCCCGCCTCTGTGCCCACTCACAGCCAGCGTGGGGCTAGAGAATTCTAGCGACTGGTTCATAGCTGTGTCTGCCTTAGCACCAATCACACCTATCTATGCTGACATCTCCCCTTCAGCAACAATATAAATCCCAGCAGACAGGGCTCCATGTTGCAGTGTTCACAGCAAGGACACTCACCCTGTAGAGCAGAGTGCAGAAGTGATATATTGTTGGTGGTAGCTGTTGTGGGCCTTGCTCAGAGAGTTCCAGCTGTCCTAAAGAGGAGAGGCCAAATCTGGGTGTGTTTGCGGGGGACAGGCGATTACCATTCTGGCCAGGACTTACTGGGTATGAAAGTGGGCAAATTGCAGAGGCCAGGAGGCAGACCATAGGAGGACAGAACAGTGCCTGTGGTTAGCAAGAAGACTTAAGAAATGAATGTGATTCTTCATACCATTTCAGAGAATTGGTGTCAAACTGAAAGACGTGTCACTTTGCGAAATGTTGTTTCCCTCTACCTCAGAAAATATGTCTTTCTCCAGAAGAGAATAATTTTACATTGACAGCAATTGTATCACATTTCAAACTGATGCACAGGCAACTGAAATGCACCCCGGTGGCTCTGGGATGGCAGCAGTTGTGGCAGTGGCTCTGTTGAGTCGCCAGCATCGAGTTAGAGTTGGGGAAGGAGAGGGAAGCTGGGAAGTGCCTGGCTCTGGAGGAGGGGAGGGGATTGGGTTTTTTTTAATATATATATTGGGTGTGCCGTGAAATCATAATGAGTGCTGAAGTGTGCCTAGAGTTGAAAAGGCTGCTGAGCGCTGGTCTGGAGAACAGAGAAGTGCAGTCTCCAACCATTTGATAGGCCTTTTGCTGAAACTTTCCAGTATGGTGGTGATGGTTTTAATGATGTCAGTCAAGACAACAACTGACACCAACAACTAATTCTATATAGGTTTCCGTACTGCTGTCTAGCCTAAACGTGAATTTTGCCCAAAGGCTTTTTGGTCTGAATTGATTTACCTTTCCTAGATTTGAATCAACATCCTGGAGGTAAAAGGCTTTATTTCCGATTGCCAGCTTCCTGGCCCATCCAATTCCCAGTAAGGTAACATTGTTTGTCAGAAATGTCTGTCTGTCTAAGATGAAAGGATCCTTCTTTTGCCAGTCTTTTATTATATCCTGGCGAAATGTGTGGAAATGAAAAATGGATGCCAGATTTTAATTTTAAACCTGTGCGACCGTGAAGTGACTTCATGGCCATCAGTAATAACTTCCTTTCTAGCATGGTTTAACTGAGGTCAGAAGAGTGCAGACTTAAAAGCAAATACACAGTACATAAGAGAGAAAAATCCCAACCTGAAATGTGGCTACCCAGCTTGGTGATGGCCTTCATGAGGGAGGCTAATTATTTAACATGTCTTGAAGCTGAAGGACTTTTTGGCCCCCTAGAGAGAACAATCCCTTCAGATCAATTAGGAGGTGTAGTGTTGAATACCTTCCTTGACTACAATGGTATTGCCACTAATTTTTTTATCACACTTATATTTCACACTCACACAAAAGGTCCATCGTTCATAACTAGGCCAAAACAGTGCTGTTTTCTAATGAGGAAGGCTAAAGTGCAATTGGAATTGCAGCTAGCAAGGGATGTGAAGGTTAACAAAGGTTTCAACAGCCATGTTAGCAGTAAAAGGCTGGTCAAGGAAGGTATGGGACCCTTACTGACTGAGTCAGGTAACTTAGTGATGGATAATGTGGGAAAAGATGAAATACTCCATGCATTTTTTTTGGCTTCTGTCTTCACAGATAACATTAGCTCCAAGAGTACTGCACTAGTTAATGTAGAATGGGAAGGAGGTGAGCAGCCCTCAGTGGAGAAAGAACAGGCTATGAACTATTTAGAAAAGCTGGGCATACACAAATCCTTGGGGCGAGATTTAATGAATCCATAGATGTCCAATATCAGGAGTTGGCAGATGTCATTGTAGAGCCTTTGGTCATTATTTCTGAAAACTCGTGGAGATCAGGGGAGGTCCTGGATGATTGCAAAAAGACAAATATAGCATTCATCTTTAAAAAAAGGAAGAAGGACAATCCAGGGAACTACAAACCAGTCAGCCTCACCACAGTCCCTGGAAAAGTCATGGAGGGGATCCTCAAGAAATCCCTTTTGAAGTACTTGGAAGAGAAGAAAGTGATCAGGAATAGCCGACATGGATTACCAAGAGCAAGTCATACCTGCCCAACCTAATTACTTTCTACGCTGAGGTAACTGGCTCTGTGAACATGGGGAAGTCAATGGATGTGACATACCTTGACTTCAGCAAAGCTTTTGATACGGTCTACCACATAATTCTTGCCAAAAACAAGCAGCACATAATACCTTAAAGACTAACAAATTTATTTAAGGGTGTATGGATTGGATAAATAGACTGTAAGGTAGATAGAAAGCTGGGTATAGTGTTGGTCTCAACAGGTTGTGATCAATGGCTCTGTGTCTGGTTGGTGGCCAGTATCAAGCAGGGTATCCAAAGGGTCAGTTCTGCAGCTGGTTTTGTTCAACATCTTTATGAATGACCTGAACGAGGGGATGGATTGCACCCTCAGCAAGTTTGTGGATGACACTACGCTAGGGGGAGAGGCAGATATGTTGGAGGGTAGGGATAGGGTCCAGAGGAACCTAGACAAATTGGAGGACTGGGCCAAAAGAAATCAGTGATGAGGTTCAACAAAGACAAACGTAGAGTCCTGCACTTGGGATAGAAGAATCCCAAACACTGTTACAGCCTGGGGACCAACTGGCTAAGCATCAGTTTAGTAGAAAAAGACCTGGGGATTACAGCGGATGGGAAGCTGGGTAAGAGTCAACAATGTGCCTTGTAGCTGAGACAGCTAATGGCATTGTGGACTGCATGAGGAGGAGCATTTCCAGCAGATCTAGAAAAGTGATTGTTCCCCTTGATTTGCCACATCAAGAGTGATGCATCCAAATCTGGGCCCCCGCACTACAGAAAAGATGTGGACACATTGGCAAGGGTCCAGCGGAGGGCAGCAAAGATAATTAGGGGGCTGGAGCACATGACCTATGAGGGATCTGGGTTTGTTTTTAGTCTGCGGAAGAGAAGAGAGAGAGGGGATTTGATAGCAGTCTTCTATTGTCTGATGGGAGGATCCAAAGAGGATAGAGAGAGGCTGTTCTCAGTAGTGACAGATGTCAAAATAAAAAGCAATGGTCTGCAGCTGCAGTCTAGGATGGATATTAGGAAAAACTATTTCACTAGGAGGGCAATGAAGCATTGGAATGGGTTGCCTAGGGCAGTGGAGGAATCTCCATCTCTTGAGGTTTTAAAGTCCTGGCTGGGATGATTTAGTAAGGATTGATCCTTCTCTGGGTGGAGGGCTAGACTCAATGACCTTCTGAGGTCTCCTCCAGCCCCATGAGTCTATATTACCCATTCTTTTTGTTAAGACTTTGATGTGATTCTATGTTTTAGGAAAGGTTGTGATATAAAAATCATAATCAAAGGAAGTTAAAAAGGAAAAAAATTAGTTCTTATGGTTTTCCACCATAGGTTGGAACATTGTTGGAACAGACCATTTCAGTGAAGCTGCAGACACTTGTGTTTACAGACAGCTGTTTTGGAAGATGTCCTGGAATAGCCTAGACTAGTTTCCAAATGAAATCTGGGTGAAAGATAGCATCTTCAGAGTTAGTCATAACACAGTGACATGTCTCCACCCTACTCTAATTTGGTTTGTATTTTAAATGAGCCAAACAGAAATTCAGTGACAAAGAAAAGCATATTTCTAAATATAGACACATAGTTTCATTTTACATTTTTTTCTTTTCAGCACTTCATCTGGATATTAATTAAAAAAGCAAACAGAAAGAGGCTACTGAAGAATCCCAGAGCTGCCTTTCAAAGGTTAAAAAGTGCAGTTGTGTTCTCATCTCTACATTATGTGCAATAATTTCCTGGCAGAGTTGACAGATTTCCTGTATAAAAAAAAAAAAAGAAACAAAAAATCCCCCAAAACACTTTTGCTCCCTGGCCTGGAAGAACAGTTTTTCCCCTGCCTCTTTTGGAAACGCCGTCTCTGTCTTTGGTCTAGTGTTGAGATAGTCCAGGTGGTTGGCGATTCAGTAGCGATCCTCCAGGTGGCTCTCAGTCAGGAGTGGAATCTTTTTTCCTTACAAAACTCAGTCAGAGGAATAGTAAACAATATGTTTACTAGCACAAGGGGCATATACGTTGATCCGTAAACTTCTCCCCTTAGTCATGTAAGTAGTCCCAGTGACTTAGGAAGGAGGCAGTTTGACAACAGAAGAGTTGGGAGCATATATCTGGACACCTACCACTATCCCAGAGGCAGTTCTGTGCTAATTAGCATTTCTAAAAGACAATACAAAACTGTACAGTACTACAGTGTGTGCAACTGAGAAAACTGCAAAATATTTTACTGCAAAGTTATTGATTATATTTGTATAAGGATTGATCTAGGACACCAATAATGGAAAAGCAATGAAGGGTCCTGTGGCACCTTATAGACTAACAGAAAAGTTTTGAGCATGAGCTTTCGTGAGCACAGACTCACTTCATCACGAAAGCTCATGCTCAAAACTTTTCTGTTAGTCTATAAGGTGCCACAGGACCCTTCATTTCTGTTACAGATCCAGACTAACATGGCTACCCCTCCGATACTTGACAGTAATGGAAAAGTTTCTGTAAATAAAGGACAGGTTCTAGGATCACCTTTCTCATAGATCTCCCACAGACACAGCAAACAGACTCTTTCAGTTGAATAGTTCTGATGCCTCTAGCACTTTTATAATTGAATTATGAGTATTGCAAGGGAACATAAAGGAGTATTTCCTTCAAACCTCAACGTCTGAATTCTTGCCTCTGGATGCATGCATAAGAACAAAGACAGTTCAAGATTTGGTTCATTATTTAGTCCCTGATGCATACTTATAGCTTACAGCTTAAACAAATAAGTTCTTTACTTATTTTTCCACTTTCCTTGTAAGAGTGCTAGGCTTTGGTTCTCTTGTGTTGGCATTAAGGGGAAAGAGAGCATAATTCACTGGGTTCTTCTTGTTGTTCTTTGTATATACAGATACTAGGCTTGCGTTTTCAGGGACTACAGAAGGCCAAGTTTCTCAGTGACAGGCTGACAGCAGACATTTCTGTGGCCTTCGAGTTTGAGTTCATGTAGATGATAATCTGTATTTTTCCCCTAGAAGATATAAATGTGTGCAGCACAAATACTGTGCTATCTAACCTACATTTAGACCCTCCTCTGGAGCCTCCACTCATGCATCTGATGAAGCCGGTCTTTGCCCACAAAAGCTTATGCTCCAAATTCTACGTTAGTCTATAAGGTGCCACAGGGCTTCTTATTGTTTTAGTTCTGTCTCTGACATTTTCACAATAAAATAAATGTATTTGGGATAGTAACTACAATACACTTTGTTGTTTCAACAATGTTTTTGACGTGATGCATCCAGTTGGAACTCAATTGCCAGAACAAAGAGCGTGCAGTTTCATTTAGTCTGGCTGACCTCCCTCCATGAATTATGACTGAATAGACCTTGTCAGCTCTGGCCCTCCCTTTTACTGGGACCCTCCTCTTTAAATACTCCTCTGAACGCCACCCCCCCCACTCATGCATCTGACGAAGCAGGTCTTTGCCCACGAAAGCTTATGCTCCAAAATATCTGTTAGTCTATAAGGTACCACAGGACTTCTAGTTGTTCTCCAAGATACAGACTAACACAGCTACCTCTCTAGTGCTAGGATATTTTCTTCAACCACCTGAGGTCAACCCTGGGATAATTGATCTCTAGATACAGCCTTACTTATGGAGTCAAAGCTTTTCTCTCGCTGCTCTTTGGTTATAGTGACAGTGGCTGGAGGTTGGTGGTTACACATTTCCAAATGCACTGTATAAATGCAGTCTTTGCATAGAACTAAGCTGAAGTCCTCTATTCTTAGCATCTTCTTTTTTTCAGGCTGCCATTTGAACTCCTTTCTTCCATGGCTTCAGGACATAGGTAACCTGCTTCAGAGGGTTATAGACAGGCAAAGTTTGAACTTATGGAGTGTCTGTTATATTAACTGAAGAAGACATGCAACATTTATCTGATTCAATCAAGTAGCAAATGTCCTGAGATTCCACCTCCCTGCTTTATGAAAATTGGCTTCTGAATATAAATATGCTTAACTTGTGATGCTGTATGCAAAATAAGTCATGTAACACATTTCATTTTTAAAGTTACAATCTGCTGAATCCATGTATCCTATTTTTGTACATATATTATGTTTGTAGGAGAACTTAGAAATATGAAGTGTGAATCTGTTTTTAATTCTACATGTGCTAATGAGGGCCATTAGTGATACTTTAGGAACTTAATGGCTCAGTACTCAAACCAACAGCCCATGAATGATTTTATTTTTCCTAACAACAAGTAGCCATTAAGTTATGGTTGCTCCTAGAAAGACATGTGACCATGCCCTTCTCCCCCCCGCCCCAGTAATGGAATCCATCTTGAGTCTGGTACTTTTCTATGGGATGGCAAAACTGAACAAAGGATTCCTGCCCTAAGGGCTGGTATGAAGAAGTTGGTCTATCCCACAAAAGCTCACCACCTAATAAATTATTTTGTCAGTCTTTAAAGTGCTACTGGACTGCTTTTTTTTTGTTTTGATAGTATATAGACTAGCACGGCTATCTCTCTGTTATTGACCGAAGAGAAAGTCTATTGAAGGTACAGAAAGCAGTCGGGTCTTTGTCTTCAGCTCTCTTTGTCTATACCTTTCAAAATGCCTTCCCACTCTAAGAAAGTACACATGAAGAGATATGGAAATAAAGAACTAGTGAAAGGGAGAAGACAGAACTGCTGGGCCTAGTTCAGAAAAAGATCAATTCTCGCCTGAGATAAGAATAGCTGTTTAAGCTAATAACTTGCCTGTAATGAATTTCTTAGTTTATTAGAGCTAGCTGGTGTCTTTTATTCATTTTAACTGTTATTTTTGTTTATTTTAACTTTTTATTTTAATTGTGGACAGAGGGGAGAAACCACTATGCATATCTCCTTTTTGTTTGATAAAGAGGGCTGGACATCTTTATTGGCTTTCTCTGTGTAAAACTTTTACACTGGGTAAGATGGATTTATTTGGGGCTTTGGTTCCTTTTGGGGTTATGTTTCTGAGTGCTGTCAAAGACCTTATTGCTGTGTCTTCCCAGAACTGAGCTGGTTCAGTATCTGTGTTGCTCTGCTGGGGAATGTTTATCCCAACTTCGTGCCTTGGCGGTGGGAGACCAGAGCTTTTGGCCAAGGAGAACAGGGTGGGGAGAAGCCCCAGAGGGCAGGAAGGCAGACTTGGTGGCTTGATCAGCATGCTGGGTGACAACCCACAATCTCCCTCAGATACAGAACAAAATCATAGGCCTCTGCACGTAGACACAGAGACTGCATCTGCTTTAGAGTTGAATGAGTGAAACAAAACCTGTTTAGTACAAGTATGGTTGTGCTGTGCCGGCTGTGCTGATCTGTGTTCTGAGCAGAAAGAAGTCCTGTGGCACCTTATAGACTTGTGTTCTGAAGAAACTCTTGCAGTTTTCATCCACGTGAGTCTTTTTCCAAGCCATTTCAATTGCAGTGTCCTCTGGGTTGCTCCCAGCTGGCATAAGTCTCATAAATAATGGATTGCCTGGGTTTTTGAAAGGCTTATTGTGCTTTGTCAGACTGTAGAACAATGTCTCTCTGAACCTTTTGTACCATTTTAGTGCCATCCACTGTGGAACCAAATAGTAGAGTCTGAAACAGTATTTACACTCGGTGAAGGGAAATCTGACCCATAAGGTAATTAGCAGGCTCCTAACTCAGACCAGACACTTGGCCCAGAATACAAAAAATGGAAAGATTGCATAATGGTCTGTCCAAGAAGTACAGGAGTAACTGATAACCAGTGCCCAGACAAAACTAATACATCCAGCCAGTTGTTAAATGCCATAGATGTAGTTCCAACATATAGTACAATCTCATATTGGGGCCCTCATTTACAAAGGTATCTTGGTTCAACATTGCTTGCATTAGAGCAGCGTTTTCCAAAATTAAAACATTTGCATACGCCTTTTGGGACTTTGGCCTTATTGGCATGCCCTCTTTCCCAGTGCTGTCCAAGTGCTTACCTCCTGATTTTTAGTAATTTATTTTCTGCCACCTACCCCTTGAAATCCTTTCATGTACCGCCAGTGGTGCGCATACCACACTTTGGGAAACAATGCATTACATGAGAGTACTCGTTGAAGAAGGAGTTCTGTTGTCCCAATGTTTTAGGTTGTCAGCAGAATGGATACAATTTTTTCAGCCAATTGGATTGTTGTTTTCTTACAAACCATTGTACAAATGGGGTGTATGTAGAAAACATAAATGTATTTTAACATTTCAAGGCTGTGTTTCATTATTACTACAGGCAGGATAAGAACAATGTGAAATCAGTCAGTCACACAGAACTGGAGCTCCAGGCATTCAAGGGCTACGTCTGCACGTGAAGCCTACATCGAAGTAGCTTACTTTGATGTAGCGACATCGACATAGGCTATTTCGATGAATAACGTCTACATGTCCTCCAGGGCTGGCAATGTCGACGTTCAACATCGACATTGCGCAGCACCACATCGAAATAGGCGCTGCGAGGGAGCGTCTACACGCCAAAGTAGCACACATTGAAATAAGGGTGCCAGGCACAGCTGCACACAGGGTCACAGGGCGGACTCAACAGCAAGCCGCTCCCTTAAAGGGCCCCTCCCAGACACAGTTGCACTAAACAACACAAGATCCACAGAGCCGACAACTGGTTGCAGACCCTGTGCATGCAGCATGGATCCCCAGCTGCAGCAGCAGCAGCCAGAAGCCCTGGGCTAAGGGCTGCTGCACACGGTGACCATAGAGCCCCACAGGGGCTGGAGAGAGAGCGTCTCTCAACCCCTCAGCTGATGGCCACCATGGCGGACCCTGCTATTTCGATGTTGCGGGACGCGGATCGTCTACACGTGCCCTACTTCGACGTTCAACCTCGAAGTAGGGCGCTATTCCCATCCCCTCATGGGGTTAGCGGCTTTGACGTCTCGCCGCCTAACGTCGATGTTAACGTCGAAATAGTGCCCAACACGTGTAGCTGTGACGGGCACTATTTCGAAGTTAGTGCCGCTACTTCGAAGTAGCGTGCACGTGTAGACGCGGCTAAGATGTGTTATTTTGAGCTACATTATTAAGGTTTACGTCAAGATAAAGGATGAAAGTTTACATCAGTCATTAAAACCAAACAGGATGATGACCTCACCATCGTAATCATGCTGGTGTTAGCTCGTCATTCTTTGATCCACAGTTCCCAAGGGATGATTATTGTGAGGATGAAATTAGCAGAAAAAAAAAATCTCAATTCTACATCAATCTATGTGAGTCTTCCAGAATACACTAGTATCTAAAAATAGAGAAGAGGGGAGGGCACGGCAAAATATATGGTTGGTCTAATCCTATTGAAACGGGAACAGGTTTATAGCACCATGGTCCTGGGTGGGCTCTCAGAAAGGCCTGCAGTGCCTGGATTGTGGCTCTGTCCTGCTCTGCTGTGATTAGCCCCTATTCCCTGAGGCCCCACCCACTGCTCACTTCCTCTCTGCATTTCGACTGTCACTTGCTGTCATTGGCCTCCTCAACCTCCTCCCCATGTGTGAAGGAGCTTGGGGTGGAACATGGATGGACTTTCTGTCCACGTGGTCTTACCTTGATGATGACTCTTTTTTTCCCCCTCTCTCCTATGTGAACACATGCCTTTTTTTGCTGCAGTGTTTATACTGTAATAATAGCTATACACAAGTTTCTGCTCCTGCACTATGAAAACAAAAAGCAGTCAAGTAGCACTTTAAAGACTAGCAAAATAGTTTATTAGGTGAGCTTTTTTTTGCTAGTCTTTAAAGTGCTACTTGACTGCTTTTTGTTTTCATAGTGTATAGACTAGCACAGCTTACTCTCTGTTACTGCTCCTGCACTGTTTCAGATAATATTAGCTACTCT
Organism: Carettochelys insculpta; assembly: GCF_033958435.1. Taxonomy (NCBI): domain Eukaryota; kingdom Metazoa; phylum Chordata; order Testudines; family Carettochelyidae; genus Carettochelys; species Carettochelys insculpta. The sequence continues at coordinate 84,759,546 of NC_134141.1, read as the reverse complement.
GTTTCTTCAGATTGTGGTTGGTATCCTTTTTTCAAAGCATGTTCCAGAAGCCTAGCTAATGTTTTCAGCTTGCTACTGGAGTAAGATTGTTATCTTGTGGGGCTGTTCACTGTGGAGGGCAGGATTTGCTAAAGAGAACCAGGAGAAAAAGACAGCCAGCTGTGATAAGTTTTTAGGGCATAAAAACCTAGAACACATCTGATTATGCCAAATGCAAGAAGAAAGGAAAATATCATTTAGTAAGAGAACTTTATTTGTATTGAGGGGAGAGCAATTTTTGATGTGTTTTTGGGGGCTTTTTCTTCAGAAAACTCAGACTTATTGACCCCAAAACATTTTGCATATATAGATCAGTTTGGAACAAGCTTTAAGGAATATTTCTCAGGACCAGGATGGAATTTCTGGAGGGGAGGTGAAGAGGAAGCGTGGAGTGAGAGATCTGCGCCAAAATAGCTGAGAGCCTCCTGTGACCATTTGGGGAATCTGTTGGTAGAATGTATGAATTTGCTATATGTACCTTTGCCAAACTGCAAAGTCCATTTTTAATAAAGAGGTCTTACTGCTGTCTCTGTTGTCTCTTTATCTCAGTTTTAGACTGAAAGCCAAACAGACAGTGATACAGGACTGAGACTAGAGGATCGTTAACTTAGAGTTATCTTCTATTCTAATACAAACATCCTGAATTAGAGCACCAACTCCTGAGTGCTTCTGGGCTCAAGCACCCATGGAAAAAAATAGGGGGTGCTCAGTATCCACTTGTGGTGCCCCCCCATACTTCACCCCAAGCCCCCACTCCTAGTCAGTCTCTACCCCTGTGGCCCTACATGTGCTGTACCTCTTCACACCCCCATTCCATGTCTTCTTCTGAGGCCATCACTACTCACCTGACCAGGGGACTGACTGGATATAAAAGGACTCTCAAGAAGAAGACCAGGAAAGACAGACACAGGAAGTTTGGATAGAAGAAGGCAAGGGGACAGGCTAACCTAGGCTAGAACAAAGTGAGCTGGAGGGAGTGTTTCAGAACTCAGGCCACACCTTATGAAAATCCCCAGATGAACCTGAGACACGTATGAAAGATGATATGGACTATTAAGGAAACTGAGTGAAAAAAGTTCACATAGGTGAAGCCAAAGTTCCCCTGAGCCAATGTCTCATCAGGCAAATTAAGGCACAGAGAGAGACGTGGATGGTTTCACATCCAACCATCTCTGACTATCCTCCCACCCGGATCATGTACTTTTTGTGTAGCTGGTTTTAGGGTGGCTTTCTGGTGTCAGTTCAAGCAAGAGTCAGCCTCACGGTCTTCAGGACTGTAGTTTACATCCTTAACCACTCAGCCACCACACTTCATTTGGTTTATTATTTTTATATAGACCTGTGTATATCTTGTGTTATTAAGAGCAATGGTATGCTGGAATCTTGTGCACAGGCTATTTGCAGTATGTGGTACACCTTATCACATGCATTTTGAAGATGTAAATCTGATGACTCACACCTTTGAACAGAATTCTGGTACAGGGTGTTTTTAATCTATGGGAAGAGTCAGAGGGTTCAGCCCTGGTTCCAGGAACTATGTAGAAGACCATGTGGTTGAAGCCCTCACAAGGGGATTATAATAATTCTGCACCCTGAGAACATGTCTAATTTCCAAAGTAAGAGACAGTACCTGGGCTTTGTTGAGACTCTAAAGACTTAAAGGCTGTGTCTATACTAGCATTCCTCTTTCGAAAGAGGCATGCAAATTAAGGAAATCAAAAATGCAAATGAGGCACAGATTTACATGTCTGGTACCTCATTTGCATATTCCTCTTTCAAAAGCAAAAAAGCAGTGTAGATGTGGCTCTTTCAAAAATAAACCCCATTTTTGAAAGAACCCTTATTTCTTAAAAAAAAATAGGAATGGGGTTAATTTCCAAAAGAGCCACATCCACACTGCTTTTCCTGTTTTGAAAGTGGAATATTCAAATGAGGTGCCAGATATGTAAATCTGTGCCTCATATGCGTTTTTGATTTCCTTCATTTGCATGCCTCTTTCAAAAGAGGAATACTAGTGTAGACACAGTTGAAGGGACATTGGTCTTCTGCATCCCTGGGCTATTCTGGGATAGGTTTCTCATTTCTTTGTTTATCCATGAACAAGTTCAGAAGTTCTTATTTTCATTTCAATGTGAAGCCTAGATTTTGAAACTTCCATCTACAAAATGACGTCTTATTTTGAAACCAGCCCTAGTCGAGGGTTCCTACATTGTCAGTCAGGGCCTTACAGATCTCTTGGGACATGCTGAACATCATTCTCAAGTTTAAAAGGGTGGGGAGGGGTGGTGCTTGGGAAATCCGAGATGATCTTTTCATTCTTCTAATTACAGATTTTAAGTTCTAATTATTGTGTTTGATTTTAGCATTCTGTGTTTTAAAAAAAGTCTCATTCTGATACTCCCCTGGGATTTGGGCTTCTGAATAAAAATCTAATTGCATTTGTCACACATTGGCTTCTCAGACCTGTTCCTGAACGTAATTCACTTAGTTATCAAAACAGGTTACATCCTCTTTAGTCTTCCAAGTAGTAGGTGTAAACAGCAGCAGTTAAATGAGTGGATTAGCACTAGCTAAGGCATGGACACTGCGAAAGCCACTTCTGGAAATGTTCTGATAGTTTCCAGATAAGTAGCAATCTTCTTAAATGTTATATTTTGCCACAGTAATCCGTGTTAAATTAGCAAACCATATAATAAAAGGATGCTATCCATAGCAATGTGGTTTGGCGATGCAAACAGACAACTAATTAAAGAAGCAATTTAATTATGTTTTTAACAAGCTGGGGTAGAATCGGATAGGAGGTCTGACACTGAGGATATTTTGATCTGTAGGTAGCAAACTGGAGATAGAGTACAAACCACATGGTTTAAAACTCGCTGATGGGAACCAGATCTTGTTAATCTTTCTCTGACTCTAAACAAAAAAGAAAAATCTGTAGGGTAAAATAGACAGCAGTTATCCTGGAAGCAGTAGTGGGTATGTGTCCTACCCAAACCTAAACAGGAGTTAACCTGTGTCTACACTACAGAGTTCCGTCAACAGATATTTCCTGACAATCTCTGTTGACGGAACACGTCCACACCTAATACAGGCTCCCCAGTCAATGCCCTCTGTCAACAGACAGTGACCAGACTGCTCAGCCCTCTGTCGACAGAATAGCCAACCAGAAGCTCTGCGAACAGGGCATCCAGATGAACCAGAAGCCCTCTCTGTCAACAGAGGCCCACCCCCCCAGAAGATCTACCCTATTTTTTCTCTACAGAATCTGTTGACAGAGGCACTATACCTCATATGGTCAAGACAGAACTCTGCTGGAAAAACTGCTGCATTCTGTTGACAGATTCTCAACAGAATGCACTTGTAGCGAGGATGCGTCCTAGTTTTGTCAACAGAAGGTCTCTTCTGTTTACAGAACTCTGTAGTGTAGACCCAGCTTTAGAAAGGTGATACTTCTACTATGGAGAGAACCTGTAATAACAAGCAGTCCTGTGGCACCTTATAGACTAACAGATATTTTGAAGCATAAACTGACGAAGTGGGTCTTTGCCCACAAAAACTTATGCTCCAAAATATCTGTTAGTCTATCAGGTGCCACAGGGCTTCCTGTTGTTTTTGAAGACACAGACTGACGCGGCTACCTCTCTGATACTTAGAACCTATTATGTAACTGTTAGGAGATAGCATCTATCCTGGCATATTTTCTGAGACATAGATACCCTGGGTGTGTCCCAAAAGATTCTCATACCTTTACACAGAAGCATGGGGTTTTTTTCCCCCTCACTGGGTACAGAAAATGGGTTACTCCCCATCCACACAATCTTACTCACTGAAATCTTGATGTCAGATCTTTAGTACTCACCTTCAGTATTCAAAGCTAGCATTGTCCTCTTTTTAATGGGAAACAAAACTTGATGATTACCTGCTCTCTCTGGTTCTTATGGGGCACTTCATACTAGCTACTGTGCAAAGACAGAATACTGGGTTAGATGAGATGGCCCTTTTGATCTGACTCAGTATGGCTATTCTTATGTCCTTCGTTGCTGAAAGCCAAACCCCCTTGCCTTGTCCCACCTGTTCCTCCAAGGCCCCATCCTGCTCAGTTCTTGTGCCCCTCCCTCTACTGCTTACACTCCACTATCCCAGTTGCTCCCTCCTTTCCCAGGACTCACCTGCTGCCTGCAGAGCCAGTATAGGAGAAGCTGACTTGGCACTTGCTCACCTGCCCAATCAGAGCACACTGAAGCAGGGCAGGGCACAGGGGGACATGGTTGGGTTGGTCTCCAGAGCAAGGAGGTAGGGAGTGGTCAGTCTCTGTAGTGGTGGGGGTGCAGAGCTAGTGAAATCCGGACATAGTGGGACAAGATGGAGTGGGCCGGATTCCCTCCTGAGCAGACAGGATCTCACCCTTCCTCCTCCCAACCCCCGTGTCCCCAATGGCGAAGGCTGGTTGCGGAGGCCAACTGAATTTTTTGTGCCCTTGACTGGACACTGCCAAGTTTCCTTTTTGACTGAATGTTCCAGTTGAAAACTGGACACCTGGCAACCATCATTCAAACTGAGAAGGGGAGGTGGGCTCGGGAACGGAGACAGAGAAGAGAAATAAATTTCCATGATAAGGATCTAGGTCATTTAAATAACATTTTTTTCTCAAGGTGAGTGTTTCAGCCTTTCTTTAATTTGTTAGGCTTGAATTCACTAGGCAGCCAAGAAATTATGTCAGTGGAACAAGTAGAAATGTGAGAGAGGGGGAGAAGTCAGTGCAAGAGAAGTAGATTTTGGAATTACTGGAAAAGAGGTGGCATCTGAAACTGATGGAGAGGAAGAAAAGCTGTTAAATGTAGAGTAGGATATTTATCCTATTGTCAATGTTCAGTGAATTTGCACCCACTGTTGGGTTGGAGGAAGACTGAGCTACATACTGAGGGACAGCTCTTCACCAACATGTCATTTAATAGAAAACTTTAAGGAGACTTGTAATGTGGTATTTACAAAATGGATGCCCAGGGGCCTTTTCTGGAGGGATATCTGATCTGATGTGTGATGTATGTCGCTTTGCCTGACCATACATCCATTTCCTCTTTACATGGTCCACATCACTGACTTCCAGAGCCTTTTCACTTAACCTTCAGATATTTTGGCCCTGTGCTTTCCTCTGTGGAGGAAATTTGGAGTTCCCACTTCTAGGGTGACCATATTTTCCTGTCCCAAATAGAGGATGGGGAGATATGGAGGGGAGGGGCAGCTCCTCCTTGCTGCACCAAGCCCTGAGGAGAGGCACCCCCTCCTCCTCAGTCCTGGGGAAGGGGCAGCTGTGGGATCTCCCTGCCCAGAGCCCCAGGGAAGCAGCATCTGTGGGCATTCCCTGCCTGAAGCCCTGAGGAAGCTGCAATCACAGGCGCTTCTGCCCCCATCCCGAGCCCCCAAGGGCCTAGATACAGAACAATTTGTCCCTTTTAAAAAATAAGATGGGATGCCTTTTTGCTGCCCCAAATACAAGACCGTCCCACCTATTACAGGCCAGATGGTCACTTTACCCATGTTCTGGTAGGTTTCTTCTCTTGTTTCAGGTTAGAAATTGTTTTCCTCTTCAAAGAAGTTGTATTAGTGCCTGGACATGCTGTCAGCTGCAATCCAAATACTTCTAAATAATAATTTGCTGTGTTTTCTTGTCAGTTGCAGTTGTACATCTCATTTGCTGATGGATTTGTCAGTGGAGAAGGGCTGAACCTGTGTCTTTAATGTGGTGAACGAAAAGTTAATAGTTTCCATTTTAAAAATTGTTTAGCCATCATTATTATTTGTTAGCAGTTTTGACATGAAAAAGAAGCTGTAAAGACTGACATGCACATCTCTATAAAAACTTGCATATCAACTGTTGACTATTAAGCCCTATGTTGCTTAAGACATACGAATGAATCAAGCTTTCTATATTATATATATTACATTATGTATAAATTCTAACACACACACACACACACACGACCAGTTTTCTAACTCTCTACATGGATGGTTTCCAGGTGAATGACTAACAGTGTGGTTTTGAAATTAGGAAATAATTAAATAAACTTTACCTCTGGGTTTTTTTTTTGTTTTTTTTTTTGGTCCACTCAGACACAGGACCCCACCCCAGAGGAGTTCTCGAGAGCTGATTCCCTAAAGGAGCTGTGATACAGAAGGGAAACATAAATAGTTAGAGATTGTCCACTTTATTGCTTCTGTCATTACTGAAGAAAAATAATCTTATGTTCTCTTCCTGCAGCATCTCATTGTCTTTGTGAAAAATGACACTGTTTTGTAAAGAAACACAACACTATTTTTCCCTGCTTTTGACCTGACTTAAATAGTCCGTATCAGTCCAAAACAAATCAGATGGCATCAGCAGAAATTGAAGCAGAGGTAATAGGATAAAAGCCTTCCTCCACCATAGCTTATCTCAGTGGGAGTTGGTTTTTCTTCCAAATACTCATTGTTTTTGTGATTTAATAAAAAAAAGCTGCACAAGTTGCGCAGCTCCTGGAACCCCACTGGTTCCACAAACATTATGAGCTATCTTTTTTGTGCACTCTCGGTCACATGATTTATGCTTTAATGATCCACAGATTTCTATTAAGTTCACATTGGTCTGATTGTTTAGAAGAGATACTAGGGTTTCAGTTACAGAAGATTCCAGGAATTCTGAGGAGAAATAGAATGGAGCTGAAAACCAAAAGGGCTTAACTCCCAAGGAGACAAGTATGATGAATTTGGCATTAGGTTAGTAATTCAGGATGGTGAAGCATTGCTTCAACTGCTTCTAGACCCATGTCCTTGAGCCAAGATGACACATAAAACTGGGAATACTGAGTGCAGATCTGGATGTTTTGGGGTTTTATTGATAGCACTTTGCAGTTCAATGAATGGCCAAAATTAATTGGAGGGATGGGTGATCTTACAATAATGCTGGTATTCAAACTCTGTAAGGCAGGGGAGAGCTGTCTTTCCCAATTCAGATACAGGCATAATTATATGGCGTCAGTAATGGCATGTCAATCAGAAGAATTTATATTACTCAATGCCTAATCCTGTGGTTGTTTGGGAAATGAAATAAAAGTGCAAAGCAGGATCACCATCTTGATTTATTTACTAGAACAGTGTCTTATTCTCACTGCCATTTGCTGTGTGTGGTTAAATTGTCCAAGGGCTCTACAGTCTATTTGTTGTAGCGATGGTGACTATACCTTTGGGTATTTCATCCTGAGTTGAAACCTCAAGCACTTTTTGATCGTACAAGAGCTGTGCTATTGCTGGGTCTTTGGAGAAGAGTGTCTAATTGCATATGGATAGATTGCACTCAGTCACTGGTTCAGGGATCTGACATAAAATACCTTGTGTGTACAAGCAATATATGGTAGTCATCTTGGTGAGAGCTATGATCTTGGAAAGCTAATCATGACAGTTTGTGCTCAACCGAGCCGATTAAACTAAGCAATTTGTTGGATTTATGGCTGGGGACGGGGAAGAAATCATGTCTGTTTGTTTTTTGTCATGCGGGGAGTCATGTGGGGGTAGGGGTTTACATTCCCCCACAGCTGGTCCCCCCTTTATGACTCTCCCACTAGTTGCCCCTGTCTCCGATGGACTGAGGATCTGAGGTGAATATTGGTTGGGCCACTGGGATTCTTAGCCCTTTACAGAGGGCCATAGGTTCTGCCATTTTAAATTGAGGCAGGAAATGAGGAGAAGGAAATCAATAGCATGGAGCATGATAAAGCTGGTCCTGTGATGTGGCTTGAAAGTGGTCTAGCCTGAGCTTATTAAGCTGGCTCATCAGGGAGTTTTGAAGCAGCTGGGGGACTCACAGGACAGTTGCGGGACATCAAGCCCAAGAAGCATGGGAGAAGGGCAGATGAGGAGACACAGGGCTTGCCCCAGCCCTTCCCCAGGCTGTGTGTGTCACATGCCTGGTGTCCTCCTTCACCAGTTGCCCTGGAGACCAGGGGTGTGAGGTAAGATCTTTCATTGGACCAACTTCTGTTGATGAGAGCGCCATGCTTTCATGACACACCGAGCTCTTCTTAGCACAAGACACAGGTTCACGCCAGTGCTACTCCTTACCCTGTTTCTAGACTAGTCAAGCACTCCTTTGCTAGTGCCTTGTTGTTATATGGGGGAGATATGCTTTCTTTTGGTATTGTGCCAGAAGGATATGGCAGTGTTGTAAAGATGTGCTCAGCCCCTTTAGGGAGGCAGGCTCCTTGATTGCCCCTTGTGATGGCTGGGAGGATTACTACCCTTTCCTAGACATCTCAGCCTTTCAGTTAACTAAATTAACTGTAAAATAACAAACCAGCAGTCAGGTAACACTTTAAAGACTAACACAATAATTTATTAGGTGATGAGCTTTCATGGGACGGACTGACTTCTTCTGTCCCACAAAGCTCGCCACTTAATAAATTATTTTGTTTGTCTTTAAAGTGCTTCACGGCTGCTGCTTTGTTTTGTTAGAACAGACTAATAGGGCTACCTCTCTGTTACTGTTTTACCTGTAAAGAGCTAAACCCAAGGGCAGTGGGTTCCTAAAAATCTGCAGGAACTGTTGGCAGGTCGCCAAGTAAGACAATGGGACGCGAGTGTGAGATATGAATTGAAGTAGTGATCTGCCTGCTGCAGGCTTTTGTGTGGCCAGAGCTGAGATACAGATATTAATCAATCAATCTGGGAACCAGGTGTGGAATTTTCAACAGTATTCATGCCTGGAAAAAAAAAGACTGACCTTTGGAACAAAACGTGTATATATATATATATATATATATATGTGAACAGGGAATGCTTAGTTAGATTTCATCAGGTTAACTTCTTCATTTTTGTTAGTGGGACTCCTCTGTGCTGATTTATGTACCCTTCTGTACACTGCAGTTTTTAAACTGAATCCCAGGGAAGCAATTCATCGTGCCTTAGTCTACCTTTTCCAGTTGCTCTGTAACACCTAGCAATCAAGTATGCTTGTGAAGTATGTTGTCTTTGTTTTGTAATAAAATCACTTTTTAAAAGACTATGATGTGATTCCTGTGAAAATGCAGGAGGTTCTGTGTGCACATGCCTGAGACTGAAAGGTCAGCTATTAAGAAATTAGTTTATTTACAAGTTCTTTCTAGAGGGAAGGCTAAAGAACTTGAGCGTACCTTGCAGGAAGACTGTCCTAAGTATGTCCTCTTGAGTTCTCAAGGTGTGGGTTTTTTGTTTTGTTTTGTTTTTCCCCCCATTGCTGGAAATCTGTGACCTTGGGGAGTTTTTTTAAAGAAGACCTTAGTGGTAGGATGCTTTAAAGTTCTTCCGGAGCACATCTTCTGCACTTGAAGTGCCAGAGTGGGGAACAGCATGGGCATGCCCTAAGTCATTCTAACCAGCAGAAATAGTGAAACTGATGGATGCCCTGAAGAGCCATGGGTGAAATTTTGGCTATGTTGAAGTCAATGGTGAAATTCCCATTTGCTTCACCTGGGCCTGGATTTCATCTTAGGTCTTCAGTGCCAGAAGGAGACTTTCTACAACAGATCTCTATACTTCAACAGAGGAGAAAAGGGTGGCAGGAAAAATAAAAGCAGGGAATAATCTAAAGAAAGTGGATTTTGCATGTATGATAACTTAAGCATAACTCAATGTTTAAAATTTCTCATGCTAGAAGCTTTACTTATCCAATTGTTCATCCATTTCTTCTCCTCCCATGCTTGCTGGTTGATTCCAGGGGCTAAGCTCTGCCAGTCTGCCATTTCAGCTGTCTATTTACTGCTCTTTTAACTTATGTGCCTCACCAGTGATCATGGTCATCAGTTAGATGCATAACTGTAACTAGTGGAACTTTATAGTAACTGGGCAGATGCTCGCTCTCTCTCTCTCTCACACGTGTGCACACACACACATATACACACAAATATATGACTAGCTGCTTCATACTCCTGTTTTTCTTAAGAAAAGTGCCAACGGGGAAAAAAACCCAGATGAACTCTACCATTGCTAAAAGGCTATCTTTTTTTTTTTTTTCCAACTCCCAGACATTCTATGAACACGTACCTTTAATCATTTGGCAGATTACCTTATTCACCACCACAGAGTCTGAGCTCATTATTTAATTAAAATATCTTTCTCTTAATCAAAAACACATGGATTTTGTTTGTATGTGGATTTTTTTTCTCCCCCTTCCTGGACATTGCTTCATAAAGGAATTTCTGTCATTTTGTATTGATGACTAAATGGTTAGCAACATCAAGGAAAAATTCTGGGTAGACTTAAACTAGCCAGTTGACATAACAGCTACTTGGGTGGTATGAGGTTTCTGAGATGTATATAGTCGTTTACTGCTCTCTTTTGCCAAAACATCTGGAATCCAAAATCCAATCATTACACAGCCACACATTAGAAAAACAACCGGACAGAGAAAACAGGACCGAAAAAACCCCAACCTTGGATAAGGCCCCATTATTACGATGAGGAAATTAGACATTTAAGGTTGTACTTCAAAGCAACTATTTTTATTGCACATGCTCACACAGTTTGATTTATTGCACAGAAAAGCCAGACTGGAGTGTGTATTCCCACCTCACAGGGGGAAAGAATTCTTCATTGTACAAAGAAGCTGCATGCTAAGTGGCTTTAGAGGCAGCTAGCAGATAAGAGAATCTTTTTCTTCTCTTCATCCTCCCTCACCATTTTTACACACAGAGAGAGCAGTAGGAGGTACCCTTTTCTAAATATACAAAGGTTTTATTTCTCTATCCTGATAGTATGGCATCTTGCTCTTAAAAACAAGTAAAAGTCTTCATGTTTTTCATTCCAAAGGAAAGAACCTATTTGAGGAGACAATAGAGGCAAAAAATAGCCCGTCCAAAACTTTGACAAAGAGACCTTGATATGACCCAAATCAGCAATAGCATCTGTAGAAATTGTCAAGCCAGAGTGTGTAGTCCTCAGAGCTGCTCTTAGTAACAACAGAAGGAGGCAGGAAAGACATGGGGTACTCATGGTTCCATTGTTCTCTCTGTTACTATTCATCATGCTCCCATTATTTTTAAAAACTCATCACTTGACAATTATAACACTTTTCCACTCTAACCTTAAAAATGATTCAAGAACTATCCGCAAATGCGTATCTGAATCCCATTGTGCAAATGAAACATTTTTCTAAGATTAAAAAGTGAAGAGCATTGGCACAAGGTTGGTTTGAATAAGTGAGCTTGTGATTTCTTATTCCTAAGGTAAATGAACATTTTATTAGGCATCTTAGAAACTATGCTGGTGGAATCTTGAACTTTGTTTATTGAGGACACAAATAAATGGCTTGCAAAGCCCAAGAACCTTGTGAGACTGAAAAGCTGAATGATGGTGTCTTTGAGGAAACTGAGGCAGGGCATTTTTTTTCTAACAATTAGTGCAGGAAAGTTAGGACTCCTTGGTTCAGTTTCTAAGTCTGACCCTCACTCACTGTGTTACCCCTCCTTCTGTCCTACGCAGCTGATTTATCAGTTTTTATTTCATTTTTTCCCGTCTTTCTGTTATATTCTCTTCACCTGAGTTTTCATTCATCAGAATTTTCTAGATCTGAAGAAGTGGGTGTGTCCTATGAAAGCTCATGACCTAATAAGTTATTCTGTTAGTCTTTAAAGTACTACAGGACTGCTTTTTTGTTTTTCATGACCTTGTTCACCCATTTCTGACAATGGTGAAAATACTTTGCAGTGTGGCTGGAAGCTTTAATGAACATCTGAGAAACGATTTACATTCTCAGATAAGAAGTTACTTTATTTAAGTAATAAGTAGTAGTACATTATTAAATGGAAGCAAATACAGCAGTTAGTCACTTTTTGATTCCAATTAAAGCACACAGGCAAAGCGAACAAAATCAAAAGCACTTCTCACTGAAACAGGAACAAACTTGGCAAAGCAAACCACGGTTCAGTTTTTAAGGGCTAGAAACTCTCTTCAGCTTCCATGCTGTGGGCTTGGTTACCACCCACTCTCACATCAATGGGGGGAGGGTTGGGGCTGCACAGCTTTTGAGGGGTTAAGTGGTAGATGTTAGACTGACCCCCTGTTTCAGAATTCAAAGACATACCTTGTAATCTGTGCATTACAGAGATATTTCCTTGGAGTCAAAAGTTTCATCCGGGGGTAACAGGACCTGTGAAGAATTGTTTTTTTATTACAGGGACAGGGAACAAAAGTTGGTGATTTATTTAAGTGGCAGGCAGTCTCAGATAAGACACAGCCTATCGCAGCCTCCACGTTTTCAGCTAATGAATGAACATGGGAAACTGGAGCAAGATCAAAGTTGCTTTGTGACAAAATTGCTGACATTCCTGAAATAGCTCACGGTTCCTCTGTTCACACAAAGTATGAATCAAGTTCACTGACATATAAGGAGAATCCACAATGGAGCCTTTAATTCTATTGTTACCTTGACTCTCAACTTATTGCCCTGCTGACCTCCTGCTAAAGCCCTTCAGAAATGACTGCCACTTCATCTTTTGTTCCCCTCCGTATAAAGATGTCAGAGGTCAAGACATGTAGCTAGAAAAAGGCAAACCTTTAAAAATGCAGTCGCTAGAGAGTACAGGTTACAATGTTTAGATCCTTGTGTGGCTTGACAGGTATAAGTGATCTGAAAAAATTCCCAGAAGCGTTTTGAATCCAAAGTGTCATTTGGATTTCCGACATGTGTTGACCAGACAGCAGAACTCCAGAAGGTTTTAGATACTGAATGTGGCTGTTCTTAATTTATCCTGCAGTAGTACAAGAGGCCCAAACTCGGTCTGAGGTGCCTTGGGGCTGTGCTCTGTACAAACACACACGATGACACAGGCCCACTCCAGGGAGCTGCCAGTCTAAGGTCCCAAGTCAGATCTTCTAGATAGGGCAGGCAGGGCTGAACCCAAACCCAGGGGTTCATGTCAGTGAATCCAATTTGCATGCAGTAATAGAGGAAAAAGAGGAAATGTGTGCTGACCTATTGAGCTAGTCAGAACACTCTGCTTTGCACTGACGCATGGAAGACCTAGCTCGGGATTCTGATCTAGTCTGTGCCAGGCTGGGGACTTCTGCAGCACAGGTGGCACACAGTTCAACAGCAGCCCAACCCTGATTGCCCTTGGAAAGTCAGAAGCAAGAGCAAAATCCAAAGGGAGGCCCCACCTAGAAGTATGGTGGCACCCTCATTTACTCTGCTGTAATTCAGGAGAACCTTCCATTGAAGTCAATAGGGTAACATAGATGTAGACTCAATATATGCGAGAGAACACGGCAGCTAAAAAAATTGAAGGGAAAATAACGTGTGGCGGCTGGAGGGGATTAGGAATATTTGGGGCTCTGCTGGAAATGCTGAGGTCCTCAGTGCAAAACAAAAGGGGAGATATTGAAAATGCATATTAGCAGAGGCCCCTTGTGCACCTTCTGGGGCGCTTTGGTACCTGCCTGTCTGGCAAGTACCCCTGGTAGAAAGACCTCGCTCCTCCCCAGCTACTGTGGAACATTGTTCTTCCAGGGACACAGTTCCTCCTGAGCAGGAGGAAAAGAGCAGTTGCAAGTTGTGTCTTAGCAGATGCGTCACAATGCCCTCTACTGACTGCTACCGCTCAGTGGATCCATCCCAGTTCAAACGAGCTTCTCTGGGAAGACTGTATCGCACTCCATAGCTAGAAAAGATTGATTGGAATTACAAAAAATCTTGCCGCTTAGCTGCTTTCATAGGATGAATTTTATGAGCCTGGATCTCACAAGCTTCTTACTCTGTACTGCTAGTCCACCAGGCTTCTCTCTCTCCAATCAAAGGGGACCCTTTTGCTCCTTCTTCTATCCTCTCTCTCCTGCTTCCAGGTGGAGCAGACACACTAGATGATTATCTACTATTTCTTGTTCCGCTGCAAAATATGCTCAATCCATTCATTCATTCACCATGGATGACATGTATGTGAGGCAATGTCCATTCAAAGGAATGTAAAATCACACCTTTCAGCCCATACTAAAAAAAAAAAAATGCAGACACTGGTCCTCACCATAGAAGAGGAGGGAAGATTTGCTGGGAAGGGCAGTGCAGTATAAGGGACACAAACCTGGACTGGAAAAATGACATGAGAGCCCTATCCCTGACTCTTATCATTCACCCACTTGTGATCTTAGGCAAGTTACTTCAGCTCTGTTTACTCTTTCACTCTTTGCCCATCTTGTCTATTCAGAGGGTAAACTCTTCAGAACAGCAGCTGTCTCATGCTAAGTGATTGTACAATGCTTAGCATACCAGGGGACCCCAATTTCTTTTGGGGTCTGTAGGTGCTATAATATTCAAAAGAAACTGACTAAGCAGGAATTGAGAAGGGGAGGCAGAGAGAAAGAGGCAATAAAGAGAGTTTCTCTCTCCATTATTGCCATAAAAATGAAGTTCACTAGTAGGCTTCTGGGTCTTTACGGCTACGTCTACACGTGAAGCCACATCGAAATAGGCTATTTCGATGAATAACGTCTACACGTCCTCCAGGGCTGGCAACGTCGATGTTCAACATCGACGTTGCGCAGCACCACATCGAAATAGGTGCAGCGAGGGAACGTCTACACGCCACAGTAGCACACATCGAAATAAGGGTGCCAGGCACAGCTGCAGACAGGGTCACAGGGCGGACTCAACAGCCAGCCGCTCCCTTAAAGGGCCCCTCCCAGACACACTTGCACTAAACAGCACAAGATCCACAGAGCCGACAACGAGTTGCAGACCCTGTGCATGCAGCATGAGTCCCCTGCTGCAGCAGCAGCAGCCAGAAGCCCTGGGCTAAGGGCTGCTGCACACAGTGACCATAGAGCCCCGCAGGGGCTGGAGAGACAGCGTCTCTCAACCCCCCAGCTGATGGCTGCCATGGAGGACCCCACAATTTCGACGTTGCGGGACGCGGATCGTCTACACGGTCCCTACTTCGACGTTGAACGTCGAAGTAGGGCGCTATTCCGATCCCCTCATGAGGTTAGCGACTTCGACGTCTCGCCGCCTAACGTCGAAGTTAACTTCGAAATAGCGCCCAACGCGTGTAGCCGCGACGGGCGCTATTTCGAAGTTAGTGCCACTACTTCGAAGTAGTGTGCACGTGTAGACACAGCTTACATGTTCTTACTGGTACAGTGACCTAACGAGTCATCATCCTGAAGCACTGACACGTGCAACCGAGAAAGGAAATCTGCAGTCAGAACACCAACAGTTCTTAGTGCTGTAAGGAAATTCCCAGCCTCTGAAGTTTGAGTGGGATTAGCTGCAATTTTCATTTTAGAACTAGATGACACCAGTTGCTTCCACATAGAACAGGTTTCTTAGCAGCAAGTGGAAGCGCTTGCAAGAGTTGCCTATGAGCAGCTAAGAGTGGCTATTACATTAGCGTAGGTATTTGCTGCTGTGAAATACGTAGTGGTGGGATGCAAACAAGCCTATCTGAGAGTGATTTCGTTCAGAAGCCTTGCACTCAGGGTGTGATCCAATGTTCACTGATGTCAATGAAGGTGCCCATGAACATCTGTGTATACACATAATACACCCCCAGTACTACAATGGGAACCATTCCTTTCCTGGAAAGAGAGCTGTTGCTGGTTAAATGGAAGAGGTAGTCAGAAAAAAATTATATGATATAAATGGAAGTGTGAAGATTTTCCACATGGAATGGGCTTCATAAACTTTGTTATGTAGGCTCTGCAAAGAACATTTTCGCATAATGGCAGCATGTTTCTTTGATGCCTGCCCTTTTTATGTCACTCATACTGGGGGGCAGGTGCATAAAGTTACTCACATGCAAAATGCTTTGCAGGATCAGAAGAACTGCTGGGGTTCTGTTATATGATGGCCTTTTATGCCCCATCAGGATTGCACTTCACTGTAATTGCTCTGCTCCTGCTAAGGCAGGAGTCTCCAACCTACGGCTCCAGAGCCACATGCGGCTCTTTAAGGACTTCTTTGTAGCTCCTGACGGTATAACCACAAAGCAAAAAAAAAACCTTCTCCTGATTATTTTTGATATTTTGGTGAATGTCTAAAAGCCAAACAATGAACAACTCCTATCTAAATAGCAAACGATATGTGATTGTCAAATGTTGGAAAACTCACCCTGGAATACGTACAGTGCATTGTGGGATATGTATATGCACTGTTCTCAAAATAGGGGTTACAAAAAATACAGTTTGACCTTATTTATTAAGGACTGTCTCATATTCACATGCATTCTGGCTCTTGAATTATTGAGTTTTTTACCAAATTAAAAATAAAAAGTCTTTTCTTGATGTTTTGGTTGCCAACCCCTGTGCTAAGGAGAACACAGAATATTGTACAAGAGCTACTTCTCTTGCTAGCTATTTTTCAAATTCTCCCTGCTATGTTTGTTTTAATGTATTGAGCCCCTATTAACTGCAATTTGCAAGACAATCATCACACTGATGTGAAACCCACAGAATACTGCATGCAATCATTTGTGAAAAAAACAACGGATCACTTCAGCTTTTTCAGGCTAAAATCTGCTGAATACCTGAATTAGGGCAAAAGCCACTGAGGTCGGTGTTGAAGATTCCTGTTGTTTTGCCTTTGTTTGATTTTTGAACTGGGGCTCATGTGAAGACGGGAGGAAACTTCACCCTGAGGGTGCTATGTTCAGCCAGTTGATAGGTCTGTGCCACAGCCTGGAAGAATCTTTAGTCTGAGATAGGCTATTCACTCACCTGCCTCACTTATCACTCAGGCTACGTCTACACGTGAAGCCTACATTGAAGTAGCCTATTTCGATGTGGCGACATCGAAATAGGCTATTTCGATGAATAACGTCTACACGTCCTCCAGGGCTGGCAACGTCGATGTTCAACATCGACATTGCGCAGCACCACATCAAAATAGGCGCAGCGAGGGAACGTCTACACGCCACAGTAGCACACATCGAAATAAGGGTGCCAGGCACAGCTGCAGACAGGGTCACAGGGCGGACTCAACAGCCAGCCGCTCCCTTAAAGGGCCCCTCCCAGACACACTTGCACTAAACAGCACAAGATCCACAGAGCCGACAACGAGTTGCAGACCCTGTGCATGCAGCATGAATCCCCCGCTGCAGCAGCAGCAGCCAGAAGCCCTGGGCTAAGGGCTGCTGCACACGGTGACCATAGAGCCCCGCACGGGCTGGAGAGACAGCGTCTCTCAACCCCCCAGCTGATGGCTGCCATGGAGGACCCCACAATTTCGACGTTGCGGGACGCGGATTGTCTACACGGTCCCTACTTCGACGTTGAACGTCGAAGTAGGGCGCTATTCCGATCCCCTCATGAGGTTAGCGACTTCGACGTCTCGCCGCCTAACGTCGAAGTTAACTTCGAAATGGCGCCCGACGCATGTAGCCACGACGGGCGCTATTTCGAAGTTAGTGCCGCTACTTCGAAGTAGCGTGCACGTGTAGACACAGCTTCAGTGTCCCTTCATCTGCACTAGGCAATTGGATGGTGAAGGGCACTACCTCTTCTCAGGTCCTGCCCATTACAGCTCAATGCCCAATCCTGCAAGCTGCTTCAAATCAAGACCCCCCACTGCATCTATGCAAAGCCCCACTAAAGACAGCTGGGGTCTACCCCCCGCATGGAGCAGCTGCCAGGATCAGGGGATAAGGCCCCAGTCCTCCAAATGAATCTATACAGATTCAGCTAAAGGCCTGGAAACTGATCCTGCAAATTGTTTTGCATGTGAGTTTATGCATGTCAGTAATCTCTTTCAGTTGAGTGGCATTACTCATATGCAAAATTGTTTGCAAGATTGGGGCACAGGATCAGGATTCTGCAGTGGGCAGAGCCTCACTGACTTTAGTGTGGCACTGTGGGACACTAGCTTCTACCTGCATGAAGCAGGTTGCACAACTGGGACCTTAGTTTGTAAGCTGTTGTATGTTTACAGAGAGTGCTGAGCATGACAGGCCCACAATCATGGTGGCAGCTTTGTGCTAATATAAGTGAGTGATCTTTAATAGCATTGTTAGAATGCTGAAGTACAAAGTACCTATGTATAGCCTTGAAGGGAGTTTATTTAAATCTGAATCAGGGACTATCATTGAACCATCAGCAAGTCTTGTGGCACCTTATAGACTAACAGATATTTTGGAGCATAAGCTTTCGTGGGCAAAGACCTGCTTCATCAGCTTCATAAGCCCACAAAAGCTTATGCTCCAAAATATCTGTTAGTCTATAAGGTGCCACAAGGCTTTTTGTTGTTTTCAAAGCTACAGACTAACATGGCTTCCTCTCTGATACTTGAACCATCAGTATTACCCTAAGACAAGCTCATGCATCTAGGACTTGGAAATTATGGTGCTCACCAGCTGAACAAGATCTTTCAGCGTGGTATGATGACTGAGTGCTCATGCAGTTCTTGGTTATATAACCAGTGACTATTGAGTAGGAGTAAGGAGGTGGTATTGCCTCTGCAAACAGCAAGCCACTACTGAAACGTGTCTAGCTTTGGTATCCACACGTCAAAATAATACTTTATTTCTGCATCCCCAAGTCTTCCCCTTGGAATGACCAAGCTACGATAAATGTGATAGAATGCAATCAGAGGACTTCTCTTTTTGGTATTCTATACAGCTCCCATGATGAGCCAATGAAACAACCCAGAGCTCTAGGGGTGGCAGGTATAAAAACAAGGGGAGGCAATTTCTTCTTTGGTTTTAGTTCTCAATCTCTCTTCTCTTCCTATTCTTATTCTGACCATTCCTGAAGTCTCCCACAACAAGTTGGTGCAAACAGGTGATTCTTCCCCCCCAAGATGGATCTACTAAATGTGAAAAGCCTGCCAGCTTGCCAGGCCCATCAGTATAACATTGAAACTGTGAAAGAACCATTAAGAGGTAATGAAGCCGTTTAACAGACATATAGCAATCTGAAGGTATATACTGTCAGCTTCTGAATTGACTGAGGGTATGCCAGCACTGCGAATTTTGTTGAGGAACCGAATGTTGACACTCAGAAGTGTCCAAAAAAAAAAAAAAGTCACCAAAGCATGTTTACACAGCTGTAGCTCCCCTATCAACAGTGAAAGCAAAGCACTATGGGTAGGTATCTCACAGTGCCTGGTAACACCATCTGTCACTAGATGTTGCGGGACTTTGGAACATAGCACCGAACATTGTGGGACCATGAAACACATCCCATCAGGCACCACTTTGTTCAGGGACTTCTGGGGTCCTTTTGCATCCTCTTTTCCAACCGCCATTCTCTGCTGTGCACTCCAGCATCTTCAGCAATAGGAAAAGGATCTCTCACTTCTCTCAGGGCCTGCTCTGTTAAGTGTTGTTAGGACCTCACTCAGTGCAGCCGAGATCATGTTGAAGTTACTGATAGAGGAAGATGACTTGGAGGAGCTTGACACTGATATGGATGGAGGCAACCTGTCACTGTGCAGTTGGCAGTCACAGAGCAGCTGCCTAGGGTGAACTGGCACTTCTGGGCTAAGGAAACCAGCACTGAGTGGTGGGATCACATTGTCTTGCAGGTGTGAGATGAAGACCAATGCCTACAAAAGATGAGGATGCATATAATAACCTTCCTTGAGGTGTGTGCTGAGCCAACCCCTGACTTGTGGTACAAGGAAAGCAGAATAAGAGCTGCTCTCTTGGTAGAAAAGTATGTGACCATTGGTATGTGGAAGCTGATGACTCCTGATTACTACTGGTCAGTTGCAAATCAGTTCGAAGTGGGGAAGTCTACCATTGGAGCTGAACTGCTGCAAGCATGCAGGGCAATAAATCACATTCTGCTATGGAAGACTGTGACTTTGAGAAATGTGCATGACATAATGGCTGGGTTTGTGGCCATGGGATTTCTCAGCCGGGGTTGGGGCAGAGTTGTCCCACATAGTCTCACTGTAGTGCCAGCCCACCTGGCCACCAAGTACGGCAGCAGGAAGGGGTACTTCTTGATGGTGTTGCAGGGGCTTGTGGATCACCATGACAGACATCACCATGGGGTAGTGTGGAAAGGTACATGATGCACGAATCTTCAGGAACGCTGGCCTGTACAGAAAGCTGCAGGCGGGGAACTTTCCTTCTAGACTGCAAGATTACAGTGGAAAATGTGGAAATGTCCATTGTGATCCTGGGAAACCTGGCTTACGCCTTGCAGCCCTGGCTCATGAAAGCTTACACAGACCACCTGGACAGCAGTAAGGAGCATTTTAAGAACAGCCTGGGCAGGTGTTTCATGATGGTCGAATGTGACTTTGGGAGATGAAGGCAAGATGGAGGTGTCTCTGTGGCAGGCTAATCTTCACCAAGACAATATTGCCATGGTTATTGCTGCTTGCTGCACTTTGCAGAATCTGTGTGAATGTATGGGGGAACAGGTTTGCTCAGGAGTGAACACTGAGGCACGGTGTTTGGTGGCCGTGTTTCAGCAGCCAGACACCAGGGCTGTTAGAGGAGCTCAAAGGGGTCCTGTCAACATCATGGAGGCTTTGAGGATGTGCTTTGAAAATGAGAGGAACTGAAATAAACCTCTGAAACAGTTACTTACATGCCCCCCTCCCAATGTAACACATAATCAGAAATGCCTGCACCTGGAATCACGGTGACTGGTCTTTGACATGGTTAAACAGTAAATAAAAGCACTGTTATAGGCTTTATATAGGCTTTATAAAGGCTGCCTTTATTCATTAGAAAGCATTACACTGAAACGCAATGAAGCTCACCCACCCCCACATGGGAAGGGAGTGGCTAGCAAAGGGTAACAACTCATGGATGCGTGTAGGTCTGAGCATCATATTCACAGCTGGGATGGGGTGGTATGCATGGGAATAGTTGGCTTCCCAGAGAAGGAAAAAGAACATGAAGATGATGTAGCCGGGGGCTGCTGGACATGGAATTTTGATCCAACCATGGGGCGAGGGGCGAGGACAATGGGAGGACAACCCATGTTGGCTCACTTCCCATCACTGCACTAAACACTTTAGGATCTCAGTCTATTCCTCCATGACCCGATCGTGCATTCTGTGACCTGCCTGGCAAAGGCCTGGCTGTCCTTCTGGTTCCTAAGTTCCCTTTGCAAGCACTGTTCCCGATGCCTGCACTCACTCTGTGGCTGATTTAGTGCTTTTTGAATCAAATCCTCCCTATTTCTATGAGGGTGTCGCCTTAACTGTAGCAAATACTCCGAGGCACAGCGCATTGGGTCTCTGATGTTGAACACAATGCACAAAAAGGAGCCTGTTAATATCGAGTTCTATATTGTAACATTTCACTTTTACAGAACTGTTTCTCACCATCTTCACTCCCTGTCCCCCTGAACCTTGCAAGAAACACACGTCAGCAAGCCCCTTAATCATGGGCGTGAGGGGAAGGGGATGGTGGCATCTGTGCTTGTGGCATTCACCCTGCTCCTTATGCAGTGCACCTATCTTCTGCTTCGGTTCCTGCACCAGTGATTGGTGAATGGTACAAGCTATTGTCCTACAATGGGGGAGGGGACAAAGCAGCACTGCTATGGAACCTTAAACTGGAAATTTACAAATACCTCTCTGAAAGTTCTGATTGCCTCTCTCTCGCAGGATTCCACTGAGATCACAGCAAGCAGCAACGTGCTGCTCGGCCATACAGATCAGTGGCTCACAGAAACACTGCCAGCCTCCCACTTAGCCGTGCCCTCTGCCCAGCATTCCACAAGCCAAAGCCCCTTACCCTGCAGCTCATCCTCTGCTTCCTGGTCCCCAGAAAGCAGCTGCTCAGACTGGCCATGCCTCTCAGCAGTAGAGAAAAGTTCCTGGTTGCCAAAGACACTTGGCTGCCAGAGTCTCTGGTCCTCATCTATTTCAAGGTCTTTAGTGAGAATTTCATCCCCCAGGTTAGGCCCTCTGTGTACTGCCTCTGTGCCCTCAGAAATATGCACAGGGCTCTTGGCCGTGGAGTTGGGGTCACTGCAAAGGATACTGTCCTGTTCCTTACGGCAATGATTAGTGAAGCACCAGAGCGTTGGTCTGCCTCAGGGGCCTTAGGGCAGACTCATCTGGGTTCTGTAATCTTTGCACTGCCCTGCAGCATATCCCTCTCATACCCCTCTTCACAAAATCATCAAGAAATATTCCCATACACTTCCCAGTTCCTACAGGTCACTCACAACTGAGACTGGACAGACTCCTTTCCCCATGCACTGTTCAGATCCAACAGCTCCGTGGCAGTCTAGACAGGGAAGTGTTTGGTACAATGGCTAGGAATGGGCACCCTGGAAGACACCGTGAGATCACTGCACACTGAGCCAGCACATTGGGGTTGGGGGCCTTTCGGTGGGGGGAAAGGGGGTTTGCAGGTAGCTGATCACCTGGCTGCAGGGCAGCAGAGTTGAAGTTGCTGACCACAGCAGCTGCTTGGGAATGGTGAACCACTTCCAGGAGGACAGAATCAGCAACAAAAGGCCTTGAGGTGTCCACGCTGCATGCTTGTTGATCACACCAAAAGTCCCATGTAGAGCTGGAAGCTTTTTGTTGACAAGAATAGCCTCGTTTTGTGGATAAAGCCAAGTTGCCGTGTGCACACTTATGTACTTATGTTGACAGCAGGCACTTTCCTTCGACAAAACTTGCCAGTGTAAATGAGCCCTGAGAAAAACTATTGTTCATTACTATGTCTAAGAGACCTTAATTTAAAATTTGCTTTAAATATTTCATCAGTTTGTTGATGAAGATTATAAAATCACATCTCTACAAATCCTTGCATAGATTTTAGATGCATAATCTGATTATTTATCTTTAGCCTTAGATGCTTGAATCTTCAAGACATAAAGTTTTTAAAATATATTTTTCAAAGGACCACCCTTACCAGAAATGTGTATTTTAATTTGAATTAGTGAATAGTACACAAACGTGCTTCCTATGTCTTCCTGTCCTTTCTATCTATCCCTACTCTGCTTTCACCCTTCTGTTGAAGAGAGGCCTTAAAGGGGCAACATTCCTGTTCTTCAAGATAGCTGGACAAATGTATTTCCTGTTTTTTCCTTCTGACTATTTAATGAACGAGTTTTAAGAGAACCCTCCACCAAAATCAGAACTTTACTAAGATATAAAATCCTTTATTATGCCTAAATCTTTTGGAAACATTTTTCATATAAACATATGGCAACAGTTCATAAACATGTCTATTGTTAAGAAGATTACACAAAATAGATTAGTGCTCCCTTTTGTTAAAAACAATGAAATTTATTATGAACACAGCAAACTGCTCTGACTAATTTAAAATAAAGTTTTTGTTTTAGTGCATTAAATATGTAGTAATTTGGAATGATTACCTTATGGTAGCTCAAGAGTTCATTTAAGATATAAAATCAGCTTAGAAATACTGATGAAGAAAATGTAAAACAGAGAAGAGCTACATGATGTATTCCATAATAATGTTGTATTCATTAAGACAGCTGCTTTGTCCTTATTACAAAGATTTTGTAAATAAACCTTTGACAAACTTTAGGGTATATCAAACAATCTGTGACTGATATTTTTATTCCCAAATGTAATGCTTTTAATTAGGTATCTCTTGTATATCCAGTCCTGATAATCTGGCATGCAGTAAAAAGCCTGTTCCATTTTCTTTAGAAAGAAATTTTACAAGTGTGGGTTTTTTCAAATGTTATTTACTGTATTTGGGTTCAGCGATTTGGCTGGAAGGGGTGAGCAGAGAAGGGGAGGAAATAAAAGAGGGAGACAGTGGGGACAGGGCAGGGACTTGGTAAAGAGTGGGTGGAGCCTCAGCTCAACAGTTGAAGCACAGGCAGGGTCACAGCTTTTCCCCACTGTTCTCTTACTAGTCAAGCAATTGACATTTTCTATTTGATCACCCAATAGAACTTACAGGATGTATTGCTTATAGCATCTTCCTGGTTTGCTCAAGTATTAGAGTTCCAGGCAGCTCTAATACATTTTCTCAGAATTGTCTTTTCACCTCAGGTGAAAGCGTATAACCCTCTATGGCACAAATGAAATATTGAAGATTATAGTAGAGGTTGAACTTCTCTCGTCCTGTCCCCCCGGGACCTGACCTGTGCTGAATGAGAGAATTTGCTGGACCATGGGAGGTCAATATTGTTTAGCAGTATTACCCACACTTACACTGCCTACTGGGCTCTTCAAACACATGTAGGGGTAAATTACAGTTAAATAACAGCACAGAACACTAAAAGCCAGGATTGGAGGCTGCAAACAAGCTTTATGGGACCACAGAAAACTTGGCCACAGGCATGATAGATGGTCGTCTGGCTAACTAAAATCATGCCAGATTATGGATGTTGCTGGACGAGAGAGGTCCAACCCTTACAGTGCTTGTTATTTCCTAAATACTGTATAACAAGGTGCACCACAGACTGGATTGGAAATATACAAATGAATAATTTATTTCAATTAGGATCACAACATTTTGTTGAGAAGCAAGCTAAGAACTTACCCAAGGCTTTTGCTGGTGGTCAAAAGTATATTGAGATTTGAAAAGTTTCCCCTATTCTGCCTCATTTCCCCATTAATTTACATTTTTGTGCCCCCCTGTGTTTTTGTCCTCTGTTCTGATCAGGTCTGGATCTGCTGAAGGCTACAAGAAATGTTATGGTCCAAGGTTGCTTTCTTTCTATTTCAGCGCCTAGTATGGCTGCCATTACTCCAGTATCTAAGCACCAGCGGGAACAACAGCCACCCAGGACCCTGGGGCAAGGTATGGGCAGGGTGGGAGGGGAGTGACTCTGTGCCCTGGAAGGGGCAGGGCCAAGGACGGAAGGGGCAATGAGTAAGGCAGTCAGTCCTTACTGCTATCCCTACCACGGCGTGCCCCCAGTACTGCCAGGGGAGTTCAAAGGCGCCCAGAGCAAAAGCTGTCATTACTGCCAAAGTAGCAGCAGTGGCTGGAGCTCTGGCCCTTTTGATACACTGCACCCCTATGCAGCTGCTTCCCTCAGCCCTACCCACCACATTGTCAGCCCTGTTAAGCATCTCACATCACTTAATATATTTATCCTCACAACTCTCCTGCAATGTAAAGAATGGCTATTACTTTCCAAGTTTCAAAGATATTAAGGACACAAGAAGTCTATGGTGGGGCAGAGACCTGAATCCATTTGTCTGGATGTTAGACTAATGCTCTAACTCTGGAGCATCTTACCTCCAAAGTGCCTATTGAAAGACCAGAAAAGACAAAAGAATTTTTTACAGAAAAAATGCTGGAAAAGGTACAGGAATTAAGGAAATACAGGTTGCACCTCCTAAAACCAGTACTCTCTGGTCCACCAACATTGCTGGTCCTCGGACCAGGGAGCCAGGGCAGGACAGCAGCCAGAGCTAGAGTCTCAGCAGTCGCTCTGGCCTGGTGCTGGAGCTGATGTTCCCTGGCAGCCCTCTGGGGCAGGGGCAGAGCTGAGGCTGGAGCCAGTGTCCCCCAGAAGCTGCACAGGGCCAGGGTTCCTGGGACCTGGCAGCGGCAGTGAGCTGCAACCCGATGGCCAGGGAGTCAGCAGTGGGGAGCCCCGGTTGGAGGGCCACCAGCAGTGGCCAGGGAACAGGGGCCATGGGCATTATCCTCTCTGATCTGGCAAAATCCCTTGTTTGGGATCACTTAGGCCCTAAGGGTGCCAGAACAGGGAGGTGCAATCTGTGCTATAGTTCTTGCCTCCTGACAGCGTTGGGGAAAAATCCAGTGTTTCTGTACTGGTAATAACATTTTGATAATGGATGTGTATATTCCCTTGTGAATCATTTGTCTCCATAGCAATATCTAGAATGTGGGATTTTTGTCTGTTTCAGCGGCAGGTAAGAAAGCATGTGCTTTGTTCTGCTGAGAAACAAGGATCCTTTCTTTTATCTCCTTTATCTTTTACCTCCTGTGGCAGCAATTAAGCTGATCAGGGCAGTTTTTCAGAGTTAGTGGTTAAAGGGAAAGAGTAATGCTGTCACAACACTGATTGAGAGTCTGGAAACACAGCAAGCCTAACTGCCGGATACTTTACACTGGCCTTCAGAGTGCCATGTGATAGTGCCTGAGCCGCACACAGGTTGTGTGTCGCTCTGGAGCAGCTGTAAAACATCTAGTAAAACTAATGTTTCCCTCTCTGAAGCATGTTGAACATTTCAAGGCTCAAATGGCCATTGATTTGGGTTGTTGAAATGTCTGGGTATCTGACTTGATAACTCAGACCTGATTTTCAGATGCATTGGCTGTTCTGGTTGACTTGGTTGTTTGAGTGCTCAGGACCTCTGGAAATGAGGTCTGTGCTTTCTCATGCTGATTATCCAAAAAATCAGAAGCCGCTTTTTCAAAATTTAGGCCTCAATATTGCATAATAGTTTGGTGCAAGCTAGTACCACCTTTGAGCCAGAGATTTCAAACAATGCACATCAATGAATTTAGCACATTAGTTTCCAAACATCTAGAATAAGGTCCTGGCCCCACCAGAGCTTTGCCATTGACTTCAGTGGGCTAGAACCGCACCCCAGATTGGAACTTAGATAGTAACTTCTAAAAAATATCTTCATGTTAAAAATCCCACACCACAAGGTAGCTCTGAGCTACAGCTGGGCTGTGTTGTGGTGTTGCTGGTACTTGGCACACTGATCACACTTTTTTTGTAATGCATTGCTTTTTAACACGCTCAGCAGGGCTGACGGCCTCATCAGACCCCTGGAAAAGGCAGCAGGGCCTTTAGCAGAAGAGGCATGGCTGGCGCATTCCCCTCCTCCCCAGCTCTGGGCCCTTTCTCAGTAAACTCTTTCATATCTGGCATTCTACTATCCAGAACTCACAAATAACCGGCATTTTAACCATAAGTAAATTTTAGTTGTTTTCCATAAGGTCAGTATAGTGAAAGTAAATACAAATACATAAAGTAAATACAGTACAAGTTGACACTGTACAGTACTACTGTTGTTGGTAAGTATAGTACTCTGGATATATTTCTGCTTGTTTCTTAATATCTTAATATCTAATTTTGTTTCTCTTCAGTGTTATGCATTGCTAGGTATACCTGTCTATAATCCAGAATATTTGAATATCCAGCAACCTCCCGGTCCTCAGACTGCTGGACATGAAACAGTTCACAGTATATTGCTGAGCACCAGGCTTGCTGGGGGGCCTGAGCAGACTGAAATTATGGGCTTCTGGGTTTTTTTCCAGAGCTTCTGGTCAGCTGTTCTGTGGAGAGAGGGCCAGGCAGTCTGTCTGCTCTCTGTTGACAGAGCAGATTGCTCTTTCAATCTGCTTTTATGTGTAGATGCAATCTGTCAACAGAAGGTTTGCCAGGAAATTCCTTCCGACAGTGACCTCTATCAACAGAGGCTTCCCGTGTAGACATAGCTTTCTTGTGCAGCTATTCTGATCTAGTCAATGTACAGAATACACAGTAATGCCTCCCATCTTTTAAAACATCTATGAACATTAAAAGCCCATTTTGGTAAGGTAAATCAAAAATAAACTTGACCACATTCTCAGAGGGATCTTTTCCAGGTGATGACTTACACTCCTCTTTGAATTGATTATCAACCAGAATTAAAAAGGCTGTGAAAATCTTAGTTGTTTTGCAAGAAATAGACCTTGAAAATGACTATTCTCCTCTGATATAACCTACCAGACATATATTGCTGCAAATTTTATACTGTAAACCCTTGATTTAATGGTCTAATTGGGGGGAGGTCTGTCCATCAATACTGAAAGTCCATTAAATCTGAATGTTTGATATACTATATGACAATGCACTGACCTTCCCAGTCCATCACTCACTCCAGTCCTCTGCCCTTCCTTCCATTCCTCCATCCTGCCCCATTCTTCCCCTCACACCTCCCTCTCCCAATTACTGGGAGAGGAGCTGCACACCAGCCTGTCTCCTTCTACCTCCCATGGCTCTCGGCATGCTCAGCACTGCGGCTCCTCTGGCTCGGGCAGCTCCATGATTCTGGTGAGTTGCACCATTTATTTGGCAGTGGGACTGGTGGACAGTATCCATTATTTCCTTAGTCCATTAAATCGAGGGCTTACTGTACTGGATCTAACATTGTGTATAATATTTCTATAGAGGGAAGTTTGTTTTCGGGTTTTTGCTTATAACATCTAGTCTTCTTTTTTTCTTTTTACCAAATAATGTACAGTGTGAAGTAGAGATGTGACAAATTATCGAAGGAAAGGTATGCACATTTTAAAACAAATTTCTTTCAACCACATTCACCTTTTTGTCTGACTCCACTAACTGTTCTAGCAAAAAGAATTCGCTGTCATGACTATTTGCCAAATTTTAAATAAATATTGGCGATTATGCACAAAAATGAATATTTAGTGTAGACAATGAATACACCAAAAAGAGAATCCTAAGAGTCACACATATCTAATCAGAGCACAGATAGGAACAAGGTGACCTAATAGTTTAAATTTTGAATAGTGACTAGTCACGATCAATTGCTTGTATGCAATCCTCAGGTCACAAATTATTAACAGAAGTTATTCAGCACATCAGTACAAATAGTGAATAAATTCTAAAAGACTGAGATCCATTTAGAGTCAGAAAAAAATTGTCTTTTTGGAACTGACCATGATTTTTTGCCCAGCTCTAGCTAACAGCATAAACCACCCAGGGAATGTCTCTAGAGTTCCACAAAGCAGGAACAGGAATGCCAACATCATTGTTAATGAATGTTGCAAAGAAAATAACAAATTTCTTCCCATATTTTTCAGACTATTTTACAGGGAAATTGACATTCACCGTCTTTAGTGACATGACCCTTTGCAGTCATGCACAGCACATCACAAAACCCCAGCACTTCTAATTTGAGTTGGCATTAGCTGAAGGCAGGGTGGAAGCTTTTCCAGGACATTGGCAATATTTCTTGCTTGTTACAATTAGTGGTGTGAGATCTTCAGCTTTCATCTGAACAATGCAGTGAGGCCAGAGGGCACCTCAGGTTAATGACTTGGAAGGGAAACAGATTTCCAACACACTTCAGTTGGCTGACACAGAGGTGGAGGGGGGAAGCTTTCATAAACTGTTCAGTATGGAGATACAAAGGTCTGTAAACTCAGAGTGAAGACAGAGGTTTTGTTGGCAGGGGCAATATTAAGTATAGGCCGTTGCCTAAGGCACCGTATCTAAGGAAGTATATTAATATTGATAGTGACACAGTCAATGACTGCTGAAGCGTTCTCTCTTCCTGTAGAGGCATTTGCTCACATTTGCCTCTGAACACCACTGAGTGAAAACCAGGGCTGTCTTTATGAAGGAGGAAATGAAGCAGATGGGGAACAGGGTAGATTGCTAAAACGGATAGGAGGAAGGAAGGCAGGAAGGTACTGAGGGCATGCCACAACCCATCTTGCTTAGGATTAGAATCCGTGTAAGACCATAAATAAATGACTTGACTTCAAATCATGAGATGACCCATTAACAGCAAAACATGAGACATGGTTAACAGCAAAACTTGAGACGTGACCAGCAGTGCTACCCTATGAAAGGAGGGAGCACCCAATCAGTGTTTGATAAGGCTATGAACTACTGGGTTCCAGACCTGGGTGTCAGAGTTCTACCTATGACATGCTGCATCTGGATAATTGTCATGGCCTGCATAGGTGCTGGAAGTAGCGGTGCAGGGGTTGCTGACAAACCCCGGTCTTGAAGTGGTTTCCATCATTTACAGAGCTTACAGTTCGGTTCAGAGGCACTCACACCACTGCTGTAAAATTTGCTCCAGCTTCCCAATGTCCTCCACATCTTAAAGACCTCTTCCACAAATGCTGAACACTGTGCATGACGCTAGACCGGCCCAAGAGCTTCTGGTGCTCTAGGTGAACTATGACTTTGGCATCCCCCTTTAAATATAGAGAAAAGTGAACAATGTAAAAATGAAAAATAAATATTGTATAGTTTTTTTTTTATTTGTCATTAATCCTAACACAATTATACTGCATAGGGTAAACCACCCAATCGCTCATACTCCAACGATTTAGCCATTTTGGGTTGTACACAGTGTTTCAGGTCAGTGCAATAAATAGTTGCATTTTAAATTGCAACTATCTTCCTTCCAAAGGAACTGATTTTGGGGAAGCTATGAAGCTCTCTGTTCCATGATACTGAATGAAGTCTGGTTTTGAGTTGTAACCCTTTTGCACTGGGTCATCGATCTGTGGAAACATTTAGATATTCAGAAATCAGGGCTTTACTATTACTATTACTTTAGCAGTAAATGTCCATAGTAAATAAACAATCTTTATCTTACAAGCACTTTATGATTCTCCTTTCACAATACTGTGAAAACCTCTCACCAAATTCATATGAATTCTGTGTGGGCATAGCATCGTGAAACATCTGACCATCTATTGTAGGTCACTGCCAGCGTTCACTAAACAGTGAGCAACACTGACTCAACTGCATGACTGGCCAGCACTGGGCTAGTGGGAATAACTGAACTGCAGACCCTGCCCCCAGGCAGTAAAACTAAGTGACACTCTCTTGAAGTTATGCCGTGACACATTTTAACTATTCACGTACACAGCCGTGTTCCACACTGTGAAATAAACAATATAACAGCTTCCGATTTGGCAGGGATGTTCTGTTTTACAAGTATAATATTTGTTACTTTCATTTATAAGAGATAACATATTAGCATATTTTTTAAAAAGAGAAAAAAAATTCCTGTACATCTAAGTTGGCACCTCTTAAAGCTTGGTGCCCTAGGAAACACCCTTGTTTGTCTGTATGGTTGGGTTGGCCCTGACAAGAATGAAGCGTAAATTAGTTAGCATCAGACCTGCTAATATCAGGACATTTAAAAAAGGAAGACTTCAGCTCTCACTAATTTTCCCATTCTCTCCAGTGCTTTGCAATGTACTGCACATTAGCTGGTTGTTTCCTTGCACTCCAGAGGTGAGTACGTTAGTGCGGCTGGCTGGCTGGCTGGCTATTAGATATACTGTACCTTACATTGTCATTTGTGAAGTTTCAGCATGAAAGGTGAAATAGACATGTAGCTTACTATTAATAGCAATAAACAGCTCTGTTGCCTACATGTGTTATTGCTGTATGTACATTCCTTGCCTACGTTGGTCTGATAACTTGTTGAGATATTTCAGCAGCAGCAACAGAGCACTACCATCTGTATACTGGATTGTTACTGTTCAGCCAGTGTACTGGTGCATAACCCAGCTATCTTGTACTTCTGGGACAAAGAGGAGCCTTTATAGGCAAGTGGAGAAAAGCAGTAAGCAGGTAATTAGAAGGTGCCATGAAGCAAGTCCAGTCTTCATGGCATTCCATATACCGATTACTGTTTCCAATCTGGGCCTACAGTCAATTTAAAACCAGTCCTCCTTGTTATTGTGCAGGTGCGTGTAGGTTCACGGGCCATATGGTTTGCTGTGGCAGTGGGTCTTATTCTTTATTCAGGCCATGTTCCTGTAACTGAATATCAGGTAATAACTTTTCATAATAATTCTGCTTGTATCAACGTCTAGGTATGGAGGCAGTGAGGCACAAAGCTCCTTCTTTGTCCTATTTCAGCTGTGCCTTTGGAACACCTGCAGAGAAAGGGGTCTCTGTAACAGACCTCAGGGTAATAACAACATCCTGGGTCCACTTATTGACATCTGCAGGTTCAAAAAGTGAAGAGGCCAAGAGGTGGACCCAATTATTTCCCGCCAGAGGACTGTCTGCCATTTTAACAAAGAATTAGCAAGGAGCTGAAAAAGGTTTCAAAAGCTTTTGTCAAAAGCCTTTCCTGTATGGACAGAGCACAGAATTTGAAAAATTCAATGTATGTGATAGCAGAGCAGCCAGTCCTATGCAGTGTTCTTGCCCATCAGCCTACACACAGCCAGGAGTACACCCGGCAGCATGAGCAGATGCCGAGAGCAAGAAGAATACTGAAACGTAAGTGCCAGGTTACACTGGTGTCTGTAGCAGGAAAGATGTGTGCAGGGTAGGAGTGGGAGTTGGCTGGGGAGAGGTAGTTACAGTATTATTGTGGGATGTTGTGAGTAGAATGTTTTTGAGATGATTTCTGTGAGATTATTCATACCGAATTATCCCATTGTGCAATAGAGCTAAGAGAGGATGATGCTGCCTGGAAAACCAACCACATGAGGTCAGAGGCTGGAGGTTGCCATGAGCAATGGAGAATGTTGAGCTGATATGTGAAGTGGGGGCTGTGGCTGAGATTACCTCATGATGACATTTGAACTAGGGGATTCCCAGTCATTTTTCTCATTCGGTCTGTGTTCGTGCTAGAAGTGAAAGAAGAACATAGACAGGGTGCTCAACAGCTATGGGATCTGTGCGGATATGGCAACTGGAAAAATGAGAGAGGCCATAGATTTGCCCATCTGTATGGCAGACAGTCTGGGTTTGATGGGTCCAAACTTGTGCAGGAAAGGGCTCCGTAAGGATTTGGAACATTCTACAAAAAATTAAAGTTCAGACCCCTTTGTTTCCCACTTCAGTTATTGCTACCTCCTCTCTGAATTCCCTGACACTCAGATTGTCCATTCTTCCAAGCCACACAAACCCAACTGCCAAGATGCCTTCCCTTGCCCATTTGGTCATGTCTCCAATAAACATGTCTACCTTTCCTTCCTTGCCACCCCTTCTGTTTGGAACAGTCTCACTAAACCGACCATTAAGAGCGCTCTACCCATGTGTCCTTCATAGTCTTCCTCAGGAGCTATCCAGTTGTGCAGATACCCATGTAAATGTCTGATATTGTTTCTGTTATCTTTCTTCTCCCTGTGCATGCTTTGATTTCCCCTGAATTGTTGCATCTTGTCTTAAATTATACCTTTAAATTCTTTTGAGTATGTTGTTATTGTGGGATACTATAGGTTTAACATTTAGGGAATGATTCCCAGTCAGAATGCTTCTTGTGCTTCTTATGTTTGTAGAATGGAGCCCCAGTCCTGACTATGGCCTTTGGGAGCTACTGTAATAAACATAAATAACCTTAGTTGTAGCAAATTGGGGAATTCTGATATGATTCGACTTCATCTAACCAAATACAATCTGAATCCAAGGGATAGGCAATGGAACATCAATTTGTGAGTTGTTGACTGCAACGGACTGTTCCAGGCCTTGAAACTTGGTGCTGGAGGATAGGCAGTGGAGCATCACTCTTGAATTGTTGACTGACAGGCTGTTCCAGGCCTTGAAACTCACGACTGGGGGACTCATGATATTACCACACATGGTCCTATCCCAGAAAGGAGTCGTGGAGGTGAGTCCTCTAGGTGGTCTAGAGAGGCTGCATGGAAAAGGTCATATCAGTGAATGGCCACAGGAAAGCAGCCAGTTTGGGTCCTGCTGGGCCATATAAAAAGGAGTTACAAAAGCTGAGCAGAGTCAGTTGCTATTGGGAGCTAAAGGAGGGAGGATGGTTTTCCTAGCTGGCTGAAGGAACTGTAATGCTGTGGACAGAGCAATTGGTTTCCAGGACTTGGTAACTGTAAGCCCTAAGTAAGGGTGAAGAAGATCAAGTGACCATCAGGACGTGGCCCAGACAATTGTAGAAGCATTGTGAGCAGTTGAAAGGAACACAGCAGCACATTGTTGATTTTCAAAGAGTCCCTGTGTTGGGACCCAGGACAGTTAGTGGGTGAGCCCGTCTCCTCACTGATCACAGGTGGAGTAGCCACAGCCCTGAGCCAGGCAGTTGAGATGATCCTAGAAAGGGGATTGAAGACCCCAAAGAGGGTCAGTGATATTGGGCTTAGATGAACCCCTGGAAGGGGACTTGAAATGTTCAATTGCTAAGATGGAGAGCTAGGCCAGAAGGTCCAAAAGACAAAGACATTCTCTCGAGGGATGGCACCCACAGGGGCACAGCCCCTACCAGGGCAGCATTGTTTAAAGAGTATGGAATTAAAGACTGAGCCTGGGGAGGGCTGCAGGAAGAGACATTCCGACCAAAGGGCACTGGAATAGGCCCTTGTTGGACTGCTTACCCTGGAAGGGTATTGTATTGTGTTACACATATAAACTGTGTGACTCAGCTGGAGGGCTGCGTCATGGAAGAACTACCACAGTTACAGAGAGTGCAGGAACACACGCTTAGCCAAGGAGGTGCCCATGAGAGGTGAGTACCACTTTGTTACATCACCTATATGCTGGGAGTGCTGCAATCTCTTCCCTAATCCCCACTCTGGACTCATTTGAACACCTGGTATGGGGAAAAGTGTTAGACTTCCCCCCATGCTAAGTCATTGCTGTGTCCTCACACACTTGTATGTACTGATCACTGAAAATATCCCAGTTTTAGAATGGTGCTGAAGACTGACGACTGTGTGGATGTTTGGGTCTGTAATGGGACCTGACAGGGCCCTCTGCTGAATGAGTGTGACACTGGCAATGCTCCTTGCCTCAGTTTCTCTTCTCCCAGGTTTTGTCTTGCTGAGAGATGCAGATGGGCCAATGCTCCAGCTGGGTCAATCCCCCTTTGGGATAACAAGTCAAAACAAAAGAGAACCCAAAGGAACAGAAGATTGTCTGGCCTTCAGGTTCCTCTGCAGTCTGCCCCTCTGGGTCCTGTTCCCAGTTCTTGCTGGGCTACCTTGCAGTCTCTCTGCCTCTGGAATAGAGTGCTGTGGTCCTTTCCCAGTGTCCCCTCAAAATCTTCTGTAGACTTAGGGCCTTCCACAGAAGTCCACCTGTTCTGTATTTCCAACTTAGATGTCTATTAAGGTGTCACCTCCTTAGTCCTGACACCCTCAAGCTGTAAAGCAGCTAATTAACTACAGCACAACTATGGCTGACTCCATTTCCCCTTAAAGAGTCCAGTCACCCTGCAAAGGGGTTAATTTACTTTTTAATCAAGGAGCAGCAAGAACAGCTCTAGTCAGTCCCAGTTTGATCTAGACCATTCTTGTTGCCACAATGCATCACATTGTTGTTTGCTTGGTTTTGTTTGTTTGTTTGAGCAGATAACAAAAAGCCACGATATTTGAACAGCACCTAGCACATCTGATCCTGATTCACAACTGGGGCCCCAAGGAGCTACAAGGTACAAAGAGCAGCTTACACTTGCATAGCACCCTTCATTGGGAAAGGACGCGGGCTACATTGCAAACTGTGGCTTTGATTCAGCCAAGGAGAGGTGATGATTTTAATGCAGGCTGTCATCAAGTAAAAGCAGAACTAGGAAATGTAAAAGCCCACGGAAAGGTAAGAAATGATCTCCAGACATTGAAGAAGCCAGGTTGAGTTTGAGAAACCGAGCAAGGTTCACACAGCTTCTTATTTAATCCAAATCAATTTGCATGCCTATCACAAGAAAAGGTTCAGAAGAAAGATTGCCACTTCTCACCTCACCTGCAGTAGGACAGAAAGGTCTCAGGCAATGCTTCTCAGTCTTTCCAGACCACTGCTCCCTTTTTGATTGTCTAATTTGTCTTGCATACCCCAATTGTCACTTCCCTTAAAATGACTTCTCTGCAGATTCAGATGTAAAAATACAGAAATGTCACAGCACACTGTTACTGGAAGAATTGCTTAATTTCTCATGTTTTCTATATTATAAAATAAATCAATTTAAACATTTTACTAACATTTCAGTGTATAGTATGTAGAGCAGTATAAAACAAGACATTGTATGAAATTTTTGTTTATATTCACTCTGCTAGTGTTTATATAGCCTTTTGTAAAACTATATATAGATTGCTAGATAAATTGATCTACCTTGGAAGATCTCAGCATACCTCAAGGGGTACATATATCCCTGGTTGAGAACCTCTGGTCCAAGGAACACTCTGCTTAAATAATGCTGTGCTACATAGTAACAAAGTCCAGGTAATGGAGGTTAATGCTGATACGCTGATGTGCATTTACATTCTTTCTTAGTTTGTTGCATTACCTCAGGCTATATTTTTTTAACAAATGAATTTCCTTTTTTAATCAGTATTTAAAACAGGAACAATGGTGTGCTAAAAGGGACATTCTTCATCTCGATATTTAGAATGGGGCCTTTAAAAGCTTATGGGCCAATTCTGACATATGTCATGTCCATATAAATCTGCAGTAATGACTTTGACATCTGTGGAGCTATTACAGGTTCAGAGAGTGGCAACATGGGATTGACACAGATTATTCACCTGGTGAATTCTAATGCCTCATTTGGAATTAGAAGTAGCGTGAGCTTTGGATGCTACCCAAGAAACACAGAATGCAATACAAATCTACTATACAAATTTCTTAGTTTGTGGGTCATTGGCCCCAGCAGGTAGGGTGCTTTTTCCCCCAGAAGGAAGTGCTAAATTAAACCTTTTTTACTTTTTAAGTTTAAGAATAACAGTGGACCAATTTCCTGCCTAGTGTAACATTGTTGAAATCAGTGAGGTCACATCACTGACAAATGTGGCCCAGCATAATTATAAACCACTTAACTACAATTGTATTTGCTATTGACACCACATTTCACACATCTCTGCTTGATTACAATAGTTTGTAGGGCTCTACGGGTATGTGGGTGCTCACTATTTTCTATCTAGTCCAGTACATTAGATTTTCAGTTTAGTACAGTATTCCCGTCACAGCGTTTGGGTTCAGAGTTGCAAGACGGCTGCTTACTTGAGTACTGTATGACTTATATTTTACAGGAACTTTACTTACACTAAAATGTTTACCATCCCTACTGAAAGCTGATTTAACTATTATTATCATGAAATGAGGGAACATCTCAAAGTTATGAGTAAAGTGTGTGTATTTTAACAGTTTGGTTTGTTTTTTGATCCCCTATTCCCATGGGCTGATTGTCATGTGTTCAAGTCTGAGACTTTGCCTGATTTCCTCTGTTAGGCCTAAATCCATATTTATGAGCTAAGTGCAGGAGGGACAAAAGATGTCATCTCCATTCTCCACCCTTTTCTAATAGGATCGAAACACAAGACTGACTTTCTCCAGATGAGCAATTTGATGGAAAACAGGATTATACCCTGATTATTTTAATGAGTGCACATTCTATTATTTTAAATTGCTTATTCACACACGATGATGCCTTATGAAAGAAGAAAATACATCTTCATAAAAGAACCAAACTATTTTGAGTAAATATCAATGGACGAATAAAATGTGTAATATCAGAAAAAGAAAATACAACAGTGGAGGCCCTACCCTGTCTCTGTATTTCATCTGTTCAACCAGATTCTGTGCATTCCTGATACATAACATAACTTCCAGCAACATCAAAGGTAGTTTTGCTTGTGTGGAGATCATAGCCCCAAATGTCAACAGACTAAAACTGGATTAGAACATGCAAAACACAATGCACTGAAAATACTAAAATGACATCTCCTGCAGATGTTAACAATATATCCCTTCAACAATAAGTGAGTACTATAGTAACATTAAGTAATAATAGTACCTTGCTATCTTGCAACATTTTTCACCTGTAGAGGTCAAAGCTCTAAACAAAAAAAGTCAATATTTTTATTAGGGCTATCAAACTACTAAAAATAATTGCAGTTAATTGTTAGATGAAAATAGTCATGATTAATCACACTGTTAATAGTAGAATTGCAATTTAAATTTATTTTTGGATGTTTTCTACATATTCAAATTAATTTCCGTTACAATGCAGAATACAGGAGCTACTCTAATAAAAGTAACATTTGATTACATGCAGAAATGTTTTCAGGATCTGAGTCTCAATTTTGTGACAACTGTTTTTTCTTTTGAAAGAAACTGAGGCCCTGCAGATTCAATTGTATTCTTGATTTCATGAGGACACTTAGCCCATATATAACAGTTCTTTTTATCTTTCGCTTTCAAATCACTTCACAAAGGAAGTCACTGTTGTTATCTCTATTTCTCAGTTGGGGAAACTGAGACATAAGGAGGTTAAGTGGCTTGCACAGAGTCAGTGCTTTTTTTGTGCCAGTACGGGCCAGTACGTCATACTGGTACCTTGACAGCTGGGATCCCCAGCTGAGTGGCAGGGAGACCGCTCCAGCCCTGTGGCTGGGAGATGGCTGGGGCATGGAGTCCTGCCAGAAGTCCCAGCTGTGGGAATCTGGGTGGTGGGTGGGAGGGAAGGATGGGGAGTCAGCTGCATACCAGCCCCTCCTTTTTATTACAAAAAAACAAAACAAAACAAAACAAAACAAAACAAAACAAAACAAACAAAACACTGCCCAGAGATACCAGCATAGCTAGGAATTGAAACCCGGTCATTTGAGTCCCATCCGGATCACACTGCTGTCCATAATGAAAACGAGCAATGCCTTGTACAAATTGTACCTACCTACATTGTTTTAGCTGAGAATTTTTTTCCCCAAAAGGGAGAATTTTAGTTTTAATACTGTAACGTGTAGAACTGAATGGGCTCACCCCCGCCCCCCGCCTTTCAATGGTGAGTCCTTAGTCATTGCCCAACTTAACTGCAGTTGAATACACTTCAATATTAACATTAAATCCCCAAGTCCCATAAACTGTATTAGTTTTAACCTTGTTAGCTAAACTCTCTTCCATACCTAGAGATAGGTGATTATAGGCAAAGGATTTTCGTTCAGTGCCTACCAGTATTAAAGGAAAGGTAAGACCCTTCAGGTTTCTACACTTAAACTCTTTTCCAGGGAGTCAGAGTTGGAGTGATGTCTGTAATCTGCACATGCTGTATGGTGTTAAATGTGGTTAGTGAAAGGCTTTGTTTATTCAATGTTTATCTTTTTAACGTCCAGTTCACTAGTTGTGGGTCGCTGGATAAGAGTTTTTGAGCTCATTGCTCCATTTTCTGTTCAAATTCCAAAATCAGTTACTTAGTTTTGTACACACATTATACTGACAATAAGACCTTTTCTAAATTCCTGTCTGTATTCATGTTGGATGACCCTTTACTATGAGTTTTGGGGGAGAGAAGTCTCCAAAAACAATCTGCTCAGGGCAGTATCTGATCCCAGGCTAAAGCAATTTAAAACAGCGCTCCAGAAATGTACTTTGCTGCAGTCCAGTTACCCCCTTATTAAGCTAAATCCTGCAGGCATTCAAGGAATGTACCCACTGGGAGTTTTGGTTTTGGTGTTTAAAGGATTCAGGATCTGGCTCACTATGGTTTTGGAGGTGTTTCTCCAAAGTACATTTAGTAGGAAATAAATGAGTAAATAAACCTCCAATCCAGGAAATATGTGGGGCATAGAATTGGAGACAGGATTTTTTTCCAGTAACGTGGTGCTTTGAAGTTTATTGTGAAACAGTGAACAACTGTCCGTCATTACCATTGTCTTTGAAACGTTCTCCTGGGGGAAATGTGCAGTACTGCTGAATTTTGCAGATGTTAGCATTGTGTGCCCAGAATTTTCTCCCCTGGACCCAAATGGGCTGCAGTACTTCTGGCCACCAGTAGGGGTCGCTTCTTCCAGCAGAGCCCAGTTCACACTTAGAAGACACTAGCGGTTAAAGGGTTCCTGGCAACTGCAGTTCCCAGTATGCCCCGAGGAAAGGATGTGGTGGTGCTTAGGAAACTCCATACAAGCCTGGGACTGAGCATCAGGCTCTTTATCTCTCCAGATCCCCCTAGGCTCCAGGGGAGGAACGGGGCAGGTGCCTGGGCTAGAGGGGGGTGGACTGCCAACTTTCTAATGGTGCAAAACTGAATAGCCCTGTCTTGCTTCCCCTTCTCTAAGGCCCTGTCCCCACTTGCTTCATCACCTCTCCCTCTGTCACTCATTCTCTCTCACCCTCACTTTCATTGGGCTGGGGTAGGGGGCTTGGGTGTAGGGTTGATGAGGACTCCAGCTGGGGGTGTAGGGTTGGGGTGGAGGAGAGGTCTCTCGGCTGGGGCCCAGGGGTTTGGAGTGTGTAGGGGGATGCAGGCTCTGGAGTGGGGACAGGGAGAAGGGGTTTGGAGTTCAGGAGAGGGCTTGGGTAGAGGTGCAGGGGAGGTATCTCAATGGGTAAGGTCAGAAATGATGGGCTCAGGGTGCAGGAGAGGGCTCTGGGCTAGGGTAGGGGCTTGGGGTGTGTGGGGGCTCTGGAAGAGAGAGTGTGTGGGGCAGGGAGTTGGGGTGCAGTAGGAGGTTCAGGAGGTGGGGTCCACGAAGCACTTACTAGAAGCACCATCAATCAAGGAGTGGCTGGCCAAGTACAAAAGCAGTTTTTTCTTCTCTTGATGTTCACAAATCCATATTAGGTGCTGATAATGGGCCACATCCTCCATGACTGAACTGACCTTGTCAGCTCTGGCCTTCCTCTTGACTGGGACTCCCTCCTGTTCATGAGCCTATATATTTAGACCCTCCTCTGCAACCCCTTCTCATGCATCTGACAAAGCGGGTTTTTGCCCATGAAAGCTTATGGTCGAAAATATCTGTTAGGTTATAAGGTGCCACAGGACTGCTTGTTGTTTTAGAAGCCCTTACTGTGGATCCTGGGAAGTGGCCACCAAGTTCTTGCAGCCTCTAGCGGCAGGGCAACCAGGGAGGCTCTGCATGCTGCCCTTATGTCTGCAGGCGCTGCTCCTACAATTTCCACTGGTTCTGGGGTAGTACATGATGCCTTCCTGACCACCCTGTGCCTAGGAGGTGCAGGGACCTGGAGTCTGCTTTCTGGAAGCCATGGTAAGCACTGCTTGGGCAGTGCACCCTCTTCCATGGCTACTGCTGAGAGCTGCACAGAGCTAAGGGAGCCAGGGAGCCTGCCTTAGCCCCAGCCCCGCTTTGCCACTGACGGGACTGTTGGTTGATGAAAACTTTATGGTTGGTGATGCCAGCCAGAGCCACCAGGTTCACTTTTTGACCAGGCATTCCAGTGAAAAACTGAATGCTTGGCTTTCCTACTGGGGAAGAGGGGGATGGGTATATTGGCGGGGGTACCTTGAGAAGCAGGGTTGTGGGTGTCTGGCCCTGGCTGTCCATTGGTGGGGAAAGGGAAGAAGGTGAGAAACAGGAACTGGGATTTCAACAGGAACTGGGCTTCCTTCAATTTTGAACTCCTGGGGGAAGTGTTATTACATGTGCTTGTATTATAGCATACGCTTCCTGATAGTTATTTTAAAATAACTTACCAAAATTATTGAACCTGGTGTGATTATTTTAGTGTTGAAAAATTTTGCAGAATTTTAGAATGTGTGCAGCACTTTTAATGTTTTGCTGCAGAATGCCCCCAGGAGCAGAATAGCTTTGCTAATATCTGTGTCATTCAATTTTCCTCTTCATTCCCATCACTGTTTATCATACTAAACACTGATTAGTGCAATGACCAGTTTGTTCCTGGCAAACACAAGAAATACTGTTTGTTCAGGACACATTATACCAAGCCTTGGGTCATTATTTAAAAAACCCACATGAACCCTAAAAAGTCCATATCAAAACAAAAGTTTTGATTGATGAAATGAAAAACTAGATTTCAGGAGTCCTGAAAGAATTTTCTGAGATACTGGCTATCAGAAGGAAAACAGTGGTTGTCATACTTAAACCAGGATGTGCAGTTACTTCATATTAACATGTACTTTGTCAACTGTGGTCTTATCTGGACCAACTATTCCCTTTGTGGCTGCTCCAACTGCTCCTAGGGACTGAACTGCTTATAAGAAAAATTCAAATGACTTAGGGGAGGACGAGGCGTCTGGAGCTAGAGAAGAGATGTCAACGTAGATGGAACCGAATGCACCAGAGGAGTCAAGCCCTAATAGAGTTGATAAAAGACAATCACCCAATCACCTGTGGGTGCATGCTTTTCAAAAAGCAATCACTTTATATCTGACTGTGCCCAGGTCCCTGGTAGCTGGGTAGCCTAGTGGCTAGATCACAGCATAGGAAGGCAGAAACTGAGGGCACTAGTCCCCTATCCCCTGAGCTCGTCGCCCAGGAACTTTGAACCACTTCCTAGCTAGCCCTTAAATTTGGGGTGTGGCCCCAAGAGTCCACATTCCCTTTAGCTGGGCTTCTCTGTAGGTTTCCTCCTTATCCCAGAAAGGTAGGGGCTTACTTGTTCCCATGGGTGCTGAGCAGACAGGCTGTGGTTCTTGTCCTGTGACTGCTGAAACAGGCTCCTGTCTCTCTGCTAGTCAGCCACAAACTGAGCCAGGCTCCTTCCTTTTCTCCGCCTTCCAGGCCTGGCACTGGTCGCAGGAAAAGCGCATGGGGCTAGCTGGGCCCAGAGTCTGTCTTTAAGCCACAGGACATGGTCTCACCTTCTTTAACTCCCACACATTGACCTATCCATCCTCAGAAGTGACATGGTGGGTGCACACTGGGGCACGTGCCCCTCCAAGCTCATGGGCAGGAGGGGCAAAGGCCCAGCCAGCAGGGCCAGAGTCCATGAACAGTCCAGGGGGACTGTGGAGGGGCCTGGAGCCTGCAGCAGGGGTCAGTCCCCACCACCTGCACACACACGCGCGCGCGCGCGCGCACACACACACACACACACACACACACACACACGTGCGCTCACTGGATGTGTGTGGGGGAAGTGGAACAGCCCCATCTCATCCTGCTTTCCTGGCTGCATTATTGCACAACCTCAACAAAAGACAAACCTGGGAGCTTAAATTAATAATTTTTGTAGACACTAAAAATTATGATCCTAACACTATCACTGGATTTATGGCTTATTATAACAATGGGTAATTCACTCACCAGCCTTCCCACACGTGGTTCCATGCCTACAATGATTTTAACATGCCACTTCACCTTGGATGGCCATAGAATCATACAACACTAGGACTGGAAGGGACCTTGAGAGGTCATCGAGTCCAGCCCTCTGCCCTCATGGCAGGACCAAGTACTTTCTAAACCATCCCTGACAGACATCTATCTATCCTGTTCTTAAATATCTCCAGAGATGGAGATTCCACAGCCTCCCTAGGCAATTTATTCCACTGTTTGACCACCCTGACAGGAACTTTTTCCTAATGTCCAACCTAAACCTCCCTTGCTGCAGTTTAAGCCCATTGCTTCTTGTTCTATCCTCAGAGGCCAAGAAGAACAAGATCTTTTCCTCCTCCTTATGATACCCTTTTAGTTAGCTGAAAACTGTTAGCACGTCCCCACCTCAATCTTCTTTTTTCCAAACTAAACAAGCCCAATTCTTTTAGCCTTTCTTCATAGGCCACGTTCTCTAGACCTTTGATCATTCTTTTTGCTCTTTTCTGGACCCTTTCAAATTTCTCCACATCTTTCTTGAAATGCGGTGCCCAGAACTGGACACAATACTCCAACTGAGGCCTAACCAGCACAGAGTAGAGTGGAAGAATGACTTCTTGTGTCTTGCTCACAACACACCTGTTAATGCATCTCAGATTCATGTTTGCTTTTTTTCCAACAGTATCACGCTGTTGACTCATATTTAGCTTGTGGTCCACTATAACCTCTAGATCCCTTTCTGCCATACTCCTTCCTAGGCAGTCACTTCCCATGTGTGAAACTGATTGTTCCTTCCTAAGTGGAGCACTTTGCATTTGTCTTTATTAAACTTCATCCTCTTTACCTCAGACCATTTCTCCAATTTGTCCAGATCATTTTGAATTTTGACCCTATCCTCCAAAGCAGTTGCAAGCCCTCCTAGTTTGGTATCATCTGCAAACTTAATGAGAGTACTTTCTATGCCAACATCTAAATCGGTGATGACGATATTGAAAAGAACCAGTCTGAAAACAAACCCCTGTGGAACCCCACTTGTTATACCTTTCCAGCAGGATTGAGAACCATTAATAACTACTCTCTGAGTACAGTCATCAAGCCAGTTTTGCGCCCACCTTATAGTAGCCCCATCTAAGTTGTATTTGCTTAGTTTATTGATAAGAATATCGTGCACGATTGTATCAAATGCCTTACTAAAATCTAGGTAAACTACACTCACCACTTCTCCCTTATCCACAAGGCTCATTATCCTATCAAAGAAAGCTATCAGATTGGTTTGATATACTTTGTTCTTTACAAATCCATGCTGGCTGTTCCCTATCACCTTACCACCTTCCAAGTGTTTGCAGATGATTTCTTTACTTGTTCCACTATCTTTCCTGGCACAGAAGTTAAACTGACCCATCTGTAGTTTCCTGCATTGTTTTTATTCCCCTTTTTATAGATG
This sequence comes from Carettochelys insculpta, assembly GCF_033958435.1. Lineage (NCBI taxonomy): Eukaryota > Metazoa > Chordata > Testudines > Carettochelyidae > Carettochelys > Carettochelys insculpta. Next base: position 84,715,497 of record NC_134141.1, on the reverse strand, counting down.
GGCACTATATTTGCCTTTTTCCAGTCTTCTGGAATCTCTTCTGTCTGCCATGATTTTCCAAAGATGATAGCTAAAGGCTCAGATACTTCCTCTATCAGCTCCTTGAGTATTCTAGGATGCGTTTCATCAGGCCCTGGTGACTTGCAGACATCTAACTTTTCTAAGTGATTTTTAACTTGTTCTTTTTTATTTTATCTTCTAAACCTACCCCTTTTCCACTAGCATTCACTATGTTAGGTACTCCTTCAGACTTCTCGGTGAAGACAGAAACAAAGGAGTCATTAAGGATCTCTGCCATTTCCAAGTTCCCTGTTACTGTTTCTCCCTCCTCACTGAGCAATGAACCTACCCTGTCCCTGGTCTTCCTCTTGTTTCTAATGTATTTATAAAAAGTTTTCTTGTTTCCCTTTCGGCCCATAGCTAGTTTGAGCTCATTTTGTGCTTTTGCACAAAATGGCCCTTTAGTTTAGTGATCCGTTTGAGCCTACAGTTAGCTGTGATGCTTTCAGGACCTTTCATGGACTTCAGGAAAAGGTTCTGTGTCCATTTGAAAACTTGTCTCACCAGCAAAACTTGGTACAATACAAAAAGTTACCTCACTCACCTCGTCTCACTAGAGCAGTGGTTTCCTATTCAGAAATCTTTCTGAACTCTAAATGACTTTGTGGAACCTCATTCAAAGGCTCTACTCCACCTTAGCCCCAAACCCATCTCCCCATCTCCAGGCTTTATTCACCTCAGCCCTCAGTCCCCAAATCCATCCCGCCAAGCCGTGTCCCCTAAACCTCTCCCCCCATCCCCCCATCCCTCTCAGCCCCAAACCCGACCATGGAACTAACTGCCAGCGACCACCTGCACCCAGGAGAAGGAAGGCTGGCTTGGAGTTGTTCCTCTGGCAGGGGTGAGCTGAGCCATGCCCACCGGAGGGGTGTGGCCATTCAAGTAGCGGGGCGAGTGAGGGGCTTTCTGCAGCTCCCTGCCCTGCTGCCACTGAAATAATGGAACTAAGTTCAGTTGGTTTAATGGCCGGATCCCTCCAGCTGTACGTTAAGCCAATTCAATTGAGTTCTACCCTTTCAGCAGTGGCTGGGCAGGGAGCTGCAGAGAAGTCAGTGGTGGCAGCTCCCAGCGCCGCAAATGACTCCTTAAAGCGGGGGTGAACAAACCTTTTGCGTCGGGCCCCACTTTCCCGAACAGGACACACAGAAGACCCCAGCGACTAGGATCAGAGCTCCCTGCAAGCTGTGAATGGGGGAGGGGGAAGGAGAGAACAATACACATCACTGACCCCCAACCACCAAAGTGCGCGGTCTGAATGCTCCCTCCTCACAACACCGAGAGCCAAGCCCGAACGTCAGCAGGTTAGTTCAGTTTCGAGGAGCCCTTGCCCAACGCACCCCGGTGCCTCGTGGAAGGCGCTTTGCTCCTTGCAAGGGCTTTCTCCATGAGCTGTCCCTCCACCAGGACATCTGAGGCCACTGAGCAGCTTTCTAGGCACGAGCCCACTTTACCAGAGCCTGCCTACATGCACGGCACGGCTGGCTCAGAGGCTTGTGGGCCCTCACAAACGCCATGTGAACAAGCCCCCGTGTAGCGAGGCGCACCAATAAACCTTCACACACCACCGGGGCAGCAGAGGGCCCATGTCTCCGAACTGAGCCACGACAAGCAGCAGCATGCAGAGGTGGGCACTGCTGGGCTCAGGCGGGGGGAGCACATCACTGGCTGTGCCTAAGCCTCTTGAGCAGTCACTGCTGTACCTGTTGCTGCTCCTCACTCAGCCCTATGTCACCCCCTGTGACCCCACAGCACAGTGCCATCCCAGCAGCAGGTGCCACCGAACTCTGCCCAATCCCGCCCCACGCACCACCATCTCTCCCCAGCCCTACAGTAAGACTGGCCCAAGGCTGCTGCTCCTCCACCTATCGGCCAGTCAGTGGTGAAGCACTCGGACAAGCCCAGCCCCGTGCTGCGGGTAGAGGATCAGCAGTGCACAGCTTCAGCTGCAGCTGATGGGTGGTCTGGGGAAACCCAGCCCTGCAGGGACGTGTTAGCAGGGGCAGGCCAGGAAGCTTCTTGTTTCATTGCCACCTTGCCTCCTTGCACTTGAAGCGTGGCTAGTCGTGGGACATAAGCAAGCAGTGCACAGCCAGAGCCCCGCCGGCCCTGCAATAAACATGCCTAAACAGGGGTGAGAAAATATTCTGGGCGGCACCCCCACACTTACAAAATTTCGCAGAACCCTTATTTGCACTTGGTGGGACCCTGGGGTTCCATGGAACACCAGTTGGGAAACGCTGCTCTAGAAAAGTCACATGAAAATTGGCACACCAATGACCTGGGAAGAATCTAGAGCAGTGCTCCTGGTTGGGCAGTGTCCATTCCTCCACGCTTAAAATTCATTCTGGAAGCTGATGGCTGGGAATCTCTGTAGCCATAAGCTGAATACAGGATGACTTTTTTTTTTTCAGCTCTTTTGTTTTGTTTTGTTTTGTTTTGGAGCCTGATTCATTTTTTTTATGCTGGTATAAATCACTGGAGTAATTCCAATGAAGTTAATGAGCTACTCCAATGTGAAACCACTAGAGGAGAGGAGAATCAGGCCCTTAATTATTAACTCAGGCTGTTCAAAAGCTGTAAGATCTTACTGCAGCCTCCTCCATTGTACAGGAGAGCTATATTATACACACAGATTCATTTGGCTTCTTCCTCTGGAAATGGTTTAAATTAGCATTCCTCAATATAGAACCAATTTAGATTTAATAAGATAGTGCTTGTCTTTTAATAAAATAACAATAATTAAACCCATATTTCTTGTGGTTCAAATAGTAGGCAGTCAATATATTTCTGTGAGGAGCTGCTGAGATGTTTGAAATATGGCTTGAATGATCAGCTAGAATTACTTTTATACAGAAAAACTGTTTATAATCATTGTAAATTAACTGTGCTTGTAAGAGAAGAGGAACTGAAAAACCTACACAAAAGGCAAACAGAAGTAATGAGATAAAAGGGATGAAACTAACAAAGACCAATCAATGCAAAGCGAGTGCATTCCATGGATGGCCTTTCTTCATCCCTCTCCAGTTCCCTGTTTTTTCAGGGTATAAGTGTAATTCATTTTGCAACCACCAACTCATTTAGAGATCTTCTAAAAGGTTTATTTTAATTTGTAGCCCCAACCATCCCTGGCATAGGGGAATCAGTAAGTGGTGTAGAACTGGCACAGCTGGTTCCACACCAGCCGTTCTCATGGGCAGGGCTTAGGGGGACTGTCGGAGTTGTGGCCAGGGAAAGGGAATGTGACTAAGCCTCTGCTCCCTTGGGGCTCTTGTAGCTGGATACAGCCATGGATCCCCAATGCTGCTGCAAGGTGGGGGTCTAATAAATACCCCTTTTCCACTCCAAATGGACCTCACTAACAGCTCAGGGTTGAGCCCGTGTATTGCAGATATTTTGAAACTAATGATCTGTGACTCCACTAGACAGGATACAAGGAGTTTTTGTTTTGGTAGCTTTCTGCATGATCAAAGGATACATGAAACAGACTTTTATTTGTCAACCACTTTAACCCACTGGAGGGAAGGGGGGGGCTCTCATAGTATAAAGGAAAAACCCCTTTGTTTTGACCTTCCCTGGCAGTTTTGTATATAAAGAGACATGAGGCAAATTTATAAAAGTTACTTGAACTCTAGAAATAAAAAAGTCATTGTGCTGGGTTTCACAGCACCACAAAGCTACACATGTGATTAGAATCATGTGCAAAATGTAAAAATAACTTGATGGTTAGTTTATCAGAAAATCATCAAAGAGTTCACAGTATTGTAATCCACTCACAAAAAAGAGTACAAAATATGGAAGAAATTTAACTTTTACCCAAATCACAGGCTTTTTTAAAGATAAACCAATTATTTTTTTCATTGTCAGATATACAGGCTTTTTACTGTTCTCCAAAATATCCATGGTTGTACTTTTAGATATTGTATTCAGTTAACAGAATATCACCTTCCTTCATTCAACAACAAAAATGACTTCTTATTGCTGCTCAAAGGCAGGTGTTTTACTTTTGCATTAATCCCTGTAGTAGCATTAGCAATATTATACAAGTGTACCTTGAGAAATATTTGCAATCTGTCCAGTGTTTCTTTGCCTGTGAACAGCCATTAAGCACTTGTCATTGTCAGAGTACACAAGAGAGGTGTGATTTGTAAAGCTGTTGTAATGTGTTGCACCCCAGTTGCCCAGGGTAGACTCTGCTGGCATGCTGTAAAAGGTTCATAGTTTGTATTTACAGACTACGTTGACACTAACTTGGTATCTTTTAGAATGTACCATCAGGATCTGCATGGGCCAATTGGAGAACAGCATCTTAGTGCACTCTACAAATTACATCCCTCTGGCATGCTTTGCCATGGGATGTTGACAAGCCCTTTATATTGCTTTGATAACTTAGTACTGAATGTTCAAGAATCTATGCCTGATAGTCACATTTAAATGAACCTCCTTCTAGGCATGCAAGTTATTATAGGCACTAAATTCCTGCTTTGTACTTCATTATAGGAGCGCAAATAAATATCATTTTTTCCAATACTGAAAGCCCCACTCATGGTCATGGGCCAATAGTACTAAATTCTGTACAAATGAAGGCGCTTACAGACTATGGCCCAATCCTGCAAACTGCTCCATGTACCTGGATCCCTGTGTTCCATGTGGAGCAATTTGCAGATCAGGAGCTTCTGTCCCACTTTTGCAAACAATTCTGCATGCAAGTAAGGCCATTAAATTGCAAAGGGGCAACTAACATCGATAAAGTTACTCACATATAGAAGTCTTTGTAGGATCAGAGCATCAGTGTCTAGTTTTAACACTGGATCTAAGCAGCTTCAACTGGAGGATTGGCACTGTGAGTTCTAATCCTGCTAGCTATTCCATGGCTTTTGATGGGAGCTTCATCCTACCCACCACCTTGCTGCTGAATAATAGATTTTTTTTTCTCTGGCTGTTTTTCTTCATCTCCTATCATCCTGCTGGAGCTCCATCCATGGCCACTTCTGTTGGCCTGGAGCTAGATGTTGTCACTTCACAGGGCCTATGTAAGAGGAGAAGTGGATAGGATGCCTGGGGAGGTGTATGTGATGGGGAATGGTCATAGAAGTCTCCTTCGGTTGGTTCCCCAGTGTGTTGATTGTGCCACTAATGCCCATGTTCTTGCTCTCTGGGGCTCTCCACCACCCTGTCCTGATGAGCTAGGTCTTCTGGTCTCCCTGCCACAAGGCACAGAGCTGAGGTTACTGCCCCTTGGCAGAGCAGTGCAGACACTGAATTCCTTCAGCTGTGGCAGGATGTAGTTCTAGGGCTCGAAACCCAGGAAGCCAACTCCCAAAAGTGATCGAAACCCCAAATCTGTCTTTCTCTGTGTAAAAAATTACATAGTGAAAGCTCATCAGGTAAGTTTCCTTTATCAGTGTAAGAGCTATGCACCATGGTTGCACTCCCTTCCCGCCCCCCGTCAGATATCAATCATTTACAATGGACTTCTCAGGAAAAGTAGTATGTTGTTAAGTACGAAAAAGATAGAATGTAAATGCTTGCAAGTGAAAATGAATATATTAAAATAAGTCACTGAATTAAAATGAACAGAAAACATAGAGCTAGATCTAATCCATAAGAAATTTGGTACATACAAATGCTTACCCCAAACAGCTGTTCTTATTTTCAGATAAAAACTTTAAATCAATGTTGGTCTTTTGCTCTGGGTCTTCCTTCTTCAAAGTTCCTTGTTTTCTGTGGCTACATCTACACTGACCATGGAAGATCGACCGCTCAGGTTGGATCTTCCGGGTCACCATTTTGCACATGCACAAAACAGCTTGTTCCACGGTCAACGTCAACCCCAGAACTCCTTGGAAGCTGTGAGGATTAAGGAAGGTCAACAGAAGGAGAGCTCCCTTCGACCTTCTGCCATGAAGACAGGCATGGAAGTCAACAGCTGAAAAGTCAATTTTAGGTATGCAATAGGCATTCCTAAAATTGTGTATCAGCCATCGACCTTCTGGGTGAGTACAGAGGCAGCCACATTGTGGGAGGCAGATTCCAAGGCCAGCCAAAGACAAAAGGGATTGTTTTCCATTGTTTTCCAGGGCAAGAATCCTTTGTTTTACATCCCCCCTGCCATGAAAAACTATCGGGTTACAAATGGATTTCAGTCCCAGCTGGTATGGTCATGTGTCTTTCTAGCACCAACCGCCTCCTGGGCTCACAGGACAAAAAAGGCTTTTTATAAGTCATTGAGTTGGTTCCAGAGCACCAGTAATATCTCTCATTAGCACATTTAAACAGATTTATACTTCATATTTCTAACTTCACCTACAAGAATGATACATACACAAAATAAGATACATAGATCCAGCAGACGGTAATGTTAAAATTGATAGGCTGCATGAAGTATTTTGTTTAAAGCAAGTTATGCATATTCCTATTCACAAGATAATTCTCATAAAGCATGATAAGGGACCATCACAGGAGAAAAGGCTGTCATTGACACGTGTTCCTCATCCTACTATTTGGCTTTACGACCCAATCCCACAGACATATTGGCTCCCTTCTAACCCACTCTGAGTCAGATCCAGTCCAGTCTGATTCTCAGCCTGGCCAGTCCCATATATAACTAAGATATGTGGTTATCTGGAACTAACATGTCTCTGACAGCAAAAAAAAGGCCTGAGAATTTGACTTTTTATTATTGTTCTACACAGACCTTTCTGCAAAACCAGTATTCTACAATATAAACAGCGCCATGATAAAACCAGACCGTCCCACACTAATTCATGTTAGAAGTCATTTTAAACCATATATTAACCAGAAGTAATACTTATTGTTTTCTTGGAGGAGACTAGTGGCTGAATGTTGTGTGTTAGTGCAATAAGGAAATGCCTGTATATCAGTGTTAACAGAATGAGGCAAAGCCAGCTGGCTTAGCCAACAAAAGTTTCCAGTGTCTCAGATCTGCGGGTGACTAATGGTTGTGGGATGATTGGCACTGCGTTCTTGTTGGGAGAGGAACAATAAAAGGAGATGTGAATGGTAATTGTTCTCCACTGGGTGGGTGTGGGCTAATATTGTAGATTTACACCTTTAGTGAGAGATAGATAAGCCTACTGAGATAAAATGAGTACAGATCTGCCCTGAACATCCCTCCAGAACTCAGACCAAACCTCCTCTGAGATTTGGCAAAGCTCAGATACCTATTTACTAGGTTCTGTTTTTGCAAGCAGATTAATTCAGTTGACAGATCTGCCGCACCCATGTGAAATCTCATTGGCTTTTGCTTGTCTCCATGTGGGTGCAGGAGTTTACCCACACCTGGTAACTTGTAGGACTGGGGCCTCACTTCCCATTTTTTCTTTACCTCCATATACATGATTGTATCTGCTGGGAGTGGAATGGAAAAGCTGACATACCACCTGCAAGACAGTACTCACAGTATGTCCTGTTTGGTTGTAAGCAGGAGTTACCTGATACTTTAGAAGCCTGTTTTCTTGAGATTAGCAACCTACCACGCATACTCAGATGGTTTTTGACAAAGTGTAAGAAATTTCTGAGTGGTTAGCTGCTTGGCTGAACCGTGTAAGCTCCATCCATTGCAATTCCAAGCCAACAAAACAGACCATCCCATCCATTTTTAAAAATTCCCTTTGAAGAACAAGAAAATAAATGCACAAGCAGGAACTCAAAGCAACATTTCACATTCTCATTGAAGTGAACTGATGTTGCATTTTTGGTATAGTATGGTTGTGCATTAGGTTGTGTATTCTTGAAAATTAAAGTTTTGTTTATTTAAGACACAATCTAAACTGAGTTTTCACTAAGGCAAAGATCCTTGTGAAGTCAATAGATTTTACTCCCTCAACCCCCCACCCCCCCAGATAAACAAAACTTTAGGATTGGCCGAATAGCATTTATCTAATAAAAGCATTCTAGCCCCTGTATTACACCGGAACACCAAGCAGTACAACACAGAGATCTAGGATTAATATTCATATCGGTTGCGTAGGCAGGGGAAACAGAGCCTCTTTCAAATGTGAATAAAAGCAATGTCACTGTTCTGTGCTGAAGGTCTCCTTCAATCTAAAGCTTTCAAAACCTCAATTGAAAGTGTCTCTCATCTTTCTTATTCCATGAGAGAAGGCATTCAATGAGCCAGGGGCTCTAGAGGCTAAGGTGCTATACGGTGTACATTGACAAGAACAAATACTCTACTGGAAAATTCAGCTTGCATGTTGGATTAAATCTGAATGGCTCCATGCAGTTCTGACCAAATGCTTTTTCATCAACATGTCAGTGTTTAAAATAAAACTCCATTTCTCAAATAATTTATTTCTTTACTCTAGGGTTTGTAAGGGGGGAAAAAAGCTGTAGGCATGAGACTTCACTGAGTTTTTTTCACAGCTGCCTGCCAAAAGTACTTGAGACTCCTCAGTGAGAATAACTTTGCATAAGTAACCCTTCTGTTAAAGAATTTTCAGCTTTTCAAATGTTTGCAAATGTCTGTCTACCTTTTTAATATAGTCTGAGTCAGCCTGTGCTTGAAACTTAGACTTTGATCAGTTTCGTTCTGGAGATATGGCACTGCCTATTTCAAACATTAGTGTAACACTGTAAAGATACATACTAGACATGTTTTTTTTTTATGCCCATAACCGGCACCTTGGCAGTCCCAAATGTGGAATTGGCTGGAGGGGAGGTGGGGCAAATGGTCATATGAGTTCTGGCTCCTCTTTTTTATTTGCAAAAAAAAAAGCATTGCAAACTACAACTGATCAGTGCTCATTTTTATATAGCCTGCATCTATATGACCAATTCCCCAATAGAACCAACAAGTGCTTTTTCATCAATTTTGTTAAACCAATGTAAAGTCCAGTGAGAGTATGCTTAAATAGGTTTCCAAATGGTTTGTGTGGATTTTGCTTTTATCAATAGAAGCCAGGTTTAAATTGACATTACAGTGTCCACACAGGGTGTGCACCAGTTTAATGAAATCAAGTTGAAAAACATGGTGCTAGTTACTCAGCTGGGCCTTCTGAATGAGCTCCAATAATTTGATGCAGGACTGCAATAATAGTGTGTACAAATCTCAGTTAGAAAGGCAGGTAAGCCAGGGGTTCTCAATCTTTTTCTTTCTGAGCCCTCTGCCTCAGTATGCTGTAAATACTCCGCGGCCCAACTGTGCCAGAACAGTTGTTGTTGTTGTTCTCTATTAAATACTTAAAAGCCAGGGCCAGCATTAGGGGGTAGCAAGCAGGGCAGTTATCTGGGGCTCCATGCCATAGAGGTCACCTTGAAACTAAGCCCTTTGGACTTCAGCTTCAGTACCAGACAGTAGACTCAGGACTGTGGGCTGCAGTCCCACAGTGGTCCTTCAGCTTCCTCTCTTGGGCCAAGTAAGTCTAACACCAGTCTTGCTTGGCAGACCCACTGAAACCTGCTTGTGGCCAACCAAGATGCCCCAGACCTCTGGTTGAGAGTCACTGCTGTAGGCCACAATCCACTGTCAACAATTGCCTCCCACCTCTGATTACACAGTCACTCACTGTCTGTTTTAGACACCTGCCTAACTGAACAAATCTAAGCAATGCTCTGCGAGCCTTAATCACTTTGTTTTCAGCCTTTCCAACCAAAGGAACACACCCACTGCAAGGGAAGGCTGCCTTTGGCTTAAATACTAGCCAGATGTTCTTGTCAGAATAGTCTCAGAAAGGATGCCGTGTAAGTCTGTAGCTTCACAAATAATAAGCAGTCCTGTGGCACCTTAGGTCATGAGCTTTTGTGGTGACTAGTTAGTCTCTAAAGTGCCACAGGACTGCTTGCATGCTGTCAAAAGATGATTGGAGCCCAACATTGACCCCGTTAGTAATTAAAAGCATTCTAATCAGTTAACATTAGAAACACATAAGCATGATAGTTTTCAAATTTAGTCATAGTCTGAGCTGTTCCTGACTTAAGTGACCACTTTAAATTATCACTGGTTTTCAGCATTTCCCTTCATTTTCAAAGACCCTTCCCTGCTACATGACTGATCTTTGCTTGAGGGCCCGTTGATTTTTGCTGGTGGTCTCCAGTATTCCTCTCCACCTTAGGAAGGAATAGAAACAACCCAGTAAAGAAGGGCCTCTTTTCTTTTCTTGTCGGGTTCTATGATATTGCAGTGGTTACAAGGGAAGGAGGGATAAGTAGAGAAACAAAATTTATCCTTAATATCTAAGCTAGGTCTTGCATGTGATCTCTGAATTAAAACAGCATCAGTTAATAATGAAGGCTCATTATTGAGGACATGCATCCACCTTTTCTTAGATTTGTGTTTATAAACTTAAGACACTCTTCTATTGAAAGTTCACTTCTTTAATTATCAGTCTTGTTTTAAGACCCTCCTGCCCCTCTCTCTTTTAAACCCAAAGCTGTTTCCTCAAGCAATGTCAGTAACTGTAACAGCCACAGCACCATGAGGGAAGAAATTCACTATGAACGTAGGAAAGCTGACCAATCAAAAATAATCATTTGTTCTTCACCCTTTGCTAGGAGATCATAACATGGGTGTAACATCACTGGTGCAGTTTCTGTATCGTTCTGAGTCTTGGAACAAGACAGAGAGGTGAGCTGAGAGTTTTGCCTGGCCCCAGGCAAGGTGTATGCGGGGAGGGGCAGCTCCAGGCTCCTGGAAGGGATGTGGCCTCAGACAGAAGGGGCGGGGCCAGTCAGCACTACCGAGAATCACCACAGGCCTTGGGGCAAGGGGGGCGGGGGGTTCCGCTGGCTCTCTGCAACAGAAGTGTAAGGGCCAACTGTAGAAGGGCCAGGGCCTAGGATATTTGGCTGTCAGTGACACCAGGACCCTGGTGCCAGTCCCTGCTCCACAACTCCCTCCCAGCTGCATGTAGCCAGAGCTGTGCTGCCACAGCAATTGAAAGGGGCCCAGAGCTCCAGCTGGAGCTCCGGATCCCCTTGAAAGACTGGGCCTAGGAGCAACAGCTCCCTTTACTTTCCCCCCCACCCCTCACTGGTGGGCCTTTGACCAGGGCAGCTGGCACTCAGCACTGCCTGGACTGCACCCCCACAGTACCATCTGGAGCCTGAGGCTCTGCAGCATACCGCACAGGGCTCTAGTGGTGATTTAAGGGGCCTGGGGCTCCGGCCTCCGCTACTGCTGTTGTAGCAGTGGTGGCAACCAGGAGTCCTGTGGCCCTTTGGCTTGGTGGGCTAAGACGCAATTGCCCTCTTTGTCCCCCATGTCAGCAAGCCTGAAGCCAACCTAAGGTAAATGGAGATTCAAGATTCCAGCTGTTGCCAGAATTGCCTGGTCTCTACCTGCTGAACTTCCTTTGCCCAAAAAGGAGATTGATACATGGTGACAGCGAGGCAGTTTGAATCCACAGCCCACTGGCCAGGCCCCTCTGATAGTGTGCCATCTTGGGCCCCGCCCACCGGTAGGGCCCTGCTGGGTCAGCTCTGGTTGTTGACTTGGTAAGATGGAATTTGAGCTGAGGTCTGCAAATGCTTCGTGAGCAGATGCAGGCAACCAGCCCATCCAAAGGGCAGCACTGATAATCTTCACCTGGATGAGGGTGAGAGGATGCCTTCAACAGCCAGCAAAAAAAGCATAGCTCTAACTCCTAGGCATCTGGGGATGGCTGCACAAGTGCTCAGAAACTGCAGTGATGAAAGTATCATACTGAGTCACCTGTATGTGGCTTTGCACCATCTACATTTACATAGTTTGTCTTGGGTATGTGAGAATTCATTTCCTTACATGATGTAATGTGATATTTAGTGCTCCGTTGCTACCATGGCACTTCATTCTTTCTCACCCCCACCCCCCCACCCCCCCGTGCATGTTGCCTCCGGTCAGAATCTAGCTTCTAACAGTGTCAATATCCCATTATGTGGCATTCATTGACCTGCTTCTTTTAGGAAGCAATAAAACAGCAACAAACCAATGTCTGCCCCTAGTCTCCATTATTATGACCTTAAAAGGTGGGTGGTGGAGGAAGTTTGAGTGTGAAAAGGGGATAAGTGCTTCCATGCACTTATGTGCTACTGAGTGCAGATTCCCTAGTCAGCAACAATGGTATATAACAATGGTATATACTGATGCAAATTATTTACACTTTGCATAAGTTGGTCACAGAGCGAGGGATCCATTTTTTGCTTTTGTCAGTGCTGTAGTCGTTTTCTGTACCTCATAACACCCTCCATCTTACAGTTCACTACACTGCAGAACTTAAAGAGAGCAAAGGGTGAGGCCATCTAGTCTATCACCCGATTAATGTGAGATTATTTCCTGCAGCATATTGATTAATAGTTTGTCCAGCTTCGTTTTCAGAACAGTTGTCTGAATCTCTGCACCTCAAAATTCTCATGAGGCAACTCAGAGCAATTTTCTTTTCCTACTTTCACCTACAATTCATCTGCCCTCACCCCTAAACCTGTCCTCTTTAGTTTATTCACAAATCACAGAAGATTATGATAGGAAGAAGTTGTCAAGCCAAAACCTCTAAAGGTGCAGATTCCAACATCTCCCTAGCACCATTCTGGACTTCATCATTCTCCTAGTAAAACAATTTTTCCTAATATCCAACCTAGACCTCCTATATTGCAACTTAAGACTATTGCTTCTTCTTCTGTCATCTGTCACCACTAAGAAGAGACTCACTCCAATCTCTTTGTAATGCCATTCAGGTAGTTGCAGGCTAAATAAGTCCAGTTCCCTCAGCCTCACCTGATAAGTCATGTGACCTAGCTCCCTGATAATTTTTGTTGCTTTCTGTTGGACTTTCTCCAATTTGTCCAGGTCCTTTTTGTAGTATGTGTGTGGGGTGGGGGTGGGGGACTGACACTGGACAGAATACTCCAGGTATGACCTCACCAGTGCCAATAGAGGTGAATAATCACTTCTCTCAATACTTGCAAAGCTCCTATTAATGCAGCCCAATATGCTGTTAGCCTTCACAGCAACAAGGGCACGTTGTTGACTTATTTACAACTTCTTGACTACAGAAATCCCCAGGTCTTTTTCTGCAGATCTGCTACTTAGACAATCACTTCTCAGCCTGTAGCAGGGCATGGGATCCTTCGGTCCTATGTGATGGACTCTGCATTTATCCTTGTTAAACCTCATCTGCTTTTTATTTTTGGGCCCTATTGTCCAATTTGTTTAGATCACTTTGGATCCTATTCCTACCCCCACAGCCTATCTATCTCTCCCCCAGGTTAATGCAAACTGGCTGAGGGTTCAACCCATCCCATCAATCACATCATTAATGCAGATGTTGAACAAAACAGCCCTACGACAGATACTTGGGGCACTCGTCTGGATACTGGTTGTCAGCTAGACATCAAGATATTGATCACTACCTGCTAAACCCAATGATCTGGCCAGCTTTCTATCTACCTTTTAGTATATTAATCCAAGCCATACTTCTTTAACTTGCTGGTAAGAATACTATTGGAGACCATACCAAAAGCTTTGTCGTAGTCAAGGTATATCACATTGACCATACCTGTAGATCCAGTTATCATAGAAGGTGATTAGGTTAGTTATGCATGACTTGACCTTGGTTGACCATGTTGAATGTTCTGGATCATCTTCCTCTCCTCCAGGTATTTCAAAATGGATGCTTTGAGGATCTGCTCTATGATTTTTCCAGGGACTGAGATGAGGCTGACCACTCTGTATTTCCCCCAGTTCTCCTTGGTCACTTTTTTAAAGATAGGCACTACATTTGCCTTTTTCCAGTCACCAGAACCTCTCCCAATCGCAACAAGTTTTCAAAGATAATGGGCAGTGACTCTGCAATCACGTCAGCTGACTCTCTCAAACACTTTCAAGTGCCTTAGATCTGGCCATGTGGACTTGTGCATGTCCAACTTCTCTAAATAGTCCTTAAGCTTTTCTTTCACCACTGAGGGCTTGCAGCTGCTCAGGTTTCTTTCTTTTTTTTTTTTTCTTTTCTTTTTTCTTTTTTCCCAGAATGCAACCAAAGGAGCCAAAAGTAGAGTAGTTCTTGTAAATTTAATTAATAAAATATTTGTGCCTGACAGAGGTTCATGGGAACATCTGTTGTTTGACTTTGAGAGATGCCAATTTTGTAGAATAAATGGCATCCTGGCCAGATTTCAGCTTGGGTAATTACATTCTTTCTACTTGAAATTTTTGCTGTAGTTTCAACCGTATGCTGTATTTTTCCCACTTCCTTTGGCTAATTATTATGTATTGCTGCTGTATGCACTTAAATTGCTATACTTCATGCCCCAGCTTGCCACAATGTAGTTATGGACAATGCCATAGGCTTTTGCATCTCGAGTAATTCAGCTTGTGCCCTGGAGACCTAGCAGGTAAATCATACATTGTGTTCTCTAATGCTTTGGTGCTGTAATGTTTAAACAAACAACAAACAAACAAAAAAAAAAGCCACAGACATTTTTTCTCAGGCGACTGTGAAAGAATGTGAAGGAATCTGAATCATGGACTGAAAATGTTTTTTGCTGGAATTGTAAAGAGCAAAACTTGAAATTTCTACCATGCTGAGAAGGCTTGTAGATCTGGATCCTAAGCATGTAAGCATACATTAACAACCCTGCAAATCTCCCTTACATTACTAATAACTCAAGCTTCTGATACCCTTAGTGGGTTAATTCTGCAGTACTTTCCTATCCAGTAGTCTGTGCAGGACAGAGTTGTACTGAAATGCTGAAAGCAAGCATTCTTCAAGAACAGTAGTGAGGTGATAGAACCTAACACAATCCTGGTACACACAAGGCCCGATTTCAGCTGCCTTATCTCTCATAAGGTCATTTACATCTACAGAGTCTTGCATAACCACAGGGCTCTCCCCTCCCTCTGCCTGGCTGCCAGGTGATGCCAGGGCAGACGTCTGCACTGACGGCAGGGAAAGGATGAGAGAAGTGGTGTCCTAAGTCTCCCTGTGGAGGGAGAGGGGGCCTGAGAACTAGCCCTGCTCACCTCCCAGTGCTGCCTGATGATCACTGACTTGCAGAGCCCCAGACCTGGGTCCCAGCTGCCCCTTACCCTCGTCCCTGCTTTCCTGCTGCCTGCCCTTTCCCTGCACCACCCTGCCAACTCCTGGCTCATCTGTGCTCCCTCTCCCTTCCCACTCCAGATGATTTGTTGTGTGGATTGAAGTAAAATCCAGCTTGCAGATTGGATGATATAAGCCTGGTGAATCGAATGGGGATATCCATTTTTGTATGCACACAGGTCTCTATACATCTGTATAAACAGCAGGCCTGCCAACCCTGGGGGGCAGGGGCAGTAAAGGGCAGTTGCCCCTGGTCCTGGGGTCTTAAAAGAGTCCAAAGCTACTTTTGCAGCAGCAGCAGC
This sequence comes from Carettochelys insculpta, assembly GCF_033958435.1. Lineage (NCBI taxonomy): Eukaryota > Metazoa > Chordata > Testudines > Carettochelyidae > Carettochelys > Carettochelys insculpta. The sequence goes on along the minus strand of NC_134141.1, from coordinate 84,700,106 downwards.
AGCAGCCAGAGCTCTGGGCCCCTTTGAAATGCTACGGCACCACTGCTCTGGCTATGCATGTCTATGAAGGAGTTGGGGGTGGGAGGTAGCGCTGTGGTCTGGGCGGCACTGACAGTTGACTGTTCTTGGCTCTCCCTCTCTAGGGTGTGGAGCTGGGCCCCTCCCACCTTGCCCCAGGGCCCATGGCATCAGTTGGCAACACTGATAAAGTGGATTTTACCACATTCTTATTTAGTAGCATTTTATAGCTTCTGTACATGCACATACACCCAAGATAGGGGACAGTCAGGCCTAATTGTATACCAAAGTAAATCTTTTGATGTCCGAGGTTTCACCCTTTCTATTAACATATGTATGAGGTTGCAGATTGGCCCTGAAAAAAGGAACCTTCGTTTTAAGAATTCTCTTCATGATATCATATTTTAAGCCCTTTTAATACAGTACCATCAGTAAAGAATACTTGTTCACAAGCATATAAAGCTTGGAAGAATATAAAAATCTAGAGTTCAAGGTGTGAAAACTAATCCCAAAATATTTCAATTATAAGGTATTCTGTTTCTTGATGGAACATGGAAATTTTCTGCAGAAACGAGGCACTACATACAAAACCTTTCTGTTTAGAAAAAAACCCATTCTTCCTTTTAACAAACAGTTTTGACTGGAAAAAATTTGACTTGCCCTACTATTTAATTTCTATCAGCACATCAGATGTTTCTATTCTGTTACTTTTTCTGTGGAATGTGTAAAATTAAAAATAGAATATATTTTTAAGATGACTTCTTTTACTGTTTTTAAGATAGAATAAAGCCAATTATTGTGAAGAAAATCTACTGAGATTCCTTTTAGGTTTCCATCATCAATCTAGAAATAGTTGGATGAATATACAGTAGCTCTTAATCAGGCACTGAACCAAGTGTATTAACAGAGCAATAGACAAACCGTGGGAAAAACAAACTTCTGAAAAGCTAAGTACCTGAGAATAGCATGCAGTTAGCACACAGAATGAAACTCAATTTCCTATTGATATGTCAAGTTAGTTACCTCAAATGACCTATGAAGAACTTTATTTTTTGGCTTATGGCTTGCTTCGCCTGAAAGAGTACCTGGAAGTTCATTTCTGCCTGTCTCTTCGTTAACTGAGAAATATCGGAAAAGTCAAGTCTGGTTTTACCAAGTTCTGCTAAATGAGCTAACCAAGATGTGTAGTGTGAGGTTCTAAAGAGATGAGGGCTGGAGGAGGAGTAATGCCCAGCTCTGCAAACCAGTTAATGCTACTGGGGATGGAGCACAAGGAATATTTGCCCTTCCAAATTATTTTTAAGGGGTTCCAAATTCACAGGTGCCAGAGATGGGGAAGGGGAGAATGGTTGTGTCCTCCCATGCCAATTTTTCAAACCTGGCTCCTGACCATGGTGTGTAATGTGCCAATCGGTCCTGCTGCTCTGCACGTGCTGGGCCTTTGTCTGCCTGCCTGAGTGTTTCAGGCAGGCCCACTGACAGGGCGGCAGAGGGAAAGGGGGTAATTTCCCTGGGGACCAGGGATTCAAAGGAGTCTAGGGCTCTGTCTGCTGCCCCGGGCCCTTTAAATCACTGCCGGAGCTCCAGGCTGTGTGCTCCGAGGAGTGCTGAGGACTGAGGGGGGAGGTGGAGAAAGGCATTCCAGGCAGTGCGGAGGGCTGGCTGTCCTTGGCCCCTGCTCCCTTTCACCATCAGCTCTGCCCCTTCTGGGAACACGGAGCTGGGACCTCTCCTCTCCCCACCTCCCGCATTGCCCAGGGGCCCACTGAGGCAGTCTGCTCCCTTGGCCTGAGGCTCACCAGCAGGGAAGATGAGATAATGAGGGAGATGGGAGAATCAGGCTGGTAGGAGATGGGAGAGGAGGCAGCAGCTGTATGAAAGGTGTGGGTTGGTGGAGGGGGCAGAGGTGGGGGCTTTGGGAGGGTCAGAGTGGTGTGGAGGCAGACAAGGTGTTGGGGGCGGGCACCACTTGCCCATCAATAACAGGACCATGTACCTAACTCCCATTGATTTCAACTGGAGTCAAGCATGTAAGAATCTGATCCTAAGTGCTTAAGTGACTTTTGAAAATAGGCGCCTAAGTCTCAAGTCAGTTAGATGCTGAGCAGGGAACTGCCGAAACACCTCAAAATGCTGGGCCTCAGTCACTTTTCAAAATGAGACTTAGGCTAGGGCTACACTAGCACTGACTGCAGTATGACTTATGTCATTCAAGCATGTGACAAAGGGATGTAAGTTACACTGACTCAAGTGCTGGTGGAGACTCTGTTGGTGGCCCAACTTCTCCTGACATAGCTACTGCCTCTCAAGGGCTGTGGCTTAGCGTGTGTCTGCACTACACAGTTCCATAGGTGAAACTATTGTCGACGTGCAGAAGTCACCAAAATAAAAGTCGCCAAAGGGTGTCAACCCTTGGTCCCTCTGTTAACAGCTTGTGTACACGGTATCTCTCTTGTTGACAGCGTGCACAATGCACTGTGGATATGTATTCTGCAATGCCCACCTGGTGACACCATCTGTCCTTAGGCATTGTGAGAATGCAGAATGGAGTGTGGCACACCTTGGGACAGTGCAAAACATCCCATCAGGCATTGCTTTGTTTCCCAGTCCTTGAAGAGATTCTGCCTTCCTTTTGAGCCAGTTTTCTAATGGCCACTCTTTGCTGTGCACCCCAGCATCTGCAGTGAGAAAGCATGGATCCCACACGTCTCTCACCTGCTCCCTTTGGTGTCATGAGGGCATCACATAATGCCCTAGAGTTATGCTTGAAGTTACTGTCAGAGGACGACTTGCAGGCAGTTGACATTTTGCACAAGCAACCTGTTCTTGCATTTTTTGCTCACCAAGCCACTGTTCAGGGTAGGTCACAATACAGAGTGGCGGGCTGACATTGTCATGCTGGTGTGGGATGAAGAGCATTAACACAAAAGCAATCTTCCTGGAGCTGTGTGCTGAACTTGCCCCGAGACTGTGGTTCAAGGACACCAGAATCAAACCTGCTTTCTCAGTAGAGAAGTATGTGGTAGCTGCTGTTTGGGAGCTGGTGACTCCTGACTGCTGGTCTGTTACAAAGCCGTTTGGAGTGGGGAAGTCTACTGTTGGGGTTGCGCTACTCCTACTGTGCAGGAGAATACATCACATTCTTCTGTGGAAGACTGCCAGTCTGTGAAGTCTGTCAGGATTTCTATGGGCGTTTCTACATCCCCCACTGTAATCTTGTGGTTTGGAAAGAAAGTCCACCCTGGCAGCTTTCTGTATGGGCCAGTGTTCCTGAAGATCAGTGCCTCATGCGCCTTTCCAGATCACCCTGTGTTCATGTCTGAGAAAAGTCCATGGAGATCCACAAGTGTCTGCAGCACCGTTCAGAGGTGGGCCTTCCTGTTGTTGTACTCTGTGGCAAGGTGGGCTGGTGCTAAAATTGGACTTCCCACAGTTAGGGAAGCCCAGCTGTGCAAAGCCATCCAGTATGCTCTCACACACCCGCATCAGTCTGATACTCCTGCTTCTCACAAGGAACAAGGGGAGCTGACAGGAGCATTTGTTCCCGTTGACTTCCCGCGATGGAGATTGCACAGAAGCTCAAATTAAGGTACGTTGCTCCAGCTATGTAATTAAATGCAGCTGGAGTTGTGTATCTCAGTTCGACCTTCCTCAATGGTGTGGACCTGGCGTTTGTGCCCTCTGAATTATTCATGGGGCTTTTTGCAGTGGTAGTGTGGTCGACCCCCCAGGGTCGCATTCCGCTTCTTATAAAACTGGCAGGTCTTGGGTGCGTGCATCATCAGAGCCTTGTTTGCTTGCCTCACCTTATGGCAGGACTGCCTCAGCTCCTTTCTTTGCTCTGCACTGCAGCGTGTCCCATTATAACCCTCTTCTGGTCCAGCAGGAAATGGAATTTAAAGTTCCCAGGGTTTTCAAGGTTGATTGCTATGTAACTGGCTGCAGTGCAGCAAAGTTCAAAATGCTGGCCAGAGCGGCTGCTTGGAGTATTGTGGGCAACTTCCTGGAGGCTGATAAATGCCAAAACAAAGAAACAAACACCCTCATGGTGTCCACACTACACATTTGTCAACAGTAAAGGGAGGGAGGAAGAAAAATTCTCTCATGGAAGTGGAAGGTTTTTGTCACCAAAGCTGGTTATTTTTCATGACAAAAAATCCTTCGAAGTGGGACCTTTATCACAGCTCCACCATTGTAAACCCTTTAGTGTAGACATGCCTTTTGTCTGGAAAGTGATTTATACCTTTGGAAATTTTACTCTTAATATTCATTTCCCTTACAGAGGTCACTAGATCACCAGTCACCATGGAGTTTGCTCGGGTCCAGAAGGCATGACATTCTTAAAAAAAACCTGGAATATATAATTTCCAGGCAAAAAATCCTTCAGGCTTTCTTTATAAATAATAAAGGAGCACAGAGGAGGACTAGAGCTTTTAAAGAGGTCACCTTTAATGCAAGTCAGGTGTTTTGGACCCAGAGCAGTAATGCCAGAAATAACAGAAGCATAGCTTTTGAAAAAAAATACTGTTTACTAACATATGCTTCCTCTTTGAAATCTTTTGTGATGTGAAGAGGAAGAGATGGGTCAAGAGGGATACACTTTTAAATAAAGGCTTCTAATCAAACACTTGAACCAAATACAAATGTACAAATGATTTGTTTAGTTTCTAGCAGGCAAGGAACGTTTGGATATGCCTCTTTCAAATAACATACTTTTTGTTTACATTGCTGTCTCTCTCCCTGTGTGCAAATGTGGCCATTACTATGGCTGTTTTCCTTTACATAATCAGTGACAATGTGGCTGATCAAGCAGTATCCTTTCAGACTGCAGATCTGTTTAACTGGCTGTGTCTGTTCCAAAGAGTTCCTCTTCTTTTCCAGAACAACTTATGCTTGTCATCTTGCCATTATATTCCAGAAAAAGCAGTGGCCTAAATAGAGGGAACATTGCTATCACAGAAGTAATACGTTTCCAGGGGAGGTGGATACTTAGACATCTAATTAAAAGTGACCAGATCTTCAGAAATTCTGAATACCTTGAACTTTGTCACTATTAATTGGGTGACCGGTGCTAGATACCAAAGTTGGAATGTTTTGGCCACAGAAGTTAGATAGTTGCCTTTTGAAAGAGAAAAATCTGCCACAAAGACTATATATTTCATGAATGAAAGAAAGATAAACTGTTGGCATCTGAAAGGAATGTACCTGGCCAGGACTGTTTTCCTCTACACCAGCCAGGCCTGCCAGTGGGTGGGAGGGAGAGGGGAGGGGGCAGTTGCCCTGTGGACTGGTGATTTTAAAGGGCCCAGGGTTCTTACCACTGCTACCTCTACAGTAGTGATGGGGGAGGCATCTGAAGCCCTGGGTCCCATAGAATTATTGTCAGTGCACCAGGCAGCATGCTCTAGGGTCCTGCGCTGCACACCTTGGCTTGCTCTTAGGGCTGATGGGAGGAGAGGGGGGCACTGCATGATCTGGGGGGCACTGAAGGCTGGCTGCTTCTCCAGCAGTGCAGAGCCACCCCCTCGCCCCACCCTACACATTGCCCTGGGGCCCAACAATCCTGTTGCTTACCCTGACACTTTGGTCACAAAGCAGCCATGGGCTTGATTCGCTCTATGCACCATTTTCCATCAGTGTTACTCCAGTGGCTCAAGGGTGTGAGGTGAGTCACATACCACGTGCTTCAGTAATCTTCAGTTTGCTCTCCTGTCACTCCTTGCAGTTACCAGCCTTTCACACTGCCCTCAAGTCTCCACAATCAACCTCCCACCAGTATCTTTGGGCAAGGAGCACCCCCTGCCCTGACAGCTTGGAGTAACTATCCAGACCAGATAGCTTTGCCCTGGCTGAAGCCATCCACAGTGGTGATCCCAACAGCAGCATAATTCCAAAAGCATCTTAAAGAAAGCAAAGTGCATCCTTTGGCAACTCCAGGGTCACCAGATTGGGTCAGTGCAAATCAGTGTCATTCTCAGAGTCCTTTCGTTACACTGGCTCTGTGTTCCTGCTGCACCCCCATTACCAGCTGTGTAGGGAGGGGAGGCTCAGAAAGTCAAATACAGCATGGAGCTATGTTATCTATCTGAGGGAACAGGTACAGGCTCCATGCATCCACCTTGCCTATCCACTCTGCCCTGGCCCACCCACCACTAGCTACAGAGGCATCCTGTCCATAGGATGAGGTGAATCAAGTGCCCTAGACCCCACACTTCTGAGGGCTTCATGCCTCAGGGGCACGCAGGGGGTAAGGGGTATTGTCCAGAGAAGGGTCCAGTCTTCCCCACCTTCCTTCCTCCCCCTGCGGCAGCCCCCAGGCTCAGGCTGACCAGTCCTGTTTGTTCTTCTGGCTAGTGGAAAGTTGCCTGCTGGCTGCCAGAGTTGTAATGCTCAGCCAACTCCCTAGTGCCTCTTCAGAAGTGCCTCTCCAACTCTCTAGTGCCTCCAGGTGTCCATCTGGGAGGGACAGACCATTCCCTTTTCTAGCAGTGGATCCTCCACTAGTCCAGGGGACCCTCCAAGTGCAGGTGAGTGCTAGTAGCCAGTCTCCATGACGGCCCCTCACCCATAGCCCAAAACTGGTGCTCCCCACAGTGCGCCACCTCTCCGCCTTCCACTGCCCTTTCTCCCCTCTTCCAGCAGTGTGTGTGTGGCGGGGGGGTAGTGGGGTATCCTTGCCACCAGGCTCTAGGACGGGAGCAGCCCTTATCACCCACTGCCCCGAAGTGGCAGAGTTTGTTGCAAGGAAGTCCAAGAAGGTAGAGTTCAGAAAGTAACTGGCATGACGTTGATCATGCTCAGTAAGGTTTTTTTTTCCCCCTGTTATATGAACTTCCTTATAACTATGAAAAAGAACTACAATAGAACATTATAATTATGCAACTGGGCCTTACCAATATCTAACCTGCCGCCAGAAGCTGCTCCTGAAGTTCACTGTAAGTGGATTTCACCTGTATAAAAAGTGTTAAGGGAGGACCCCCGCACAGGTGACTTGCCCTGGGCACAGAATCCCCCCCTTGGGATATCTCTGACTAGACCAGATGTCAGACAGCCCTTTGTGGCACAGAGGTGGTGGTTCCTGGTATTCATCTTACCCTTTCTTCCAAATGAGACAAGGAAATCAATACATGGAAATTCTATCCCATAGGATCATTTGCGGTTTGCTGTAAACATCTCAGCATATGAGTCACTCCAGTGAAGTTTCTCTTCATCATGGCTTGTACATATCCTGTTTAGACTGTGTAGGACACTTTGATGTTTCACTGTGAACATCCCTTCTTACTGTGTGGTTGCTAATCAAACATAGCATAGAATATACAGTGAACTTTGATGCCAGCGTATAATTTTCTGCTGGATATTCCAGTTTGCCCAGTATTTAAAAAAAATACACAATTCTCGAAGGACAAGTTTTTTTCCCCCACCATCTCCTATGACTCAGAAAATCTTTCTTTATTTGCAGCAAATAGTTTCTCCACCAGAAGAGGAAAATCTTTTGAGACTCTAACCTGAAGTGTGGGTTTTGTTATGATGTTTGTAATGTAACTACATTTTTGGTTCGGGATTATTGCTGGAAAGTACAGTAGAGAAACACAAGTTCTGGGAGTAAAAGTTTTTCAATATTTGCAGTTACATCATCTCTGGGTCTGTAACCTTTTCAACTTGGCTGGGAATCTGCTGGAAAACAGCTGATGTTTTTCAGTTTTGAATTATAAAAAGGAAACTCTTTTCTCTAATGTCTTACTTTGTTAGTACTGACTGTTGTAAACTTCTTGAAGATTTTGGAGAATACTTTATGTTGGTTTTTTGAAAGTGAAATGCTGATTTATTTTATTTTATTTTATTTTATCATTTATAGAGGTTACCCCCATGGTGAGCCAACACAGTTTAGATTTGGGTTAGCTTGGTCCTTAGGCCTGTAACAAAATGTTCAGGCCTGAAACCTACAGTGGGAAACTGATTACATATAGATTTATTTTGCTTCCAGAGGCTAATGGGTGTTGTGCAGATGCTGCCAAGGTCAGAACTGGGGCATTGTATTTTTCTGCTCTCATTCTAGTGCTGCTAAACTTCTTGGTAGAGCTCATCATGGTTACATTAATCAATATACTTGGGGAGTGACAGAGAGAGAGCCATATTAGTCTGTATTCTATCAAAACAAACAAGCAGTCCTGTAGCACTTTAAAGACTAATAAAATAATTTATTAGGTGATGAGCTTTTGTGGGACAGACCCACTTCTTCAGATCATAATCTTTTCTGGTATGGCTATGATCTAAAGAAGTGGGTCTGTCTATCCCACTAAAGCTCATCACCTAATAAATTATTTTGTTAGTCTTTAAAGTGCTACTTGACTGCTTTTTTGTTTTGATATACTTGGGAAACAGCTACTATTTTCAAGTAATACACTTGAGGTAATATCAGAGACTGAACTGTCAAAAGAAGACACCTTCTAGCAAATACATACATACTTTTTTTACCCACAACATATTCAGTGTTAGCCTAACTCTGTTTCCACTGAAGTCAATGAGTTAGGTTAATCCTGAGTTCTTGCAACACATTCTCATGTTCCTCAACTAGCACCATATATGCCATCATGTGCCAACAATGCCCAGATGCTTTGTATATTGGACAGACTTCAAACTCTCTTAGACAAAGAATTAATGGGCATAAAACAGACATAAAAACACTCCTGATTCACAAACCTGTCAGTCAGCACTTTAATGAAGTGGGCCATTCTGTTAATGACCTGAAAGTTTGGGTCTTACTGAAGAGGAATTTTCACAACAGTTTGGAAAGAGAGACTGCTGAACTCTCTTTTATATTCAAATTCGACAAATTAACATGTGGTTTGAACCAGGATAGGAATTTTCTAGGTCATTATAGGGGCTTTTATGAATACTTGGCTTTATCTAATTCTTAACTCCCCCCACTACTTTCTGATTTGCTCACCTTGATAATATTTTTCTGATTTGTCAACCTTGATTACTATTTTTGGTTCTCTGTGCCTTAAATATTGAGTCTGTTCTGGTCTGGCTGTGATCTGAAGAAGTGGGTCTGTCCCATGAAAGCTCATCAACTAATAAATTATTCTTCTAGTCTTTAAAGTGTTACTGGACTGCTTTTTTGTTTTGATAGTATATAGACTACCATGGCTCCCTCTCTGTTACTATTCTTTCAATATCAGAGAGGTAGCTGTGTTAGCCTGTATCTTTGAGAACAACAAGAAGTCCTGTGGCACCTTGTAGACTAACAGAAATTTTGGAGCATACAAGAGTTCATCAGAACTCTTGTTCATCAGTTCATCAGAAGCGGGTCTTTGCCCACGAAAGCTTATGCTCCGAAATATCTGTTAGTTTATAAGGTGCCACAGGACTTCTTGTTGTTCTTTCAATAGCTCATTAAAATCACCTTCTAGCCTGAGGTACTGGAAGGTAGTAATGCTGTAACTGTCACCTTATAGTTTGAAAAGTCAGTTTTTGTCCACTTACATCAGACATTTTCTGTGCATCTGCTGGGCTCACAAGTGACTCTTACCAAATGAGAGACAGAGAGAGACTCCCACATGAGGTAGGCTCCACACACAGAGATTCATAGATTCTGACTCTCTCCATCTTCTCAGATCCTGATAGTTTTTTGCATTTCCTGAACAGCTTTGGTGAAGATTCCAGCACAACAGTCTCACATTGCAGTGGTTGTGTAGATCCCACACAAGATCAGTAAATGGAAAATCAAATGAAATCATCATTCTGAACACAATTTATCTCTGTCTACACCGGGGGTCAAACCATTTTCAGTAGCTGTTTGTTGCGTGTGTTGTCAGCAGGAGGTATTTTTGCTAACATGGACAAGGCTCAAAAAAAAAAAGAAAGTAAAAACAAAACCCCGCAAAGAGTGGGACTAAATGGCCAATTTTCACCACATCAGAATGTTAATAGTAGGGTACCTCAAAGAGCCATGAGAGAACTGATAAAATGTATTATATTTGTTAACAATCTGGGAAGTGGAGAGCTCAGTGATAAGTAAAATTTGCGAAGGCAACAAATTATTTAAGATAGTTACAGTTAGAGAAGACTGTGAAGAGTTTCTGTGACCTGATCCAGTCAGGAGGCTCAGTGGCAGATGAAATTCAGCGTTGACATGCACTGTGGACGGAATGAGTTGAACTATTGATATGCACTGTTTGGTTCTAAGTCAGGGGTGTTCAACCTGTGGCTCCGGAGCCACATGCGGCTCTTTAAGGATTTCTTTGTGGCTCCTGACACTATAATTGCACAGTAAAAAACCCCTCCTGATCATTTTCAATAAATGGTGAATGTCTAAAAGCCCAAAAGTGAACAACTCTTATCTACATAACAAACAATACCTGATATCGAAATGTTGGATAACTCCTCCTTTAATATGTGCAGTGCATTGTGGGATGCAATATTGTACCTGTGTTGCTAAGAAAGTCTTTATTTTGAAAAGAAAAAGGAAGCTTGCGGCATTCCGGCTGTGATGGCCAACATATATTTTAAGAAAGAAAACTGACATCAAACATGAAGCATCATTAAATTGGGTTTGGGAGTGAAAGTCAGGAAGATAGCAGTCGAAACACACATATGTAAAGTGTGAGGAAATGGAATATGCAAAAGTTTGTGAACATCCTGCAGTGAACATGTATTACATTCCAAATCCTTGTATGTGCACTGTTCTTAAAACAGAGGTTACAAAAAGTATGGATTGACTTTATTTATTAAGGACCTTCTCATGTTCACATACATTGCGGCTCTTGAATTATTGTTTTGGGTTTGTTTTTTTTTATCAAATTTGTAGAAAAGGCTCTTCTTACCCTTTTGGTTGCCAACTCCTGTTCTGTTAACCATAGTCAGGGAAAAGAAGATTTGGGAGTTATTATACATACCTCAGAAAATCACCTGCTCAATATACAGCAAAAACATGAGTAAAATGTTAGGATACAGAAGGAATGGAATTGAAATGATTCATTTGCCATGACTTCTTTGGGATTTCTGAGGGTTTGTAGTCTGCCTTTGCATTGAATGTTGGCGTAGGAAGTGTCTACATCCAGAGTGGCCAGAATGGTGTTTTCTGTAGATCGCCAACGGATTGTAGTTTCCTGAGAAAATCAGTGGTGTCTCAAAGATAGCTGGGATTGCTGGAAGCACAGGGTAGAGAGTCCACATAGCCAGATAATCCTGCTGTAAGAGTGCCATTGTCTAAGACTGGTAAGCTTCCAAAAAACGCCACCCTGGCCACTATGGATGTAGAAGTGCTCTAAACCAACATTCCACAAAAGATGGATTATAAACCATCAGGGATAATATCCCAGATGATGTCACAGTGCATCTGGTTGCTGAGCTTTGTAAATTTGTCCTCATCGACAACTATTTCAGATTTGCGGATGGTTTATAGTACCTTCAAGTCAGTGGCACTGTCATGGGTACCTGCATGGCCCCACAATATGACATTTTTATAGCTGACTTAGAACACCACTTCTTCAGCTATCTCCCCAAGTGCCCCTTCTCTACTTCTGCTATACTGATGACATAATCTGAGCCCACAGGGATTTCAACAATTTCCACCCCACCATCAACTTAAGCCTGGACCAGTCTACAGGACAGATCCACTTCCTGAACACTACAGTGCAAATAAGTGACGGTCACATGAACACCACTTTATATGGAAACCTACTGACTACTATACTTACCTGCATACCTCCAGCTTTCCTCCAGAAGACATCATACAATCCATTGTCTGCAGCCAAGATGTTAGTTACAATCACAGTTGCACAAATCCCTCAGACAGAGACAAACATCTACAAGATGTCTATCAAGCATTCTTAAACTACAGTCCCTGTCTAGAGAAGTGAAGAAATGATTGATTGAGCCACATAGGAGCTCGGAAGTCACCTACTACAAGACAGGCACAACAAAGAAAACAACAGAATGCCACTGGCCGTCACCTGTAGCCCTGCAGTTAAAATTTCTCCAGCACATCATCAAGGATCTGCAACCTACCTTGGAAGACAACCCCTCACTCTCACTGACCTTGGGAGAGAGGCCAATCCTGGATTACAGATTGCCCACCAACCTGAAGAAAATGTTCACCAGCAACTACGCACCATACCATACAAACGGTAAGTCAGGAACCAATTCCAGCAACAAACCCCATTACTAACTCTGTCAGCATATCTACTCAAGTGACACCATCACAGGGTCTAACCACATCAGTTACATCACCAGGGATTCATTCATCTGCAGATCTACTCATCTGATATATTCCATCATGTGCCAGCAATGCTCCTCTGCCACGTACATTGGACAAACTAGACTGTCTCTTTGTGAAAGAATAAAAGGACACAAATCAAACATCAAGAATGGCAAAATGTAAAAACTATTAGGAGAGCATTTCAATCTCCCTGGACACTCAGTAACAGACTTGAAAGTTGCCGTGCTTCACAGGACAGAAACAAAAAAAGAAAGAACTTCAAAAGCAGACTGTGAAATTGCAGAGCTGAAATTCATGTGTAAACTTGACACTACCAAATTGGGTCTGAATAGAGACTGGGAATGGTTAGCTCTATACAAAAAGTAGTTTTCCCTCTTTTGATATTCATACCTTCTTATCAACTGTTGGGAGTTGGCCAAATCCACCCTTGTTGAATAGGCACTTTTAGCACTGGTCCTCTGCATAGTAATGTAACACTCTCACATTTATATGTGTCTATAGGTCTATGACTCTGAAGTTTCCATTTCATGGATCTGACAGAGTGGGTTCCAGCTCATCAAGGCTTATGCCTAAAGGTGTTGATTAATCTTTGAGGTGCCACAGGACTCTTCGTGGTTGAAATCCTTGTGTTTCAGGGCACAAGGCGATCATAAACTGATGGGATTAAGAAGAAATGTAACCTATGTGCAGATAATGCAGTAAGTGGTTAATATGGGTATTCTAGCACCTTTGTCCGAACCATTTGGCCACATTTTAGAAGCAAGATACAAGAGCAGATGGACCACTGGATTGACATAGTACTTCTAATGTCTACATTCAGCTGTTGTTACCAGGGGCAAAAAAAAGTCTACAGTGGTTGTTACATCTCATTTCACCATGTCTGATATCCTGGAATAAACTACAACCATAATTTATGTTAAAAGCATAAACCCTTTCTTGAATATGTGCCGGTAATGCATTTGTGCTCAGTGAATGGAAATTATGTGTACCCTGAGTCTCAGGAAATTACACATTCATTGACAATCTAGATTATAAAATATTTCTGAAAGGTGCAGTTTATGTCTTTCTTACCTATAGATGAAGAGCAATATAGTTATGATACCGGCTTTGTCAGGGCCCCAGTTATGGTGCCAGTTATCACTTACCAGTGCCCCAGTGACAGGCCAGCCCCTCAGAAGGAGGCCATGATTTCACCCCTTATATCATAATTTCCCTTTCAGTCAGTATGTTTGCTTTCCTCTTCCTCTACAAAGGTCTTAAACTCTTTTTATAGGCGAGTGGAGCATTTGAAATACGAGCCATATTTATTTTACATGAGAGAATAGCAGTGGGACAGACTCATCCCCGTTGTGAGTGGCATTACTCCAAGGGTGCAACTGACCAATTATGTTTTCTTCAAGTGATCTCCGAACTCATTGCCATTCCAAGTTTAATTATCCAAATGTTTCAAGGATGCAGGTGAATTTCCTAATTATTAACATCCAGGGTCTACTAACAACAGAACTTCCTGTCTTTTATCATAAGGTTTTATTTCAATAATACGTCACTGTCACAATATACCCACTGTCATCTCGTCTTAAATGGAATTGTTCAGATTATCGTCAATGAATTAATTTCCTATTAGGCAAAAATACCAACAAAGTCAAATTTCAGTCTGTGAAATGATTCTCCAAAATGTTTAGCTCTCCTCAGCCTACTTTAGCAGTCAGATAATCTGGGCAAGAGTTTAGTCTGAAATCTAGGAGAGAGCACTGTAGTTCTTACCTCTGTCATTCTGTCTCTGTGCACCAAATTTAATAGATAGCATATGCTGTTCGCTGAACCTTTGCTTCTGCCCCAGCAGAGTCAATGAACTGCCAAGTCTCTCTGAGCTTGTGTGTCTCACCCATTTTTGGCTTGTTACCTGCAATCTGAAGCAGGTTCCCATAAAACTCAGAAGATTCACAGTACATTTAAATGGAAAACGTGAATCATCACTGACAGAGTGCATTTTTCAAATTTCCTCCTTTAAGGACTGAAACTTGGCAGGTTTGCCAACTGTCTGATAAGGATGGATGAAAGACCTTGGAGTACTCCTCCCTGTCTTCTCTCTCTCTCTCTCTCTCTCTCTCTCTCTCTCTCTCTCTCTCTCTCACACACACACACACACACACACACACACACACACACACACACACACACACACACACACACACACAAGCAAGGATCTCAAAATTACATTTCAAGCTAAACGAAGTCTTAAATTGTACAATCCCATGTTTGTTTTAATGGTATTTCATTATTAAAGATGTTAGAACTGCTTTGAAGCTCAGGATATTAAAAAGGTGTCTCATCTGTGGTTTTTAAAAGATCTCAGGCATGTGAACAGTGTTCCCTCAGTAGTTGTGTAATTCACTTATATACTGTCTATTACCCTTTCCTCCAGGGGAATTTCCCAGATAAAGAATTGGCTAATTCTTCCATAACTGGCCTTTTAGAGGGTTTGGTTTTGTTTAAGTTCTTTTCTATGTTGTTAACTGATCTTGCTGAAGAATCCACTGCCTGTTAGCTGTATGCCTCTCATTGAAAGAGTCTCATTAAGGAGTTGCACAATACTGTTAAAACTCCAAGGAAGTTAAAGGCTGGGGGGGTCTTCAGGTGGAGATGTGCAAGTTCTGAAAATCTGAAGAGTTTTTATTATTATTTTTCTTTTGTATCTCCCCGGTTAGAGAAAAATGCCCATTTGTAACGCATGGCTTGTTGGTGTGAATTATTTGACTCAGGTGTTTCCTGACCAGTAGAAAACTCTACTGGGTAATACGTGCTGTTTGTAAAATCTGCAGGAGGCAGATGGGAAGAAAGTTTCCTTGTGGATTTGATTAATGGAATATATTTGAAAATCCTCCAAGAAACCATTATCTTTGCAAATTATAGCTGGCGCATCAAGTGCAGTTTAACATGCACGCAGCTTTGTGTCTAATGGCAGGGGAGCACCCCATTTAATAAAACAAGACTTTTATCCCCAGACAATCATTAAATACCCAAATTACCTATAAATAATGCAAAGAAAGCATAGCTGGCTGAAAACAACACAAGCTAAGATATTTAAAATTCAGGCTGACATTCTAGCCATGCAACATCAAAACATTGTGATAAGAGTATCAAAAAGCTCCATGGAAAATCACTGAACTTTGAATTTCCTGGCATTAGGTGTAGTCTTCTCCTCATTTTTTTCTGTCTGTGTGTGGAATAAATTTTATGTGCACCAAGGCATGTGTGGATGTGCATCACCAGTAGAAACACATGCTGTCAGCTGTGGATGCTCTGCTAACTAGCTGGGGGGCATTTGAACCTTTCCTGGGTGGCCATCCAAGTTCTCAGCTTACAGGGAACACCAGGGCAACTCCCCATCACCAGTATGCTGGACAGAAAATCAGTGAAATGCATTTCTAGTACTACAGAACCAAAACAAGCCAGTTCGTGAAAAGTTAGAAAAACCATGTGCTGGCTGCTAATGAGAACTTCCTGATAACCTTATTCCAGGGGTGGCCAACTTGTGACTCTGGAGCAAATTCAGAAGTTAATGTGTGACTCCTTGCATAGGTGCCAACGCTGGGACTGAAGCTACATGTGCCAACTTTCCAATGTGCTGAGTGCTTGCTGCTCAAACCCTGCTTTTTCCAGGCTCTGTTCCCACTCTACCCCTTACGGTTGAGTCTATGTTGTCCAATGCACTAATCACTAGCCAGATATGGCTGTGTGGTAGTTGAGTATGGGTCGTTGGCTTGAACAATAAATATATTTTCAAAGTAATGTGGCTGGTTCTCCATAGCAGTAGCCGCTATAGTTAAACTAGGTGGACACCACAGGTCTAGATGGTGCTTGGTCTTGCCATGAGTGTGGGGGACTGAACTTGTTGACATCTCGAGGTTCCTTCCAGTTCTATGATTCTGTAAATCCCCAAGTCCCACTCCTTCTGGCCCCCACCTCTGAGCCTGGCACATCAGCTCTCCTCCCTCCTTCTCTAGAACCTCCTGCATGCTGTGAAACAGTTGACTGCAGTGGGAAGGAGGCTCAGGAAGGGGGAGAGAAGTGCTTATTAGCAGGAGGTGGGAGCTGATGGAGGCTGCTGACATATTATTACTGTGGCTCTTTGGGAATGTACACTGGTAAATTCTGGCTCGTTCTCATGCTCTGGCTGGCCACCCTGCCTTATATCCATAAAACCTTCACTGCATTAAATGGGAAAGGCCTCTGGTTAAGGACTGAGTAAATTGTGAGTAAGACTTCAGGGTTTCATACTAGGTTTGTGCTTCATAGTCAAGTCCAGAAAAAAATGATATTCACTCATAGGCTATCCCCAAACATTTCTGGGTTACAAATACTGGGCAACATTCTCCTCTCTGATCCATAATGGGGAGTCTGTCTGACTGGAAATTCTGTGTGCTTTAGCCATGCACAACGTAGGGATTGGCACTACAGATACAGGATAGATAATTTTGTCCACTGAATTGGGTCAATGACCAAATGTAAAAATGATTGACAGTTTTGGTCACCAAACCTTCCTCAGCACCAAAGCAAGAAACAGAGCTCAGAGCACAAGCCTGGGCTTTGTTAATGAAGCTTTCCCTCTAATTAAACAAAACAAAAACTCCACAGGGCTCCCTCTGGCTCCTGAGGGGAGCTCTGAAAGCTGATTTTTTTGTAAGTTATATCATGCTCTTTGCCTTTGCTCTAAGACTAGAATCTGAGCTTTAGTCCATGGTGGGTTGACTAAGCCTCTGCTTTGTTGCTGAGGCATAAGAATAAATCATTACTTTTCTGTGCCACAGTAAGCACGTGTGAGGAAACTGAATAAGTATCCCCCATTCAGCTTGAATAATGGAAGGAATTAAATTGGTTGGCACTTGGACCAAAGCTCATTAGATTTGCAATTAGCACTTGACAACCAAAGATAATATCAGAAAAGGGGTTTTCTTAATGCCATTTTCTACATGTGGTGCAGTGATTATTCATCTGTAATGAGATCATATCTTAGTGAAGAATGAGAAATAGGGGTTTTGTCGGTTGTCAAAACCTATCTGAACATAATGTTTATTTGAACACATTTTTTTGCTGTGACCTCATATTAAATCTCATCCAGTTTATCCATCTCTAATTTAGTTATATGGTCATTACATGGAAAATCCCTTACACAAAGCAAAGTATTTTCATCCTCTAGTTACACAAGTATCAG
Organism: Carettochelys insculpta; assembly: GCF_033958435.1. Lineage (NCBI taxonomy): Eukaryota > Metazoa > Chordata > Testudines > Carettochelyidae > Carettochelys > Carettochelys insculpta. The sequence goes on along the minus strand of NC_134141.1, from coordinate 84,682,650 downwards.
GTCATAGCAATTAAGTGCAAATGCCAGAGACCAAGTACACCACTGCAGGGTAAAGTTCTCTATGCTTAGGTTTACCAGTGAGGAGTCTACTCTGATCAACAATGCGGGGAAAGTGGCATGACACTGTCAGGACAAGAGGGGAGAGCTGAATAAAGAAAAGTCTTCCTGCGAATGAGCTTTGTCCCTCCGAAGAGCACAATGACTCAGCATTCAAAGCAACCCCCTTCTTGGGGTTTGTTTTACAGATAACAAAACCAGAACATAGACCTCACCCCAAACTTGTGTGTCCCCCTTGATCTTAACTGTCCCTCAGAGTTTCTGAATTTCTCTGGCCTAGAACTCTGGTTCCTTCTTAGAGGGAGACACTGTTAATGCCCTTTAAATCCAGGATAGAATTAATGAACCACATTTACCAGAAGATTTTAAATTATCTCTCCCTTCTTTCATGCCCTACAGTCAAGTCACAGCTCCCCTACTGCAATTTCCTCTTCTCCCAATTCCTTGCCCCATCTCCAGTCTGTCAAAATGCTGCTGCCAAAGTCATCCCGTTTGCTGCAACAAAATCAGGTACCTCTCTACATGGTTAATTGTTTCCCCATGGCTCTGAAGATCAAATTCAAAGGATTTGTCCTTGCTCCTTCCATTGGGCAGTCCCTGGCCGGTTCTCCGTAGTCTGCTTTTTCCTTTCAGCTGTGCTTAATTTGTGCAAGGGCATGTCAGGACTAAGCCCTGGTACCCCTAGGCTTGCGCCATCACTTATGGGCTACGTCTACACGTGCACGCTACATCGAAATAGGCTATTTCGATGAATCTACATGTCCTCCAGGGCTGGTGCCGTCGACGTTCAACGTTGACGTTGGGCAGCACCACATCGAAATAGGCGCTGCAAGGGAACGTCTACACGCCAAAGTAGCACACATCAAAATAAGGGTGCCAGGAACAGCTGCAGACGGGGTCACAGGGCGGACTAGCGCTTCCAGGGCAACAGCTAGCCGCTCCCTTAAAGGGCCCCTCCCAGACACACGCAGCCTGCACAGCACGTGGTCTGCAGAGCCATAGGCACGCACACCTCGAGCGACGCAGTCATGGACCCCCCAGCAGCAGCAGCAGCAAAAGCCAGAGGTCCACCCAGCCGCCCCTGTAGGAGCAGTGCTCGCCCTGCTCCATGCCATGCAGGAGGCAGCTGAGCACATCCTTGCCACAGAGGAGGAGCTGCCCGCAGGGGAGGAGGACTCAACCCCCAACCCTGCAGCACCCCGCTCCCCCCCCCCACCTCATACGCCGCCGGCTGTGGAGCTACCCCACCAGCACCGACTGGTGGGAGCGGCTGGTGCTCGGACAGTGGGACGATGACCGCTGGCTGCAGAACTTGTGCATGAGCCGGCAGACATTTCTGGAGCTATGCCAGTGGCTCACCCCCGCACTGAGGCATCAGGACACCTTCATGTGGCGTGCCCTCACTGTGGAGAAACGGGTTGGCATCACTGTCTGGAAGCTGGCCACTCCAGACAGCTACCGATCCATGGGCCAGCAGTTTGGCATCGGCAAGACCACCGTTGGGGCTGTCCTCATGGAGGTAAGAGGACCCACGGGGGGAGGGGGAGGCAGCCCTGGCAGGGTAGGGGCGCCCTGGCAGGGGAGGGCCACACACACCCTGCACACCCCCCCATTGGTGCTCTCCCATGTGCTTCCCCTGCAGGTCGTCCACGTCATCAACGCCCTGCTCCTCCACAGACTCGTGAGGCTTGGGGACCTGGATGCCACCATCGCGGGGTTTGCCACCCTGGGCTTCCCCAATTGCTTCTGGGCTCTGGATGGGACCCACATCCCCATCTGCGCCCCACAGCACAGTGGAGGACGCTACTTAAACAGGAAGGGCTACCACTCAGTGGTCCTCCAGGCCTTGGTGGACAGCGGGGGCCGCTTCCTGGACATATATGTGGGTTGGCCTGGCAGCACCCATGACGCCTGGGTATTCCGGAACTCGGGCCTGTGCCGCCGGCTGGAGGCGGGGACCTACATCCCCCAGTGGGAGATCCCTGTGGGGGACACCACCATGCCCTTCTGCGTCATTGCAGATGCGGCATACCCCCTCTAGCCCTGGCTCATGCACCTGTACATGGGCCACCTGTCAGCCAGCCAGGAGCGCTTCAACCTGCGCCTGAACCACGCGTGCCAGGTGATGGAGCACACATTTGGGCGCCTCAAAGGGCGCTGGAGGTGCCTTCTCACCCGCCTGGATGCGGGCCTCACCAACATCCCCCAGGTTGTGGCAGGTGCAGCGCCCTCCACAACCTTGTTGAGAGCAAGGGGGAGGCCTTCTTTCAGGGCTGGGCTGTGGAGGCTGGCAGGGCCGATGAGCAGCCACCCGCCGCCCCAGTCGCCAGGTGGACCCCGAAAGGACCCGGGTACGGGAGGCCCTGCGAGCCCAGTTCAATGAGGCCATGGGGTGAACGCTGGCAGGCCCCCCACTGCACCCCCCCATCCTCCACAACACTCCCTGCCCCTACGCCCACACCACAGAGCACCCAAGAGCACACCCCGCCCCACCTTTCTTGAAAATAAATAAAACCAGACATTTGTTTATAAAACCAGATCTCTGTTGAACTCTCCATATTATTAATCTCTTAACTAACTATTTACAGGCCGAATAAATATTACATATATATATATATATATATATATATATATAATAACTCCAATAAGATGAAAGAAAAAAAGGGGAAGACAAGGAAGGGGAGAACTATGTACATGGGGGGGCAGGTATCAGCATCCATAACAACAACAATATAACAACAGGGGTCTAATAGAAACTATTTACAAACAAACATAAAACTGAGGGGAATATATACAAAGGGAGAAGCGGGGGGATCACGTCCTGGGCCCCACACCCCCTAATGGCTAGTGCTGGGGGTGGGCGGCCGTGATCCGCACCTTGGCGTCAACCCTGGCCGGGGCTGGCTGGGGACTGGGAGATAAGGCCGGCAGGTGTCAGCTGGCCCCAGGTCCCCCTCGGCGGAAGGGCCCTTGGTGGCGGGTGGCGGTGCGACGGCGGATGGAGCAGTGGGTGGAGCAGTGGTGGAGCGGCTGGTAGGGCGGGCAGAGCAGCGGCTGGCACGGCATGGGGGGCCAGGTAGTCTGCAATGCGCTCGAATGTCCGCATAAAGGCCCCCCATGCCTCCTGGCGCCAGGCCAGTGCCCGCTCCTGCAGCTGAAGGCACCTCTCCTCCATCCGCAGACGCTGCTCGGCGACCTCCAGCTGCCGACGATGGATGGCCAGCAGCTGGGGGTCCGTCGCCGTCCGGTGGTGGTGCTGGGTCCGCTGTCGTCCCTGCCGTGGGGCTGGTCGGTCCTCCGCCGAGGGGCTGGCCTGGAGTGATGGCCCCAGTGGGCTGTCCGGGACCACTGACACCTCGCCGGCACTCTCTGGTCCTTCTGATGGTGCAGCTGCGGAACACGGGGGGCGGGAAGAAGAGTGGAGACAGCCGTTAGTGTTGGCCTTGAGCTGTGGCCCTTGTTCCCCCACCCCTCTGCTGCTGGTTCCCCATCCATGTCCCCGGGAGATGCTGCTGCTGCTGCTGATGGGTGTCCCACCCCCTCCCCCAGGGGACCCGAGAGGTTCCGCTCCCCCCAGCCCCAGGGATGGGGCATGTCACTGTCGTGCTGGGGGGCAGGGGCTGATGCACTCTTCCGAGGGACATGCCACTGCTGTCCTTGGGGCCATGGTCATCTGGGCATGTGGAGGGCCCTGGTCATATCTGTTCCCCCCCACCCCTCAACCCCAGGGGTGCACACTTGGGGGGGGTACATACCTGATGGTCCGCTCCCACGGTTGGGGGACAACCGGTGGGCGGACGCCCAGCTGGAGCTCCTCGATGGCATGACGATGTGCAGCCCCACATCACTTGAGGAGGACTCCCCCTCCTCCTCCTCCGGTGCCCTGGGGGTGGGCTCCTGGGGGGGCCCCCGGGGTGCGGGGCTTACCTCTGGGGTGGACTCCACCTCCAGGGCCTGCTGGGGCTCGTCAGCCGATGTATCAAGCGTGGCTGGAGGGGAGGCGGTGTGCCGGGGGCCCAGGATGTCCCTGAGCTCCCTGTAAAAGGGGCAAGTGACGGGGGCGGCCCCAGATTGGCCGGCTGCATCCCGGGCCCGAGCGTAACCCTGCTGCAGCTCCTTCACTTTACTGCGTACATGATCCGGAGTGTGGGCAGGGTGACCCCGGGCGGCCAGGCCCTCGGCCAGCCGAGCGAACACATCCGTTTTCTGCCTCTTGCTCCCCATTACCTGGAGCACCTCCTCCTCGCTCCAGAGCCCCAGCAGGTCCTGAAGCTCGGCCTCCGTCCAGGAGGGGCCCCGCTGCCGCTTCCCAGCCTGGCTGCCTGCCTGGGAGCCCTGGCTCCCCTTGGGGGGGGGTGCCTGGGGGTGCTTAGGGGGCTGGGGGGCAGCCATCGCAGCGCTGGGGGGTTGTTCTGGCTGCAGAACGGCGTGCAGGCTGGCCGCGTGGCTGGGCTGCCGCCTACACGCTCTCTCAGCTTCCTGCACGGGGAGGCAGGGGGGCAGGGAGCTTTAAGGGGCCTCTGCATGCGGCGACCATCGAGCTCAGGGGCTGGGCAGAGCATCTCTCAACCCCTCAGCTGATGGCCGCCATGGCGGACCCCGCTATTTCGATGTTGCAGGACGCGCAACGACTACACATTCCCTACTCTGACGTTGAACGTCGAAGTAGGGCGCTATTCCCATCTCCTGATGGGGGTAGCGACTTCAACGTCTCGCCGCCTTACGTCGATGTCAACTTCGAAATAGCGCCCAACACGTGTAGCCGTGGCGGGCGCTATTTCGAAGTTGGCGCTGCTACTTCGAAGTAGGTGACACGTGTAGACGCGGCCATGGATGTAGAAAAACTGCTTGAGCCTCAGCCCCTAATTTCTTGAGCCCTGGCACCGCTTTCATTACAAATTAAACGCTGTCTTTCAGCCCTCTGGGAAAAGCTTACTCCCTCCTCTTACAAAAATCTGTGTGTCCTCTTCCATGATACTCTTTATTCTTGGAGTGCTCTGCCCAAAGCTGTTCGCTCAGCTGCCTCTCTAGTCTCATTTAATTCCTTCCACAAGATTCACATCTGGCAACTCACCAACAAAAGTGAGTGTAGAAAAACAATGAAAAGAACAATCAAGATGCATTTACAAGCCTTACTCAGCTACCCCATCTCCTGCCTATTGCTTTTCATCTTTTCTCATCTCCATTTACTCTGCTGGTCTGCGTCACTCACTTTTGGCATGTAGAAATTGTGGCTTGTCTAAACTTCAAATGTGGTAGCTCAGTGTTTCCCAATTGGTGTTCCATGGGTCAGTAAGGGTTCCTAGGTCAGGGGTCAGCAACCGGTGGCTCCAGAGCTGTATGAGCCTTAAAGAGTCGTATGCAGCTCCAGACACTGCCGCTGCTGACTCCTCTGCAGCTCCCTGCCCTGCCGCCACTGGGAAGGAAGTCAGATGGGTCCTGCCTTGTCCTGCGTCGGGCCCTTGGGACTAGAGTTGGAGGAGAAGAGGTAGGTTCGTCTGCCATGTTGGATGAGGTATTTGGGCGGGTTTGGGGCTGAGAGGGGTTAAGCCTGGGGATGGGACGTGGGCCAGGTCTCAGGCTGAGATGCGTTAAAGGGTTGTTAGGGGTTCCACAAAATGCTTTTGAGTTTAAAAGGGTCCCATGGCCAAATAAAATTGGGAAACACTGCTGTAGCTGCACGGCTGTTCCACTGCACCGCTTCAGTATAAACAGTATCTATGCTGATGGAACTGGCCCGTCAACATGAGTAAGCTCCCTGAAAGGTAGTAGCTGAATCAACAGAAGAATTCATTCATTGCCTTAGTGTCATCTTCACTTAGGTTGGCTTACTTTTTCAAACCCCTAAGAGCTGTAGTTATATCAAACTAATTGGCGAATGTAGACCAGGCCTTAGGCTGATTTTCTTGTCTATGCAGATGCAGCTGACGAGATTATTTTTTCAAGTCTGTCAAATTCCATGGAGAGAAATCCATGCAGGGATCCACTCCACTGTCATGAAGTTGACATAGATGCTTCTAGGCCAGCTACAAGCCTCCCAACCTCAACATAAGGAGGCTGGGAGTGCAGCCACTCCTGCAACTGGAGAGCTTCCCCATGAGGCTGCAGCCCCGTTCTGGCACTCCATGGAATGGGGCAGCTAGGTTGCTGCACTTGCTTGGCAGCTGCAGCTGGGGAGCTGCCCCCCTGCCCCAGGGTCTCCCATATTTGGCCTAGGGAAATATTGTCACCCTGTCCTTAGCTTACCGTGCTTTTGTGTTTGCAGCATTTTCTGTAGGCCTGTGTAATTAGTCTAGGGATTACCAAAGGAAGCTACAAATGCTGAAGTACATTACTTATTTACCAATGCCACTGACAAGTTTTTAAACTACAACTTTTATGTGACTAGACATGTGCAATGGACACTTATCAATCTGTCATATTGCAGTCAGCTTAACTAAAAAACAAAAACCAAGCAGCGGGACAGGCCCATATAAAAGAGCTAAGATTGTAATTAGAATGGGGTAGAAACACTGCACATCGAAATTGAATCTGGACCTTTTCAGGAACAATTAAAAGAAAAATCAGAAGAGTTAAATAAATGTTGCCATTTGGGCTCACTATGGCCGTGTCTACACTATGGCCGTGTCTACATGCAAATGGCCATTTCGAAGTTTACTAATGAAGCGCTGAAATGCATATTCAGAGCTTCATTAGTATGCGGGCGGCAGCGGCGCTTCAAAATTGATGCGCCTTGCCGCCACGCGGCGCGTCCCGACGGGGCTCCTTTTCGAAAGGGCCCCGCCTACTTCGAAGTCCCCTTATTCCCATGAGCTCACGGGAATAAGGGGACTTCAAAGTAGGCGGCGTGCTTTCGAAAAGGAGCCCCGTCTGGACGCGCCGTGCGGCGACAAGGCGCGTCAATTTCGAAGCGCCGCTGCCGCCTGCATGCTAATGAAGCTCTGAATATGCATTTCAGCGCTTCATTAGTAAACTTCAAAATGGCCATTTGCATGGCCATTTCGAAGTTTGGGGCACGTGTAGACGTAGCCTATGTGAGTATGTCACATGAGCATCAATAACGCTAGGGCCTGTCTCTTGGAAGAAGGATCTGACAATGGAAATCCCAGCTGAGCGACTGATACAATTTATGGATATAGCTTGTGATATATAATTATAATGCTTTAGCTATCATTATTTGTCTCAGTGGCCTTGTTTAGAAGACAGTGCAGGCAGGGCCAGACATAAGGCAAGGAAGAGCAAAGGCCAGTCCACAGTCACAGCAAAAACCAAGCAAATGCCTGTTCTGAACATACGCAGCCCATCCTTCATGGTAGTGATTCATTCTTCCAGGCTCCAGCCACTTCCATGTTTACTAGATCAGTCACAATGTGTCCTTCATTTCCTTTTTTTTTTAAATGGGGCTTACAATGAAAAATAACAAGCCCCATATATTTATAAAATGTGTTAGTCACCAGAGACAGATAACACTTCTGGAACTGTTCCAGTCTCTTCGCACGGGGCACCATTTATTTCTCATCAAAGTGCCGGGAGAGCAATTAGGCCATAGATATATAATCACGCTCTACAATATTTTTACATGAATGTATTTTACACAGACATCTATCTTTTCTTATTGCTGGAAAAGGATCACATTGCTAGATATGTATATGGCCCCCATCCCTATAACGTCTGAGCACCTCAGACACATTAATGCATGTATCCTTACAACTCCCCCTGAGAGGTAGAGGAAGTATTGTAATTACAGCTGGGCAGGACACAGTTTTCCCACCCAGTGAAAATTTTTGACATTTCAAAATTTTTTCCCATCCCAAATTGCGACTGCAATGCTGACAGACTAGATGCAGCCCATGCCAAAGTCCCCATGTCTCCCATGAATACTGACAGCCGCAGAGCTGGAGTCTGTCTGGTTTGCTGGTGGGAAAATATTGATAGACTAGGCATTAGAAGTATAAGGAAGTGGGCAGCGTTTGGTCCTTTGGGATGAGGAATACTCTGAATAAACCCCTCTCCATACTACAGTTGAGGAAGCTGCCCATGGCTCCTCCAAGTGCAGGGCCTGGGACAACTGCCCCGAACCATCCTATGGATAGAGCAGCATTGGTAAGAGGCACAAGGAGCCTTGTGTTATCATCATGGCACTACTGGCTTGACAGCTAGGGATCTCTCTCTGTTGAAATTAACAGACCAGAAAATCTAGCCTACAGCACCTGCAGAGAAGTCTAAGGCCTGGTGTGCACTAGATAAATAGGTTGGTTTAAGTAAATTATCAGTATTGCATTTCTCTCCTACCATCAATACCCTACTCATATCTACATTGAACAAAGCCAGCTAGCTTTTGTCTAAAGCTTGGTCTACTCTAGGGAATTAAGTCAATTGCAGAGACACAATTCTAGTTATGGCAATTGCATAGCTAGAATTGACCTATCTGCAACATAGACTTACCTGGCCATCCTCACTAAGGGAGGTTGACTGGAGAAACTCTCCCATTGACCTCCCTTACTCCTCACGATATTGAGGAGTACAGGGGTTGACTGCTGTCCCCAATTAGTTCGATATTATGTGTCTCTATCAGGCATGGGAAATGGAACCCTGGAAGATCAACCCAGTCAGGGTCGTCTTCCTAGTAGTGTAGACATACCCTAAGATCCTACATCTATCAGATAATAAAAGAAGAAGGAGACTGCTGAATCTGGGCCTGTTCAAAAGGAGCAGAGCTCTGCATCATCATCATCATCCTGCTGTCGCCTGCAGCCTCAGTAGCTTTTTTTTGGACCCTGGCCACTACCTTCTGTACCATTGACTTGCTGGGTAGCCTTGGACAAGTCATTTAATCACATTATGTCTGCTCCCCATCTTCAGATGGGAATAATATTTTCCTACTTCACCTGGGTACTGAAATGCTTGGCTAATCATTAATTTATGTTTGTATAGTACTTGGAGATGTAAAGAGCTAGGTAAGTATTATGTATCATTATTTTTACAAAAGTTTCTCTCACACATATGCTGTCAACAGGGCTGTTTTCTGATGAAACCAGGCCGGGAAACCCATGCTGCTGCAGACTCATTCAGTTCATTTTTAATTTTTTATAATGTATAGCTATTTTTCTGTTGGCAACAGGTTTTCCATCTGAGCCATCCACTTGTTAGTGCTTGGCAACTGGTCAGCATTCCCATGTAAAGTCATCTTTTTTGTCTGCCAGTAATGCAATATTAACACATTTGTCTTGATATTTATCTGTTGGTATGTCTGTTAGAGTATATGAAGAAAACAAAACATAGGAGACAGCGGCAAAGGTACTTTTCTGCTATTCATTCAATATGGCACATTATACCCTCCCAGAATGCTGTATGTGAATGTTCCCTCACCAATTTTACATTACTGGCCATTTCTAATAGATTTCCTTAACGGTGACAGGATCTCAGAATTTCTTCTTACCCAGTCAAAATCAGCCATTGTCCCCTCCCTTCCTCCCTCCCTAATTATTTCTGCTGGCTTCAATGTGAAATGTAGGACTGGCTGAAGCATTTGGGAACAAATCCAAATCTCTAGTTTTCTAGCCTCTTGAACTTGAACATTTGGATTCCATTGCTCTCAGTCTGCTGTACCTAAGCCATCCTATTGCAATGCTGGGCAAGAAGTACAAAGAGGTTGGTTTAGGTTTAGTTCATTAAACATTGTGGTTAGTATTAAACACGGGCCAAAGATGGACATATTTATATGAATCATAGAGAAGTTTTTGGGTTACGATAAAATGAGACTCTAATTAAAACCAAACTTTTTTGCTTTTGCATGATTAAAACCCAACTAATGAGATTCAGCAAAGGCAGAAATCAGTTCTGGTTTTTCTCTTCTCTAATTAGGCCCTTATCCCAACGCTCTTTGGGTTGCCACACCTAAAAATGGCCAAGCCTGCACAGTGGCACTAATCGTGTACTAGCAGTGTTGTAGGAGCTGCATAGATCCCAGGATGTTAGAGAGACAAGGTGGCTGAAGCAACATTTTTATCTGGGCCAGCCAACTTCTGTTGGCGCGAGACACAAGCTTGCAAGTTACTCAGGGCTCTTCTGCACATCAGTACTTAAGAGGATAGCTGATTTTGTGCTTACTTTGGAAGCAAAACTCAGATCTAACCCAAAGAAGCAGACTCCCCATACTCACTTGGCTAGATTTGCAAAATGCGGAATGGATCACAGCTGCTGTAATTCTAAACACAAAAATAATATTGACACTCCCCCTCAATTTCTTTATTTCATTGTCAGGTTCAATCACATGACACTGAAAATCTTCCCAAAAAGAACTGTTAAGGCAGTGGATGGAGGACTAACAAAAGACAAACAGACCTTCAATTTATTAGTCACAAGCTGAGCAGACCAGTGGGCTGGAACTGAAAAGAAATTGCAGTTTTATCCAGATTGATGACTATATTGTAATATTGATCAGCAGCAGAGATTTCTGTAATGGGTTTAACAGATGTGGCCTCTCTTACACAGCACCTTGGAGTCTTCTAGCCTACAAGGGAATTGCAATTATCTACTGTTTTTCAAAAACCTCTGGCCTGCAATTGAGTTGTCACAGTCTCCCAGACACTGCTCCAGGCACTACAGATGGTACCGGCTGACACACTTGGGGCATATGATTATGAGCATGTGTAAGCCACATGATCTTGACTAGTTTCTGAATGCATGACAGTGTCTCAAAAAGCAATGCCTGTCAGGAAGAAATATAGGCTTTGTGAAGCGGAGGTATGACTGAGGGAGGAACATGAGGCAGGAAAGGGTTCAAGAGAGGACACATTTGAAAGAAATTGTTAGTATGAGGTACAGAAACTAATGATCAGTGTCTGCTAACAAAATTCTGTTTCCAACTTTCAATATCCCATATTTTATATGCCACTAGAGTTACTGTTGTTGAAAGTATTTTCTGTTTATTTGAATCCTTCATATATTAGATTATGCAAAGATCATTGTTTAAACCAAGAGTAGCTATAACAATAACTTTGAGGAACCTATTATAAATTATTTGTTTTCCAAGGGGATAATGGTTTTGTCCATCTGGTATGAAGAAAGCAACTGCAAATGTAAACTTGGAATTTACAATACTTTGCTTGCGTATAACACAGTTTGATAACAGTTGGCTTCATAAGCTTGACAATAACATATATCACTATTTGAAACTCACTGGAAATACAGTTGAGACTGTCTGGTGAGAAATACAAAATAAAACAATTGCTGTAGCCTACAGACATTTGGAAGAAGAAGTCCAGAGTAACTTGTGCTAGTAAGAAACTATTATTCAGTACTACATGCCTGCTGGCAGCTACCTGCAGCTACATAAAGTCAAGTAGAACACATAATTGGCAAAAATAACATATAATAAGGGCTACCTCTCTGTTACTATTCAACATGCACAGTCTGTTACTCTGTTTCACTTCACAAGCTATTGCAAGAAATTTTGAATGTATTTATTGTTTGTGATTATTCCCGCATTTCTTTGTAAATGTTTCTCCCTATTTGAACTTCAAGCATTTGATATTCAAAGTCCGTGATTCCTGCTGTGTTGGTTATTTAGACTGTAAGAATTTTGGAGCAGGGGGCTGTATTTTGTATGTTTGTACAATACCAAGGATAAGTGGTCCCTGCTTCTAACTCAGACATTTGGAAGATACTGTAATATAATTAAATACACTAGTTACATGCATCTTATAGCACTGATTTGTTTTCCATACTTGGGAGACTTATGACTGGAATTCTTCCCTCTCCCCCAACCCCCAAGTTTAAGCATTCAGGATTAAAATGCATTTATGCAAGTACTCACCCTAATAGAAGTAGTGCCTGTGGAAAGTGAGCATGAAAGGGTCAAAATCATGAGCAAATCTACCTTGAAATTTGAAGCCAAATGAATATTTGTGCACTTTTCCCCACTGTTCATTTAACGCTAGGGCTGAGCCAATGTGCTCTCTTCATTTCTTTGGCAATGGGTATGAGCAACTGCAAGTCCCAATGGAGTTTTCTGAAAAATCCAGTGGAGACAAGGGTTTCATTGTAAATTACAGGGTCCAAAATCTAGTCTATACCCGGTGAAATACCACTGAAATCAAGACAATTCCATGACTGGACACTAGTACAGAGTTCATTTGTTAGTAGAGGAATGGATGCAAGTTAAGGGGCAGAAAAAAAATCTGTAAAATAAATTAGGGAATCTGTTTTACAAAGTGGGTCTTTGCCCATGAAAGCTTATGCTCCAAAATAGCTGTTAGTCTATAAGGCGCCACAGGATTTCTTGTTGTTTTTGACAATATGGACTAATTTGGCTACCTCTGTGATACTTGTTTTACATTAGTGTCCTGTCACATTCCAGCTCTCTAGCTGAAACTGGCCTACCGACGGGGGCGGGGCAAAAGGAGAAAGCGCCCCTAGGTCCAGTGATTCTAAAGGGCCTAAGGCTTGGGCTACCACTTCTGCTACTGTGGCAGCAGGTCTTTAAATCACGGGTGGAGCGCTATGTGACACTCTGGGTAGCTCCGGATGCTGAGGGAGAGCACCAGTGTGGCATGCTTTGGACGGTGCTGAGGGCTGGCTGCCCTGCCCCCACTTCTTCCACCCGAGGCCCTGTCCCGTCTGGAATCCCCAAGCCCCCACACACCATGCTAAGGGGCCCAGTGAGGCTGTCGGCTCCTTTGGTCACGTGCGCAACCAATTGATGTGCCAAATCTATTCAGCTTACACTAGCTCCCATCAGCACTGAATTTCTCATCATTTCAAGCCTGGCACATAACTAGCTTCATTTACAACCCAGCTGAGCTTACAGCACAGCTGAACTTGGGCCTGTGTGCTGAAATTTCCTGAAACTATTGTCAAAAAACAGATTTCATAGTAAAAAAAAAAAAAAAATCTCAAAAATGGAATGAGGACTGGCTGTGTTGGGACACCACAATCTTCAGTCCCAATGTGTCTACACGAGCCCCTTCCTTTCAGAAGGGGCATGTTAATGAGCTGGTTTGAAAGATGTTAATGAGGTGCTACAATGAATATGCAGCACCTCATTAGCATAATGGCGGCTGCAGCAATTCGAAAGTGTGGCTTTTCGAATTGTGTGCCACCTGTGGAGACGGGACCATATGAAAGGACCCCCCCCAGTTTTCGAAAGCCCTTCTTCCTTGCTGGTGACTCTTCCTATCTGGTGTTAGGAAGAAGGGCTTTCGAAAACTGGGGGGGGTCCTTTTGGAAGGTCCCGTCTCCACAGGTGGTGCGTGATTCAAAAAGCCGCACTTTCAAATCTCCGCGGCCACCATTATGCTAATACAGTGCCTCAGTAGCATCTTTCGAAACCAATCATTAACATGGGCCTTCCGAAAGGAAGGGGCTCATGTAGACCCAGCCGTTGTGTGATTCTGTAATACTGGGCAGGAGAGAACTGACAGGAAGGACTCAGAAGCTGGAATGCAATTGAGATTTTGAACTGAAAAATTTTGTGTATAAACATGAATTCTTGGGAAACCATATTTCAAGACACCATTGGGCCTTCAAAATTAAAACACAGAAGCTAATGGCCAGTAAGGAAGCTCGATATCAGGGCAAGTCTGTGTTTGAAAGTAGCACTCCCTAAAAACAGCAGCCAGTTGATCAAACTACCACAGTAACCTAAACAATTAGCTGGTGTCCTCAAGGTACTGTTTGTTTTGAGATTTGCATTTGTGCCTGATAAGATGACATCATTTCTCCTTCAGAAATGGGTTGCCCTGAAAGGCATTGATTACTGTTTGTTACTAAACAGGGTTGTGTCGACAGCACAAGAGCTTCCTGTGAAATGATAGACCTCCAAAAACATCTCTTAAAAGTGGCTGGCCAATCATTTGAATGCTGTTTAATCCTTGCTCTTGTAGAATTCATTCAGGGCGTGATGATCTCAATAGCTATGTTCATTGGTAGGCTGGATTTCTGTTCAAGGGGCAAAGGAAGACAGTGGACAGGAGCCATAATGAAGTAAATTTCTACTTTGACAAGGAACAGCCTTAACTGTTTTGCTGTCCAGAATGGAAAAGTTTCTTGGCTCCTCCCCAGCAACCAGCCTAACTACCTTCAGCTGAATGGTTCTGTCTCAGAACAGTAGTAAATGGGTTTGTAGCCAAAAGGGGTGAACAAGTTCAAGAAAGCTTAAGAACCACTTCCACCTTCTCAAATGTTTTTTATCCCAAATGCAAAGTGAACTTTTATAGGGGTTTTAAAGTGTTTATCAAATATTTTCTCCCAGTGCTCTTCATTTTTGTGTCTCTGCTTTTCCATGCTTGACTTAGGACCAGAAGTGGTTGTATTAGAATACCCTGAGAAAGGCTGTTGCTTTTGCTATTTTTGAAATGATGATATACAGAAAAACCACTTATCACAAGAATTCCAGCCCTTTTTTGCAGAGACAATTTTGGGTGCCCTTCTCAAGATGAGCAAAGTTTCTCTGAGTGGGCCCAGCCTTAGCGCAAGGCATGCAAGGCCATTGTATTGCTTGCCTTGGGCCCCATTCCTTCAGGGCCATGCCCTCTAATTGATTATAGCATCCACCACCCATTGGCCAGGCCCCTCTGGGCAACTCTGCTTCTGAGGCTCAGATATCTCTTAATTGCCTCTTTTTGGGTCTTGATCCAGTTGTACTGTCTTTCTCATATTATCAATCGTTGCAAGGATGGGCCCATGGCCTTCCTTGCTGTCCTTGAACATTTCTCATTTACTAAATCCCCCAAATATTGGTAGTTTGGATTAAAAGGAACCAAGACCTAAATTATTCCTGGCTGCAAAGCCTTAAAAGTCCAGGTTTTGCAAACCTTAACTACTTTGGTATGCTCACACATTGTACAGAGGGGATAAAACTGCATCTTACCTGAGCTACCTTGAACCTTGGTGAGTCACATAAAATGGAATCCAGGGCTGAACTTTCCCTGGTTTTGTGGTTTGATTTTAAGAAACTAAAACCTGGTGTCCTCAGCCCATGTAGCGATTCAGGCAAGGGTTGGTGAACTGTTTCTTTTCTTTTTAATGAGACAAAAATAATACCATTGAAGCCATATTAATGTGAGGGAATCTCCATGTGAAAGTGCAGAGGTAATGTGAGAAAGGCAGAATTTAATTCTTTGAGTTAATAGTTTGAGTTAGGTCAGCATGTGGATTATCCACCTCCTACACTTGCACTTTGTGTTCATGTGGAAAACACCTAGCGATCAGCTGTGTGTGTGTGTGCGCATCTATTTGAATTCTGCTACAGAATATCAATTTTAAGTGATTTTTTCTAGCTGGATAATTTGTCCACATCTGCCTACGGAGCTAACCCTGCCCTGTGATAGGATTTTGAGGAGAAACATGCATAGCCCCATGTCTCCCACAAACCTACTTAGCCTTAGTTCCTTCACGCCAAAACAGAACAGTTTGATTAAGTGCAGAGTCATAAATCATGGTGCATGTGCATATGAAACTCGAGTCTTCACTTCCATGTTTTGATATATTTTATTGTACTGTCCAAACCTGACATGGCTAAATCACAGCAGGAGGGCCAAAGAGCAAGGTCTCCATTTTCATACTTAATGTGGTGGACTTAAATCTCAGCATGAGGCTGGTGAAGTCAGCTCCTATCTGTGGGAATTTAATGCTTATTTTTGATTGATATTGCAGATCTTGGAATAACAGCAGTTCTGCTACAAAAACACTATTCTACAAGAATTGTTTCTGTAGGTGGCAATTAAGCAATGAGCCTCATTGTCCTGCAATGAAAAAGAAAGCATTGCAAAATCTTCAGAGGGTTTTAGTATAATACACGCTGTGAGGTTAGCAACATTGCTGCCCTGAGGCAGTATTACTGAAAGAGTTCTTCAGACCCCAGAGCCAATGGGGGTTTGACTCAAACAGAAGACTGCACAGAATTGGAAGACCCAGAAAAATGGAAAGTCAAAGCTTCCACTGGAAATGAGCCTAGAATGAAATCTTCAATCAAAATATAAACATAATGTTTTTCTTTTAAAGTGCTTCATCAGCAATTCCACTCTCCAATGGGGAGATGCTTCTTAGAGGGGGGAAAAAAAGAATAAAAAACCTTAGGTATAGGTTTTTACTGTCCTGCACATTTCTAAGGCTCTGATTCTGCAATGGCCTCAGCAGCTGCAGGGCTTCACTCGTGGAGAAGCCCACTGCAGGATTAGGTATTAACAGAATGTATAGAATCTAAGGCTCTGTGTAGAACAGAGCTGTGAATGGCTACGTCTACACGTGAAGCCAACATCGAAATAGCTTATTTCGATGAGTAACGTCTACACGTCCTCCAGGGCTGGCAACGTCGATGTTCAACTTCGACGTTGCGCGGCACCACATCGAAATAGGCGCTGCGAGGGAACGTCTACACGCCAAAGTAGCACACATCGAAATAAGGGTGCCAGGCACAGCTGCAGACAGGGTCACAGGGCGGACTCAACAGCAAGCCGCTCCCTTAAAGGGCCCCTCCCAGACACAGTTGCACTAAACAACACAAGATACACAGAGCCGACAACTGGTTGCAGACCCTGTGCCTGCAGCATGGATCCCCAGCTGCCGCAGCAGCAGCCAGAAGCCCTGGGCTAAGGGCTGCTGCCCACGGTGACCATAGAGCCCCGCAGGGGCTGGAGAGAGAGCATCTCTCAACCCCTCAGCTGATGGCCGCCATGGAGGACCCCGCTATTTCGAAGTTGCAGGACGCGCAACGACTACACGGTCCCTACTTCGACGTTGAACGTCGAAGTAGGGCGCTATTCCTATCCCCTCATGGGGTTAGCGACTTCGACGTCTCGCCGCCTAACGTCGAAGTTAACTTCGAAATAGCGCCCGGCGCGTGTAGCCGTGACGGGCACTATTTCGAAGTTAGTGCCGCTACTTCAAAGTAGCGTGCACGTGTAGACACGGCTAATATGTGATATTTACACTATTTTTTGTTACTCGGTTTTATCTGTGCAAACAAGGGGCTAGATTCTAAGGTGCATGTTTAATCCTCACTTGGCAAAATCTCCTTAAGTGGGGACTGAGTAAAGGCTCTTAAAGACAGAAGAGCAAACTGAGCCTGAGTGCTATTTCTGTTTGAAGAAAGCTGTCAAGTACCCCCATATACACTTCCTATAAATCTATCATCAATTATTTGCAATTAATGAACACATATCCTGCTAAATCAAAGAGACATTTAGGAATATGTGACACCCATAGGAGGATTAATCTAAAGAGACTAGAAGGTGCTCGATAGCCTTTTGCAATGGCTGATAAGCCCACACTGATAGTTTCTTCTAGAAATGCAATGGGTCTGTTTTGGGTCTCATTGCATGACTGTTTTGGCATTGTATGCCTGCTCAAAAATTCGTATAACTCAAGATTTGGAAGAAACGAAAACATTCCTTGTCTTGATTGTATTGTTTCAGATGAGCTCAGATGAGTTTAGCTCTGAATGAGAAGTTGTTATTATGGCCCTTCCCTGGGGAGTATTCTTACCCACACGAGAGGCTCTGAGGACAGCCATTGTTTAGCTAAGGCGGGAAAGCCTGTGTTCCAGTACAGCTTGTTCATTGAAAAGAGAAATATTTGCCCTTCTAGCTATTGCTCTTCCCTTTTTATAGCCACAGTGAGATGAGTGAGCAGGGCCATGGACAGCTAAGAAGGACAAAACGAACAAAAGAAAGAAACCAGTGGAACAGTTTGTGGGAGGACTTGTAATAGCTTTTGTTCTCAGCCTGCTAGCTCTCTAGCCTGCCCTACTTTATGGAAGAAGGGGAGAGAAGAGAAGGAGATTGTGAGAGGGCACAAGTCACCTGCTGTGTCTTAATTTGATCCACTGTTTCAGTCGGTGGAAACTGCCTGGCCTGCTGAGAGAGAAGAATTCTCAGCTTGGACAATGAGCCCCAGCACTTACTCTTGTGGGAAGTTTAAGTAAACTCGCCTGCTGTGGGCTGGCCAGTATTTTCCAGTTCTTAAGATGCCCTGTTGAATCCCATCTGTATTGCAGCTACTTTGATGAGTTCCCCAGGAGATGCCTCTGCACCTTTGTCTAGTTAATCAATTAGCTAGTTCTGAGAACCAGCAGGGGAAAGATTGCCTGGGGACTATGAATTTACCTCTTGTAGGATTTAAACTTGCTGAAACTTCATCCCAAGACCTATTTTAGACTGTGTTTGCTTGCCGTTGCAATTCTGTTTGGACCCCTGTGGTTGTCTCAGACTGATTTCCATCTTAACCAGCAGCCATCTGGGCCTAAAGAACAGCAGATCTGTTAACTGCGCATGCAAGTTCTAGTGAGTCAGACCTGCTCATATTCTGAGGCAACTGTGGGAATGGCCAGGCAGGAGTGTGGGAACTATTTGATTTGTACATTTATTTTCTGTTTCCTTTATAAAGTATTTCCTTCCTCTCTTTTGTGACTGTCTCCAAGAAACTGCTCTCTACAGTGCCAAAAAACAAAGAATTCTTATTTTTCGTATCCTGACCTAACCCTTAGAACAATGTGTACAGTACACACTGAACCTACTCCTGGAGACAAGGTGACATCCATTGTATATGTACCACCAGGACAGCTGCAGGATTATGCTTTGAGACTGCTAACTGATTACACGGTATCCAAAATCCAGTTGCTGTTAAACAAATGACACCCTCAGGCAGGCCAATTTACAAAGACAGAGCTCTTAGACAACCTGTTACTGCCTCAGAGTTGGGACAAGGGGGTCACATTACATTTTTCTTATTTGCCTCCCAAGTCCGTCACCAGGTTAATGGACAGGCACTACCGTCCTGTGTCAAGACCCCAGCTCCTGGATCACATAATGAGGAGTTGCTAAGTCTTGTGGCTGTGAAGAAAAGTTAGAAATGTGACCTGGATGTAATTGATGCAGCAGTGTCTTAAAAACTAGCTCTGAGTGGTATGAATTGCCACTTTCATCTCAATGTGGTGTGAACTCCAAGACCCAGCAGATTGGGGTCTTTGCTAACACCATTCCAACAGAAGACTGGTTGGAGAAGATTGCAGCAGCACACCCATCCTCTCAAGCAGAGGTACCGCAGCTGCTACAATAAGTACTGAAGGCTCCTCTACTGTGTTCCCATTTTTCTGACAGGAGAAGGGAAATCTGCTGCCAGCCCTGCTTACCTGGAGGAAAACCCCAGCTACTCAGCGGCGAAGCATGGTACGATACATGTTTCTGTGCTTGTCTCTTTGAGATGGGAGATGGTTCCTCTGTGCTGGCTCCCCACAAATGGTTGTGAGGCCAGAATGGGGGGTGTCTTGGAAATGAAGCCAGAGGGAACTTCATGTCATGGTGTATATGATGCTTCTCACGGGTGCTAGGTCTGTGAGGCACTTTATTACCACCTCATCATCATCATCATCATCAATAACTGTGGGCTCAGTGTCCATTGGTGTCTGATGCCTCTCTCAGTATTTTCTTCCATCATTCCCTGGCCAGTGCGGAGTGGCTTAGTTTCTGTGGACTAGCTCCGCACCAATCTACTATATCATCTATCCATTCTCGGTGGGGTCTGCCTCTTCTATTCGAGCCGTCCATTACGCTGAATACCAGGGTCTTGATTTTTCGTTCGTCGTTCATTCTGCAAATATGCCCAAATAGTTGTAGCTTCTGTTTTATAACCTTCTGCAGCAGGTTCTCTTTTGGCTGTATCTTCCTATATAATTCCTCATTGGTGACCTTCTGCATCCATCCTATTCTCAGAATCTTGCTATAACAACTCCTTTCGAACGCCAATATTCTTCTTTTCGAATCTTTTGTTATCACTCATGTCTCACATCTGTACAACACGCTGCTGAATACACACATTTTCAAGACACTCAGCTTCGTTCTTAAGCTAATTGCTTTGCTTTTCCAGATCTTATCCATCGCTATTCTAGTCGCTGTTTCCTTCCTACAGTCTAGATCATATGTTATGTTGCTCCCCGGATATATGAACTTCTCTACATTTTCTAGTTCAATACCATACACACTGATCTTCCTTCCTATTTCCTTATCTCCAAATACCATTGGTTTTGTTTTATTGATGTTCGTAATCAGTCCGTACCACTTCCCTTCTTTGTTTAATAGCTGCACAGTTTTCGCTAGCTTCTTCTCATCTTCCTCAATGATAACTATATCATCCGCAAACCTCAAGTTGTTAATTCTTTTCCCATGCACAGATATCCCTTCTACCTCTTCCTTGATCTTGTTCAGTGCTCTCTCCAGATGTGCGATGACGATACTTGGCAATATTGGATCTCCTTGTCTTGTACCTCTACTTGTTTTAAACCAATTTCCCAACTCCCTGCATGTTCTCACCACTGCCTCCGTGTTATCATTAATATCCTTCAACAACTGTATCAGTCTGCTATCCACTTCGTATGACTCCAAGACCGCCCAAGTCACTTTCTGATTGATACTGTCAAATGCCTTTTGAAAATCAATGAAGCAAGTGTGTACATTCTTGTTCTTTCCTCGAGCTTTCTCTGCTATCGGTCTTAGTGCCAATATCTGCTCTATGGTACTTCTGTCTTTTCTGAATCACGCTTGCTCGTCTGCTAGATGTTCTTCTGTCTGCGATCTTAGTCTCTCAGTCAGTATCATCATCAGCACCTTACCTAGATAGCTCATTAGGGCAATTGTTTTGTAGTTCTTGCACTCCAACGTACTTCCTTTCTTAGGTATTGTCACTAGCACAGATCGTGTCCATTCCTTAGGTGTCTTCCCTTCTTTCCATGCTATATTACATAATTGATGTATTTCCTGAATCATGCTTTCTCCTCCGTACTTGATCATCTCTCCCGTGTTCTTATCATTTCCAGGACTCTTGAGCTGCGTCTACACGTGCACGCTACTTCGAAGTAGCGGCACTAACTTCGAAATAGCGCCCATCGCGGCTACACGCGTCGGGCGCTATTTCGAAGTTAACTTCGATGTTAGGCGGCGAGACGTCGAAGTTGCTAACCTCATGAGGGGATCAGAATAGCACCCTACTTCGACGTTCAACGTCGAAGTAGGGACTGTGTAGACGATCCGCGTCCCGCAACGTCGAAATTGCCGGGTCCTCCATGGTGGCCATCAGCTGGGGGGTTGAGAGATGCTCTCTCTCCAGCCCCTGCGGGGCTCTATGGTCACCGTGGGCAGCAGCCCTTAGCCCAGGGCTTCTGGCTGCTGCTGCGGCAGCTGGGGATCCATGCTGCAGGCACAGGGTCTGCAACCAGTTGTCGACTCTGTGTATCTTGTGTTGTTTAGTGCAACTGTGTCTGGGAGGGGCCCTTTAAGGGAGCGGCTTGCTGTTGAGTCCACCCTGTGACTCTGTCTGCAGCTGTGCCTGGCACCCTTATTTCGATGTGTGCTACTTTGGCGTGTAGACGTTCCCTCGCAGCGCCTATTTCGATGTGGTGCCGCGCAACGTCGAAGTTGAACATCGACGTTGCCAGCCCTGGAGGACGTGTAGACGTTATTCATCGAAATAGCCTATTTCGATGTTGCTACATCGAAATAAGCTACTTCGATGTTGGCTTCACGTGTAGACGTAGCCTTGTTGTTCTTTAGTCATTTTACTGCTTTTTCTACTTCCTCCTTCGAAATATCAGTCTCACTCTTGATGCTTGGTGGAGATCTCTCTTTCAGTTCTTCAATCAGTCTCTCTGAGACACTCGGGTCCAACTGTGCTTTGTATAGATCAGTTCAATATCTCATCCATCGCTGCACAGTCTTCTCCCTGTTCATGAGAACTTCTTCGTTCTCATCTTTGATCGCCATCTGCTTCGGTTGCCATTTCCCATTAATATTCCTAATTGTCTTATACACCTCCCTGGTCTTACATTCGCTGTAATATCTCTCTATATCTTTACATTGCTCCTCTAACCATTTCTCCTTATCCTTTCTGGCTGCTTTCCTTACCTCATTGCATTTCACCCTCTATTGCTGCTCTGCCATCTCAGAAACATCTCTTCTGATCTTCAATGCTCTTTTCTCTTGAACCAACTTCAGTGTCTCCTGGGTAATCCACTTCTTACTGATCTTTTCTTCTTCTGGAACAGTCTGCTCAATTGCCTCTTCTATAGCGATGGCTATCCCTGCAACTCTCTTATCTAGGTCTTTCTCTGTGATGATATTCTTAATCTTCTCTTCAAGTGCTGCTCCCCAGTAAGTCTTGCCTAAACAAGCTGGGTGTTAGTTCCCTAACATTGTCAGCCACTCAAACACTCTCCTTCAAACTGCACTCATCCCTCCTTAAATAAGTACTTTATTTATGAGTACTTGCTTAAACAAGGGACACATACACCTACCCTAGTTCACTCTATGAGTGAACTCCCCCCACTAATTCGAGCCTTACCCCCACTCCCTGCAGCTCCAACCCCTGCAGTCTGACCACCCCCGCCAGCCCCAACTCGTTGCAGCCAGACCCCCTGCTGGCCCCACAGCCTGACCCCGCCCCCATAGCCCCGCAGCCTCAAACTGCGGCAGCCTGACTCCCCTGCTGGCCCTGTGGCCAGATGCCCCCGCTGCTTGACTCCCCCGCCCCCACAGTCCCAAACTGCAGCAGCCAGACCCCGTTACCGGCCCCACAGCCTGAACCCCCTGCCGCCTGACCCCCCCTGCGAGTCCCGCAGCCTGGTGCCTCTGCCACCTCTACCCCTTGCAGGTCTGCAGCCTGACTCCCGCCGGTGCTGTGGCCCCAAACCGCAGCAGCCAGACCCCCTTACTGGCCCGCAGCCAGACCTCCTCTGCCACCTGACCCCCCATGACCCCGCAGCCTGACACCCCCCACCTGCCCCACAGCCTCAAACCGTGGCAACTTGAACCTCCCAAACCACCACCAGATTTTAACCCTCCCTCCCACTCACAGCCCCAAACTACCCCAAGCCTTTAACTCTCTCCAACCCAAGGTTCGCTCACCTGCTGCCACTCCTTCCCCAAGTTAGGAGCCCTAGGAACTAATCAGAGACTTTTACATGTAATTTAATAGGAATTTAGTGTCCCTCTTATGAGTTTTTGCCTACAAGCAGAAAGTTGGGAACCAATTGTGCTCGTATAGCGAGGGATCAGTGTACACCTGTCCTGTCTTTATCGTGCAGGTTGACAACAGATGCACCCCAGCCTCAGCATTACTTCCACGTGTCCACCTAGGATATACAGCCTCTGACCACGGGATACATACAGAAATCTCAGCTCTTCTGATCCCAGAGGAAGTGTACCCCGGTTTACCTGTTTTACATGAGCTGCTGTATTTCACAGAGCACTTGCATTCAATTATAAAACAGAAGAAAATTAATTTAACAGAAAAGATTCAAATAAAGACCAATCTGAGATATGAAAACAAATGGTTACATGCAAAAGAACATCACAACTCACTTTCTAGAGCCTAAACTAAGCTAATAAGGCATTCCCTGATCTCCTGCAAGAGAACTTACCCTAAGGGGTTTCCCCAGTATTGTCAACTAGTTTGGCCAATACCCCTCACAAGATCAAGCCCACTACCAGTCCACCATCAAAGAAGTGGTGGCCAGTCTTTATGCACCATCATATATGCCTGCACCAGAACAGACGGTTGATATTCATGTTAAAATCATGCCCCCCTTAGCTGTTTAGCACTTCCTGTTAATTTCTTCTGATATCTCCACCAGCTGTTCATTAGCATGTGACAGAATACTAGTAGACACCTGGGTTACAGCTGAGTTGGTCCCAGTATATTAGAGAGAGAAGTTGGGCGAGGCGAATATTGTTTGTTAGGCCAACATTTGTTGGTGACAGAGACAAGCTGAAATACGTGTGTCTCAGACTCCCAACACACAGGCCATCTGCAGCCAGATAATTTTTGCAATTTGATCCTGGAATCCTGGTGGCCCAGCATGTGTGTGTCCCCCTGTTCCCATTGCCCTGCCCCTCCCCTCCCCTACATTGCACCCATTCTTCTGAGGGTGCGGCCTTGGGAATTACATGGCCTGGTGTGGGGTGGCAGCAAAGGTCAGGGCCCCTCACACTCCCAGTGGTGGACCAACTGTGTATTCTTCACTTCCTGGCAGCTCCCACCACCATGGGTAGTGCAGAGGGGCCTGACCCCTGCTGCAGCCCCATGCCTGGCCCCAGCCCCTGCCCCATAGTTCCTGAGGCTGCACCCCTCGGAGGAATGGGTACAGTGGGTGGGAAGAGGTTTAGGGTGACCATCCATCCCGTAATGGGTGGAATGGTCCCATATTTGGAATGCCTTACTTTTTAAAAAGGGACTAATTGTCCTGTATTTGGGCCTTCCCCTTCCCCTGCCACCTTTTCTGCCAGCAGCTGGCAGGAGTCACTTCCCTGAGCCTTGGGGAAGTGGGGGAGTGTGGGCAGCTGCTGCATCCCCAGGGCTTGGGGAGCATTGGGGGCTGCCGCTTTCTCAGGATCCCGGGAAGCACCATATTTGGGACAAGGAGATATGGTCGCCCTAGAGAGCGTGGGGTAGTGGGGAGAAAGGGCTGGGTCTGAGAGTCAGAGATGAACACTGCCGCCCACCCCCCTCAGGCTGCTGGGACTCCCAGGCTTGATTACAAAAATGCTCCAGCTATAGGTGACTCTTGGGTCATGAGCTGGAGACCCTTGCTCTAATGCTTGTCTCATCAACCAAAATTGATCCAATAAAACATACCGCCTCATTCCTTTTCTGTGGTCCGGGAGCAATTTTTAAAATGGGTATCTTGAAGACTGAAACCATATATTTTGGGTTGCTATTACCACTTCAAGTAGTACCAGTATCCATGCCCACCTTACCTTTCTAATAGACTTCTATTGTATGATGTGAGATACAGTTGTTTGTCCTGGAGATTAGTGTATTCTGTCTACTCTATGGATGAGTTTTTCTCAAGAAACACTCCCTTTGAGTGACCAGCTTTTAACTACAGACATAAAGCATGTAATTTTTAGTATAGATACATCCATTCTCACATATTTTACGTACAGGTATCTCACAGTGATTATGGTAAGTGCGAGACAAGCTTTCATTAGAGACCTTACACAATATCCTTCTGGTGAACCCAGGAGATCCTTATACCCCATAGCTGCGTCTACACGTGCACGCTACTTCGAAGTAGCGGCACTAACTTCGAAATAGCGCCCGTCGCGGCTACACGCGTCGGGCGCTATTTCAAAGTTAACTTCGACGTTAGGCGGCGAGATGTCGAAGTCGCTAACCTCATGAGGAGATAGGAATAGCGCCCTACTTCGACGTTCAACGTCGAAGTAGGGACCGTGTAGACGATCCGCGTCCTGCAACGTCGAAATTGCTGGGTCCTCCATGGTAGCCATCAGCTGGGGGGTTGAGAGATGCTCTCTCTCCAGCCCCTGCGGGGCTCTATGGTCACCGTGGGCAGCAGCCCTTAGCCCAGGGCTTCTGGCTGCTGCTGTGGCAGCTGGGGATCTATGCTGCAGGCACAGGGTCTGCAACCAGTTGTCAGCTCTGTGTATCTTGTGTTGTTTAGTGCAACTGTGTCTGGGAGGGGCCCTTTAAGGGAGCGGCTGGCTGTTGAGTCCGCCCTGTGACCCTGTCTGCAGCTGTGCCTGGCATCCCTATTTCGATGTGTGCTACTTTGACGTGTAGACGTTCCCTCGCTGCGCCTATTTCGATGTTGGGCTGAGCAACGTCGAAGTTGAACATCGACGTTGCCGGCCCTGGAGGACGTGTAGACGTTATTCTTCGATGTTGGCTGCACGTGTAGACGTAGCCCATATATCCTAAGGCTCTTGGCCTGGTGGCATCAAGAGGTTCTAGGTTACGTTGTACCTAAGGTTCCAGATTGCTTTGATTCAACCTTCCTCTAGTTTCTTTCATACTGTGGGCCAGATTCTTGCCTGAGCCAAGAGATGAGATGCAATCAGAGAGCTGGTTATGCTATCTGATTCTTAAGTTTTCCCATTCCCAATGTACATTGGAGCACCCTAGCATGCCACTGTAGCATTGCCACTGTGGAAATGGTTGGTTGAGGATCCAGTTCTAGCCTACTTGAGAGGAAATTCTGAACCCAGCAGTTGTACTTAGACTGTGATGCATTTGTGCTGCTCATAGTGCAAGGGGCTGGAAATGGGGCAGATAATCCTGTCCCATGAGTTTAATTCTGCTGCCATTCCCTGTGTGGAGTGGCTACATAATCAGGACTTATACCAAATAAGAACATTTAACAGCAGTAGACAGTGGTGAAATGCTGAAAAAATGTTATATTGCTTAGAAGTACATTAGTAAGGGGTGAGAAGAACTAAGTAGCAGAGGGAAATAACAGAGCAAGTGTGTCAGGGACCAGGATGCAAGCACTCTGATCTAATAGAGCAAAAAACCAGGCATGCACAAAGAGAGACCACAGTTGGCAATTTACACACTGGGTGAGTATTAACCTGTTACTGCTGCTGAGTTTAAATGCAGAGCTGTTACCTCCTTGCCACCAATCAGGAAACCAGTCAATCAGGTGATTCTTCTTCAGCCCATCTGGCCCAATGAAGCAACTTGAGGACTCATCCAGCTAGCCCAGGCTCAGCTGAAGCAATTCAAGTGCATAGTTCCTGACAAAGCAGTGACATTCATATTCTATTTGGGTCTGATTGCACCTAATAGCTGCTGCGCTGTAAGCGGTCAGCATTAAATGGAGCTGACGTAACCACTGCTTCCTCTTTAAATACTGACTCAGGGTCTGGTTTATGAAGATGGAGCTCTGGTTAAAGTACATTGTGGTCCTTGACTACAGCTACTAAAACTACTTGAGGTTAGGAATACTTTTACTCAGTGTGTTCTCAGGTTCCTCAGAAGAGATAGGGCTGCTTAGGATGGGATACTAAAGAAACTTCCTGACTTACCTGATCTATTGGAATATACAGACATATATCTTTGAATTTTCCTCTAGTTCACTGTGCTTCCTATTGGCCTATGTTGTTGCCACAGCTCCTTAGGACTGGTGTAGAATTTGCGATCTACCTTTCTCTGACCTTATCTAGTCCCTAAATATGCTGATTAGCTCACGTTCAAACTCCTTCAAGAACTGGGGAGGAAGCTGAAAAGAACTTATTTTTTTACATGTGTGTTAGGGGCGAGGGAGCTTCCTGTGATGAATTCAGAACAGGAACAGTGTCGCCCCTGCACAGGCTTCACAATTCCAATTTTTCTTCATTATCACATAGGAGAATTGGAGCAAGATTTGCTCTATGACGCTAGTGCAGCTGGTTTAAGAGGATAGTAGAATGGACAAAATGATAGTGATGAGTGAACCTCAAAGAGTTCTGTTTGGGTTGGATAAATAAATGTTTGGAGACTTTTCTGAAAAGTACCTAAATTATACTCCTCTCCTGAAAATATGAAAACTATGCTGGAAAAAAAAAATCTCATGCATGTGGACCCAGATCCTCCTGTGGAAGTTAGAAGTCTAAAATACCTTGAAGGGCTTGGGCCATCGGCCCTTTTTTCAGTAAAGCTTCTGTTAGAGCTAGAAATACCTGCAGAAAATCCTTTGTGTCAATATTTATTTCCATTCACAGCCACAACCAGGAAGTGCAGGAATGAATACAATTTTAAATATAAGACGGGAAAAGGATAAGCGAGGTTTTGATAAACCTTGCAAAAGCTTTGTCTGGGGTTCCAGGTGGAAGTTTTCATTCCTCCTACCTTAGCCCAGTGAGTCACTTAAGCATTATGATGATCCAGGGAATCTGTCCTTGTTTAGCTTATGATTCCTGATTGTTGTTAGGAAGTTATTGTTATCTCATGGAATGTCTCTAAGGGCAAGCAGTAGGATCCTACTTTTGTTGACTGGGGCTGTAGTCCATTCCTAGAAGATCAGGAACGGTAGAGGAGAGTTGTCACCTTAATGACTGTGCTCTGAAAGAATGATGGAAGTGGCACCTGAGAGGCCAATTTAACCTAGTTTCTTTGCAAAGAGCCTGGTGAAATGGAGAGTGGAAAATCAGCCAGAGCAGAACTAAGCAACCAGGTGTTAGCAGGGGAACATATACAATGGAGAAACTCGGAGAGCCACACACAGGACTCTTTGGGTGGGAGAGAGGAAGAGACAGGTATGCTTTTGTAGCAAGGATCCAGTTTATGTGCAGGCCATGTTAGAGAGAGTTTGCTGATCTGAAGAGGAAAAGAGTCCCCATTTAAAAAAGAAAGAAAGAAGCTATGAACTTCAGGGGAAGGATCCTAGGCAGCTGAGACAACTTATTCAGACAAAAAAAAAAAAAAAAAAAGCTCTCCAGAATGGTAAGGAAATTGAGGTAGTGAAATGCATATACATGTGTTTGTTATTTTTTCTAGATCTAAGTATTCCTACTGTTACCCCATAGAAAGTAAGTTGGGTTTCAAATCGTGTGCAAGGTATGTATGTCTGGCTTTCACTGTCACTTGCCCCAGAGTGTTAAAACTGTAAGCCTAGAGTGTCTACAGAGGTGGCATGCTGGCAGAGAGGGAGTGTTTGAGCTGCGGAGTAGTGTGAGCTATCAGCGCTGGTAACAAAAGCTAATGGAGAGCAGCAGGGTCTCAGCTGTCAGAAGCAGGGTGCTGGACAAAGGATCTGAATCCTGGGAGCGTGCATAAAGATGGCTAGCTAGGGGCAGAACTTGGACTATGTCTTCAGGAAACTTAAAGCATTTGGACCCAGTGAGGTAGACCCCAAACAACTTGGAGAGTGTTCAGCCAGAGTAGCTGCTGAGCTCCTGCTGAGTGCACGACAAGCATGTATCTGCCAAAAGAAGAGTTGAAAGGCCAAAGCTTTTCATCGCCTCTGTCAAATCTAACCTGCAAAAGTCCTTGTCTTTTATCAATTTCTTTTGCACTTTGGTGCTTACACTTCCTAACCGTCAGAGGGGTTAAGCACCGGAAGGATAGAGGGATGTTGTAGAATCTCCGTCACTGGAGATATTTAAGAACAGGCTGGTTAGACGCCTATCAGAGATAAGCTAGATGGTGGCTAGTCCTGCCATGAGTGCAGGGGACTAGACTTGATGACCCCTGGAGGTCCCTTCCAGTTCTAGTATTCTGTGGTTCTACAGTTACTCTCACAGAGAAGTGCTCATATTTGACCTTAGTCTAATCTAAGGTAACTAGGTGCCCAGGTTTCAGCCAGAACACCTGGTCAACAAGGGATCCTTGTCAGCACCACTGGCTGGGCCACTGACTCTCCAGTTAGCAGTGGGGAGTATCAGAGCTGAGAAGCTCCCTGCTAGCTTCTGCACTGCAGGGCTCCTGGAAGCAATGGCATGTTCTCCTCCAGCTTCTATATGTAGGGGCAGCCAGAGGACTCCACATGCTGCCTCCACTCCAACACAGCTCCCACAGCTTCCACTGGCCAGCAGCCACAGCCAGTGGAAACTGCAGAGATGGCATCTGCAGACGGGGCAGTGGGCAGATCCAACTGGACATGTATCTGTGTAAGACCCAGACGGGGGATGTGCTGTTGCTTCCAGGAGCTGTTTGAGGTAAGTATCACCCAGAGCCTGTACCTGTGACTCCCTCATAGGCCCTGAATCCCTGTCCCAGTCCCGACTCCACTCTCACCCTCTGAGCCCCTCAGTCACAGCCTGGAGCACCCTCCTGTACCCCAAACTCCTCTCCCCAGCCCCACATTAGAGCCTGCAACCCCAGCTGCAGCCCTCACCCCCTGCCCCACACTAATCCCCTATCCAAGCCCAGAAACCCCAACCACTGCCTGATTTCTGGGCCCACCCTAGAACCTGCACTCCCAGCCCAGAGCCTGAACCTTCTTCCACAACCCTCTGCCTGAGCCCAGAGTTCCCTACCATATACTCTGAACCCCTTGGGTTTGTGCCCCAGCTTGGAGTCCCTTCCCATGACCCCTCAGTTCCCTGGCCACACACCCCAGAGTCTGCACCCCAGCTGAAGCTCTCACCCCTTCCTGCACCCCAGCCCTCTGAGCCAGCCCAAGGAAATGGAGGGAATGGTGGGCGGAAAGAGCAGAGGTGGGGCCTCGGAGAAGGGGCGGGGCATGGGCAGGGCCTTAGAGTTGCGTCAGAAAAAGGGTGTTCATTTTTGTGCAAGTGGAAAGCTGGCACTCCTATTCTAATCTTCTGGGTCGCTGCACATCCTTAACTGTCGGAGCTGTCTCTGCAGCAACAGCAAAAAGCAAGCAAATAAAAAAGCACAACCCTGGTTTCCTTCTTCTCATATATAATATTTCACCATGTGAAGCATGTAGGATTGCACTCATCATAAAAACCAGCGCTCTTGGAAAAGAATTCTGTCCCTTTCCTACTATTTTAGGTTTCCTAATCTCACACCCTCTCTGTAATTCTCAGTTTCCAATCTTACCGCCACCACCTTCAATGCCCAACAGGGCATTTATGTGTAGTTACTAAAGGTCATATTGGAAGTTCTTCCCTGAGGCAAATGGAAAACAAGCATAGCAGTTCAGCAGCCATGTCATTCTGCGTGAAAGACTTCTGAATAAAGTGTGAATAATACTAGACAGCGCTTAGATACAGTTGAAGATGGATTTATGTGAAGAACACTTACGTTTTAGTGAAACACATATAGGAGCACAGAATGTTCCAATACACATGAATATTCAAAAAAAAAATCAAAAGTATTTTTAATAAACTTGTTGCTGCGGCGCACAAACATTACTAGAACTGAAATTCACCGGTGCCTCTGCCTGTTCCCCAGTTTTCTGCACACAACTTTACAGATATAGCCACCTGCGAGTGTATTTTCACTTAATGCCTGAACAAACAGGCAACATAATTTGCATTTGTAGAATAAATTTAAATAGAAATCATTTCAGTGCACAACGAGCTTGTCCTATGTGTACTCATTGGCATTTGTGTTTGTGGAGATTATCATCTGTCTTTCAGTGAAGCTTAGATTTCCTTTTGTGAGGATGACATTGTTTTCTTTCGCCACCCAGCTGTTACACTGGCACCCGTTCATCTAGCAGTGTATATGATTATTTCTACATTTAAATGTAATATGCTTTAGAGAAATTCAAGAAGAGCAAATAGACAATAAATAATTTTCATTTACTCATGAGAAAACTGAGAGGGGATGTAGCAGTTTTCAAATGTCTAATAGGTTGTTACAAGGAGGGAGAAAATTTGTTAAAATCTGAGGACAGGACAAGCAGCAATGGGCTTAAATTTCAACAGGGGCAGTTTAGGTAGGATATTAGGAAAAACTTCCTGTCAGGGAGTTAATCCCCTGAATAAATTGCCTAAGGAGGTTGTAGAATCTTCATCACTGTAGATTTTTAAGAGTAAGTTAGACAAATACCTGTCAGGGATGGTCTAGGTATTACTTAGTCTTGCCTCAAGTGATGGGACCTGGACTAGAAGACCTCTCACAGTCCATTTAAGTCCTAGGAGTCTATCATTATTATGCCAAGTAGGAAAGCATGTTGGAACTGTGAGACAGAAGGAGTGACACAGGAGTTCACCTATAGGAAGCTACAAAGTATACTTTGAAGTTGTGTTTCTCCAAAACTGTACCCCAGTGCATTATCATGTCAGAAGTCAATTATACTGCACATGAGCAAATGAAAAAATGTAGTTGTGAAGGATATGATGACAATTCAGTGTCCTTCACATATTCATCAAGAGGTGCTGTGTTCATCTGTTATATATATATAAGCATTTTTAGTAAGTGCTCTAGAGATGTTAGGTGGGTTAGTATCTATGGATGGATTCTACATATCATGGTGATACATTAAAAAGACAGGAAACCCTGAAAATGTTCAGGATCCAATCAGTCTTAGTCGAAGTTTTGAGACTGTTTTAACAGTTATAGATATTGCAACTGCTTCTTTATCTAGCAGAGGAGGATGTACTCTGAATCTGAAACTCTGAAAGAGCTTACTTCTTGCTAATGCTGAGTATTGCTATCATAAAGCCAGATCCTTGGCTGATGTAAATTGGCCTGGTTGAAGTAATTAGAATTATGCCCACTTGCATCCATTGAGGAACAGGCCTGTCCGAGGAAGACCACATGTATAATGCTTTGAATGTGCAATTAGTTGCATAAATTCTTGTTTCAAGCTCCATAATAGCTGTCATAATACTGGAAACAGATTTGTTTTTAATATTACAGTCTCTTTTTGTGGCAACTTAGAGTGATGGAAGCCCAAATGCTGTACTTATTCACATACAGCATCTATCAACTATAAATGCCCAGGGCAAATCCTGCCCCAAATAAATTCAGTGGCAAAACTCCCAGTCACTCCCGTGGGTCCAGAATCCAACCCACAATCTCTGTGTTCCACATTGGGTTGTCAGGCTAAAGAAGTATCTCCTCTCTCTCAAACAGTGAAGAGAACTCCTGTGTCTATCATTCTTACAACAGTCTCAGCATTTTACCTCGTTGTCTCTGGTTCATGTCACATTTCTTCTCTCAGCTTCTCCTGTCTGTTTAACAAAGGGTTGTTGATAATGTGGAATCCATCAGCAGATGATTATGTAGAGTAACACTTACCTGCTGGCCCATCTCCAGTGCTTCTAATAAAAAATGCCTAAATATATAACACATGAACAGGGCACCTATTGATGACTATGTGAAGGACACAGAACTGTCATCATATCGTTCACAACCACATTTTTTTCACATGCATGTTCTGACATGAAGGTAATTCGGTTGGGTACAACTTGAAGACTCACAGATTCAAAGAGGGCCTCATATCACTCTCATCCCATTTGGATACTGTTCAGGTACTTTTGTATGAACTTCTCTATCACCATCCTGTATCTGTGAGAAGCATGTTTGCTGTCATGAACAATATTAAATTCTTACATATGTATCCCTTCCCCTGTTGTATAGATATAAATGCAGAGACAAACACATACATGTGTATAATATGATACAATGTACCAAAGTTACACCTATATTATAATATAGGAATATAATATTTAGTGTACCTGACAGACATGCACGAAAGCAATTTGTGCTCACAAATCTTAGGTTTTGTTCAAATTTAGAGGTTGATTTTGAAATTTCACCCTAAATGTGCATTTTCTGTGACTTATTTCAATATAATCTACCAGTAACAGCAACTTACTGTCTTGCGAATGTCAACATATAGGTTGAACATCTTGAAACTGGTACTCGCTCATCAGGACCAGAGAGTCCGAGGTCTGGGGCTGGACCAGCTTCTACTGTCATTCAGGTCCTGTCATGTCCTGACTGTCCCAGATCAGGGAACTGCAACCTGAACTTATATTTGTGTAATATTTTAAATAGATATCTTCACTTAGAGTTTTTCTGAGCTTATTACCAAGTGTGGAGTTTCTTTATAGCTGTTTATGATAGTTTTCCAGGGATGTCAAGTGCTTTTCCAAAATTCAACTTTATTATTAGCAAACAGTTTCTGTGCTGTACCAATGTGTTGTATTTTATTTTACATGGGTTTCATCATAAGGTATATGCTGTCTCCTTTCTGTGACTGACTCCATTAAGTCAGGGTAGTAAAATAGCCAAAATCTCTAATGAATAAGGATCCATTGGCGAGAAGTGAAGAGGATAAGGAAATCATCAGAGTGAACTGAGGGGCGGAAAAGCAACCAGGCAGTCCAGTTGCACTTTAAAGACTAACAAAGTAATTTATTAGGTGATGAGCTTTCGTGGGACAGACCCACTTCTTCAGACCTGGTATGGCGATGATCTGAAGAAGTGGGTCTGTCCCACGAAAGCTCATCACCTAATAAATTATTTTGTTAGTCTTTAAAGTGCTACTGGACTGATTTTTAAGGTGGTTATTGCTTATTTGCATAGTGCCAACAACATGTTAGGCACCTAATTTCCCGCCTTGGCCCTACTCTCTTTGCTATGATATTTTGAGCAGTAATTCTCATACGTCAAGTTGATTCCACTCTGTGATTGGTGTATGAGGTCAACTGTCATCAGCCCTGTTGTGCTTGAAGGCTGCAGTGCTCTGGTAATTCAGACTGTTTGTTAGAGGGGAGGGTTTCTTTTCCTATTTGATGTGGAGTAGGTGCAGATGGCAGATTTATAGTTTTAATTCAAATACGGTATTTGTCTTTGACAACTTAATTGTGTTTGCAGAGAAGTTCTGGACCCTTTCTCTGCCAAGTCATTACAGAAAGGCCTCACATCTTGGATCTACCAGGAAGCTTTACAGATTAAAGGAATAGCCGAGGGGACTCCGTGTTAGTGCTGATGGAGGCAATAAAAGTCTGCTTTGTCCTGCATGTGTTTATGGTAAGTGTGTTGATGCTGATTTCAGTTACCCAGTTTTCATATTAACACCAAACCAGGTACATGTTCTCCCCACTTTCTCTTTATTTGTACTCTCCTTTTCAATACCTGCCAGCACAGCTCTGTTGGTTAAATGCGTTGTCAGCTCAGCAGACCTCGACTATTGTGGGATCATGCAAAGTGATATGTAATAGATTTTTAAGGCCAGACCACTATGGTTATTTACTTTGAACTTTGCACAGATGTCTTATCCAAATCTGGTAATTGGACATCTAAAAAGAAAGGTATAAGGGTGGCTGTTATTTACAAGACATTAACACCAGGCATGGACTTCATTAACTAGAAAGGAAATACTAAAAATATAACTGCAATAAAGCAAACCCAAATGCAATGTCTCAAATTGCTTCTCAATGCAAAGTTTTGAAATATAAAATCATTTCAACAATCCAAATATTATATGATGCTGACCCTAACAAAAGAGGCAGTCACATCTCTCAGTGATAGGTGCTTTGGTTACTCTTCCAAACCCGAAGACCTCTGAAGTTCAAAAGCTTGTCCCTTCTTCAGTCAGCAGTCGGTCCAATAAAAGATATCACTTTACCCACCTTGTCACTCTCAGTGGTAGATATACTATATTAAAAGACAACTGAGGTTGGAAAGTGGAGCACTAGAATATTAGGAAATACTAGAGTTAAGGTTACCCGTACAAGCTCGGTTTGCAAGCATTAGCATATAGTCTTTGGCCCTGTGATCACATACTAATTTCTCTTCTTCTGATAGATCATCAGCAGGATTTGAGTTCAGAACTCTCAGAGCCACAGTACAAAGTGTTTACACCTAAGCTATAGGAACAACCATGCCAGGTATAGGGTGTTATCCTATGAATGCATATATGCCCATAGGTGGTGGGGACATGACATACCCTTTCCTAGATGCAGTCTTGTTGTAGTGGGTTACATAGCTACTAGCAAGACAGAAGTGCAGTATGGGGTGTCAGAATTCCTGGGGACTGTTCCTGGCACTGGGAGGAGAGTCTGGGCTAGTGCAGGCTCTGCAAGTTGTGTGCCGTGGCACACTGGTGTGCCTTGAAGAGGCGCTGAGCGTGCTTCAGAGCCATGCCCTGGGACGGCTGTCCACTGGTTGGTGCACACGCCCCACCACTTGATGGGAGAAGCTTGTGGTGGTGATAGCAGTGGCTCTAGGGCAGAGGCAGTGGTGACAGCAGCCCTGGTGAGTCACCAGCCTTGAGGTAGAGAGGGAGTGGGGGATGAGGGGTGCCTGACTCCAGGGGATGGGTGGGGGATTGGCTTATAGCAGGGAGATGGGGAGTGCCTGGTTTGGGAGGAGGGAAGGGGGGATTGGGTTATAGTGGGGATATGGGGCTGAGTGGTTCTAGGGGAGGGGGAGGAGATTGGGTTTTATATATTGGGTGTGCTGTGAAATTATAATGAGTACTGAAGTGTGCCACAAAGTGATCTTGCTTCTGAAAGTGATTTGCACTGAGCACTGTTCTAGTGGTTAGAGACAACACACCCAAATGTACCATTTGGTTCTATTATTCTAAAAGGTAGTGGGCCTAGATGGTTGGGACTAATATCTCTCTGATGAGAGGCCTGGGCTGCAGCCCCAGGCTTGCTCAAAGTGATTCGGTGCAGTCTCTCAATTCTCTGCAGAAAGGGTATGAGTCCTTGGCTAGTAACAAGGGGTGCGAATTTCACAGAACTATTAGCAGCCAGTGGAGAAGACGGAGCTAGAACTCATGCTTTCCCTTTAAAGGTTAGTGTATAGGCCTCATGTTAGAAGTTACCCTTGACTACCAGTGCTGGAAGGACAGCGGAGCCAAATGCATGAGTATCATGTGACATGAATGGCACCTGGCTGCAGAAGCAGCAAATATTTGAAGACCTGTAAGGGAACACTATTTTATATTTAAAAGTCAATGCATTTTGTACTGAACTCACACATAACTAGCAAAGAAAAACTACTTACTGTTTGAAGCTTGCACATCCTTTCAAGCCTTGAACACAACTCACATGGGTATACACACCTTGAAATTATAATCATAAGCCCCTCTAGTCAGGAGGCTAAATCTACTGCATATAGCTAGCATACTGGAGAGTCAGCGCTTTGAGGGCATTTTTTAATATAGGATTCGAATGAGACCCTATTCCTGCAAATGAGTGAGTATGTGGTTAGCCTGAGGCTATGTCTACACTAGGAGATAAATTAGGCTTTATTAAAATCTCTTGTTAATGCTGGGTTTTATAAATTCAGATTTGAGCATCCTCACTTCCCACAGGCTCTCCACAAATCCAGCTTATTGCTGCCACACACAAGTTGCCAAACATCAATTGTTGCAGCAGTGTATTGTGAGAGCCTATCCCACAGTTCTATGAGCCCCAGGGCATTCTGGGTATTTTTTCACTGGTGCATCATGGGAAAAAAAAGACATGCACATGGCTGTGGGTATCTGATGACATCTTCCCACATTTCATTTCCCCTGCCATGTTAAACAAATGTCCCTTTTTTCCAAGTGGAATCTTGCTTGTAGAAGTGATTTGCTTTCAGTAAGTGAGGGGATAGAAGGGGTAGCAAAGCAGTTAGAGCAGTTGCCTGCTGAACCCCAGGCTCAATGTTTTTCGTAAGAAGGTCTTCCCTCTCCAGATCAGTGAGCTGGAATGGATTAACTCATAACTCTGTAATGAAATTTTGTGTCACTTAAGGCCTGAGACAAAGCCCATTCAAAGCAATGGGATTCTTTTCATTGAGTTCAATAGTGTTTGGATCAAGTCCATAGTGAGGTAATTCTAGAGTTAATACATTGACTTCAATGACCTTTGGATCAAACCCACACCAAAGTATTGCTCTGTCACGTTTATTTCTTGGTACGCCATAATCTAGAAATGTATTACTCTGAATGTCTGCCCTCTCAGCTTTTGATGGAAGTTCCTGTCCCTACCATGGTGCAAGCCCCTGGTCATCTTAGCTGCCTGGGGAAACTTCCCCCCGCCGGTGGCTGCAAGCCTCCATAATCTTTCCCATCCTTACAGCCCTAACTGCACGCAAACCAGGACATTGTGCTGGCTGGCAGCACAGTCAGCACCGAACAGCAAGCACACACTTTTATTGGTTTGGGAGCTACCCACATGATGTGGCTGAGTGCAAGACCCTGACTATGTGACACCTGTGGTGGAGAGAGCGGGGTTCGCGCACAAATGTAAACCGCCAAGAAGTCTCTCAACCTCTTATGCAAACACAACCCTCTCAACCGCCTTGCTGCCACGTGGTGTGGCAGGGCAGCGGATGGCACCAGGCAGCGCAGAAAAAATTACCAAGTGTAGAGACAGCACCACAAGCTCTGTGCAGGGGCTATTAGTAATAGGGAGATGCACTCACAGTGTTAATAGTGAAGAAAGAAAGACATTTCTCAGGCTCTCATGAGCCCACAGCCACAGGGGTCCTGGTCTGGATGTGAAATTCAAGATCTTCCTGTTACCTAATTCCTGCACACCCAAGAGCACCAGCCAGAGCGGAGCACTGTGTGGCATTGTGGGTTACATATGGGGCACCTCTGGAGGCTAATAAACTTGATTTTTAGCTGTGGCACTTCCACTCTGGCCTTTAACTGAACTTCTGAACTCGAGCTTGACACTACGCCCAATCAGGTACTGACAATATTGTGATATCAATTATTAGTACTCCCTAAGTTGAGCGAGTGGCATTTAAAGCGAAGACAGTCGTGTGGTAATATCAAGCTAACTGCCTTAAATTTGAATCTATCTTGTAGTGTACATGTAGGCTGAGTCACGTGAGAGGTCCTACGCCTACTACTACTCATGCCATGTGAGTGACGCTATGCAGGGTAAGCATATGCTTACAAAGAAAGGCAACGTAACCCAGAAACAAAACGGACCTGCCGCCTCACAGGCACTCACCTCCCATTATATAACATATAAAATTATATCTAGCTTGGTTCTGTGTGGCCCCCATAACCACAATAAGTGTGTATCTCTAGTCCTTAATGTATTTACCCATACACACTGGAGGGAAGGTATCAGAGGGGAAGCCGTGTTAGTCTGTATCTTCAAAAACAATTGAGAAGTCCTGTGGCACCTTATAGACTAATAGATTTATTGGAGCATAAGCTCTCGTGGGCACAGACCACATGCATATGACCAAGTGGATGTTTGCCCATGAAAGCTTATGCTCCAATAAATCTGCTAGTGCCCAGTAGTGCTTCAACCTGGTGATGTGCCAGTACCCCTGGTTCTAGCTCCAATGGATGCAGATGAACATCGATGGTTGCAGGATTTTCAAAAATGCCTTGGAGCTTAACTCCAGTCTGCTTCTTTAGGTATTTAAATACCTTTATAAATCTGGTCATAAGAAGTATACAGCAGAGGAGACTGCAACCTTGGTCTCCCACCTACCAACTAGCTGTGGTAGCTAGAGGCACTAAGACCACATACTAGGGTGAGCCAAGTCGCTGCTCCACAGCCTTGGCTGAGAACTAGCTGGCCTTTAGCTCATGTGGTAGAGCACAGGGCTTTAGCCCCTCTGATTGGAGATTCAATTCCTGGTGCTGCTGACCTGGGTCTGTTGGCATTACATATCCAAAGACACATTTGATTGAGTAGCTAGTGTTTCACCATTTCTACAAAATTCACCTCATGTTTGCTAAATTGAAGTTTTCTTCTGAGAAAGGAAGAGCCTAAGGGAGAACAGGGACCCAGGAGAGACTATTAAAGCAGGAAAAGATCTACTTTGGGGGTGGAATTTTGTGACCATGATATACCTGACTCCATCAGAAGCAATAGGTATAGAGTACAACATATACAACAGCCACTTCCTAAACAATAGCACTGGGACAGTGAAGGACAATAGGTAATGTAAATCATTGGGAGTGTATGGACAATCCCATACATCTATATTTTAATATTTGGAAAAATGTACATTTATATTGATTTGTGGGAGAAATGTTATTTGCATATGGCTTCAAATCTTTGTCCTACACAAGAGAAAATGTAGCTTGTAAGTAAACTGATGGCAGGTCAAATATTTGACAAGTGCACCAGGACCCTCATCATGTGAACAGACTTCACTGTGGCTAGCCAAAATACCCACTGAACAGCTTTGCTAATGTTTCTAGAGCGGTGAATTATGATGACATGGTCTGAGCTGAGTTAGTTCCCCTCCTCCAATCCTAGTGGGTAACCCCTTCACCTTCCTGTGGAGTCAGTTTCCTTCCTTTCCCCAGGGTGGGTCTTGGCCCAGATGACCTCACTGTGACTGACTGAAGTTAAGCAAAGTCAGGCTATCTGTTTCAGATGTTTGGTCTGAGGTTTATGGAAAGGGAAACAAGGATGTCATGTGGCAGAAGCAGGCTGCTTCAGAGAGTACTTCAAAACCCATTATCAGCATCATCATTTTAACTAACAGCATGCACACCACCTATAGCTCAGCCATGATATAAATCCTCCCAAAAGCCGTCACACTGGTCCAGTTCATTTCATGCAAGCTTTGGAAGCAGAAGATGTGAGTGGGGGAAGGATGACTTTTTAGCCCTTCCCAGAGGAATTCAAATATAAATTCAGAGGTGTCATACCCCTCTTCTCTCTGGGGGAGAAGTTCACAGGTTTATTAGCTTTGGGTAGCTGAAAGCTTGCACAGAAGTATGAGCTTGAAACGCTGGGTAATAACTGGGTAAAAAGGAAAGAGAGAAAGAAAGAAAAACACTGAAGAGTAACCCAACTGCACAAATCACCTACCTATAGAAACCATTTTGTCCAAAAAAATGAGCTGTGATCTAGCAATCCTTTGTCGAAAGTAAACAGAAGCAGTTAAAGCATCATGGTTGTAATTAGCTGCCCCAAGACTGTGACACTATTAATAATGAACCAAAGCACTTTTCTTTCATAGTTTTACAACTTTTTCAAAACCTACCTGCTTCAGAGTTCATAGGCTATGAATTACTTTGCTGAGCTTAAGCTCACAGATAATATTATGAAGTCCTTAGTAGCTGAGTTTTAGTCCAGATTCAGCCTAACTATCCACCTAATTTAAAGCGCGTTCTCAGTTGGACATTTTCCCAAATATAGAAGGGTTTATACAGTTGGATATGGTCCAGGTTCTAGTGACCTCTGGAGAACCCTTCTGAAGATTAGCTTTGTCTAACTTTTACACACAAGCAGCTCTGTATTTAAAAATGTTTGCTACTTAAATTGATCTGTAGCCAAGTCCTCCTAGCAATGTTTACTTGAGCAAAAACACTGAATTTGTGTTCACGTTTTTCACCTCAAAAATGTCTATCTAATTTATACATCCATATATCTTCTTCATTGCCTGGCAGAATCCAAAATCTGCCCTCTGCTTTTTATTTAGTGGGTTTATAACAATCTGGCACAATGCTGTAATTGTACTCTTATGATTAAAGGATATAGCTGCATAAACTACGGGCTTTTACTGCCCTGAGTTTTCCTGTATCTTGTCATGGAATTTGATGATATAGTAGGGTGTTTGTTGTTATAAAAGGTGGTGACTCCCCTACTTTGAAGAAGTTTATAGAAGCAGTGTGCACTCATTCAAGGACAGAATTAGTCCTAAATGTTTTAAAAGGAGTTGATTTTTCACAACC
Organism: Carettochelys insculpta; assembly: GCF_033958435.1. Taxonomy (NCBI): domain Eukaryota; kingdom Metazoa; phylum Chordata; order Testudines; family Carettochelyidae; genus Carettochelys; species Carettochelys insculpta. The sequence goes on along the minus strand of NC_134141.1, from coordinate 84,641,795 downwards.
ACCAAGTGTCAGCAGAAATTCCTAAACTTATCTGTGGAAAAGACAAGAGAACATCTGCATAAGATTAAGGTCTGGATTTTCAGATTTAGCTGGACTGTGCTTGGTCCAGGCCCAAGTCTAGGGAGCAAACGTGTTTTTTTTTCAGTACTTCTGGAAACCTGGCCGGTTTTATTTAGGGTCCAAATATAGGTACCCAGATTTGAAAATATTGGCCATGATGGGTACTTGTTTAGTGTACCCTTCAGTATGTTTTTATTCTCTTGGCATCAATTGATTTTTTTGCCCCCCACACCATTTATCATTCGTGTAACTTTCCTCAGAATTATTTTCCCTAGGGACCCCATAGTAGGCATTGATGTCTCTGTGGATGTTGCTACTGGCAGAACTGTTTTAGTTTCTGTTCTTCAGAAATAATTCCACTGTAATGAACTGAAAGAATGCTACCCAGATCTCATCTAGTTACATACAAAAGTGGTCCTTCCTAACTATTTTAATTTCTCAAAATTACCTGGACACATCCCTCACAAATCAGTGGCCCATTCCTGGTCCACTGAAGGCATTGACTAAATGTTCATTCACTTGGATAGGACCAGAATGTGGCCGAAAGGAAAAAAAAATCGGTGAGGACTGGGTGTATAGAGGTTCTGAGCAACTCCATTATTGCAACTTAAGACTTAAATGTTCAATGGATAAATGAGGTTTGTTTAGTTTTGGTGGGGAAAAAAAAAAACCTTGAGTTTACATTCTCTGACAAGGTTCTGGTAACTCGTTGCAAACTCTCCAGGTTAGATAGGTTGTGTTCTTAAGCTTTCAAAAGGCTAGAAGACCCCAGGGGTGTATGCAAAGCGTGTGTAACGCAGGCTAAAATCTGTGGATACAATTACCACAGTAGAATGGTGCACAGCTATATGCATCACTAACCTTCCGATGTCTTCAGAATCAGGCTTGTAATGCGAACGTTTTGAAAAGATGTGCCAGGTGACAAAATGAAAGGTTACAATAATAAGGTAGACAGAAATAAATATTTATTGGATTATCCAGATCTCACAATTATTTAAATGGATGGTTGATTTCTTTTGTTAGTGAGATGGCAGTTCCCAGAGTAACAAGTACTGTCATTTAAAATACAGTTGTTATTAATGTCACTCCAAAGGTAGCTCAGTTCCTTCCAAGCAGGAAATACAAAGCCACATGGGAAGTAGCAGACAACATATGCAAACTCTTTTGCATATGAAGAATGAAGAAGGAGCCCAGAAGGTCATTATTCCTTTCTACTTCCTGAGATCTGTTCCCCAAATCCCTTTAACCAACAGCCCACTGAATTTATGAATTACAGAAAAGTCCATGGGTTTCTCAGACCAGTCACCCAGCTCCAGGAGGAAGTGAGAGATTACAGCTAACTACAAAAGCAGGTCAGCCAAGGTTCACTTTTTGCTTAGCTGTAAGCCTGTGGTGACATTTCCCAGATATTTATTGGAAAATCCTCTCAGGAGATACACATTTTGTAGACATGAGCTGAATTTTCCAAAGTGAGTCTTTCAGAGACCATCTGTAGCTCTGCAAGCAGGAGGTCACCCACAGCACCCTTGCTTTATAAAAGGACATTCAAAACACAAAGGCCTACACCATGTCGGGCTGCAGAGCAGGCGCTTAAAGAAGGGAGAAGGCTCAGTGACAATGTTTCCACTTATTTTTTCCATCTGTGTGTGGAATAAATTTTATGCTCACTCCGGCATGTGCAGATGTGAACCACCATAAAACCACAAGCTGCCCACTTTGAGTGCTCTGCTAATCAACTGCACAGCACCTGCATCACTCCTGGGAGACTGCCCAAGAGCTCAGCTTACACGGACCACTGCTTAGGGATGCCCTCCACCCTTTTTCACAGGCTAAGCACAATGATACTCACCTTGGCTTATTGAGATCCCCAAAAATAGCCAAGAGAGGCAAAAAGGAGGTGGGATCATAGCTCTAGCTTCTCTACACTAGAAAACAATGAACTTCGCTACTGGTGTGCAAGAGGACAGGCCACATCAGCTAAAACATAGCAACTACAATCAGTCAGCATCGTGTCACCTGGTTGGTTTCTTGGAGCATCTGTGTCTCCAATGCATGCTGGTGTCTTTAAGGTACATTTCTGCCTAAAACAGTGTATCAGAGTGATATTTGCATGCAGCTGTGGAATAGTAACAATCAAAGTTACAATTGCACTAACAGCAGTTCAGAAACTTCCGAAAAGTGAATGCCTCATTTCCAACTCTCAGTCGCTCACACTACTCCTGAAATTGCCAGACGGTCAGTTTCTCCTAGAGGCTAATTATTATTACTGTATTTGTTATCTATAAAGTGCAATAGGTGTGCATGATGCTTTACAGACAATTAAAAAAGGTCTGGTATCTACCCTAGAGAGTTTCCTGGCTGAATTAGCCACATAACAACAAGGGATGGCAATGAACAAAGGAGAAGCAGGGCTAGAGAAGGTCGGAGTTAAGACTGAAAGATCATGTAAGCGACTCATTGGACCAGATTTTCCTAAATAACCAGTAATTTTTGGATGACTCCAGTTTTGGATGCCCAGAATCTTAAAGGGACCGAATAGTCAGAGAATGGCAGCTCGGCAGATGCTTCCTGTTCAGCACCCAAGATAGAGGTTCTAAGAACCATTAGTCTCCTTTGGTAATGTGCACTTGTTGTTATGCCTGTTTTGCATCCACTCGTACTGAAAAGAAAAGGTATCTGGTAAAGGTGGTGGTTGAACTTGTTCCTTTTAATAGTATGTTGTTTTGGCTTGTTACCGTTCTGATCCATTTTAATATCTTTACAAATGTTTCCAAAGATCACCAGAATGCTGTAATGTATTACCATGTCTGCTCCAAATATTTCCATCCCTTTTCTGTAGCCTTAGAAAGATGCCACAGCAGATCCTTGGCACTCATAAATTGTCACAGCCCTATTCACTTGAATGGAACCATGTCAGTGTTCATCAGCTGTGCATCCATCCTTTTAAAGTCTTCATAGATTTTAAGTATCAGAAGGGTAGCTGAGTTAGTCTGTATCTTCAAAAACAACGAGAAGTCCTGTGGCATCTTATAGACTAATAGATATGTTGGAGCATAAGCTTTCATGGGTAAAGACCCGCTTCGTCAGATGCAGTGGCAAAGTGGGTCTTTGCCCACAAAAGCTCATGCTCCAAAATATGTTAGTCTATAAGGTGCCACAGGACTTCTTGTTGTTTTTCATAGATTTTAAGTTTTTCAGGAAAAAAGTCCATGTTTGTATTTGGGCAGCCCCAACTGGGGTGACTCTGATGTTGATTGGTGCCTTGGGGTGCAATGTATATGGCCCGACAATCCTCCCATTCTCTGTTGTTAATTGATCTGTTTTCCATGGGCAAAAATACAATGTTGCTAGCAGCCATCACTGAAAAAGAGGCCAGCTGTGTAGAACCCTGAGGTACTGCAGAGTTCTGCAGGAAAATGTGATTACAATGCTTTGACCTGCTCTACAGGGACCTGCAAACTCAGCAGTCAGCAGAATGCAGAGGTCAGCACAGTGATCATCACAGAGTATAGGTAGAAGTGATATTCTGTGTTACCAGAAACAATTTGCTAGATAGGCTTGCATCAGCAATATGGTCTTTCTGTGTATACATAAGCCCTCTTTCCTAATACCTTTTCCAGGTATATTCTGCACACCCCTATCAACAGAGCATTAAATCCAAAGCAATGGGACCTGTGACTTTATATTTTTAATTTCATCTTTCACGCAAAGTGTTGATGGATTGCATTTCTTTTCATCTAGTTGAGCTTTGCACTGTTGTCCCTTTGATCAAGATAATTAGTTTTTTTCCTCAGAAAACCCTGGGTGCAAATTGACTGGACAAAGTCATCCGTGTATAGGGAAGAAAATACACTAATTTCATTGCCTGTAAACGAGATTTGCCCACCTACCTGCCATGCAGTACTTACAAAAATATAGACAGCAGTTGCGTTGCTGATTTCAGATTGATTCAAATGCAGGGGATGGGGCATGGGGAGGAATGGGAGATTGAATAAAATGTGTAACGGCAGCACTACCCAATACCAAAGAATCAGTGCAACAGCAGCTCTTCCGTAAAAGGACAAAAGAGTTTGACATCAGGGCTTCTACTGTAACACAGCTCTTCTAAAATTCCATTACCAAAAGGATCTGCAGATCTTTGCTTTCAAGCTGGGAAATCAATACAATATGATACAGGTGTTACCGTAGGAAATCTACAAATCTGTATCCTGCTCATTTACATGGAGGTGCTATGAGATTGACTGTAACATGTTGGTGTGGTGAGTATGCTAACCCCCTATTCCCCAGCACACCCCCTTTACAAGGCCTTCATCCCAGCCAACCTCTTCACATTTCACAAGCCAGACGCTGTGCTGTACTATCAACAAATGTGGTATGTTTTCCAGGAACAAGGTGCAAACATTCCTAGTGCAGTTTAATATGTGATTTTTGCCACCTTCCTTGGTTCAGCTTTTATGAAATCAAATGAAACAGATGTTGCCCATCTCAGCTCCCCTGAATAATCTCACTTCCGTGATAATTGCATTATTGGATCCACTGACATGAACCACTGTGCCTGGGTGCAGCCCCCGTCGGCCCTATCTGGCTTGAGTGTGGGATCTTTCTGTTGGAGCTCATTGCTAACATGGTGACAACACATCGCTTGATGGGCAGGTGTGTATTATGAGAGTCACTCAGGGAGCCTCTTGGCCTAGCAAGGTACCATGTGCTATGTAGGGAGATTGTTGATGGAGAGCATGGTATCAACAGTACTTTTGCTATCACGAGAACCAGCTTTCCCAGGTGTTGGATTCTGGGCACTCCGTTTTCATACTGTAGACTGGGGTATGACACTGGTGCAATAGCCAGCCCAGTTATTGCCACCCAATTTGCCACCTTTTGAAGGCTATAAAACCACGTGGAATGGCTGTGAATTTAGCTGTTTGTTCACCACACTGGCTACGTCTACACTAGCCCCTTCCTTTCACAAGGGGCATGGTAATGAGTGCGTTTGGAAGATGCTAATGAATATGCATTGCCTCATTAGCAGAATGGCAGTCACGTGGGATTTGAAAGTGCCGCTTTCAAATCGCACACGGCCTGTGTGGACAGGGGCCTTTCAAAAGGACCCCCTGGACTTTGAAAGCCCTTCCTCCTAAAACCAAATGGGAAGAAGGGGCTTTTGAAGTCCAGGAGGTCCTTTCGAAAGGCCCCCGTCTACACAGGCGGCGCACGATTCAAAAGCGGCACTTTTGAATTGCACGCGGACACCATTATGCTAACGAGGCGCTGCATATTCATAGAAGCACCTCATTAGCATCTTCCCAACTACCTCATTACTATGCCCTTTCCGAAAGTAGGGGGCTAGTGGAGACCCAGCCACTATGTATGCTACATTGTTTATCACGGTTTATGGCTGCTGCCTATAGCCTTGCTAAGAATGTATAGGAGGCTGTACAGGTCTGCTTCTCCCAAGACATGCAGCACGAAGAAGTCCTGTGTTCCTCGATTACAGCTAGCAGTTCTGAACTGGCACCCTCTAGTTTGGATCTGCCAGGTTTTTGTGCAGTCATCCTTATCATAGAATCATAGAATACTAGGACTGGAAGGAACCTCGAGAGGCCATTGAGTCCAGCCCCCTGCCCCAATGGCAAGACCAAGTACTGTCTAAATGATCCCTTAGTTCAATCCAAATGTGCTTTGGGCCTACATTCTATTTTATTTGAACCCCTATGTTTGTGAGGGTTCAGAAAAGTAATGCTGGTGCACACAATGGGTATTTGCATTTGCAAAATAGCTTCTTGTTTGCGTGCAACTTAGACTGCTTATTTCTTTGTTCTTCTTCTGCAAATGTTGCAGGCAAATCTTAGGTAACCTTTCAGGACATGGCCTGGAATGTCAGAAGTAACAGTACTTATGACAGCCACCTCCAATAGGAGCTTCAAAAATGGTAAGTTCTGTTTTAAAAATATCCTTTTCTAACATACTTCCTAGTTTAATCACTGTGAGACATGCCTGTTTCTTTGAGCTTTCTGACAGCTGAGCTGAGCAAAATGGGTCCTGTTTCCTTTAAGAGTATTAGCCTGCCTCACATCTGGCATGCAAGAAAGCAAAAAAACAAAAGGGTGTTTCAAACAAACTCCAGCCTCATAAAAAGTTTTTCTATTTTTCTGCCAATGTCAGGCACGCATTAATAAAAGAGAAGAAACAGGATAATAACTGAAGAGCTGCTTTGTATAAACAGATCATTGTTGACGTGTGGACCACAGCTGTGCTTATGGCTGCATTAACTTGTTCCGATGTGATAAAACTTAGAGTCTAGACTTCATCTGCCAGCTGATAGATGATGAGAGAGAAATTAAATGCTGGTTAGTTAGCATGAAATGACACTCTAATAGGATTCTGTCAAGCAGGTAGCAGTGCAGGGCTGGAGAACACTGTCATTGTACAAGTGCCTCTATGGCTATAAATGACTGGCAAGCACCTTTGTTAGAAAATCTGGACTTTGATGCTTGTTAAGAGAACATCAGCTATTTCAAAGTTCATTAGGCTGAAACTTGGCATGCAGGTTGTCAGTCCAGCTGTCCTATTTTCCAAAAAGGTATTTAAATTACAACTTTGATCTAGAGCTTGGCAAACTGTGCACAATTCTTATAGTTTGTATGGCTGTATATTCCAAATGTGAGGTTAACAATGGCTTCAATTTTTTTTAAAAGTACTTGTGCACATATTTAGCCCCTTTAAGCAAACTATCTTGCATGCTTTTTCAGCAATTGCTTTGAAATGGCTGATAGTTAAAAATGCCCAGTAGCCTTCCCATGCAGCAGTGCCAAATTGAAATCATTTCATTGTGCAAGAAACCTTGAGCTGCAGTGCGATTTCTCTGTTCTTTGTGTTTTCTTGCTACATGTTTGCCATTTCAAGTTGTATTGCCCTACTTCACACTATTCATTCAAGTTCTCCACCAAGATCCCAGTTTTAAAACAAGGCAATGCTTTACATTTCTTGTGGTATTTTTGAATTAATTGCTTCAGTACTACACCGTTATACAAATCAAAGCAGTAAGGGCTATTTGGTATATTACATCCAGTGGAAATGCCAGAGGCAGCCTGCTATGTATCCTGTCATGTACTAAACCTCATCCCAGGGAGCCTTTGGAATAATTTTGTAATAAGTGCTGAAGTTTTACCGAAACATGCCATTGATTTCTAGAGGATTTTGCATGGTGAACAGTATCTGCAATGAAATGAAGCACACTCATATGTTCCATAGCTACTGTCATGACTGGATCATGGGAAGTCATTCCTAGCGGTCAGAATGGGAGTCAGGAGTCAGGCTTTAATAGGGTGGCAGGCCAGTGGGCAAACCAGAAGTCAGGCATCCGGAAGCAGCCAGCGTCTGAAGCCGAAGCGTAGGAGCTCTCATGTGCAGGTTCTGAAGCCAGGGAAGCTGATGGTCTGCATTGGTGCTTGGACAGCTCCCCCTCCTGGCTTTGTGACTGAAGTACCAGTACTCAGCTCTGGTGGGGCAGTACTTTCTGTGCAGTGGAGTCTAGCATGGGCCTGTCGGTGGCCCAGAATCCACATGGCGCCAGGCTCTGCTCTCACTGGAGGGATGGCTACCAGAGTGTACAGACAACCCAAATTACTAGCTGTGAGAAGTAATGAGTTACTCAGTATATCTCAACAGGGTATTAACTCCGGCCCCCGCATATATATGAAGTGATATAAGAAAACATTGGTGAGCCTGGCACATTTGCCTAACTGAATATACTCCAACTCCTCTGGTAAGCAATAGCTGCCACCCCTGCTGCTTCTGAGCCATGCTGCTGTTCTTGCTGGTTGATAGAGGGTTCCATGCTCCTCCTGCCCATTTGGGAGGGGAGGCCTGGAAACTCTGCCACTCCAGGGTTGGGTCAAGGACAAAGGGACTCTGCGGTGTGCCTATAGAGCCAGACTGCTTTACCTAAGCCCTGTGTGCGACCTTACCATCTATTTCTGGTGGGAATGCTCCTCCTTCTCCCCCACCCCAGTCCTGCTACCACCAGCAGAAACATTTGGTAGAAATTTGAAGCCCTCCTTCTCAGAGCAGGAGGTTATGGGGAGAGCCCGCATACCTCCTGCTTCCACCCCATGGCAGAAGAACTGGTTATGGAGATGCAATGGGTTCTGTTCATCCCTTAAGTGTTTCTTATGCTGAGCCTAGCTGGGGCTGTGCTTTCATTATAATGGATGTTCTTGCTCTTGTGCATTTAAAGCCAAATTGTTCAGTTCTCTTCTTAGAGTTTAATATTAATAAATGGCATAATGAACCGGTGAGGCTGAAGGATGTTCACGTAACAAATGTCTTATTAGATGAATAGAAAACACCTTTTTGCTGGCAATATGAGCACTTTTTATAAGCTGTGGAGCTGGACACTCCCAGGATCTGCTGCTAAATGAATCCTAAAGCTTGTGAACCACTCATCTTGGCTTTTTAGTGGGATTATGATTGAAGCCTTGATGTTTTATGGCCCTGACCATATGGCTAAAGGGTTTTGAAGGCAAGGTGTTGTTTTTTTCCCTGTTGTTGTTGCTGCAAAAGAACAAATAGGGCACCCTAAAAGAGGAAAGTTAATATACAGGATATGTGCACTGACTCTGAATTTCAAGAAAGAAAATCCCAAGGGAGATGTTACATAATTTGTCCTTGATCACCTTACTGTTTTCCTCTTTCACAGCTTAGAACAATGAGAAGCCACTTGCTAATGTGATATAGATGGGCTAGAATTGTCTTTCCTTACTATGCTGTGAAAAATTCTAACTGCTAAGTGGAAGGAAAAGTTGGATTTTTCCTGTTTTTATACGCAGAAGTTACTTACATTCTAAAACAGATGCAGATTGGCTGGGGATGGGGGGAGAGTGAATCAGTACCTTCTGCAGAGAGCTTTCTCAGAGATAAGTTAAAATAGAATCTTTCTACTTTCAAGGCATTGCAATAGAGCCATTTTATTTCCTCTACCTGTGGGCCTTCTCTTTCAGCTAGAAAAGGGAAGCAGAAATACAAAGTCAGAGAATGGCTAGGAAAATATGCCATAGGACACTTGTCAAGACTAGCTCTTGAGTTAGGTAAAATGAGCAGCACTGGAATTGAATGAGGTGGTTCCAAGTCTTGTTCTACCTCCCCCTGGAAGTGGCCTCGGTAGGTCTCAAAATACACATTAGCGAAGCAATGCAAACTATGCAGGGAATTAATGCTTCAATATTCAGGACCCCTTTACAATGTGCTCACTACTCAGACAGTATCCATATCAGAGACTTCCATCACTTAAAGAAGCGTTAGCACAAAGGGAAGATGGGTGCCCAACTCTCCTTAGAGCCTTTGAAAATATCCCCCTAGATGTGTGCACCTGGCATTTGGAAGGACCCATTTCCAGATGTGAAGCTGGATTTATGACCTTGGAAATTCCCAACCACAGCAACACAGTAAGAATCTTGTTTTAGTTCTTTCAAAGAGGTAATTTTGTTTGTGTTCCAATAATAATAGATCTATAAATACACAAAGTCAAATGATGAGAGCTAAAGAAGATTTCTGAAAAATTATTAGTGAATGTCCATAAGTTTACAGGCATTTGTTTTGGTTCTGACATGTATGAAATGTCAGAGATGTTGAGTGTTCCTGAAGTATTGACCTAAACTTTGCAAGTACCCTGAGTGACTTCATCTTCTGAAGAAAATGAAAAGCATCTGTTCCTTTAAATATTTAACCAGATGTAGCACATGTTACACAGAAGATTTAAAATCTGAACATTCTCTGAGACCTGTTTGATCTCCCTGTTCACTGACTGCCCTCAGTGAATCTATGTAGTTTAATATATTGCCCACAAACAATCATTATTCATCCCATTATATTTGTGATGGTATGTCTGAGTCATTGACATTAGCTGCAATTCATCTGGTGCTGGGAATGCATCAGTCTGAAATTACTTATTTAAATTACTAAATTGCATTTTGAATGCTCACGCTCCATACAGAGGAAACAGATTCGTAGCAATTTCTTAACTGCAAACTAACAAGGAATTGAGACTACGCCTACATCAGAATAGTATCTTAAAGTTGCAGAAAGGTGTCCAGCACCTTTGGGGGGAAAGAAATGACTTGTTTTTTGGGGGCCAGAATCTTTGCCTTTGTGAGGGATGCAAATTTGTTCCAGGTTGCCCCTGACATCATGAGGACATCATCAATTTCACTAATGATTATTTAAATTCCTACCAGTAACTCCTTGCACTGGCAATATAATGTAGACCTTAAGTGCAACTCTAGGTAGTATTTGAGATACATTACTAAGACACTGAGGCTTGTGGTTCACTGTCCCATGTAGTGGCACCTAGACCACTTAGAGGGTGAAAGGCTGAGTCCCTCTACAGCCTGCTTGAAAGCAAAGTAGCTTTTAATGCAAACTGCAGAGACTGATGTGCTGAGTTCAAGTCACCTGTGGTTAGTTACATATGCATTTATATAAGTAGGTTTCTATTCCTATATGAAGGTATAAAAACAAATAAGGAAGGCATGGAGAGGGAAGATCATTTCCCACCTTTGTGCATGGTGAACTGAGACTCAGATCCAACACAAGACTTAAGACTTGAGGACTGGTTTGAGCATGTGAGTGATCCCATTGGCTTCAGAAAGACTACACATGCAGCTAAGGTTTTTCTTGTACAAGTTGAACCTTTCTAATCCAGAACTCTTTCATTTGGCAACATCTGTAATCTGGCATGATTTTAGTTAGCTGGATGACCACTTATCATGGGTGTGGCCAAGTTTCCTGCAGTCACATAAAGTTTGTTATTTACCTTCATAGAAACTTTATCTCCAATGCTTACTCGTTGTGAGGCTGGAATAACTACTCCTCTCTCAAAACTAGGTTTTATGAACTATAAACTAAGATCTTCTATAGTTCAGAAGAAGGATCAAAGTCTCAGTTCTGTCCTTTCTTTCTCACTGTTACCAGGCCATATTGTACAATCAGTTTTTAAGCAGAAATCCCCATTTAAATCACTTAGGTGTTCTCCCTAAAACTTGATGGCATAACATGTCCCAAAGGAAGCAAGCAGTTCCTCGGAGTAAAGGAAGGACTAGCTATTTTTGATGCGCTGGGTTTTGTAAGCAATAGTAAAACGAACCCCATAAAACAGAGCATATATGTCAAACTGAATGCACTAGTGCACAACTCTTTGGATTATGCTAGCAACCTGAAGCTGCCATTGTGAAGAAGTGAGCTTCTGGTTTTCAATCACTTCAGGTAAATGAGGTATTCTCATTACCAACAGGGGAACAGTTGCCAATCACAAGAGAGAAGAAAGCAAACCTACTGCAGGGCATGAAATTAAATTTTCCAGGTAATAGGAAGTAATTGGTACCACAATGTGACCTTTGCCTAAAGCAGACATCTTAGAACAACTGGAACAGAACAATTCTGTGATCTACAGAAACTCTGCTTTCAAAAGCAATGGCTGAGGCACAGCGTTCCCTACTTTTTTCCATCCAGGGCAGAATAAATTTTGCTATGTGCACCAAGGCATGAGCAGATGGGCACCACCAATAGAAACAATACCGGTGGCTGTAGGAACTCCGCTAATCAGCTGGGCGGCACCTGATACTCTCCTGGGTGACTCGCCAAGTGTTCAGCTACAGGGAGCGCTGGTTGAGCAGCAGTTTGTTTCTATTGCAGATAACTTTGTGTTCTTTGCACATTGCGTAAAGTGAAGCTCTCGTCTTGTGCAGTTGGCCCCAAAACATTTTAATGTAGATTTTTTTTTAAATGGAATTGTTAATTCATCCAAATAGAGCAATAAGGACAAACTGGATGACAATCACTTTGGTCACTATTGCATTAGAATGTCTAATGTGTGATGACACATTTTTCAACAGATGCCTGAATGATTAAAAGAGCAACAATGAAACTTTGCTACTACTTGGGATTCTAATCATGGGACTCATGAACAGACCAAGCCAGTAAAGGGGTGAGCCCCTTTTAAGCTGCTGGATGCTCTGAACACCCATTGACATGGCAGGATGTTGAAATTGTCAGAGCAGCCCTAAGAGCCTGTTCCAAAGCCTTCTGAACCCAATGAAAGTCTTCTTGTGGAATCTCAGTCAGGCCTTAAGGCTCCAGCTCTGTACTGTTGGAGTGAAGGGGGCTTTTCTACAGCCCCTGTTCACAGTGCACCTAATCACAAGCCTGACTTTGGCATATGAGTTGTCCCACAGAAACCATCACCATTCAAGCCACTAAAAAATCAAGTCCCAGACCCCTGTCTATTTTTAGCTTTCTGATGTGATCATTCCTATGTCACTTGTAATTCAGTGGGACTGCATCCCCTGTGTGTGCTTACAATAAGCATGGGGTTAATACTTTTCTGAACTGGGGCCTAGGTCAGCCAAATCAGCTCAGTGGCCCCATGCCTTCCTTACCAGTCACACACAGCTCCTGCGTGCTCTGCTCCAAACCTGGAAGTTTCACTGTATGCCAGAGTAGTGCATCTATCAGTCCCCATCAGCTGAAAGACATGCACTGAATGCAAATCGAACATAATTAGGGAATTCTGAAAATGTGCTCCACACAGGGCAAATGAGATGCATATCATCTAGAAATGCTCCTCCACCTGCCTTTCTGCTCCAAATTATTTCTCCTTAGAAAACATCATTACTATGTGACCTTCTAGCCATTTGGTTAAAAATAGCCCGAGTTAGGTTTATTAGGCTACAAATCCACAGCTCAGAAACTAGGGTGGGGGTGGGCAGACATAATTAGATTTAGCTCTTTTGGCCATAAAATATTATTATTGCAATAACTGGAAGGTTAAAGCTCCTCTATCCCATTTAGATTGCAATCAGTTTTTAATTCTGATTTCAATTAAACGGTTCAGATGAGAAATTGCTCCAGTAGAAAAAGGAAATAGGGCAAATTGGGGGTGGTGGAGGGGGAACCTACCTCGAGCGAATACTTAATACGTAAGAAGCCTGGTTATATTAGCAGCTACTGTTGTACACTGTGGGAGAGTGACAGACAGTGGAATGTCCCGTTCCCTTTGCTGGAGACAATTACAAACATAACTGAATGATTCACTTCCTCACTCCTACAATCCTAGTTCTTGAGTGCAGCCAAGCAGCCCAATTATTGGAGTAGTGCCTTGGAGACATAGGCAGTGTCCAAATGAGGAAGGTGGTCCTAACCCTCCTAGGCCTTTCTGTGGCTCACGCTCTCAAGCTGTCATGCAAGAAGCTCCCCCCCGAGCTTCAGTTTGCATCACGTCATGGGTGCACACGCCCTGAGGCACAACCTCCACAGGCAACCTCTTGTACAGCAGAACTGCACTGGTTTGGCTGTCTGGGGCATCTTAGTGCTGCTGAAGGAGAGCCTGGATTTTGGCCTTAGTGTGTGATAATATGTGGAAATACACACCATGGGCCTGATCCTCTGTCTCACACTCTGTCAACATATACACTTGTGCCACATGGGACCTGAAATACACAGATTTACTAGGGATCTTTCTGGCCAGTCTGAGCCATAGTAGATGGGGTGGGGGGTACATGGGGGACTGAGGTTCAGGGCTTCCCACAGGTCAGATTAACTCTCCTGGGGGCCTTGGGTAGGACCAGAAATGAGGGGTTCAGTGTGTGCGAGGGGGGCTTCCAGGGAGCAAGATGGAGGTGAGGGGCCTGGCAGAGAAATGGGATGCAGAGCAGGCTGGAGTGGGGGGTCTGGGAGGAAGCATTCAGGCGTGACCTGGGGCCTGGGTGTGAGGGAGGATGCAGGAGCATGCTGAGAGGCGGGGCTGGGTGGGAGAGAGGGAGGGTGCAGGAACAGGCTGGAGGTCCAGGGTAGGGATCAGTGTTCCCTGTAAGATGAGTGTTTGGGCAGCCACCCAGGAGAGGTTTAGGTGCTGCCCAATTACTTAGCAAAGTGCCCACATCCGGCAGCGCATGTGTTTCTATTGGTGGTTCACACCTGTGCATGCCTTGATGCATATAATAAAATTTATTCCACCCAAGGATGGACAAAATGAGGGGGAATGCTGGCAGAGGGTAGGTGGTCTGGGCAGACGGTGGGCACAGGAGGGGGCTGGGGCTGGGGCTGAGAAGGTGTGTGGGTGATTGGGAGATGGGGGGGCTCTTACCTGGTACGGGCACATTTGGCTCCATGCCCCCTCCTGCTCTCAGGCGCCCCCGCCCCAGCTCACAGGTGCCATGATTGGCCAATGGGAGCAGCGTGGGAAATGCTCCAGGCAGTGCTTCCCTGCATTCCTGTTGCCCCAGCTGGAGGAGGTGAGCAGCTGCAGCACATACAGCACTTCCTCCCTGGACCAGGCAGCGTCCATGGGCCTGACTTGGCCAAAGGTTGCCTGGCTCCAGCCTGTGAGACATGGGGCTCCTACCCCCCACCTGCAGTGGGGAGTGGGCAGTAGTGCTCCAGCCTCGCATGGGGCGGAGGGTAATTGAATCACCATCCTGACCTCTCTGCTGTGGCTGGGGGGCGGGGGTGGCATGGCATGGGGAGAGCAGGACAGGGCTGAATCCCAAGCCACATAGGCTGGATCCACACAAGCGAGGCCATAATTTCTCCACCCCTGATCTAGTCTGGCCTCCTGCTTAATACAGGCCACAGAATTTCACTATGTTATTCCTGCACCCAACCTACAACTCCCCTGGTTGAGCTTTCAGAGAGATGGCCACTCTTCCGTCAAAGACCTGAAGTGAAAAAGAATCCCACTGACAGAATCATCTAGTTAAAAGGAACCATGACAAATATCTAATAACAGCAGTGTGTGGTATAACTGAATGGACTCGTTCCTAATTGGGAGTCTGCTCACAATGTCATTCTACCACAGATTGCTTTGGGACTTGAAATGCTTGGATTGACTAGGGATCCTTCTGGCCAGTCTGAACCATAATAGCTCAGCTAGATTTTTACGATTAACCTTTGTCCTGCTGACTGTATAATTAAGCAGGCGTCTGCTTTTACTTCTCTTTTAAGTTAACTGTGATCTTCTGCTTATTCATAAGGGGGTCCCACAAAGTTTAAAAAAAAAATACCACCCAACCCATGCTGGTAATGGAAAATCAGAGGGCTGAGTGAATACACAATGAAGTCAACATTTTCCCCTCCTTTACCCAGCCTAAAAGGTCAAAGGAATTATCTGTGAGATGAGCTATTGAACATGCCACTGAAATCTTTCTGTGGCTAGAACTAAGCCATTTCTAAAGAGGAGCATGAATGTTACTCTGGAAACTACAGCTGATGAAATATGAAGGTAAGATGCAAGTACTGGGTGTTTTCAAAGGGAACATACGTTTTCAGTAAAGTAGGATCCTGACAGCCAAAGTTTCTCTATGTGCTTTGTCTTAACATAATGCTTCAATATTTGTTGTAGAATGATTGGGTTGATGTTCAAGATTATAAACAGACACAAATACCCATGCGTAAGTGAAGTAATTGCACGCCAATAAAGTGCTCAAAGGTAATATTATCTAATAGCTATAGCAGGAGGCTCTGTTCACTCGCTTTCCCAGTGACTATAAGATCTTGGCCAGGTTCCTTAGGCCCACATTTTAGAAAAAGTTTGAGTGCTTCAATTTTTGCCTGCCCAATTTCAGGCACCTAGCACCCAAATTTCACAGGCACTTGGCACTCAACAGCCCCAGCCGAAGTCCATGGGAGTTCTAGATGATAAGGATCTCTGAAAAATCAGGCTTGAGGTGTCTTCCATTAGGCACCCAAAATCTAAGCACCTACAATGATAGACTACATCCCAAAAATGCAGTCTTACCTTCTCTTGCTGCATTTTTGTCATTTGTAAATGGGGGAGGGGGCTACTCCTTTCTCACCTCTGAAAGCCTCTGATGGAAGGTGCAATATAAAGGCATAGTACAGCATTGCTGTTTTTTAAACCAAGTACAGGGGAGACTTTCAAGAGGCTGGAATTAGCAGAATGTAATGGGTCATCTTCACTGTGCAAAGCTGCCCAGAAGAAACCCATGGAGGACATTCCAAGGCATTCAGAACTGCTCCTCGTGGAGCCAGGGGAACCAGGAGTTTGCCCTGTAGCAAATTGCATGAGGGCATGGCAAGTGGGGTCTGAAGAAAGCTGCACAGGGTTGAGGAGCTGGGATTGTAGAAAGGGTTGTGACAGGCAAGAATTTTTGCACCACTTTTCCACAGCCTGCCCCGGCACATGCCATTACAAGGTTAGTGGGTCAGTTCTGAGAAATGTAAAATGCAGAAATAAAAATATGAAAAATTTCAATTTGGAGCTCTTGAAAAGTGTTTTTTTTTTAAATTGTTGAAGTGCTTAATTTTGATAGTGTTATTTTGGTTCATTTCATTTTGACCTGGCAGCTGCATGGTGGAGGTGGGAGAGGGGTGGGCAGTTGAAGAGACTGGCAGCCTCATGGTGTGGGAGTAGCCAGAGAGTCCAGACTGATTCCTGCTTCCTACTTCCTGCTCAGCTGGAGAGCAGTGGAGGTGACAGACACATTGTGGGCATTGTGGGATACTTCTGGAGGCCAATCAAACTGAATTAAATAACACTGTGTCTACCCTAGCATTAAGCTGACCTTGTAAATTCAAATTTGGCATTACTCCTCATGAAAAAGCTGGAGTAGAAAAGTCGACTTTAGGACCCCTTAAAATAGACCTATTGATGTTTGTAGTGAAGACAGGTACGTTATAAAATCAACCTAACTACCTTAAAATCAACCTTATGCTCTAGCGTAGACATAGCCTGAGAGAACAATGGAATTCCCTCCACAAGGGAATGGCATAAACAGGCCGTGGGGTTTCCTTCATCTTTCGTCTCCAGCCTGTTCCATCTTTGTCTTGAGCCTGCCTTGGAAATTGCCTGACACACACTAAGGTAAACAGATAACTTTACTGGAGGCCCAGGTCAGAATAAGCTCATTTCTGACCTGAAGACTTCACCTGATATAAAAGCATCTGTTTAGGTTAAGCTCTGACAAGTAACTAGAGTTTTAGGGGAATAGAATTAGCTATGCATTTTCACTTTTGCTTTGGTAACTCATTTTGATCCGCTTGCCATTGTCTATAACCACTGAAATCCTACTGTTTTGCTTAATAAAAACTCTTTTGTTTATATTCCATCCCATGTAAATTGTTATTACCTGGGGAGAGATTTCCCATCAGGCAATGCTTTCCTGCTTTTTGGGTATCAGAGTTCAGTGAGGCTCTTGCTTTGGAATTGCATTTCTCTATTCTGCATGCCAGTGGAGATGACATTGTCTCCAATATTTGATGTAAATGAGGGTAGGGGAGTTGCCAGAGGGGTTTAGATATGTCTCCCCCTGCCTTTTCATCCCCTTTTTGTAAGTCTTTCTTCTGATTGGCTTTAGTTCAAGCAGAGGTGGGTGGGGTGAGGGAGCAGACGTGTCTCATTAATCAGACAGGCTGCATACTCAAGATGGCTTCTGGAAACATCTAAGACTGAGCAGGAGGAAGAATAGAGCCCAGGTTGGGAGGCTGTCCAGTTTGTTGAAGAAGCTTATCAGAGTAACCAAAGGAGAGTTTGGGCATGTTCAGGATGGGTATTACATGTAACCAATTTCTTAGTGCATTAAACTTAGCCTGTGTGCTCTATTTTATTTTGTTCAGTAACCTACGTTGTTCTGTCTGCTATCCCTTATGACCACTTGAGTCCTATCTTTTATACTTAATGAAATCACTTCTGTATATTAACAACCCAGTGTAAGTAATTGTTACCCAGGGGTGAGGGGGGTGGAAGAGACAGAAGAGGAATCCGTGCACATCTCTTTACCTTGAGAGGGTAGATGAACATGAGCTTATTTTGCAAAGATTTCATATGAAGTAAAACAATTTTACCTGGGCTTCAGGTCATGTAGAAGATTAGGGCTGAAGGAAGGCTCAGGAGGTCGCCTAGTTCAACCTCTTGCCCAAACCAGGACCAACTTCAACTAAATCATCCCAGTCCAAGCTTTGTCAAACCTGGCCTTAAAAACCTCAAAGAACTGAGATTCCACCACCTCCCTAGGCAACCCATTCTAGTGTTTCACCACTCTCTGAGACCTCCCCACTGCAACCTGAGACCATTGGTTCTTGTTCTGTTGTCTGCCACCACTGAGAACAGACTCTCTCCATCCTCTTTGGAATCCCTCTTCAGTTTCTTGAAGACTGCTATCAAATGACCCCTCATTTGCCTTTTCTGAAGACTAAATAAGCACAGTTCCCTCAGCTTCTCCACACAAGTCATGTGCCATGGCCCCTAATCATATTTGTTGCCCTCCACTGGACTTTCTCCTCCTTTGTCCCCCTCCTTTCTCTAATGGGGAGCCAAAACTGGATGTGACCTCATCAGTGCCAAATAGAGGGGGAATAATCACTTCCCTTAAGCTGCTGGCAATGGTCCTACTAATGCAGCCCAATATGGCACTAGTCTT
Organism: Carettochelys insculpta; assembly: GCF_033958435.1. Classification (NCBI taxonomy): domain Eukaryota; kingdom Metazoa; phylum Chordata; order Testudines; family Carettochelyidae; genus Carettochelys; species Carettochelys insculpta. The sequence continues at coordinate 84,623,307 of NC_134141.1, read as the reverse complement.
CTTGGCAACAAGGACTCACTGTTGACTCATATCCAGCTTCTCATCTATTGTAATTCCCAGATCCTGCTCTGCAGACTGCTTAGCCAGTTGGTCTCCAGCCTGTAGAAGTGAATGGGATTCTTCATCCTCAGTGCAGGACTGTGCACTTCTCCTTGTTGAACCCAGTCTTCCAATTTGTCTAGGTCAGTCTGGACCCTATTTTACCCTACGTCTGGACCCTATCTCCTCCAGCTTAGTGTCATCTGTGACAATATTGAGGCTGTGTGTTTCGGAGCTGAAGCAAGTCCCCCTGGCTGAGCCTTCCCAGAGCTGAGTCAAACTTGGCCTGTATTATACTGTGGAGGGCTGTGAGCCTATCTCTGTATCAGTGCTGGAGGATGCCAGTGGGCCAGGCTCAGCAGGATAGAGTTGAGGAGCACCCAGGATGTCAGAAAAGTAGGTTCATTGTTATTTCAGCCCACCAACTAACATTTGCAAGGGGGCCTCTATGATCGAAGCCATCACAAACAGGTCAACTGCCTCATGTATTTATTCATCATTCACTGGATATCTGTCCCACAGAAAAAAATCCAGATAACATTTATTTTCTTTCTAGTCAGTGCTTTGCTCAGTTCAATTAAGGGTGGTGTGCCCTCAATTTTAACCTTTTCTAAAGTACATTGTCTCTCAGAGTGCCAGCTAGCCCAAGGCGAGAGCTCTTCTAATGCAGCCAGATGGACACCTAGTCAAACTGGTGCAGTAAGGAACCAATCAATATGACAGCCATCAAAACTAAACATTAAAGGCATCTTGCTGGAGAGAGAATTAATTCTGCAGTATCATCTGGGAACTAATATTTCAAAGGCATTAAGAAACTAAATTTTTACTGAGACATAAGGCTTTTGGTTAAACTAATTGTCTAGGAAGTGTTCAAGTTTGCTCTTCTTCCTAAATCAAAAGAGAGTCTAAAAAAAGGCGTGATTTTTTTAAACAAAAAGAAATAATGTGCAACCCTGTGATATAGCCAGCTATTTATATAGCCAAAGCCATGCTGAAGTTTGCCGTTAATGCTGCAGGGCCTCCATGATAATCTCTTAGCAGCAGCATCAAAGATCATCATGGTTTAAGGTATGTTTACATACATATTCCTGAAAATTAAATTTAGAACAGTTTGCTCAAGACAAGAAGGATAGTGTTCTCACGCATGCTAGAAATGTGAATGCTCGTCTGAATTGTGTATGACAGAAAATAAAGTGCCGTACTACCAGAAGTGTTATGAGCATAGATATTTGTGTTTATTTTATGGGTGTGGCTTTGTATGTTTTCATGCATGCCTGTGTTCAGACACATACATATATTCCTTTTTTGTAGCACACCATATTATGCCTGGCACCATCCTTTTTTCTGTAACTTTTCCTGCCAGAAAGTGGGACCTTCCTGAATCATAACCCTGGATCCACACTATCTTGAATTCACTTAATTTGAGGAAACTCCAGATGTGGTTCTGAACTTCACAGCTGTCGTCTTTGTAGATCATGGGCTAAGACAAAACTCCATATTCAGAATATTTCTTGTTTTCCCATTCTGCTCCCCCAAAATAATATCACTGGAGAACTTTTGACCCATGTCCAAATTTTGTGGAGTCGGTTTGTCTCTATTTTGCATCTCTTATTCAGATGCAGCCCAAAATGGAGATTTCCACTGTTGAAGATGGCAGAGTTATTAGAATATCAATTAGTCTCATGGTATTTCTGTTACTTTGAGGTGAAATCTGACAAGCATAGATCATGAGATTTTGGCACACCTGCATACTAGTCCTAGGTTGACCTTAGACCTGAACCTTTCTAATAGAGAACTCTCTTGTCTGGGAACATCTGTAAACCAGCATAATTTTATTGAGCCAGACAATCACTTTTCATGGGTGTGGCCAAGTTTCCCGGGTCCCATCAAGTTTGTTTACAGTCACCAGTCCTGGTTCTCAATGTTCTGTTACCCCAAAGGTCTTCTAAGAGCCCAGTAAGCAGTGAAAGCATTGGTAATGTGCTAGACAATACTGACCTTCCGTGGTCCAGCAAATGCTCTCATCCAGCACTGGGCAGGTCCTGAGGGAGTCAGACAGGAGAGGTTCAACCTGTACTAGCACATATTTAATAATAGGGAGGTGGGATAGCTCAGTGGTTTGTGCATTGGCCTGCTAAACCCAGGGTTATGAGCTCCGCCCTTGAGGAGGCCATTTAGGGATCTGAGGCAAATAGTTTAAAAAAAAAGAAAATCTGTCAGGGATGGTGCTTGGTCCTGCTAAGAGGGCAGGGGATTGGACTCCATGAGTGCCTGAGGGTCCCTTCCAGCTCTATGAGATGTGTATCTCCATGTTTAATCCAGAACTGTATCCAAACATAGCCTGGTGCTGAATGAGGAACACAGAAGGTTGTAGAAGGCAACTTAACTCTGACAACTACTTGCAAAATTGCTCATCTTTCCTAGTGCAGTCTTTTGCTATGATGCTACCTAACATGTGAACCTCCCCCTCCAAACATTTACCTCAGCCCATTTTCAAAAATCATCGATCTCTCATACCATGTTATACATTGCTAGCCTTTCTGGGGGACTCTTTTCTCTATTTTAATATTTGGCATGATTTATTTCATTTGATGTGGAGTGAGAGTTTATTTTGTACTTGATTAATGTTGGAAAATCTTATTTTACTTGTCAGCTGCTGCAAGAACTGGCACTATATCTGATGCATGATCATTGGTTTGTATGACAGTAAGATAAAGCTGTGGTCTCTGGTATAAAAATAAGGAACCTAAAACAGTAGAAGAAATGAGAAGCCCTGTGACATGCTGTAGACTAGCAGATATTTTGCAGCATAAGCTTTCATGGGCAAAGACCCGCTTCGTCAGATGCATCCAAAATGTCTGTTACTATATAAGGTGCCACAGGGCTTCTTGTTGCTTTTCAAGATACAGACTAACTTGGCTACACCTCTGATAGAAGAAATGAGGCATTCTCAGTGGATGCAGGAGGAGGAGTTGCAGAAAAATAAAACTATCTGTATGCTTTACAAATTTATAATGGCCTTTTTCAAAACCATTTTACTAGTGCTTCCATATGTCTGAGTTCCTGGAACTGTTCAGGTTAATTTCATAAGAAATGGAATATACACAGAACTATCTGCACTGTTTCTATTAGTCAACTGCCATAAATCTTTAATGTCGCCTTTCAACACAGAGAGAACTTCTACCCTGTCATGTGAATAGCCACAGAAAACTGCACCTATAAGCTGCCAGCAAATTCAAACACCTTCAAGTGCGTGAGCCAGCAAAGCTGCTGGTGCTGAACTCATTTGTAGCAGGATTTTGTTTAATGTGTCTGAGATGAGCCTGAGGCTGGAGGTGACTGTGTCAAACAGAATGAAAGAGAAAGGAAAGGAGAGCGGGAGGATGAATTAAGCACCAAAACAGGACTTTTCAACTGGAGATTGGTGGGTATTAAAATGCCCAGCACAGCCTGCTGCCTGCATGTGTCTCCTGCATCTGTGCAAATCACAGCTTGCCTATGGGCACAATGCCAACCACAAACATAGTAGCTGGGAGATGCAAGGGAAGGAGCAGTGGTTTCTGATTCCCTGTGGAGAGTCCATGTCTACAAGGCAGACATACATTCTGCTCTTAGCCCTTATGTGCCTGTTATTTTTCAGAGAATGACACTGTGATTTTATTTCCGTCTCACATTTTCTCTGCTTGACACATGGTGTCCCATCCACTCACATTGCTGATCACCAGCACGAGCCCCTCCAGCTGCCTCTCAGTTGTTTAAAAAAAAACTAGTATTTTTATCTATATTATGTATTCTACCTTTTCTCAGTTTTATACACACACATATACACAGAATCCCTCTCTTTATATCTTGCACTGATCACCACTTAATATGAACTCTCTAGGCCATGCAGTAAGATCAAATGGTGACCCATCCTGCTGAAAAAGAACGGGCTGGACTGAAAGCAGGAACAGGTAAATATCATAGCAGAATGGAAATCAAACTCCTCTTTGTAATTCAGTGTATTGGGGAAAACCAAGGTTATTGGGACTGCTACATGTCCTCAAATACTGTGTTTCTTGGAAAATTTTAATATACAAAATATTCAGAACAAAAATCCAGTTCCCTCCAAGGAAAATCTCCCAAAGCTCAAATGGTATGCCTGTAGATGTTTTTCGTAGTCAGGCCAAAGTACATTCCCCATAGCTGTTGAGTCCTATATGTCATGTTCCTATGTGTGACTATTACGTTTGAGCAGCAGACATCTTTCTATTCAAACAGTAGATGTGATTTTGTACAAATTTCCTCACACACCCTGCCCCCTCCCAAAGCCCAGTGTTGATTATCAGCCGGTTTGTTTTCTGTTACCGGTTTCTCTCACCTCTAACACCCAGTAGTATTGCTTCAGAGCTACAGTGCCCACCTGAAGAATTAACCAATGTAAATAAATAAAAGTTTACAGTCAGACTGTGACTGGCCGCTATACGACTATTCAAACAGCCTCCCTACCGTGCTCCTGTTCATGATCTGGAAATAAGCTGTCCTTGGTCTCCCCTGAGGTCAGCTGTTAATATTTCTGGTGGAACAAATCACACCAAAAGGGGCAGGGAGAAAAAAAGACCATGGGCCTACCCAGCTTCCCCATCAACCAGCAAAGCTGGCTGGCTACAGAGGACTATACACTGAATGCACCACCTCAGTGTACTGGAGTGAACATGCTCTTCCAGAATTCCTAGGCATTCTGAAGAAGTAGGCTATGTCTACATGGAACTCTGCCCAGTGCCACTGCCGTCAGAGCCATGCAAAGTGAGTGGCTCAGGATTGCAAATGGCTGCTCATCTGCATACCCCCAAAGCTCATTACCATGGCCATGCAAGAGTTCAGTGCCGGCAGAAGTGGGTACTGGCACTGCAAAGGCCGTGTCTCAGCTGGCTAAACCCCCCTCTGTCACACAAGGCATAAGGGACTGGCGACAGAGTGTGGGGGTTAGCCTGCATAAGCACGTCGACCCAGCGGTATTGTGGTTCGGTGTGCCAATGGCTGCCTGGAGCTCTTGCATGTCAGTGTGGTTTGGATGTACTGCTACTGCTACTGCTTATCACTTGTGCTCCATGTGGAGCACGTAAGTCTCCTCCGTTTTACTCTGTCTTGGAACAAGACATCTAGCTGGCTCCAGGAATACCCCATTTGTTGTCCTTCAATTTCATTAGACCGCCACATTGTCCGAGGTCTTCCTCTCTTGCGTTTTCCTTGCGGGTTCCATGTCAGAGCTTGACAGACTATGCTGGGTGATGGTTTTTTGAGAGTGTGGCCCAGCCATCCCCACTTTCTTCTCTTGATTTTAATGTCAATTGGTTCTTGTCCGGCTCCGTTCCAAAACTGCTCATCTGTGATGAAGTCTTGCCATTTGATGTAAAGGGTGTATCTCAGGCATTTGTTTGTGAATGTCAATAGCTTGTGATTTACATAAGAACAGCCATACTAGGTCAGACCAAAGGTCCATCTAGCCCAGTATCCTGTCTGCCGACAGCAGCCAATGCCAGGTGCCCCAGAGGAGGTGAACCGAAGACAATGATCAAGCGATTTGTCTCCTGCCATCCATCTCCCGCCTTCAACAGAAGGCTAGGGCACCAGACCTTACCCCTTGCTAATAGCCGTCTATGGACCTAACCTCCAAATATTTATCGAGCTCTTTTTTAAACTCTGTTAGAGTCCTGGCCTTCACAGCATCCTCTGGTAAGGAGCTCCACAGGTTGACTGTGCGCTGTGTGAAGAAAAACTTTCATTTATTAGTTTTGAACCTGCTATCCATTAATTTCATTTGGTGTCCTCTAGTTCTTATATTATGGGAACAAGTAAATAACTTTTCTGTATTCACTTTCTCCACACCATTCATGATTTTATATACCTCTATCATATCGCCCCTCAATCGTCTCTTTTCTTGACTGAAAAGTCCCAGTCTCTCTAGCTTCTCCTCATATGGGACCTGTTCCAAACCCTTAATCATTTTAGTTGCCCTTTTCTGAACCTTTTCTAACGCCAATATATCTTTTCTGAGGTGAGGAGACCACATCTGCATGCAGTACTCAAGATGTGGGCGTACTATAGTTTTATATAGGGGAAGTAAGATATTCTTCGTCTTATTTTTCTATCCCTTTTTTAATTATTCCTAACATCCTATTTACTTTACTGACTGCTGCTGCACACTGCATGGATGTTTTCAGAGAACTATCCACTATAATTCCAAGATCCCTTTCCTGATCTGTTGTAGCTAAATTTGCCCCCATCATATATGTATAATTAGGGTTATTTTTCCAAATGTGCATTACCTTACACTTACCCACATTAAATTTCATTTGCCATTTTGCTGCCTAATCACTCAGTTTGCTGAGATCTTTTTGAAGTTCTTCACAGTCTGCTTTGGTTTTGACTATCCTGACCAGATCTGAAGACGTTTTAGTATGCCAAGTCTCTCATGCGTACAAGAGCACACTCTTCACATTTGTGCTGAAGATCTGCAGTTTCATCTTTGCAAATATGATTTGTGAACGTCATATGGGACTGTCTGGATGTGCCCATCCCTTACAAGCACAAATGAGCCTATCAAAACTGATGGGCTCTGCTGAATGTAGTTTTGTAAATGAATCAAATACTAGCATAGTTACCCAAAAGGACACTTGTTTTCCCTACATATGACATGTATGGAGATCACTGGAACATCGAAGCCATAGGTTAAAACGGGCATTATACTAAATCCAAGGAAAACCCCTTTTGAATGGCCTAATGTACAACCTTCCACTTCTAATAAATGAGGAGGAATTGTCAGCCAACCTTTCATGCTTTCAGAAGGCTCTGCTCACACACATAATTGTATGGTATTGACAAAGTGTTGCCCTCGACTAGGGTGAAGCCAGTGGGCTTGCACTGGTGTATCTGGGAACAGAATAGGACCCTTAGTAATTTGTCTTTTTATCACCAAGTGCTGTTCCTGATGCTCTCTGCTGTTTGCTCAGCTGGGGCCTGAGCCAGTTTCCACTGAAATCAAATGGGAGCTGGCCTCAGGGGAGTTGGAACAGACTCACAGTGACACTGATGGATCTATTTGTATCAGGATTTTCAATCTCCTTCACCCCAGCTGCCTTTATCCACCCCAAACCTCCTCTACTCTCTTCTTACCTTTCCCTGGGGTACGATCAGTGCTTGATGGTGCAATTGACTGACAATACCCACTATTGGCCAGCGTGGATGCACTGGTGACAGCCTTCATTCCTATTTTGCCAATGATTCTCTTTCCCAGGCTCTTCAAAAGTTGAATGGTGCTTTGCAATTTGGCCTGGATATGTCTTTTAAATAAATTGTCCTATTCAGATGAGCTAATCTCACAGTTTCTGCACCCTGCAGATTAGGTTACTGTTCATTTCCACAGCTCTCTGGTGAGACAGGCTCTTTCTGCAGTTCTGTAATATTGCTTTTGTGGCCACTTCACTTTCCTTTTCTACAGGACAACTTCAAAGAATTTCACGACTTTGCAAAACCTTTTATAGTGATCGCAGGGATTTACAAATGAACTGTGCCCATCCCTTGGTTGATTTCCAAAAAGTTATGAATTGTTAAAGCTTATATTTATAAGTTTGCATAGGAATAATGAAGTTGAAGTAATAGGTATTTATGGATCACCATTACTCCTATGCCTCTCTAGTTTTACCCGACATATCCACCTGGGAAGAAAAAGAAAATTAAATTCTGGTCCCTTGCAAATGTGTCTATTGACACAGAATCGTTATTAGGGACAGGATGTGTCGAGTCTGAGGGCCTGTTAACCCAGCTACTATAACAGTTTAAGTCCTAGAGCTAATGACTTATAGTTTATATTGATTTTTTTAATACCGGCTAAGCCTCTGGTGCATGATTTGGAACCTTGTTGTTGTTGTTGTCATCTTTAGGGATATGTGAAAAAAAAATCTCATTATTGGAAATATTGATAGTTGACTAGATTGATGGCTGGACTAAGCAGCAGTAACAATAGCTCAGAACCATATATTATTCAGCTTTATTGACAGGAAAAGTTCCGTCTGCTTCATATAATGGCCTGACAGGTTCCTAAGGAACAATGGGGGGGGCTCTACAGGGCACTGGAAGGTTATTTGGAAGTCTTGCTAACTTTAATTGGCCTGTTCCTCACAACTCAGAGTGTATGTGAAATTCATAAGCTCCCCAGAGCTAATGAATTCTGCAACCCTTCTCAAGTATTCCTCTTCCATGGCCTTGAGTCCTGCATCCTGTCCCAGCTGTGCTTTTATGGCCAGATCGTCTGTTGGTGTAAATTGGTGCATCTCCGTTGTCCAAGAAGGACTACAAGCGCAGTATCAGAGAAGTAGCTGTGTTAGTGTGTGTCTTCAAAAACAACAAGAAGTCCTGTGGCACCTTATAGACTAACAGATATTTTGGAGCATAAGCTTTCGTGGGCAAAGACCCTCACTCATGCATCTGATGAAGCAGGTCTTTTAAGGTCTATAAGGTGCCACCGGACTACAAGGGCAGTAGTTTTTCTGAGTCAGTGGAGCTACATGTAGACTTCTTTTTTTTTAAATCATCATCATCATCATCAGCAGCAGCAGCAGCAGCTATATATTTAGTTAAAATCCACAACAGGTCATGCAGAATTTAGAAAGCCTTCAGCAAAGCCAAGATGGGTTGGGGAGCACGTACAAGGTGTGGAACTTGTGGAAACGGGTTTGACAGTGGAGAGGACTCTGGGAGGCTTGCTAGGGAGGGAGGAACCCTGTGGAGCCGGTCCACTTGGTGCCCCAGGACTTTGTTCAGAAGCCACAAGTCCCACTAGGAGCCATAACCAGCAATCAGTTACTAGCTCTGTGATTAAGCAGATCAACAGCTGTATATTGCCACTGGCAAGTGGCCACTGCTTGGCAACCACTTGGCCACCAAAAGGATGCCTGTTCCTGTACTTCCAGGGGAGAGTCTCTTCTACCTTGCTGAATCTATGGTACTTTTACCTGTTGGCATACCTGGAGTAAGAACACACCTTAGGTCAGTTGCAGACCATTTTTTCCTCTGTGTGCAAGGTGAACTGTGGTAGTATATTTTCCCCAGCATATACTATTTATTTGCTGTCAGTTCATGGGTTCATCACTCATCTTCCTTCATTTCAGTGGTCACAGTAAGGGTTTGCTGTATTTACCTTACCGCTATAAGAGCAATCCTGGATGCTAAAGGGGAATTCAGAGGATTATCTGCATTCCCTCTTCTCCCCACCTCTTCTAGAGAAGGCTTCAGGAAGCAGCTTTGGTAGGATAAGACAAATGTTTTCAGCTGATGAGGGGATTGTATACATCTGTTGGCCAGTTTCTCATGAGAATGGGGCTACCTGGGGCTTGGGTTTTTCCTTCCCCTGTGGGGATTTGGGGTCCAGGACTAGCTGCCTCAGTGGGTTACTGGTTTAGAATGCCATGACTTTTTGTCATGTTGGTTCTGTTGTTGTTTAGGTAGCAGCCTTTGCTTACTTATGTCAAGGTTCATCCATAGCTGCAGCCACTCCCTTTGGCGGTTCTTATTTATGGGCTGATCTGCTGTTGAAACTATAAACATAAGAAGCCGTTGCTTGTCTGAAGTGAAAATGAGGTGACAGCTTTTGCAGTCTGATTCTGACCATTTTCTTCCTGTCAGGGTGCAAATGCCAGCTGAGGCCTGACACCTTGTTTTATTGTGTGAAGAAAGGACAGAGATTTCTCAATTACCTTTAAATTAACTGCTGCTTGCTATTATGTTCCCCAAGGATCAATAGAAGGGGGCACTTGAAAAGGCCGTTTTGCAAGCTGTCCACTATCTGGGTATCAAAAATCTGTTAGTGGCATTTTTTATCCCCAAGTTTAGTGCTTTAATTAGGAACCTTCTGCATGTCCAGCCTTCACAACCACCATCTGGCATGCATGGAAAACACGCTCCTTTTTCTTTAGCAAGAAATCATAGAAAAGCTGAGGTTTCCAAATGTCATATGCTTGGGTTCGGGGATTTGGCTGGAGAAGCAGGGAGCTGGAAAATAAGACTTCTGAACCATTTCAAAGTGGCAAGCATACAAACAGGGAAATGGAATCTGCATCCAAACTTAGCTTTGGAGTCAGAATATTTATGATTATGGTACACTAATGCAAGCATTTTCATTGTTGACATATGTCTGTGGATTATACTACATGGCCCATTTTACCACTTCCATGGCCAGAGCAAGGGGGGTTCTTTCTTTATATGTTTGCTTTTTAGTGAATCGATTCATCATCGCTGAAGTTGAACATTGTTTCTTCAAGATGCACAGACCCTCGAAGGATTTTATTGCAGGCTAGAGATCTCGGTTTAAAAGTAAATCCTTGAATTGATTTGGATTCAGTCGTATATTATGCATTCAGAAATGACTCAGTCTGTTTGTGTCAGTTCTCTGTTATCCCCTCTTACACTGGGGAGGGGTAAATCTACCATCAACTATAGTCCATAATTCTAAACACTCTGCTGTAGCGACTGAAGCACAAGTTTAATTAACAAAATTGGTAGTAAAGGACAGACTCTGGATGGGCTGGAATCCTTAAAGCCTATTAAAGAGTGATCACTTTTGTTCTTCTTTGTAGATGTTACTGTAACTTTGGTTTTTATGGGTCAGGTTGTTAACCCTAAGCCAACCCCTTTTACCTTCGGGAGAGGTGGTCCAAATTTGTCTGGTCTCTACTTTTGACCTATCCAGCTTTGGTGACACTTCCAGGAGCTGTATATCCTACTGGCATAGCTCTTTGGATCACTGAGACACACAAGCCACCTCACCACAACAAGGAATGGACGACAGGGTGGAAGGACCATGGACCTATGCTCCTCCTGGAATACAAGGGAATAAGAAAAAACTTTTGGTCTCACTGCAATCATTGTTAAGGAGAGCAATGAAGTTATCTTAGCCATGTCTTGCTCGCTGAAAAGAGCAAAACACGTGAACTATGATTTGTATTTTTAATGCCACCACTGTGACTGGGATGAAATGTGATTGTCTTGTATCTGCCTGATGCAGGACAATCACTGCAACAAGAAAACAATTGTCAAGTATGCAAATGGGGAGTCTGACCAAATTTATTCATGGCAAGTTCCCAGATACAAACCAGCACAATGAAAAGGAGCTGTCATCAACAAATCTTTTCTGTAATGCCATAAGTTGCATATAAAGATAATTCAAAGACTTGAAAAAATCATTCATCTTTCAAAATGGAATATAAACCTAGCTCCTTGGAAATGACTGAAAATACAAAAGGAAAAGGTGGAGTTGTAAAACTTGATCTGAAGTGATGAAGAGTCTAAGAGCTGGGTACTAGGGAGAGAGAATTTAAAAAGGAAAATCCCAATAATGAAGAACAATAATAAGACCATGGACTTGGATTCAAGAATTCCAGTGAAGATTCAAAATTCTTGTTGCAGGAAGTTGTGTTCATGACTCGTTAGATAGTGCCCTTCTCTTGTAATTTATATTGAACGAAGATGCCAGCGCAGGGCTGACAGGGGATGGTGCTGAAAGTGTCATCTTTCAAATGAAGTCACATTAAAGTTCTGTTCCCTTCCAGTAACTAACCTCCATATTTTCAATAGCAACATGAGTACCCAGAGTGAATTTGAACTGGGGGTCAAATTCTCCCCACCAAAATATTCTCCTTCGTTTCATTGGAATCCACAATCTTTTTTCTTTCATTCTTTCTTTCCTAAAACTGGTGTAGTATTGCTCTGCACTGAATGCCAAATTTCACCCCAAATAGTAGTGAAGTGAATCATATGCAATTTAAGCATTGTAGCATAGACTTATAGAATTCTAGGTCTGGAAGGGACCTCAGATGGTCATCTAGTCCAGCCCCCTGCCTAAAGCGGATCAACCCCAACTAAATCATTCCAGTCATGACTATGTCAATCTGGGACCTAAAAACTTACAGGGATGGAGATTCTACTACATGTCTTGGTAACACATTCCAGTGCTTCACCACTCTCCTGGTGAAATAGTTTTTCCTAATATCCAACCTACACCTCTCCCTCTATAACTTCAGAACGCTCTTCCTTTTTCTGTTATCTCTCACTATGGAGAACAGTCTCTCTCTCCATCCTCTTTAGAGCACCCTTTCAGGAAGTTGAAGGCTGCTATCAAATGTCCCCTCAGTCTTCTCTTCTGCAAACTAAATAAGCCCAGATTCCTCAGTCTCTCCTCATATGTCATGTGCTGCAAACCCCTAATAATTTTCGTTTCCCTCCACTGAACCCTCTCCAATGCATCCACATCCTTTCTATACTGGGGGGCCTGGAACTAGACACAGTATTCCAGAAGTGGCCTCACTAGTGCTGAGTAGAGGGGAATAATAACTTCTCTAAATCTCCTGGAAATGCTTCTCCTAATGCACCCCAATATGCCATCAGCTTTCTTGGCTACAAGGGCATACTATTGATTCATGTCCAGCCACTGTAATCCCCAGGTCCTTTTCTGCTGCACTGCTAATTAGCCAGTCAGTCCCCAGCCTGTAACAGTGCTAGGGATTCTTCTGTCCCAAGTGCAGAACTCTGCACTTGTCCTTGTTGAACCTCATCAAATTTCTTTTTGGCCCAATCCTCCAATTTGTCTAGGTCACTCTGGAACCTAACTAGCCTCTAATGTATCTACCTGACCCCCATATGCATCATAGGCATTATGTATATTTACAAGATTTTAAAAGGTTTTTTGCTTAATTTATGGGAACGAGTTGCCCCAACCCTTAAAATTAAAATCTTAAATTCAGTTAATCAGAAATAGGAATGCCAATTATTCTATACATTTACAAAAGTGAAACAAATCTAGACATCAGTCCTCTGTGACTCTACATCTAAGTCCCCCAAAGTCATCTTCAGTGCCTCAGTTGACACACAGAGTAACATATTTTTCAAAAGTACTCTGCTCCCAGCAGTTCCCATTCATAACAGGAGGAGCAGTTGAGTGCTTTTAGGAAAAGCTGGAACCAACTGTAGGCACTGAACACTTTTGAAAACCTACTTCCTACCTGCCTGCACCTATAATAAACTTCCCGGCTTTTGAAATCTTTGGACATGGTTATAAGTCAGTCTTTCATTGTGACCAATTCTGACACTTACCAGAGAGGTAGACGTGTTAGTCTGTTTCTTCAAGAACAACAAGTCCTGTGGCACTTATAGACTAACAGATATTTTGGAGCATTAGCTTTCACGGGCAAAGACCTGCTTCATCAGATGCATGAGGGGCGGGGGGGCGGGGGTGATGCCAAAGGGGTATTTAAAGAGTGGAGTCCCAGTAAGAGGGAGGGCCAGAGCTGATAAGGTCTATTCAGCAAGGTGGAAATGGCCAATTATCAGTAGTATGTATCAAAAAAGGAAAAAACAAGTCAGATCAGACAGGGGGATGTGCCCCATTGTCAGAGTCTAATGGGGAGATATTAACATCCAGGGCAGAGAAGCTGCTTTTGTAAGGAGCCAGCCACTCCCAGTCTCTGTTTAATCCTTGGTTGATGGAGTCAAATTTGCAAATAAATTGCAGCTCAGAGATTTCTCTCTCCGTTTGATTTTTGAAATTTCTTTGTTTTAGAACTGCTACTTTTAAATGTGTTACTGAGTGTCCAGGAAGATGGAAGTGCTCTCCCACAGGTTTTTGTACATTACTATTCTGAAGTCTGGTTTATGTCCATTTATTCTTTTATGTAGAGACGGTCCAGTTTGGCCAATCTAAATTGTAGTGGGGCATTGCTGGCACATGATGGCATGTATTATATTAGTAGATGTGCAAGTAATGAAGACCCTGATGGTATGGTTGACACTGTGGTTTAAATAGCATTTTGCCTAGAGGCTTAACAAGGGCATATACTCTTACCTTGAGCTGAGCTGAGCTGAAATGAGAAGAGAAACCCTTGATTAACTCGTAACTGTTGTTTTGTTAATCTAATGAATGGCTTTTAAGGAAACAACAGGGTAAATGCTTATTAATCCTGAAGCCTTCATCCATTAGAAAGGTGAAGGACCCCAAAAGGTCAGAAAATGACAGAATGGAGAAGGAAAACTTACTTTAAACATACCCATCTGTCTTAATTATTTACCATGTCAGCTAGAACTGACAGGAAGGCTTTTTATTTTGTCTTATCCTTACAGAAGGCCTGTTTCTCACACGTCTCTGGCAGAAGCCTCAGCGAAAACCTGGAGATATCAAAATGTCTTTTGAAATGAAAGGAAATAGTTTAATATTTTCACCAGTGAGAAAATAACACCCACCCCTTATACTCAGCTAGAAGAATCCTGAGTCTCTGAAATGAATTGCTGCTGCTGAGATGCATGAAGAGAATAGGCATAAGGTCAATGCCCTTTGAATCTGAGGGGGCAGACTTGCTAGAAAAATTGACATATTTACCTGGGCTCAATAAACACTTTATAATATTGTGTTTCATTGTCTCAGCCTCAGTTAATGCTTAGTTTGAGCATTGGCCTGATAAACCCCAGGGTGTGAGCTCAGTCCTTGAGGAGGCTATTTAGAGATTGGGACAAATAGATGTCAGGGCTGGTGCTTGGTCCTGCCAAGAGGGCAGGGACTGGACTAGATCACCTCCTGAGCTCCCTGCCAGTTCTAGGACATGTGTATCTATCCAAAGGAAACAAATGACTTCCTTCCATCCCACCCTAGTGTATAATTTTCCATCAAAGCAGCTGAGCTGGCAGCAGGCTAATACAGTGACTTAGGTTCATTACCTTCATATTCTGTTCTCTCCAGCCAATGTCTCCTTAGGCAACAGACCAAAATTTCTTTCTGACTTTTTCCAGGGTTGCACCTTGGTCACAGGCTACCACTGGTCTTTCTTGATTTTTTGCCTCAGTCACTTTTTGAATTTGTTCTCGGCTCATACGTATTCTCTTCCCTTCCTTCTGTTCACCTCCCACATACCGAGTGACAATACTGGTAGAGCTGCCTACCCACATGGCACAACCTAGGAGACTCTGTTAGACCTTATTTTATCTGTGGCCCCTTATGGGCATGTTCACACATCAGTTTGAGTGAGTTTTTAACTCAACTGGTATACAGTTTCACCGAGCTCCACACTACATCCATGGCAGTCCAGTCATTCATCCCTTCTGTGAAGCTGCTAAAGGTGAAGCAGCAATGACCTACAACACATTAATTTTTCTCCAAGACCATTTTCCTTTTTTTTTTCTTTAAATTGCATGTCACTCATTCCAAATGGCCTTCCATTTGCAATGAGCTATGAAAATGCCTGACACATACTTTTTTTAAGTAGCTGTAAGCCTTTGGGATGGATGTTCTTATATTCTTGTTCTCAGGGTAGGTTTACTTGTCCTGAGTAGGAACTTTTCTTAGAAACAAGGACAAGTGAAGAGGAAAAGTGTGCACCACTAGAGAAAGTTTTCATTTCCAAATACAGTCGGACACTGTGCTCTAGAGTTACATTTACTGCTGTATTTGCTGGGCCCCTCGTTCCAAGTAAGAAAATGCAGAAAATACAATGGTGGAGGTAAGTGCCAGATTGCAATAAATGTCAAGATCTTAATCACATTTGCTGTACTAGTGCCAGTTCAGTGTTCTCCCTGTGTGGTGTAAAGATGCCCTCTAGCTTACTGCTCCACGCTGCCTACAGAAGTTTTTACATAACAACAGGCCGGACTCCCCCAGAAGAATTACCCAGACTTTCCCAGATGCTAATCTCTCAACAGCTTAACTTTAACCTGACCGGTGCTGAACAAGAGAATTTGCCAGACCCTAGGAGGTCAATGTTGTCTAGCAGCATTACCAAGACTCCCACTGCTTACTGAGCTAGGGGTAAATTTCAGCTAAACAACAGCACAGAACACTGACAGTTGGGACTGGCACCTGTAAACAAACTTTATGGGACCACAGGAAACTTGGCAACAACTATGATAAGTGGTTGTCCAGCTAACTAAAAATCATCCTGTATGACAGATGTTGCTGGATGAGAAAATGCCAGATTAGAGTTTCAACCTGTACTGCCATTGTTTGTAAGATCTGAGGTATGGGGTGGTGGTGGGTTTTTTTCAGAGTTACCATTTCATGAAACAATAGTAGACTAAGAATTAGGATTTTTCATAGGTTATTAGCCACCAAAGTAAACCTAGAGAGGATGTTTAATTTTTCAACCACTAAACATAATTTTCAGAATTATAATCTTGCTCTGAAAAGAAGTGAATCCATTAATATTATTTCTAGATGAATAAACCAGGATCTAACACTTACAGAGTGATAGGTGCTGTAGACACCAATGTGGTGGGTGCAGGGCAATTGTAACCTTGCTGGAAGGAGTCTCAACCCCATGGACTTTTTGATGGACTTTCACCTGCTTTTAACAAGGTCTTATTTTGGCCCATGGAATGCAAGGGCAGGATGCTCAGAAAAATATTCTGCTTCTACTTGACCTTTTAGTCACCCATCTTCTCTATTGCTTGATTTGCCATCTGAGTATTACAGAGGGTTAGGGCTGCAAATCATGCTCATCAGCTGGACAATTTGGGCAGGAAATTTTAGCAGTTCCGAAATTGTATTGTATAATTGTATTATCACCCTTTTAATAATTTCATCTGTCTTTCCCCAGAGGACTGCCCACCTCTTCCCCTTCTACCCCTTGCCCCCTGCCTTCTATCATATTTCAGGGAAACTGCCACTAGAATGACTAAGAACCTCTGGCTGATTATTTTTAAATGGGAGCTTTGTGGTTATAAACACCATCTTTCAATCAACTTTCTGCACATAACATTCTGGAACCTTGCACTAGGAGACCAGACAAATCTATATACCAGCTTCATCTGTGTAATAGAATGACACAGGCCATTGGAAATTAAATTTCTTTTGTTTACCAAAAAGGGAGCGTAATGTGAAAAGATTGTTAGAAACATCAGAGAAAGCTTTATGCTGGATGTGGCTGCAATGACTGAAAATAGTATGATCACTTAGGAGGGAAGAGTGTATTAGTTAGTGTAGTCAAGAGGAATTCATATGGATATCATTACAATTCAAACAGCTATTTGACCTGCCCTTTTAAAAGAACAGAATAAAGTAGCGGGGTGAGATTCCGCCCATGGAGGCCAATGTTCAGCTGAAGGGTGACTTTAGCTTCACTATCTGTCTTAAAGGTGATAGTAAGTGTTTAAGTTGCAATTAGATTTGAATAGCAACAGAGAAGTAGCTCTGTTAGTCTGAATGCCAACAAAACAAAGCAACAGAAATGTAACACTTTCATGACTAACAATTATTTATTCAGCCACGAGCTTTTGTGGGACAGACCCAGTTAGCAAGGTCACTGAGCCAACTAAGGAAGTGGCTTTTTTAAAAAAACATGATTTAAAATAGAGTAATCCCTCAAGAGGCGCAATTTCCAGTTATGCTTAACCTCGGTTTACGCCCCCCCACACTAGCCCTGTGCAGCTCCAGCTCACCCCATGCCGTACACGGCTCTGGCTCACCCCACGGCCTGGCTCACCCCACGACCTGGCTCAACCCCACAAAGGGCCACGTGGCCCCGGCTCACCACCCCCCATGCACCCTGCGGCCCTAACCCACTCCAGGCTTAGCCCTTCTGCCCCCTCCCGCCCCAGCCCCAACCCACTGCCAGGCTTAACCCTCCCCAACTGCCCCCCAACTCCAGGACTTTTCAATTCAAAAGGAGCTCCAGGTGCTCCTGCTGCTTCCCCTGCTGCAGAACGTGCGTTCCACCGGGAAAAAAGCTGCCCCCTGACTTACACAAAATTCAACTTTTGCAAAGGTGTGTGGGAACACAACCCTCGCATAACTTGAGGCACTTCTGTACCATTTAAAAAATTTAGGAACAGACCCTAAGTTGATGAATGCATCATAGCTCCATTGACTTCATGTAAAGTCAAGTGAAGTGAGATGCATGCTGTTTGCATGCAACCATACCCCTCTGCATCCAATCAAAATGCTGCAATGGTTCATTTGGCACCCCCCTCCCCCCGACACACACACACATATTCTAGGTATGCAAGCATGGTTAGCAAACCTACTGTTTCCCAGAGATTGTCTTGGTTAAGCAATACTACAGCCTGCTGGGATAAAGGAGAGCCACTCATGCAGTGCACTCACTAGCCTCGCTTGGTTTTAATGTTGTTAAAGTTTTATGCTATTGCAGTCTGTCGTCAATTGTAATTCAATGAATGTTGTGTTCTCTTTGCCAGTAATGCACCTGTTCCTTTTCATTTTGAACGATTGACTCCTGTCTTTTTCGTGTGGTAGACCCATAACTTCAAGTCATTGACATTTGGTCTGCTCATGCAGACCCAAAAGAAGACAATGCCAATTTTATGCAACTGTGGTTTTCAGGATCAGACCTCTTGCCTTGCCTGTTTATGTGTGGTGAATGCCAAGCACAACCAGAAAAGAGGTATAAATAAATATTTGTAACCGTTTTAATCTAAACAAGTACAATTGTCAGCCATGGGTGGTATTTTGGTGAAGGGGCAAATTTGTGGCGCTGTTGCTCTTCCATGAGTATGAAGAATGCTTCAGGCTCCAGGCCTCAACCCAGCTCTGTTCAAAGTGACTAAAATTAAATATTCACTACAAATTTGTAAAGAAAATGTAAAAAGTAAAGAAAAATGTGAGTTTATCTTGTAGCCAGGCAGAAAAAGTTGAAATGGAATTTCATTTCATTGTTTGAAAAGTGGATAATTAATGGTGTTCACAGTTCCCACCTCATCCATGGCAGAGGCGCAGGTGAACTGTAGAGGCCCATGCAGGTAGAAAATCTTATTTTTGCCAGTCTGACCTCTAGACTAGCATTAGTGCATTGCGCAAAGATGTGAGAGGCCTGGATGAAGAGCTGAGAATCCCTGAGGGAGATGTTGAAAGTCCTGTGCAAGGACAGAAGATACTATTCTTATAAATACGCATACACTGTGTCCTTAGCTAATCTTCTGTTATTTAACCTATAAAGGCATTTGAACCCAGCCTCAGCTAGGTAACTACTTACCTCCTCTTCTTGCTGTGGTGTGGAAGTACAATAGCACATGAAAATTGTACTGTGTCAAAGTGGGACTAAAGAACATAAGAATGTAAGAATGGCCATACTGGATCAGACCAAAGGGACATCCAGGCCAGTAGCCTGTCTGCTGACAGTGGCCAGTGCCAGGTGCCCCGGGGGAGGTGGATCAAAGACAATGATCAAGCGATTTGTCTCCTGCCATCCATCTCCAGCCTCAGACAATCAGAGGCCAGGGACACCATTCCTACCCTTTGCTAATAGCCCTTTATGGACCTAACCTCCATGAATTTATCTCCCTCTTTCTTAAATTCTGTTATAGACCTAGCCTTCACAATCTCCTCTGGCAAGGAGTTCCACAGGTTAACTATGCGCTGAGTAAAGAAGAACTTTCTTTTAATAGTTTTAAACCTACTATCCATTTAATCGAAAGATTGCTTGATCATTACCTGTTCAGTGCCCTCCTTCTGGGCACCTGGCATTGGCCACTGTTGGCAGACAGGATGCTGGAGTGGATGGACTTCTGAAGAGAAGAAATTGCCTCCTAAATATGTGTGTGTGTCTTTCTTACTGTCTCTGTCTCAGTAATGGCAAGGTGTAAGACAACTACACTGTCAAAAAAGGTGGCTACCTCCTCTGTTTATCATGCAGCCCAGGTAATATTGCTGCAGCACATTACTGGAAGTGAAACACAACTATAAATCTATTTACCATAATTACAATTTTTGCTATTTGAATGTTTATCCACAGTGGAACAGTCACTGGATGAAAGTGTTTTTTTTAGCCCAGTGGTTAGGCCACTCATCCAGGAGGAGGGAGACCAGTCCTCATGCTGTAAAGACTTTTTGGTTATCTATCAACAGTAGACCATCTTCAAGAGAAGAGGCTGAAGGAGCCCCACATCAAAATTGGACAGAGGTCAGTGAGAAGTAATAGATGCCTATTCATATCCTTTCTCTGCCACTTGCACAGAGTAGGTTGAACTTGAACGTTGGTCGCACAGCTGATACTGTGCTGAAAGTGCTAATCTCGCTTCCACCTCCTTCTCCTCCAGGCACTTTTAATGGAACCCAGTCTAATTGGTTGCCTCTGAGTTCTTCTACCAGCACATGATCTAAGTGTTCATACAGCTATCTTCCTGTAGTTTATGAATTATCCTGAAATTTAAGTGGAAGATAGGTAGGTGTCCAGATGTCCAGAAGGAGGCAGCACTGCACATAACCAGAGGAAGAAACATAGGCGTCTAGGGAATTTTACCCTGAGAAACAGAAGTGCTGAGTGAGTTTAGAAGCCTGCAGGCTTCGTTGGGAGTTCCATGGACCCAAAATGGGATTTTGGCAATTAGCTCCGGGGTTAGGTAAGTACCTTTGCAGATCTGGGCTCCAGACACCAGGGAGATAAGCATAATATAAGAACCTACATAGAACAGAAATACAGAATACAATATTTACTGATCCTGCACTTGGTGACATCAATGGCAACACTTCTATTGACTTCAGAGGGTTCAGGTTAAATCCCTTAGGGTATATCTGTTCTTCAGTTAAATACCAGCAGCTGCCCATTGTCAGCTGACTCAGGTTTACAGGGCTTGAACTTAGGGGCAAGTTGTTTAAGGGGTGGCTGTTCAGGTTTGGGCTGGAGACCAAGCTCTCGGACTCTCTCTGTCTGACCCAGAATATTTCCGCTACAGTTAAACAGGCCCTT
This sequence comes from Carettochelys insculpta, assembly GCF_033958435.1. Taxonomy (NCBI): domain Eukaryota; kingdom Metazoa; phylum Chordata; order Testudines; family Carettochelyidae; genus Carettochelys; species Carettochelys insculpta. The sequence continues at coordinate 84,602,554 of NC_134141.1, read as the reverse complement.
AGCCTGTGAGCCCAAGGCAGCTGGCACTGATCAGCTGCAGGTTTTTAACTGCAGTGTAGACATACCATTTGGGCCCAATCCAATTTGACTGACATTGGTGGGAATGTTTCCATTGACTTCTGTGAGTGCTGAATCAGATCCTTGATGAGCTCATGTGGAGCTAAAATGGTTACAGTGGCCCGTCCAAAATTGTAGAACACCTCTATAATACAACAAGGGGGTCCTGTGGCACCTTATAGACTAATAAAAATGTATGAGCATAAGCTTTCGTGGGTAAAGACCCACTTCGTCAGATGCAGGTCACCTGCATCTGACGAAGTGGGTCTTTACCCACGAAAGCTTATGCTTATACATTCCTGTTAGTCTATAAGGTGCCACAGGACCCTGCGTTGCTTTTGCAGATCCAGACTAACACGGCTACCCCTCTGATACTTGACTCTATAATACAGCAGTTTATTCTGTAGCTATAAAATGTACTCGGATTATGAACCTAAACACGTGCCTACGACCTGCCTTCTGAGTTATTTATTTGGCATATAACTTGGATTTTAAAATAAAATACTATTTTAAAGTAATTTTAAGTAGTAAAATGTGACTAGCATGAAAGTGCTTCTTAGTGCCTCAAAAAATCTTTCTTTTGCTTTTCTCGCCTTTGAAGATGGCCTCTGCCAATCTCTGAAACAAGTCCCCTTTGGGGATTACTTGTATTAAGGTTTATGAGCATGCTTGGAAGGCTGCAGCATTTACTTTCTAGCCATAGTAGTCCAGAAAAAAGCTGAAACTGAATACTTAAATAGTAGAAAGAACTTTGATTGTACTTTGTGGAGGTGAGATAAATGCAATGCAAGGTAAATAAGAGGCAATAGCATTTAATTGTTAATTCTCTTCATATTACTGGTTAATTCACTTGTAATCAATGACTAATCCTCTTGGTGATGTTAATGCTAACAATGGTTAATTCGCTTGGAAATTGCATACCAAGTGGCTTCTTTATAAGCTTCTCTCTCTAGGTTTGTCAGTACATTTGCATGATCAAAGTTGCCCTTGATTAGGCTCTGCATTTCATAAGCATATATTGCGTGCCCTTGTTTTATAAAAACATTCTCAGTGTTCCGAGCTCTTCCTCCTAGAACATGTTACTCCATTGTGGTGACCTGGGGCCAAAGGCATGGAAGCTCACTACTTATGTTTAATTTTGCGGTTCAAATACTGGCATGCTGCTGCACCTTCTCACGCTCCAGAGGGGAAGGTGGCCTTCAGTTAGGATTTAGCTGTCACTAGCAGAGCTCTCATTGGCCTAGTGTCTGCTCTCCATTCCTGTCATCTCAAACAAAACTAAGTCACGGTGAGGTAAAGAAAAGGGCTCTGGCTAAGCAGAGTGAGCTATGATTTTCATCGTTATCTTCAAAGGAGCCAGTGTCATCACCTGCCTTAGCTTTACCTGCCAATTAAATTAGAACAAATTTGCTTTGATGTTCAAGGCTGATGAGCACTATAGCTTTTTCCTGGCCTGGCTGTGAAGTTTGGGGAAATCATTTGATTCAAAGCCTGTCAAGGTTCATTACTACTAGAAAGAAAAGAATGTGTCACCTCTCAAAAAAAGTGCTTTGTCTCAGTTCCCCAAACCTGTACAGTTTGTGTCATCATGGTTCCTTATTGCTACATTGACCTGTCAATATTATTAGTCCCTCAGCTATGATGTCAGAAGAAATGCCTCTTTTGAGAGCTGACATCCATCTTCCAAATCTCTTTGTTTTGGCCACAGAGCCCAGGTGGAAATTCAGTCATTTCCAGTCTCGTCAAGTAAATGGTCTTCCTGAACTGTCTAAATACTGACCCCAAGTGGAAGACAAAGCTAGAGTCTCCCTGTTTTTCAAATGGATAAGGTGGGGTGAGTTAATGTCTTTTATTAGCCCAACTTCTGCTGGCACTAGAGACAAGCTTTGGGGCTACCAGGAGCTCTTCTTCAAGGCTGGGAGAGGTACTCAGAATATCACAGCTAAATGCAGACTGGAACAGACTGGCTAGCAACCATATTTAACACACATTGTAAAGAACTGTTCAAGGTGAAGTAGCCCATTAACCCCTCTGCAGTTCTAAGACCAAAAAAAAGCAATCAATGGATTACAGATTGCTATAATATGCTATAAAGCCAATGTCTTTATTAAGATCACAAGTGTTTTTTTTTAATTTTTCTAAAACAATTTTTTTTCTAACAGGCATTTCAACTGTAAGGTTAAGAGTTAACATTTATTTTACACAATACATCAAAATCATACTTGCTGTAGCTACATTGGATTCAGTGAGAGCTATTGATGCTCGGCTGTTTTAAAAATTAGACCACCTCTCTGTGTCTAGATAAGTATTTAAGAGCCTTGTGTCAGCCCCCCATCCCCACCCTCAAGAAAACTCTTGATATATATTTATTATTCTGTATTAAACATTTCTATTTACATTGGCTTCAGCAGTATTATTGCATCAAAATAAGGCATCTCCCTAAAGAAACGGCCCTAAATAGCAAAGTTCTGCAGGTGTGCACCATCCCAGCCTGAGTTCTGAGTGGCATAGCTAACATCAGTGTGACTTTCTGGGGAGCAGAGCCATTGAGCTGTCCTTGAGGAACTGCAATATGCACCGGCCCTCCCGGGTAGTCACAGCAGAGGCAGAAGGGCATCTGGCTATGCCTTGAGCAGCTTTTGAGCTCACAGGGCTTCAAACTGTGGTTGGCTCTTGGGAATTGAAAGGATACTGTAGCCAGCCCCACAGGGGGACATGCAAGGGCTCTTCACATCTCCCTGCTCTGCACACCCATGGAAAAGTTGTTGGCCAGAAATGGATCCTAGCTGGTTAGCTCAATCCTTTGAAAATGTAAAATACTTTATACATCTTCATTCAGATCAAATTTTCCCCTTTTATATTCTTTATATTCTTGATTGTAAGCAACAAACACTCATTTACTGCTCAGTAAACTTACTTAGACTTTGGTCCGCCTGTGCATCTGGGCACATTGGGCAACAAGTGCTCGCCAGCAATTTCGGTTGGCTGCAAATAATTCTGCCTCCTCCCATGATATACCAATGTTTAATAAGTCTTCCTTAAATGTGGTGCGCCAGGTCTTGAGTGGCCTGCCTCTCTTCCTTCTTCCCTCTGCCGGTATCCATCTCATTGCAGTCTTTGGGTTCAGTTGATCTGGCAGACGCAGAATGTGTCCAGCAAACGGCACTCTACGCTCTGTCACGATATCCTGCAGTGCCCGTGACCCTCATCTTTGTAGTATCTCCTCATTGGTAAGCAACGCTGGTGGAATACATTGAGCTTGCGTGCTACTCTTGACATTATTTTCCACGTTTCGCTCGCGTAAATGGTGACTGGCATGACGATGGTGTTATACAGTCAAACTTTTGTTGCAGTGTCGATTGTTGGTGCAGACCAAATTGGGTGCAGTCTTTGGAACACTGCTCATGCCTTACCAATTCTGCACTTAATATCTGCCTCAACACCTCCGTCATTAGACAGAGTGCTGCCAAGATAGGTGAACGACTGTACTTCTTCTATGGGTTGGCGTCCGACCACTAGTGGTGTGTTTGTCTGAGTGTTCCCAATCCACATCAACTTTGTTGATAATTTTTGTTTATTTTGTTTGATTGCACTTGTTGTTTCTGTAGCAATTGGTAGGTTTTACGGGATCGAGTTGCTAGCCCAACGCCCAACCTTCCTCCTTTTTCATCCGGGCTTAGGACCGGCAATGGCGGAGTTGCTCAGTAAAGGGAAACACCACATTGCCTTCTGGAATTAACCCATCCCATCATGATTAAAGACCTCCACTGAGTTCTATGAAAATTCATGTTGGGATATTTTGAACCTTGTAAGCTTTGTCTCACTACAGTAACTTTGCATTAAAAGTGTCAAGCTAAGGAGAAGAGGCTGGTATTCCATTCCCTTCTGAGCTCAATAGTCTGTTTTGAAAAAAAATCCAGTAAGAAAATCCTCATGGTAATGAGCATTTTTGCCTTATACCATTATTTTATTTGTGTTGCAGTGGCACCTAGAGACCAAAAACAAGGATCAGGTGCTGTTGCATTAAGCACTATATTCAGACATAGCAAAGAGATGTTCCATGCCCTGAATTAAGTTAAATATAATCTAACTAATGCTACAGTGACTGCAGTGCAGTCTGTGCTCATTCTGTCTGCATTTTGGTGTGCTGTTTAGTACTGACTCACATTCTTCTCAAGCTAAAAGCTCTCTGGGGCCGAGGCATCATTAACTATGAACCTTGACTCACCTTTTGCACAGAACCACTTACATTGCTATATATGCAAATATTAGCAAACTCGTACAATAATTTGACAGAAATAATTTTAATACTTGATACTTAGCTAGCATTTTGTATTCAAAATGCTGCACAACCCTAGCTAAGGGTTAACAAAGTAATCCTTACAATACTTGTGGCAATTATGTCGTCTGGTAGACATTATCACCCATCTTTAAAGCGGGGAAAATGAGGCAGAGAGGTTTCCTTATGAAGAAAAGTGCACATATGCAAAAAGTAGATTGGTAACTTGCCATTACCCTGAGTTATTTGCTTTGCATCGGCTTCTATTGTGAACAATTAACTTTATTTTTGAAAATGCAGCCGATTTTCTTAAAAAGCTGGATCAGACCTAACATGCTCAGACAACAGCAGCAGAGATGCTGTGCCATCTTGCTTGCTTGATAGCATCAGTAACAAGACTTTAATCCCTTTAACACAAAAACAGTCATGTAGCACTTTAAAGACTAACAAAATAATTTATTAGGTGATGAGCCTTCATGGAGGAGATCCACTTTTTCAGCTCTGGAAATAGTTGTCATCATCATCATCATCATCATCATCAACAACAGCCACGGGCTCAGCGCCCGCTGGTGTCTAATGCCTCCCTCACTATTTCCTTCCATCTTTCCCTGTCCAGTAGTTTCTGTAGACTAGCTCCACACCAAACTATTATATCATCTACTCATTTGCTGTGGGGTCTGCCTCTCCTATTTGAGCTGTCCATTATGCTGAATACCAGTGTCTTGATTTTGTCATCATTCATCCTGCAAATATGCCTGAATAGCTGTAATTTGTGTTGTATAACCTTCTGCAGTAGGTTCTCTTTTGACTGTATCTTCCTATGTAATTTCTCATTGGTGCCCTGTGCACCATCCTATTCTCAGGATCTTTCTATAACAACTCCTCTCGAACACCAATATTCTTCTCTTTGAATCTTTTGTTATCACCCATGTCTCACATCTGTACAACATGCTGCTGAATACAAGTTTTCAAGACACTCAGCTTTGTTCCTAAGCTAATAGCTTTGCTTTTCCAGATCTTATCCATTGTCTCCAAACTCGTTTTGCTTTTGCTATTCTAGTCGCTATTTCCTTTTCACAGTCTAGATAATATGTTTTGTTGCTTCCCAGATATGTGAACTTCTCTACATTCTCTAGTTCCATCCCATCAACAGTGCTCGTTTCCTTTTTTCTTATCTCCAAGTACGATTGTTTTTGTTTTATTGATGTTCAGAATCAGTCCATACTGCTTCCCTTCCCCATTTAGCACCTGCACCATTCTCATTAGCTTCTCATCACCCTCTTCAATTATATCATCTGCAAACCTCAAGTTGTTGATTCTCATCCCATGCACAGATGTTCCTTCTACCTCTTCCTTGGTCCTGTCCATCACTCTCTCTAGGTGTGTGATGAAGGTACTCAGCGATATCAGATCTCTTTCTCTCGTATCTCTACTCATTCTAAATCAATTTCCCATCTTTCTACATGACATGTCATGACAAATGACATGCATCAGACGAAGCGAGCCTTTGCCCATGAAAGCTAAAGCTCCAAAAAGACTTGTTATTCTACCAGGTACCACAGGACTTCTCATGGTTTTTATTTTGATTTGTCTGTTTTCACTTGAACCACTTAAATTCTACTGTGCGAACATAATATAACATTTTTGTTTACTATCAGGTCCAGTATAAATAATTGTTACCTGAGGGAAGCAACCATTGTGCATCTCTCTGTTTCACTGATAAAGAGGGCTTACCTTACAAGCTTTCTCTGTGTAAAACTAATAGAGACTGAGTTGTGTGCAGTTTTGATTCTTTTGGGGGGGGGTTTGGTTTCTGGGGAGAGGGGATTCCGCCATAGAACTGCATCATCCCAGAGCCAAAGAGGTTCAGTGTATATGTTGCTCTGTGGGGGATGGGGGTAGTAACCCCAACTCCTTGCTTTGGCTGGGAGAGACCAGGGGATCAAACAGCAAGGAGGTGGGTGACAGTGCCATGATCAGCGCACTGGGGAAGGATGCCAAGGGATTTTCTGTGAGCAATTAGAGTAGGAACACAGCCTGTGCACATGTAAAGATGCCATATGTTAAAATGTTACAGTTTGACTAGACAAGGGATGGGGAGCTACTATCTTTTAGTGGACAGATTTCTGTTGGTGAGAGAGAGATGGTTTCAAGCATATACAGACCACTTCTTCATGCCTGTGTGAGTTCAAAAACTTGTTTCTCACCAACAGAAGTTGGTCCAATAAAAGACATTCCTACCCACACCTTTTCTCTCTAATATCCAGGGACCAACCATGGCTACAACACTGCATATTGCAGTTTGCAGGTGTTAACTGTTGGCTGACATGAGCACTGTAAATATTTGAGCATTCCCTCTGTCTAGTGCTACTTACTGCCATAATTATATATTGAAAACCTGCCCCCTGCTCAGACAAGTATTCCTAGAATTTCAAATGAATGCAGTTTCTTTTCAGTTAATTTTTGTTTGCTCAGGACACACAGGATGCTGAGCTATGATAATATGTAATGAAAGCTTATCTTTAGAGATATATTTATTACTGTAGCTGTGTCACAGAAATACAGGTGTGGTGATTTAGGAGTGCTATAAAAATGGAGAGGGGAATTTTGGTTTATTAATTGTTCTCAGATGTTGTGTTTCTATATTTAAAAAAAAGTCACATGGTAAGGCTTTTGTCTTTGTTTTGTTTTGCTTTTAAGAACCAGAATGTACTTTTTATGTGAGCCAGCCAGACACGAAGTTGCTGGTCTCCTTTTTTATCCGATAAGGTATCTTCTGACTGATTGAGTCTTCATCTGAATAACTGTTTATTCTTAAAAAACAAACACAAAACTAGCTTTGCTGAATTTATTTGAATGTCTCGCTTTAATTTGGGACAAAACTATTTGAAATGAGGGGCTATCTCCCTGTTCCTGAAAATCTAGGATCAGCTTGGCTGGAGGTAGGGAAGGTTATTGTATTGCAAAGATTTTTGTTTGGTGACCATCATTGAAGAAACCATTTAGTTAGTTTGTTCCACCAACTAAAACACAAGTTGGAAGAGTACGTCTCTGAATATATGGCCAGTATTCAAGTCATAGTTAAGGGAGATTGATGAAGTCGTAAATCATGGATGATTTCCTCAGGTAAAACTCTAAAACTCAGATGAAGCCTGATCTTCTTCAGACAAAACTCTGTTTTAAAAGGGACTTCTCCTTTTCTCAGGACTAAGTAAAAAATTAAGTAGAGTGTCAGCATTTGCCCATTATCTTCAATAGGAGCTTTACCTGAATGAAGGGTGGATAAAGTTCAAGAAAGCAATTAAGATTTGTCTTGATAATGGTGGTGTCCAATAAGTTGGCCACTCACTACATGTGGTGAACAAGACACCATGGTGTGATGAGCCACATGCAGTTCTTGGAGCCTTTAAATGTGGCTGCTCATAGCTGCACATGCGGGGTGCCCTCTGCCTGCTCCAGGCATGCACCCCAATACTTGGTGAGACACGCACATGGCAATGGCCTCTGCGGCTCTTGCCCTGGCACATTTTCACAATCCGAAATTGTTACTCTATAAAATTAGGCAGAACAGCACTACTTCAGAAATGGTGCCCAGAGCTGTATTGTTAACCTGAACTACACTTTACTTTACAATGCAGTAGGAACCACAGTTATTGTTTATATTGTAGCCACCATGGGAGAGGAAATTTGGATTTTGCACCGTAAAGAGAAAAGGAATTATTTTTTTTTAAGGCTACAAAATGTCTGCTACATTTGATGTGGCAAGCTTGTGTGTTTTTTTTTTTTTACATTGCAAGACCTGTGGTGTTCCTGTATGTAGGAGAGAGCCACAAACCAGTGTTCACTCCCTTTGTCCAGTTATTGCAATGGGTTGAATATTGTTCTAATGTTCTCACGTATTTTAGCCCAGGTACGACTGCTGAGACACCAGGAGAAAGGAAGGGGAAGGTTGGACAATGGAATTTGCACTCTAGTTCTAGTGCAGTTAAATCCTAATGTGGGAGAAAGGGAAGTGGAGGGAGGGGCAACTGCCAGTGAATTCATGCAGTGTTGCATCCACATACCTGGCTGTCTGGCACAGTAATTTTGCCCAACAAGTTGCATCAGTTTGGCTGAGTTTGGGGGACCCTGCAGTCACACAGGATGAGAAAGGAGGTTTTTTTCTTCCAAGGGTTTAAAGCAATTTAAATTACTCTGTGCTTGTAAGGGAGCTCAATAATTTATTCATGTTAGAGAGTTTGACTCAATGATGGGAAGTAAAATTTTAGAAGTCACTTGGGAGCCAAAATCCCACTCAAAGTCCACAGGCAAGAGATACTTTAGAAAATTTTACACAGCTTACTTTAGGACAGGAGAGTTAAAGTCAGTTGGGTTTAGGAGGATTCGAGCCAAACAGCTGTGGGTAAAAGAGTTCATGTGCTCAATTAGCAAAGCTGGTAAATCTCAAGTGCACAGTGAACTAATAACACCATTTGATTTAACAAACCTTAGAAGCTTTGCTGGCAAAGCTGTGGTGCTTGAAACCTGTGCAGGCAGAATTATCACCATGTGTACGCAAAGGATGCTTACCATGTGTTAGGAACCACACACATACAAAGGAAGAGAGTCCTTGCCTGAAATAGTTTACAATTTAGGAAAGTTTAATGCTCCATTTCAAGGAACTTATGCCTTCCCCTGCTGAAACTAGGAGAGCTTGTAGACTGTAAACGCCTAATAGTTCAGGTATCAATTTCTTTCTTTTCCTTTTCTTTCAAAAAGGTGAGAAAATTAATGAAACAACAAGCATAAAGATGAGAAAATGAAGCACCTCAACACCAAGAAAATCCCAAAAGTTAAAGGTGATTTCCACAACCCTAATGGTCACTTTTACCAGTGTCCTCCATTACATGTTGATTTATCAGAATGTGCCAAAACATTGAGAATATCGACATCCCTAAGATAACACTGTGAGTGCAACTTTAACATTTGAAATATCTTTTTAGTACTTGATTTATGAACCTTAATTTATTATTAACTCCGGTGATTTGCCTTTCATTGTACTTAGGAAATGACTTGATGCTGTAATTTTGAATACTGGTTTGACATAGCAACTCAAGTACCCTGCTTCAATGGATAATTTGCCCCATTTTTTCTGGATCATCTTGGTTCAGACTCTTTCGACATCCACTCAGTTTTGAGGACTGTACTTGATTTAGTGATTCTGTCTCTCTTTTCTGTTAGGTTTGATAAGAAGCAGGCCCATTCAAGGCACAGCCTGTTGTCTGGGGTATGTTTATATTATTGTACTAGGAACGCAACCTAATTTACTTCATTTGTGGGATCGTAAAAGAACATTTATAGCATATTGTCAAAGTTGGCAGTTATCAATGCCTCAAAGAATCTCTTGAGTGCTTGGCCATGTGACTTAGACCTAGAACCTTGGTAGAACAGCTCTCAGTGAGACATAGGTGCTGAAAGTAGGGTTTATGGCCGGGGCCGGATAATCCACCTCCTAGATCAGTCACCTTGGTTTCCACCATAAGTAGGGTTTACAGTTTGGGTCAATGGCTCTCACTATACAGATTGTTCCAGCATCCCTGGAAAAGGTTTCTTGAAGCCACATTTGCAGCCTGCAGCCCAATGCTGGGCCTTTTCTAGGACAGGTGGCCCTCAAATCAGGGCAGGGTGGAAGGGGTGGGACAAGGATGTTGGGTTTTGTGTGATTAGAAATTTGGCAACCCTAAACCAGCCACGTGTAGCTCCCACTGAAGCTGTCATACTATCTCATCCTTCACATTTCTCATATGATCTACCAGGGCTTGAACTAAATTATTGTATGAAATTGGGTAGGATTTTAAAAGTATATAAAAATATGAAAAACCTTAATAAATTTTATTTAGAGTGTTGTTCTTTAGCCTGGTGTCATTAATCCTTCTCCCCAGGCAGAGAAACTAGGATCAGGACCTGCTGTACTCCCAAAAGACCAAGCCAACCCTCCAAATTGGACTAACCCAAAACCTTCCCCAGACCAAACTGGACCAGACCCACACCCATCTGTTGCCCAAACTATGCCAGACCTGCATACTGCTCCAGACCAAACTGGTCTCGATTCACATCACTCACCTGACCCTCCCACAAAGTGAACCAGATCCCCCTTCCAACCCGAACCAGATCAGCCCCCTCTTGACTTGAATAATCCCAGTGCCTACCAAACAAGATCCTCCCAAACCTCTATTCCTGAACCCTCATCACCCAAATCCTCAGCACTCCAGATCCATCCCCTTTTCTCAATTTATTCCTATTCACCTCCAACCTGAACTGAGCCAGGCCAGGGCGTGCTTGGTTGCAGCTTGGCCAGTGGCATCTTCCACCAGACCTGGAGCTCAGTTGGGCAAAAGTGCTCAAATGGGCAGGGACCAAAAGTCTCCTCCGGTGGTGCTCAGGGGAGGATGGGTAAGTGGTGTTGGGTCTTTCCTGGAAATGCTGGTGGGGGTGTGGGGAAAGAGGAAAGGAGGGCCGGGGAGATCCAGGCTCCCCTTGAGGCACTGGTGGGGGGTGCTGGGTCTCCCCCAGATGTGCTGATGGAGGAGATGGAGCAGGGGGCTGGGACAGGCCCAATCTCCTCCAGGGGTGCTGGTGATGGAGGGTGGAAGGCACTGGATCTCCCAAGGTGTGCTATGGGCGGAATGGGGCAGGGAGCACTGGACCTCCTGCAGGGGTGCGGGAGAGGGAGATAGGGCAGGGGACACTGGGTCTTCTCCAGGGAGGCTGGTTTGTGGACGAGGCAATGGGGCTCGCCAGAGCGCCCAGGCTGAGATGGATCACTTGGTACGAGGAACATCCCCTGGTCAGGGTGCCAATCCATAGGGTGCTGGTGTTATGTCCTGCCAAGCATGGTATGAGAGCCCCACCATTATCTGAATGCAGAAGCTAGGTAGCCCATGCTGGGTAGTCCATGCTGGGTAGCCCATGCTGGGTAGCCCATGCTACCTAGCTTCTGAGTTTAAATAATGGTGCGACTGGGGAAGGTGCACAGAGTGAGAGAGTCCCAGGCCCAAGAGGCACCTGAGAGTCCAGGGGAGGGCAGTGGCCATGTCATCTGGGCATGGTGGCTATGCAATCTGTGCACAGGTGCGCTGGGAAGCCTAGCTGTCTGGAGCACACAGCGTCTAGAAATCTCTGACTGGACCTACCAGGAAGGTGACGGGAGTGGTTGCCAATTTTGGTGGGACTCATATTCCTGGGTGTCTCATCACATGAGGAAAGCTGTAATTAAAGCTTAGTCTTTAATTTCTGGAGAGTCCAGGACACTCCTAGAGGGTAAGCAACCCCTTTGCTGAGCCGGCCATCAACCCATCCTGCTCGCGCAGCTAAATGGTGTGAGCCAATGGGAAGAGGCAGTTGGGGGCTGGAGTGGCAGTGGCTGACATCCTCTCTGCCCCATCACTGGTGAAGAGGAGCCCTCAGCTGGCTGAGAAGAGCAAGGGGCAGGAGGAGTGCATGGGTAGTGTCAGGGGTGGGGGGAACCCTGGGCAGGCCAGCCTGCTGAAGGACCAGAGGTTGACAGGGCCTAATGTGGAGAGGAACTGGCACCTTGGTTTAGCCACAGTGCAAGTGATGCATTGCACTGGGCCAAGGCCCCTTTTGAGGCCACTAGTGCCATTATAAACCCAGTACTGAGCATGGAGACTCCTTCTGCAATATGCAGACAACAGCTTGTATGGCTACTCTGTGTGTCTCTTCCTTGCAGGTCCCCGCCTCCAAAGGGGCAACTAAACTATTGCAAAGGGCTTTGTGCTGACTGGCAGAGTGAATTTCACCCCAGGGGAGCTGGGAAGCAGTGATATGATTGTTCAGCTCCTGCAGCTGGCACATGAGCCAGAAGGCCTCAGTAATGGATAAGACAGATGTGTTGATTCATAAGCCATTGTAGAATTCCAGCATGCATTAAAATGTCTGAAGTGAGATCAGTCAGCTGGTAAATATTTCCAGGCTCCGTCCACGTACAAAAAGGTCTGATGCACTGAACAGCTGTTGAACTGTAGTACTATTAACAGGACCCCTCTATGAGCCAGGCTACCTCTGAAGAATCAAGTTCAGGTGAGTTTTTAAAATGTTATTCATTTACCCATATAGAGCGCATAAGAGTGTTTTGCTGCTTAATGGTGTGACAGAACATACCATGAAGACAGCCAATATGCAAAATGCCTGTTGCACACTTTGTGGTCACATAAATGGTGTAGGCGGGCCAGTACCAACACCTATTAAGCTTGCCCAACTCTTCTCATTATAAGCCCCTATTTTCAGTTGTTTATAACTTTGCCAAGCTTTAGCTACTTGGGCTAAAATTTTCCATGCTGTCCATCTGCTTCAAGCTGGATATTTTGAGAAAAAATTTACCAAAACTGTTCAAATGCTTTCAAGAGTGACGAATGTTGTTAAAAAAAAGTGAGTTCTTCTCTTACAAATGCTTTAGGGCCCTCAGCTTTAGCGCAGGGACAGAAAATTTGGCCTCTGTTAGATTTCCATTTTGCCATCTCAGTGACCATTTGCCCAAATGTGGCTGAGACACAGGCCTTTGAGAAATCCATTGGCACAGGCTCCGTTTTAACAGTCAAATTCTCTGAAGAGTCCCACCTTGCTGATCATGCTGGAGCCTCCCACAGTACCTAGTACCGACCAGCCTGCATGTGAACCTTACCTCAGAGCAACTGGCTGAGCATGCTCCATTTAGGGCTATGGGGACTCGTAAGGACTGTCCTAAAGCTGGCCAGTGGAAAGGAGACCCAGCAGCCTATCTGTCCGGTGCTTGAAGTGCCCATCCCCACCATGCTGGCAGGAGCCAACTCATTAGAATACAAAGGGGACAAAAGTCACACTGGGTGGGGGAGGGGGAGAGAAGTGGATTGAGATGAGGAGTTTGATGGGGCTGGGCTGGAAGGAGGCAGAAGTGAAACTGGAACTGGCTGGGAAAGGAGACAGTGTAGGAATTGGGGGTGGGGAAGAGTAGGAGCTGGGGGAGGAAGTCAGTCTAGGACTGGTTGGGCAGGAAAACTGGGACAGGGAGCTAAGGGGACAGAGGAGTCTTGGCCTGGTAGTGCAGGGATGCTGGGACTGGGAGCTGCTGCAAGCAGAGGCTAGTACTGGGAGACAGGAATAAAAATGAGGTGAATGTCTGAGAGCCAGTGGCTGGCAGGGGACTCGGAGGTGGTGAAACGCCCAGGGCTGGCTGAGCAGGGGGACTAGGAAAGGGTTGCCGGGGCAGCAGTTTGGAGCTGAGATTAATTGTGCAAGAAGCCTCAGACTGGATGTGTGGAGGGGGGAATCACTTGGGTGCAGGGTGGGAGACTGGACCTCAGACAGCAAGCCCAGAGCAACTAGGACTGGCTGAGCCAGGAGATGGGGACTGTGATGAGAAACCTAAGGAGTGGAGACTAGGGCTGTCTAGGAGATGAGCAAGTGTATGGGAAGTGGTGCCACAACAGGACTAGGACATGACCAGTCTAGAGGGAACAGGAAAGAAGAGGGGGGCAAGCCTGGAAAACAGGGCAGAACAAGAGTCTGCGCCTACTAGAGAACACTCCCCTCCAAAGCCTAAAGAGGAACTCAAGTTTCTTAAGACTGATCATTCACCTGCTGTCAGCAAAGATCTGCAAAATATGCTGGCAAAATGAGGGGCTCACCCCCCACCTCTAGTTCTGGTCCAGGTAGACGATAACAATTTACCACTGGTGACATTTATTACCGAAGCTTAACTAGCAGAGGTCTGTGCAGTGGCTCTGTAGGTCCAAACCCTGCTGAGGAACCATCTGTGTGTCCAAACATTGCCAGCTGAGAATTTTTTTCAGATAGCTTTTTATGTGTTCGTATAAAAACTACAGACTATAAATACTGTAGCGTAATGCATACACACTTGGGACACTTGCAGCCGTGACATTCATTCTGGCATTTCCTAATTTCCTAAGGTTGACTTTCAAACATTAATAATGTTCTTTTCATGTAGGTTTTTGTGTGCAATGTAATATTGGGGGGCGAGGGGGAAATGATGCCCGAGTATTCGTCATGCCCTTTGCACTGCTTTGCCATTACTGGCCTTATAGCCTTCTGGAAGGCATTATCCAGTGATCGCTGTTCAGGTGTAGTAAGCTCTCTCAGGTTTCCAATACAATATCCTGATTTTAGGTGCTTGTCCCTCAGAAAGAAATAATAAGTGCCAGACACTACATGGGGACACCTGCCTGCTTACGGAGAGCTGAGAACTACATCGCTGTAGTCTTTATTAAAAAAAAAACTCTCTCAAGAACAAAAACACCCAACCCAATTGAATTTGTCAGATATATAAAAGAAAGATGAACTGTTAGAATTTACCTTTAGGCTGAGAATGTATTAATAGAGCCAGCCTGTTTCCAAAAGCCTGAATTTTATTTGATGTATTAATAGAGCCAGCCAATTTCCAAAGGGCCTAAAGTTCATTTCATGTGAATGAGTAGGTCCCACTGATGGTGAGGAGAAATATACATGAGCACAGCCCTTCACATTTGAACTGACTACTGCCCCCGCCAGCCTTTCTTGACGGACATGACTTTGTAAGGATCAGTTTTCATCTTGGAAAGCCCTTTCTGGCTGCGCAATGATAGGGAAAAATCTGCAAATGAATGCACAACTTTGTGCTTAGCTGCTTACAAGTGGGCCTGAGAAAACAGCCCCCTGTGTTGGTGGGCTCCTGTTATGGGGGAGCAGGCCAAGACTCCATCTTGAGGAGCTTCCTATGCAGTTACCATATAATAACCATATAATGAACCACTGAAAAGTTTTTTTATCTCGTGCTGGTTCTAAGACAATGGCTAATCATTAGTTTTGTTCTCATTAACTAACATATTGTATGTGTATTTTCAGGAAAACCATAAATTATAACAAGTGCTGAATTCAGTCTGTCTTACACGTGCACACACCCACACACATTTGTAGTGCAACAACTACTAGTAAGAGATGAAGCAGCCCATCCATAGTCACACAACAAATCAGTGGCATATCTAGGGAAAAAACGCAGGTTGCTTGATTTTCAGCATGGTGCCCTAACTACTGGACTACATCACTTAACATTACAATGAGCCAGTTTATGAGATAAGATATTTACATCCTACAGGAATTAACCACTGACATGCAAATAATAACTGTTAAACTGTCTCTGAGAAGGGTAAGCGGGAGCAGCATTTTTCCTGTTTTTCTGCAGTAGAAATGGATAAAAGTGCGAGTACTCTGTCTAATATTAACAGTACCTCAGGGGTAATTCTACACGGACAGTTGTCCCTGTAAACTGTGCAAGCTCAGGTTTCCAATACAATATCCGGAGTTTAATGTGCTGATGTCTCACAATATAAGTCCCAAGCAACCAAGTCTAATGGTATAGAGTAGGCATTATTTTTAAGGTCATTTTTAATACGTCACTTTTATTGTTGTTCTTTCTCTTTTTATATCTTCTTCTGTGCCTGTATAGGAATGGTATATGGCTCCTTTGTTTCAGACTTGCTTTTTAATGATTGTGGCCCTTTTCTCTTTCCCGTCTGTGTTGCAGCTTAGTACATTATATTTTCTTATATGGCTCCTTACATTGCTTCCTCCATCTGTCACTGGAGATCAGGGTTTCAATAAATATATGTTATATGGCTCTTGTAATGTTTCTCTCTTTTTATTTCCTGCCCTGGAGATGAGGAAAAAGAGGCTAAAAATCATAGTGCATGGCCAAGGAAATAAGTCACTATGGGGAATGCGGCTGTTAGGATGCTTGAGTGGTCTAAGGTATTGCCTTCAGTAAATGTGGGCAACTGCCTTACTCCCCTATGGCTCAGCAGCAGCATTTCCCACTAACTTACACTCCAATTTCTCTAGGCAGGCAAGGGGATCAAACAGCAATTACATTTAGCCCTAATTTCTCTCTTTCAGCATCGGCGGGAGGGGTAGGGCAGTTATTCTGGTGGGTGCTTATTTGTAAAGTAGCTGCTTTTTACCCCACTCCATAATTTATGCCTCCATGTTGAAAATTACCATCTGAAGTACCTTTGTACCTTCACTTTTGACACCTCAGCTGTTGAAAGCTGAGACGAATCAATCTTGGAGTATTGAACTTTTAGTGATGCAGCTGAATATGAAATTTTTATCTTATTGGCAGCTTGATGGGCCTCATACAAGCCATTTTAATTGTTTAACATAGCAGAGTGATCACTGCATGAAGAAACAAAGTTCCCTTTCAGTGAAGTTCAAAGCCCTGAATGAGGGCTGGCAGGAATATCTACATACATTGCAAAGGTTCAAGTTTTTGCGAGACCCTGCAGAGTCATACTTTTTATTATATGCATATTGGTAACAAGACATGGATGTTGCCAATCCAATATAACTTATCTGAGCAGTCTTGACAACAGACTAGGTTATTATTGCAAATGATTGGCTCATCTGACTAGCAGCAGACTTACAAAAATCTCTAAAAAATATTATTGCAATACAAAAGTTGCACAACGGAGAAATCTCTGTTTTCATGGATTTGATTGTGTATGTGATGCACAGCTAAAGATGTAGAGTGTTTCATTTGAGACTTCATGTTGCATAGTGTATGTGGGTCCTAATAAATTACAAATCATTTAATTACAGTGAGTGATTGCTTTCATTTCTTGAGGCCCCAATAGCAGAGACAATTTGATCAGAGCGTTTATGAAAAATGGTGAGGGAGAGTGGGTCTGTCTTGAAGAAACACTGGAAAAACCTGCAACAGAAGAGTAAATGTGGGACTGTTATAAAGGTGGCTTAAATATAATAAGGGTGTTGTCCCGCCAAAGAGGGAAGCGCTTCTGGATCCAGAAATTATGATCATCAGAAAAAAAACATGTTATAGAGACAGGTCTTTTTATAAATACGCTGTTGCTGTTCTATATTATTGCTTCTTAGTAAAATACAGTGGCTATGGTTAATGAAAATTATCACTCACTTGAAAGTATCAAACTAGGCAGCCTCATTTCCCCTCAGTCATGCTGTTCTGCGCAAAAAAATGGCATCCTGGGATTAAGTTAATTAAGTCATTAATTGTCTGATTACCATCACAAAAGGCCTAATTTTCAGTTCTGTGGAGGCATCTAGATGCTACTCTAGCAGCATAACCAGGCAGAAACAGACCCTGAAGAAAATATTTCTTATGTAGGAAGCCTCCCTGGCCAGTGTACAGCACCCATTTGCCAGTGCTGGGTTGCAGCAGGAGCAGTGAGAAGGCAGGAGGACAGAAGTCAGATGAGGATGATGGATATGGTCAGGGCACACTGTGTTCTGATTAGTCTCTGCATCCCAAGAGGCAGAGGGGACGGTGCAGACCCACAGCAGTCCAAAAATAACAAGCACTTTTGCACCCCATCTCCCTTCCTCTCTAAAATACAGGGTGAGACTTGTGTTCATAACTCCTGCATTTCCAAATTCTTTGCAATCTTCCCAAACACGAGTACAAGGGTACAGTTACACTAGCAAGTTGTGCCATCAAAACCCCGGTTTTTGTCAACAACACTCATGGAGCATGCACACGCGAAATGGAATTTGTCGCCAGTATCTGGACAAAACTCCTCACTTTTGCCGTCAGTGTTCTGCCTCTCAGCCCTGAGGCATAACACTGCTGTCGACAGATTCTGTCAACAAAAAAGAGGTATGGATGCTCTGGGGTGGAGGTGGGGGAGGGCTCCTCTCCACAGCTAGGGTATCCACAACAATGGGCAGCCCTGCCTGCTGTGCTTCCCACTGCCTGTTTTGTTGAGAGAGCAGCCGGGCAGTCCAGCTGCTTTGTCGACAGAACTGAGCGCTCTCCCATTTGGGTTTTGTGTGTGGCCACACTCTGTCAACAGAAGTTTTTGCCAGGTAAGCTCTCCCCACAGTGACTTCTGTTGACAGAGCACTGTAGTGTAACCATAATGAATGTCATAGAGCACTTCAAAATGTCACTCATCTGTCTCTCCTTTTCACATTCTTGTTTCCATGGTTACTAATAAATGTTAAAGGAGAAGCAAGACAAGCTGTTTACAGCTGAACCAACAACCATAAATAAATATCTGACAGATGAGTATGTGGCAAAGAATGTTCTTTGTTTGGGGACAGATCCCTCACTCTCTCTCTTCAACTTACTGTGCTGCTACTCATGAGGTCAAATCAAATTCATGGCCATAAACACTGCATAATCCCACCAGGATGGCCCGAGGACTCAAGAGACAGGAAAGTGGTGGGAAATGACCTTTGTTCCTATCCCCATCAAATTCCCTGACCCCAGCACCTCTGAGGACAAGTTTAGGTGGTTCAGCCACAAAGGGAGATTATATGAAATAACTAATACCATTGGGGTTGGCTCCTTATTACTTGGAAGACAAATTGACATATGTTGGAGTGGGATTTGATTTTCACTGCCTCTCCAGCATAAAATGTTTTCACTGATGGTCATTGATGTGTAGTAACAGACTCGTTTTGCAAATGTGGTCAACCAAATGGCATACGAAGATGAGCATATGTGTGCGCCATGGCGAAAGCCCTCTTGTTGGGGGCTTCTCACATGCCTGTTTGCACAAGCAGCTGCAGAATGTGCACAGACTATTTAAACAGCCACTTTTGCAAATAAGACCCATGTTCAATTTGCAACACAACACATTAACAAAATAATGATGTAGGCCATTGGGTCATCAGTTGTCTATGCCATTAAAGCAACAGCATAACTTCTGGCATTTCTTAAGCTACATCTTTCCCTTACCTTGTATTTGGGACTAAACAGGTATAGGCTTCTGCTTTTCACACACATTTACTTCCTCTGTATGAAAAACTGAATTGGAGAAAATAATAAAAGTATGGCACATATCCTCATTTCCCAAGCAGGCCAACCGATGTTAAAAGTCATTTGTATGGGAAAATGGACCTGCCATCCTTATAGGCTGATATGGCTAAAAAATTGTTGTAGCTGTTGCAATAGTCTTACAGAAAAAAATGCATAAGGCGGCAGTGTGAGCTTTTTTCCCCACATGCAATGAAAAGCTTTTATGCTATAAGAGTTGCTGCAAAAACAAGGAAAAATGCATTACATTATTTCCTTACCTTGAGATATCTGTGCCCATTGCTGTGGCCACACTTAGCCAAAACTTCGAAATGGCCATGCTAATGGCCAAATCGGAGAATACGAATGAGGCGCTGAAATTAATATTCAGCACCTCATTAGCATCCTGCCAGCTGCAGTACTTCGAAAGTGCTGCATTTCGCTTGTGCACTGCTTGGTTACATGGGGGTCCTTTTCGAAATCCCCTTATTTCAATCAGCTGAATATTTTCAGCACCTCATTAGTATACTCCAATTTGGCTATTAGCATGGCCATTTCAAAATTTGGCTAAGTGTGGCCACAGCCCATATATCTTGGTGATCAGTGTGATATGGAACTTATGTAAAATAAACTTGCAAGAGATGGCTGTGGGGCAGAAGGGAGAATATTTGCTTCATAGCAAATTTAAAGCATGAAAATTCTTGTACTTAGTGTCCCATGAGAATTGGAGGCATTAATTACAATGGCATCTATTGCAATGCATTATTACAGTAGCACCCAGAAGGCCAGTCATGGATCAGAACTTCATTGTGCAAGGTGCTGTACAAACCCAGAACCAAAGAAGAGTCCATGCATCAAAGACCTGATAATCAAAGTGTAAGATATGACAGTCAATGCATCCAAGCAGCTAGGTGCAGTGTACGCGGAAACCCTGAGACATATTGGTCTGGATGACAGATAGAATTCTCAGCTCTCCAGTGATCCAGCCATGCCAAATATTTTTTTGTAGGCAACATGAAAAAGGAGAGTTTTAAGACAGGAGTTTACAGTTGGAGGAAGTAGCTTTTGCAAAAGATTATGTGGAGCCCCTCCCAAAATGTTAGGAGCAGCGTGGGAGACCGAGAAGACAAATAGCTTATGTTGGAGATGGGAGTAAGTGGAAGACTGCAAAGAAAAGAGTGATGGGGTAAGAACACTGGGCTAGAAAAAGAGCTCTTTGCAGCAGCATTTTGAATGGCTATCAGTGGAGTAAGCCTATATTTATCAAGGCCAGAATGTTACAGCAATCAAGACAGGTGATGAAGAGGAGCTGGACAAGAATTTAAGTGGTGCAGCAAGATAGAAAAGGCTGCATTTTAGAGTTGTTATGCAAATGCACTTACACAAGATTTAGACATGCCTTGGGAATGAGGACCTGGGGTTGGTCCAATTGAAGATGATGCCCAGGTTATGGGATTGAGTGACTGGATGGGTGTGTGGTCCACAGTGACGTCGAAAGGCAATAGTAAGGAGGGCCAGCTTAGGAGTGTTTTAGCCTCGTTGATATCGTGTTGACTATTAGCTATGCATGAGGGGATGTCAGAAATAGGCTGAGATTGCAATTTACACAGAAGGAGAAAGGGCTGGAGTGAAGAACTAGAGCTGTGAGGCATCAGCATAGTGATGACTGTAGAATTTGTGTCTGAGATGATGAGACCCGAGCCACCTTCAATGAGGCTCAAAGCATAGCAACACAAGGTCAGGTTTCTGGCCACATTCAGCTAACACCCATCCTGAACATGCTGTCTGATTTGCAGATGACTGATATTGTGTATGCCAATGTGGCTGAAAGGGGAAGTTCTGTAATTCATAGCACTGAGGTAATCTCTATCCTTTTTTTTTCCATCCCCAACAAATCATGATCCCAGGTTTGCAGCCCTGTGTGCAATGAGCTTGAAAGCATCATCCTGGACAACAGCCAGGCTATTCGGGGAGAGGGGTGAACACACACTGACCGCATGAGCCTGTACAGACCAGACCAGTGCCCTACATGCCCCCCCTTGCAGGCCACTGTGTGATGAGAGAGGTGGTCTGTAGGAATGCCAGGAGGAAGGGAGAGAACACAGACTATGGAAGCCCCTATACAACTCATTGCAGGTCACTCGGGCTGTGCTGTGTGGTCTATCTGCCTTGTATATAACACATGGCTTTTGTGCAGCACAGTCTTTGATTCGTCGTAAAGGAGTTGGCCTTCTGTGTTTTACACTGTGTCTTCTCTAAAATCTACCTTTGGGCTTTTTTTGGCAATGACTCCATTACCTGCTTCCCCTGCTCTTCCCACGCTTTGACCGTCACGGATCAGAAGGGGAAAAAAGAAAAGGGACGAAATGCTTAATGAGCTCATGCACTCTGCCCGCAGCGCTAGCGTTCCGCTGAATGCACGGAGGAGACTGCTGTTAGAGATTAGCCACGCCGAGCACAAGGACAGGAGACCGTTCAGGGAACATAACATAAGACACAGGAGGAGACGTTGAGGCTCGGGGGTGAAGGGGAAGCAAACAGAGCTGATGAGGTATTTGGTAGATGTGTAGGAAACACATCTAGAGTACAGAGTCCCCCTGCACCTTATCTACTCCTCACCAAATTCCATAGGCTCCTTTCCCAGGCACCTAGAATGGGGTAGTACTGGGGGCAGGGGGCAGTCCCAGGAAGTCCTCCACTTAACGCCCAGAGATATCTCTTTTTCACAGCTTTGATTGCTACACCGGGAGATGGTAATATGGCACTGCCCCGCCAGTGCAATCCCCAACCCGCCATCAGACCTCATGCCCTACGCTCTTTTTCTGCCTGTGTTCCCTGTATTTCCTAAATAAAAATTCACGGTCTCAGAACAATAAGATCTTTATTGTTTGTGTCCACTGCAGGGTGTGGGGAGAGGGGACGGGGAGCAGGAGTGGTCTACAGGCCAGTACACATACAGCAGGGGGCACTTTAGTAAACGCAACACACATACATACCACATCATTGTAGGGTGACTCATGAAACTGGTTTTCAGACCCCTCTGATTGACAATATCCCTTAATGGTTTCTAGTGCCTAGATATCTGGCTATTGGGAAGCAGCACAAATAGCTGCTTCCTTGGCGCCAGCCCCAAAAAATGCAGTTGGGCACCTAAATGCTGTCTCCTAAGACCATAAAAGGTACACAGTATTTTTTAAATCTGAGCACTAGTTTGACCAGTTTCTGACTCTTCTCTCAGGTAGACCAGAATCAGGTCTTTTTAATGCAGTGGACATGCTCCTGCTTAACAACAATGTGAGAACACGAGCAAGCCCTTATTACTTATTACTATACTGTTCAGCAGTGAAACATGTTGGTATCTCGGGACAGAGCCATAAAAGGTGTAAATCAACATGGTTTCTACCTGTCTTCAATGAAAATGTTCCTACCTGCATAATTTAAGGAGCAGGCCTTAAATGTTCTTAAACCAGCTGTTCTGCATTTGGCTAGCTTCCAAGGACCTAGACTGACAACGGTATTAAAATGGCTAATTAATTTAAGATCCTTAATTGCTTACCAGCCACCGCCCTCTATGCACCTTTAATAATTGAGTTGACAAGTATGTTCCTGCATTATTCTTCTGGGATAGTTATATTTACTTTGCAAAGAAAGAGAAGTTGCCAAGGTGAAGGGCATGTCACCCAGAAGGCAGCTCTGCAGGTACATGCCAGCCTTTTACTGTATCAGTAGCAAGGACTGTGCCTCTGTTTCAACTACATCCATTATATAACACTAGAGGCCTGGTTGCAGTGCCACTTGCCAGTGGAAGTTGGGCTAGAAGAAAGTTCTAGACAGAAACTTTTAACACACATGCAAATTGTATGGGCCAAGCCCCATGCTGGCTGGGGGAGGGGTTGGGGCTGGCATCGTGTATGCGGGGCAGGGAGGCTGTTGTTAGCAGGGCGGAGTTGGGCCAGGCCACACACTGGCCAGGGCAGGGGCTCTGTTGAGGGCTGGGCTGAGCCCTGCACTGGTGACAGGAGGGCTGGGGCTGGCACGGTGTTGGTGGGGACGCTATTGGTTGGGGGCTGTGCCAGGCCCCGTGCTGGCTGGGAAAGGGAGCTGGGGCTGGCATGGTGAGGGGGAGGGGGGTCCATTGGGGAGGCTGAGCCAGGCCCTGTGCTGGCCAGGGGCTGGGACTGACACAGCGCAGGAGGCTGTATGATGGGGGTGAGTGGGTGGGGACCATGCTGGCCAGGAGAGGGGCTGGGGCCAGTAGGGGGGAGGGGGTGGGATGGAGGAAACATGGGAGACCCTTGTCTGGACAGACAGATGGCTGGACACAGCAAAAATAATATGTCAGTGTTACTAAACATCAAAGTCATCACTGTTTCTGTTGGCATCAGCAGTTTACTCATCCCAGCCAAAGCTCATAATCTCGCCTATACAAGCAAGCTACAGTATTTAGTGGGAAGATGACTGATGAAGAAACAGATGAAAGAGTCATTCTGGATGGTGATGGCGCCAATTATTTCACCTTCTGTAGTCATTAAGCACCTGTGCACTAAGAATATAACATGGGTGCAAGACCCTACCAATGTGAAATAATGGTGGTTTCTACCCTTGGTGCATTCTTTTTGCACATATATAACTCACTACATAAGGTGCAAGGCAGGGGTGAATCAGGCGACAACTTTGCTGTGATGCTGGAGTGAGCAGAGAGCTACAAAAGGCAACTCTGTGAGTCAAGAATAACATACACTGGCTGCTGTTCCTTGATGCCTTGGAAAATAAACAAACATGGTGGTTTGTTTAATTATATCTTGTTTTGAATTAGCTAAGGGTAAACTATTCAAGTATTCTTGAGTTGCCCATTAGCATAATTCCACTTCCCTCTTAGGACCAGTGCTATGATTTTTTTCACTGCCAACTTCACACACTAGTCCTGCACTCTGCACTAACATTCACAATTATCTCAGGCAATCCTAAGTGCCAGTATCTGATACCTTTGTAGCCTCCTGCACTAGGAAGGGAGACAACAATGGCATGCCAACAACACTTTTTCTAACAGTTATTCTGCCTCCACCTGGCCAGTTCACACTATTTTATTTACTACATCATATTAGCAACCTAAAAAACAAAAGTAGAAGTAATGAAATGGAGACTTTTTAATTCTCTGATTCAGTAAGCTAGTACAGTTAGCTTTTATTTTGAGCCAAAGATAAGCACAATAACAAACGCTAAACTACCCAACATCATTCCTAAGTAAACAATATTAGTGCTTAGGTACACACGTAGGTCAGATCCTGGCCTCAACAAAGACTGCTTTACAGTGAGCCAGTGGGGAAAAGCTGCCTCCAAGACTAATTAAATGCCAAATAGAGGCTTTGCCCTGAGCAGGATAATCTTCTACTGACACAGGGCCGCTGTCATGGTTAGTCTGCCACCACCATCGCCACTGCTCCATGAAGGTCCTAGTGTATAGGGCATGGCTATGAAAGGTGGGCATGGTCAGGATCCCATAGTGCCTCGCTGCTTCATGACCCTCTTGGGGAAATCAGTTGCCTTTTGAACCTGTGGCACGCCACCTCCTTTTTGGGGTGCATCACCACAGCTCGAACTTAGCCGAGATCTAGCGGAAGCAGTATCCCTTCCTGGGACGTAGGGCACAGCTGCAGCTGCTATAATGCTGGGGAGCCGCATATGACTGGAATGAAGCTTGTGAAATAGTTTCCCCACAAAATAAAAATACGGCCTAGCCCAGGCAAAGAGTCCAGCCCCAGTATTGCATCAAATGAAGGTCATCTTTGGTCTCTGTCAGGCCCTGGTTGTCACAATAATGACACCTTTCATCACTATAATGTATAGTACCAGAACTTGTTAATACCTGTGAAACATTGTGTAGGAATCATGATCCTTGAAATATGCAGCTGGAAGCAACAGCCAGTACCACAGTAGAGCACTTAGAGTAGTATTGACCGCAAAATTTGTTGCAGTTTGTAGAAGCTGTGCCCTTTGTATGCTCTAGTCATGCTGACTTTGTAACCTAAATATTCCTTTACCAGCTGCATGGGGGCCCAGAGTCCTTTTCTTGTCATTCCTGATGGCAAACAAATGGAACAAGACCTGAGCCAGGTGTCCATCTTGAAAGTGATTTTGGCCCTGGGTCTAGCTGGCTGATGGGCCAGACTGCTTTGCAAAAAAGGAAACTAGCCTGGAAAAGTCCATCTATAATCTGAAGAATGTAGGACTCAATAATTATAGGGAACTAACTACATCATGCTGAACTGTATTAGCTGGAGTTTCCGACGGCAGTAGCAGCGTGTGGTAGCACAATTCTGTCTTAGATTGCTTCTAGGAAAATCTTCTCGCTTGATATATATGCAGGTCTGGCACACGTAGCGATATATGGGCCTTCATTACTAAGCTCCCAGTGCTTTGTGCTCCCTTCCTTAGCGGCCTGGAATTCAGCCTGAAAGACAGCATAGTGCATGCCAACTGGCCATCATCTCAGAGCCCTGCTATCTCTTTCCAGACTACTGCATGACATTCAGAGTACTGATGTCAATGGCAAAATTCCTATTGACTTCAGTTGGGGCCAAGATTTCATCCCAGGGGCACAGTTATCTGCTCTCTATTTTCTACATGGTCAATCCACTATAAACATAGTGGAAAGACAGTTCAGTCCAATGGGGAAACACCAATAAATCTATTTAACAATGATGCACAACTGGACAAGGATACCTTAGAGAGGTGTAAGACAGATGTGCACATAGTAGGTGAGTGGCCGCAGAGAAAACTTCGGAAGTGCCCCAGACATCGTCCAGCTGGTTTACGTTACAACACTGCAAAATAATTAGCATTGTGCTGAGTTTGTGAAAAATCTTTGTTAAATTTTTAGGCGAGTTAATCCCTTGAGTCAAGAAATGCTTTCAGAAATCGTGGATTCTCCTCCATCTCTCATGGGATCTTTTCTGGCAATCAGGGGAACTTAGAATCAGTGAAATAAGAGAAACAGAACCTGGGATGCAGGCCTGGATACTTGTTTAGCAGCTGGAGATGGAAGACTGCTATAGAGCTTAAAGACGGTGACCATATTTCCCCATGCTGAATACGGGACACCTGGTAAAATTAGTCATATTCAAGCAAGTTCAATGGCAAGCAATCAGACCTATGCAATATAAACATTCAATGGAACCTCACATTAACTGAGCTCCTGGTAAAAAGAAATACTGAGCAGCTTACCTACCCAGTGCTCTCCACTCTCCATGCCTGGCTGGGCCCCAAGGAAGGACCTGTCTCTCCTGTTACCTGATGCCAAGTCTTCTCAAGGCAATATGCTGGGGGCATGTAGGATCACAGTCCCTCCTCCCCAGATTCTGGTCGGGGGTCACACCAGAATGTGGCAAGCCTTTCAGCATTTTGAGGGAGGTAAGGGAGGGGAGCTGCTTCCAGCTGAAGGAGGGTGCGAGTTGAGGGGGAGGGATGACCTGGCCCATGTTTTTCTAGAGATCATCACTTCGTTCCCCATCTTTCCATGGCTAGAAGCAGCTTATCCCTTCCTGCCCACATAATGTAGATGGCAGCTAACACCTCCAGGCTGCTGCTGGCCACCAACATAATTCACTCATCTCCTGTCCTGTGGCTATAGAGCAGATAGGAAGGGATTAAGACCTCAGGATGCATGACACCAGGCTCAGGGAACCTGGCTGAAGGTGCTCAGCAAATCTGGCCAGAGAAGTGGCTCAGCAGGGGAGGGTGCTTAAGGGCCAGAGCAGCTTAACTTTTGGGGCAAGACCTAGAGTGGAGAGGAGGAGAGAATGTGAAGAGGGTGCAAAACGCCCCTGCCTGGGGATCTGCAGGGTCAGGACGTAAACAAGCTGGAAATAGCGTCCTGCCCAGCATTCCAGAGCTTAACTGAGGATGAGAAGTGATGAAAAACAATCTCACCAAATCCAAACAAGTTCTTCCAGTCCCAAAGGACCAGCCACATTCCCAAGTCAATGTATACTTCAGATCTTACCCAAAAGAGCATTCTGTGGCAAGCCTCTAGAATTTAAAATCTAAGGATTTATTAATAAAAAGAAAGAAAGACCAGGTGGTGCATAAGATTATTAAAACAATCAAATTACATACACCATTCACAAAGTTCTGGATGTAGGCTTGCAGCAGTGGTGGAACAGTCTCTGGAGTACAACCTTTGTTAGGATTGGTCAACAATCATTCTGGACTCATTTCATTGAAGATTTGCTCCTGAAGTGATGAAGTGAATTGAAGATAAAGATGGAGGAATCCCAGGGCCCTCTTCATAACCTTGCCCATGTGGAGGGCATTTGATTGGTCCTCCCTGTCTAGAAGCATGTCCAAGATAGAGCCTGTCACATGAAGAAGTCACCCCTCCCAAGCCTTGGTAGGCAGGCAGTTGAGTTACATGTTACAGCCAGATTCCTCAGAGGTTGATTGGAATCTAATAAGTCACTTTCTCTGTCAAGTATGGCTTCATCTGACTAGGAACCCTTTCACAATGGGTTGCCGCACCTCCTAGTGTGGTCTCACAGAAACAAAAAATTCAACTACAAGCTCAGAGCCAATACTTATAACACCACATATAAATATGGTACCAGCATACAAGCGGTATAAACAGTTTCAGCAACTCACCAGCTTTCAGCGGACACCTCAGTTGGCTCAACTGGTGTAAGATTTGGTGCAAAGCCAGAAGAGTGCTTGCAATCACATTTTGCATGTTCAGCTTAAAAGTCAGCACTGTCACATCACTTTCTAACATGCTGTCTAGCAAGGGACATTTCTTTCTAAAAACCTGTCCGTAGTGAAAAGGAAAGGGAACAAAGGCTGTTGTTAAAATGAAAGCCTTATTTAATTTTAACTGTTTTTCCTTCTTTTCTCTGTATTTAATGTGATTAAAAGGATATCTAATGGTGTGTTTACCATGGTACCAAGAACGCAGGTGTCTCTGCATACCAAACCCTGAGTCTTGTTTAATACTGTTTAATGATAGACAGTGACTAGGTTGTTGTAACAGCTTTGGCTCTCTTATTTCTCGTAATAAAACAGCTTGGACCAGAGATGGGTGTCTGAGCCTCCTTCTTCAGTGGTATATAAATTCCACAAGTTTCTTATTTGATTCTCCCATCTCTACTTTGTAGCTAAAAACTCTGGGCTAAATTAATCCTCAACTCAACTCCAGCAGCGCTACAGTAGCAATGCATTTGGCATGCCATGACTAAAACTATACAGTTCACCAGGACCTTACGATGATAGTAGGGGGAACAGTGTACTTCCTGTAGTATTTGTACCATTTGTCACTGTGGTATCCAACCAGCTTTAAAAAGAGAGCTGCTGAATTTATGTGTAAAGGTCCACACATGGAACTGTGGCCAAAATAAGCCCAGCACAGGTCAGAATGGGTTTACATAACAGGGCTACAAGTAGTTTTGTGTTCCCTGACCCTGGGCCATCCAACTGCTGCATCTTCTCCTGATGTACATTACAGCAGCCTTTGGGCTGCTGTGTTTTCTCTCAGCTGCACATGGCCCTAAGGGTCTGTTCTGGCAATCTGGAGATAGCATGGGCCTAGAGACACAACAGATATGCCCACATTTCCCTAGCCACATCTCCTGTTCCATTATCTGTTATGGATCACCGGAGAAGCCCCTATCGTAGAGGTGCCCAAAGAAGGGGCACATGCTCCCCTTGGGGGAGCATGATATTTCATAAGGGGGCACAGCACAATCAACTGCTGAGGCTCAGGGTCATCCATCTCATTAAAATATTGACTTATGTTACTGGTTTTAATGTATGTGTACTCACATTTATATACCAAGTAATAAAGTTTCTACGTACTTATTTTCTTACACATGCTGAAAGTATTTTTTTTTCCACATAACCTAACTGAAATTTTTCCATCGGCTTGGATTGCATTAAACAGTTGGCGGGGGGGAGGGATTCTAATTGAAGGGATGAAAGGTCCCCACCTTAAAAAGTTTGCTCACCCCTTGCCCTACACATCACTATGCCACACAGAGATTCAAGTACCAGGGTGACTTCTTAATTGGCCAGGTTAAGCTGCTCTGTGCTGTTGGAGCATTGGAAAGTAGCCATCATGTGTCTGAGGAGCTGGCCTACTGGCTTTAAAAATTAAGCTGCAGTATTAAGTTTACAAGACAGACACACACAGGTGGAAGTGGAAACTGTAGCTGAAAACATAAGCTGAGCTGTAATTGCCTGTTTGTAGAATGTCATGGCTCAGAGACTCTGTCTTTTGCCTTCGAGAGCAGTCACATATCAGAGGACACAACATTGCTACTGAGCTCTGGGTTTTCAGGTAACAGGCTGAGGCACCCAGCGGCCTCTCACTCAAGCAATTAATCATGTTCCTTAAACACTGTCAACAGAGGCTTGTTTCTCATTAAACCACCTGAAAGCAGATCTGCTGACAGTCCCAAAGGAAAAATAAAGAAGAAAGGTATTTGTTTTCAGACACAGTTCAAAGGCAACAAAGCTAAGAAGAACTGCCAAAACAGAAACAATTACCATGAATTTATTTTTTTCCCCACTGAGCACACTAAGATAAATTCCCCTTGTGCTGTTCTACTGAGACAGCTCTTGAAAATGGTTGTATATGACACATGATGGTATTGCAGACACGGATACAATTTACTGCTTCGTTTCTTCTACGTGGGTTTCTGAAATATAGTTTAAAATAGGCAAAAATATAATGGGCAAAATCCTGCTCTTAGTTATAATGGTGTAGACCAGGCCCAGGGCCATCCCAAAGAGGGTCAGGCCCCTGGGCACACACACTGTATACCTGTCCTCTTCCCCGTCAGCCTGGCCAGGGATTACCTGAGGCAGGGGGCAGGCAACAGCAGCCACAGGGAGTCGCCTCCCCGGCCTCTCTTCACCCCCCACTCACCACTTGGCACTGCCCATGGAGAAGCATGACTTAGTGGGCCAAAAGGCAGTGGCAGAGCAGAACAAGCTGCTCACTCTGCAGGGTGAGTGAACGGTTGGGCATCTGGGGGACCAGGAAGAGATGACCCTCTACAGCTGCTGCTGCCTCCCGTTGCCTCTGGCACCCGTGCCCTGCCCCAGGTAATCCCCGCTCCCATTCTTAGAATGGCTACGGCTGCCCCATTTCATTTCATCAGTGGGATAGCTCTGACCAGGCCTAACCCATTTAGCTCATGGGGGGCAATCCCAGGTGTAAACTGGTGTAAATGAGTAGAATTGGGTCCGTTCAGCTGCTCAGCGGCATATGAGTAGACCTACAAATATATTTTGCTTTGGCTCATACTGCCTTTGAACTTTCACATCTTTTGTTCCCCAGCCTAAATCTTTGCCCACAAAGGAATGCTGACATGCATTAGGTGAATGGCAAATATAACAGTCGAAAGGTGTAAAAAAATCTCTTCTGCAAATAACCATTTTAGACCTGTACAACTGGTTAAGATACAATAGCCCTGATGATTGAGGCAAGTCTCTTTTGCTTTATTTTTGCTTTTTTGTTTAAATTCCTTCTACATCAGGGATCAACAACCAAAACAGTGAGAAGAGCCATTTTTTCAAATTTGGTAAAAACTCATTAATTCAAGAGCCCCAAAGCATGTGACTATAACAAATAACATCAAACCATACTTTTTGTAACCCCTGTTTTAAGAGCAGTGCACACAATGATTTGTAATGTGATACATGTTTACTGCAGGATGCTCATAAAGTTTTTATAAAATCTCTTTCCTCAAAACGTATAGGTGTTTGTACCACTATCTGCCTGACTTTCACTTCAGAATCCACTTTAATTATGCCATTTTTATTTAGAATCATACAGCCTGAGGAGATCATCAAGTCCAGCCCTCTGCTTCCATCAGGATCAACCCCAAATAAGTCATCCCAGCTAAGAGTTTGTCAAGCAAGGACTGAAAAGCTCTAGGGATGGCGATTCCACCACACCTCTAGGCAACACATTCCAGTGTCTCACCACCATCCTGGTGAAGTAGTTTTTCCTAATAGCCAACCTACTTCTCTCCTTCTGTAACTTCAGATCATTACTCCTTGTTCTGCCATCTGCCACCACTGTGAACAGTTTCTCTCCATCCTCTTTAGAGCTCCCCTGCAGGAAGTTGAAGGCTGCTTTTAAATCACCCCTCAGTCATCTCTTCTGCAAACTAAACAACCCCAAATCCCTCAGCCTCTCCTCATAGGTCATGTGCTCCAGCCCTTTAATCATTTTTGCTGCCCTCCACTGAAACTGCTCCAGCACATCCATACCCTTTCTATACTAGGGGGATGGAGGTGGGGGTGGGGGCAAAACTGGATGCAAAACTCCAGATGTGGCCTCACCAGTGCCAAATAGAGGGGAACAACAACTTCTGTAGATCTGCTTGAAATGCTCCTCCTAATGCACCCCAATATACCGTTAGATTTCTTGGCTACAAAGTCACACAGTTTACTTATATCCAGCCTTTCATCCACCATAATCCCTAGGTCCCTTTCTGCTGTGGTGCTGCTTAGCCAGTTGATCCCCAGCCTAGAACAATGTTTGGGATTCTTCTGTCCCAAGTGTAGGACTCTACACTTCTCCTGGTTGAACCATATCAGAGTCCTTTTGTCCCAGTCCTTCAATTTATCCAGCTCACTCTGGATCCTCTCTCTACCCTCCAAAGTATCTACCTCTCCCCCTAGCTTGGAGTCATCTGCAAACTTGCTGAGGGTGCAATCCAGTTGCTCATCCAGGTCATTAATAAAGATGTTGAACAACACCGGCCCTAGAACCAAGCTCTGGGGAACTTCATGTTTAATTTCTGGTTTTTTTCTTAAAATGCGTGTTGCCCTTCACAGCAGGAATGACACAAGCTCCCTTCTCCTTTTCAAAATCAAGTCTTTATTAGCAACACAGTCAAAACACAGATACAGTATCATATCCCACAATACACTGTATATATTATAGGGGGAGTTATCCAACGTTTTGAGATCACGTATCCTTTGCTGTTTAGATATGAGTTGTTCACTGTTGGGCTTTTAGACATTCACCGTTTATTGAAAATAATTGGGAGGTGGTTTGTTTGTACCTTTCCAATTCTAGTGTCAGTTGCCACAAAGTCGTCCTTAAACAGCCACGTGTGGCTCTGGAGCCGCAGGTTGCACACCCCTGCTCTATGTAAAGTGCTCATTTTTTAATTCAAGGAGAGAAGAATGTTGTTTCTTTAGCCCCAGTTATATCTGCCCTCTGTGCTGATTAGAAAATTGCTATACCTTGATCCATTGAATGGCTATATTGTGCTCATGCATGCTGGAGAGTCTAGGGAATGCCATGCTGTGGTCAAAACCCACAAGAGGATTTCTCACCACTGGAGGAATAGCTTCCAAGGATCCTAGCTTGTATTGGGTACATTATTCTCCCTCTCCATTGGGCAGCTGTGCTGGATGGAAGGCAGAGATGTTACACTTCCTGTATGCCCTGTGCCAGCTTTGGTTCTAGGACACACTTTGTGCTGGGGGCAGAGAAAAAGCAGCTGTGGACAAGGCAGTCACAGGCTGTAGGTAAACAGAGCAGTGGAACATTTATTACCTCTTGCGTGTTAATACCCCTGTCCATAATTAAGGGTTTATCTTGACACCAGTCTCTGTTTGTCAATAACATACTACTGTACATGGCCAATAGGAATGGAAGGCACAGCCTGCTGGAAGACCCAGTGAATGGTAACTCTGAAATGGCTGCCACAATACCTGCACAGAACTCATCACCAGCCCTGAAAACAGGGGCCATGCTGAATGTGCCTGGAAAATGGTTCAAATAGCCATGCTCCACTTTGTTTGGCCCATGAGCAAAAGATTGTTCTGCTCTGACCAAAGGCCCTAGATGTCTGTAATGCATTCCACAGAGATGATGGTGGCAAGAGAAAGGCAGGGTATGCAGGAAAAATGAAAATATTTGAGGATCATTGTGTCCATGGGCAGTGAATAAACCCCTGGCTTGGGGAGGCAGCTGACAGCCCCGCCCCTTCTGCCCAAACCCTTCCACACCAACCCACCCCATCCCCCCACCATTGTTGCCTCTGGTTCCCACTGCCCCCACATCCCACTTGTGGCTGCTGGAACCCAGGGCTGCCCAGCAGCATGGCTGCAGCCCTCCTGGTCCAGGAACACTAAAAAAAAAAAAGGCAGATGGCGCCGCCCCAGCTACCCCCTGAGTGCTGCAGGAGAGGCTAGCAGGCTGCACGGCCCCAGCCAATATCACCCCTGAAAGACAGGCAAATTGTTTCAAGGTGTAAAATAATAAAAAAAAAAAGCCCCCATCAGTTACTGAGGGAGATGGTTCTGACACTAGAAAGGGTAATTTGCATATGCTAAGCAGCAGAACAATCAGAAATGCAAATAAAAAGCCCAGAGAAAAGCCTAGACATACGGCTGTGACTATTATAGCTAAACCAGCAAGGGCAAAGGCACAGCAATTTCTGGAGAAGACCAGAAATATGGAAAGCAGAAAACAATGCCAGTGTTGTGCAAACTAGCATGTACAGGAGAGGCTCAGAGTGCAAGCAAAGAAGTAGAAATTGTAATAATCCCAATCATGCTGTTAACACATACAGAGCAAGCAAGAAAGCGCACATACCAAGAGCAGAAAGTGATTCCACAAGTAAAGTGGAAGAGCTATTAACACAGTAAATGAAGGACATTGAACGCTCAGAAGATTTGCTAATTGAAATGTGCACGGACAGTATTTATATGACACACAAGACAGATCGCGGGGCACAGGTAAATATAGTAACAGAAACTGAAATAGAGGTAAGGGGCACATAGAAGAGGAAGAGTCAAAGCTAGAATATGGGTAATGGCCTTTACCATGACTCATTGAAGCATGCAAGGGCAAGGGGAACTGAGCTACATTTTGTGTGCCTGTAATTTTCCACCAGGTCAGACTGATAGAGTTCCTTCCACATGGCAAAAGCAATAAAAGATCCTGGAAACACCTCCATTTTGCTTCTTTCCTGCTGTAGCTTCTGGACTATAGACTTGTACTAATGGGAGCATTCTAACCAAGGGTCTGAAGACCATCAAATTATTTGGAAGCAACCAGAGACTTGACTTAAGCTGGCAATTTATGCCACTATTGCTGCATGCCTTATCTACAACTTCAAAATTATTGTATGTATTTAATTCCTTTAATCAATTGTAGCTCTTACCTTTCATTTTGTAAATAACACTTTAGATATTACATGCTAAAGGATTGGCAACAGTGTGATTATTGGGTAAGAGATGAATTATAAATTGACCTGAGTATATGGCTGGTCCTTTGGGATCAGAAGAACCCTTTGGTTCAAGGAATTGATTTTAAATAACAACACATCACTAGGTTTAATGTCTGGGTGTTGATTCCAGGACTGGAATATCCAAAGAGCCTGCATTTCTGACTTTTTATTAGTCAGTGTGATGAAACTAAAGCTTATGATTGTTGCTTGTTTATCATGTCTTACAGAAAAATAACCACCACTTTTGGGGCATGTCTGCCCTATTTCTCAGCAGCTTGTCATAAATTTGTGTCTTACTTAGGACCCACTGAGGTGTGGTGATGCTTTGTCTCTAGAAGTATTACGCTGCACAGGGGGCCAGACGCTAAAGGATCTAGCAGGTGTGAAAGTGTACATTGATGGCATAATCATTTGAGGCTGCACTGCCATTGAACATCAGAAACAGCTAAGAAGCGTACAGGAAATTGCAAGAGCTAATAACCTTAAACTGAATAAGGCCAAATGTCAGTGGCAAACAATGGAAATAATATACTTTGGAGGGAAAGTGACCTCCAAGGGAAACTTGCTCGATGAATCAAACTTTCATGCAATAATGAACACACCATGAGCTGAAAATTAAAAAAAAATTCGAAAGCTGAGAGGCACGTTGAATTAAGTCAGCAAATTCATACCTAGCTATACACCTTGCACAACTCACTTAAGCGATCTCCTTCACAAGCTCACCAAATGGACATGGAAGTCAGAGTCTGCAAGAGAGATCAGTGATTTCAAGTATATTCATATTACCAGCAGTTCTACAAATCATTGACCCAATGAGAGGTGTCAGATTCCCTACAGATACCTCAAAAGCAGGCTCAGAAGCAATATTGGTTGCCAGTTTCAACAGGCACCCAGACCTAGGAGAGCTGGAGAGATGATGTATGTACCAATTGGAAAAGAGGTGCTAAGTCTGGCTTATGGATGTACAAGGTTTCATAATTTTCTCCATGGCTTTGGCTTTAAAGCCAAGCTTGATTGCAAGCCACTGAGTGCAATGCATAAGGGGGGAGGAAGATTTGGCAGAGCACCATCAAAGATAAATTGACT
This sequence comes from Carettochelys insculpta, assembly GCF_033958435.1. Taxonomy (NCBI): domain Eukaryota; kingdom Metazoa; phylum Chordata; order Testudines; family Carettochelyidae; genus Carettochelys; species Carettochelys insculpta. The sequence goes on along the minus strand of NC_134141.1, from coordinate 84,567,087 downwards.
ACTTTTGAAAGTACGAAAGTAGAATGTGACTCTGGCGTTCCAACCGGGATGTCTTTTACTAATGGCAGACAAAGTCTTATGATTCTATGCTTCATCTGACTGTGCATAGCCGCTCTACCCCAACTCTGCCACTGCTGCACCCGTTCATCTAAGACCCTGCCCTCACCCTGCCTCTTCCAGCTCCTACTCCCTGAGGCTGCTACCTGACAGCTGCTCTCTGCCCTCCTCTAACTCCTCCACAAGTGGCAATGGAGTCAGCACCTGTGATAAACGTGTCACCTGCGGTATCGCCACGCATACAGGATGAACTGAATACAGAAACAATGAAAGACAAAATCCTGTAAGCAATGGAGCGAGTGACAAGTGTAAAAGGAAAAAATAGCAATTTGCACTTGCATATTCCCATTACCAAAATGAATTTGCAGTGATTTCAGAAGTCCCCTTGATGGAACACAGATCATTGTGCACAGGGATGATAAGGAAAATATTGGAACAAATAAAAGAAGGATAGCAGGGAGCAGTGGTGTATTGGGGGGATACACAGAGAGGGGTACACAGAAAAATGAGTTCCCCCACACCCAGACCCATGCCATCAGCCTGCCCAGAACTTTTATTGCGTGGTGGTAGAAGCCCCAGGGCTCTGACCCTGTTTCCTTGACAGGAGGGCTAGATGAGTGGAGTGCGGCAAGCCTCAGTACCCCAGCTCTGCATCCCGGCAGACGGAAATAATGGGTAAAGGCCACTACTTGCTCTGGTCCAGGGCACTATGAAAACCTAATTGACCTCTGTGACGTTACTAGATTTTAAATTAAATTTGAAAACCATTTCTGTAACTACTGTATTAAGTTTGCACCAAATCTTGTGCCTCATGGGCCAAGTAAGGTGTCTCATGAAAGCTGAAATATGTTTATGCTACTTGTGTATCTGTGCCATTTTTGTACGTGAAGTCATGGATATTGGCTGTATACCTGTATTAGAAATGTCTTGGAGCTAAGGATCACAATGGAAGGTGTGGTCTCCCAGCCAGGAAGATGGGCTAAAACAAAGACTCAGACTTCAAGACACATCTCAAGAATTTAGTGTCCTCTGGGAAGCAGCCAATGGCACAATGCCACAACAGGTAACCTGATCAGGTGATCCTCCACTGAATATGTCTTCAGGAGGAGAAAGCTTCCCACCACATGCAAGATGGGTGGATGGGGTGTATTTTCAGAGACTTTCAGGATAGCAGCTTTTACCATCAGCTGTGTCGTGCATCAATAGCTTTGACTGATGTATGTAATTTAACCGCTTTAGCAATTTTTCTTTCTCACCCTGTTCTTTCTTACTTTAATGATAAATCTTTACCTTTTAGATTCTAAAGGATTGGCACAGTCTGTTGTTTTGGGTAAGATCTAAATATATATTGCCCTGGAAATGTGGGTGGTCCCTTTGGGGGCTAGAAGAATCTGTGAATTAGGTTTTCATAACTTCTCACATGAGTAAAGGGGGTTCCTGGCTCGGGCATTTGAAACTGCTGGAGAAGCTGCGGGATTTTTGGTTGTGCAACTTCTAACTAGCCAGATGGGTAGCAGATGTACTTTTGTGCCTGGCTGTATCTGTTCACCTTATTGAGAAGGAGTCCCCAGCAGTCCAGGCTGTAAGTGGCCTGGTTTCAAGCAATTTGCCCAAGCTTGGTTCTCTCTGCTGTGCCCAGAAATTCCCTCTAAATACTACGTCTCTCCCTGGGAAGGACAAGGAGATCTAGAGATGCTGTATTCTGGCTATTAATTTAATAGTGATTTTGAAGAAATGGTGAGCAGGTACTAAAAGTGTCAGAAGTACAGAGATTCCCAGCACACAGAACTGATGATAATATACAAACAACTTGTAATTCTGCAGGACAAAGTCAGAACTCAAGTATCAGAGGGGTAGCCGTGTTAGTCTGGATCTGCAAAAGCAACCAGGGGTCCTGTGGCACCTTATAGACTAACAGAAATGTATGAGCATAAGCTTTCATGGGCAAAGACCCACTTCATCAGATGCAAGAGATGCACAAAGTCAGAACTGACATGTTCAACTTGGGAAGACATGATCCCCTAGTTAAAATGGACTACTTTACCACTTTTCCAGAAGTAGTCACTCTTGAAGATGCCCCAGACTCACCAGTTATCAGGCATATTTAATCTGTATTTGCACATTATGGAATTTCTGACAACAGACCACAGCTCAAAATAGGGAATTCCTGGATTTTGCTAAAATGTATGATTTTCACCAAGAAACATCTAGTCCCAGTTATCCGCAAGCCGACTGGTTAATCGAATGTGGAATAAGTATATTGAACTTTCTGAAAAAAAGCACTGGATGCTAGAGAAGATCCATATTTATCTCCAGTCACCTATAGAGTTACAGCAGTGAAATGTGAAAAGTCACCTCTGAACTCATCTACAACAAAGAATAAAAACTCATCTATTGGACATGGCACAAAATCAAAGGATTACTGAGCAGTCTGTGACAGCGAGGCGAAGACTGGGAAAGCACCTCAGACAAAGCATTACAATAAATAACGCCATCCTTGCCACAATGGATGTAGAGGCTCTGTACACTAATATTCCACATAAAGACGGATTACAAGCAATCAGGAATACCATCCCTGATGCCACCACAGCCAATCTGGTGTCTGACCTCTGTAACTTTGTTCTCGCACACAATTATTTCCATTTTGGGGACAATTTATACCTCCAGATTAGTGGAACTGCTATGGGCACCCGCATGGCCCCACAATATGCTAATATATTTATGGCTGACCTGGAACAACGATTCCTCAGCTCTCGTCCCCTATTACCACTCCTCTACTTAAGATACATTGATGATATCTTTATGATTTGGACCCATGGTACAGAGGCTCTCGAGGAATTCCACAGAGACTTTAACAATCTACACCCCACCATCAACTTATGCCTCAATTACAACATGCAAGAGATACATTTCCTGGACCCTACAGTGCTAATCAAGGATGGCCTGATCAGTACCACACTGTACCGAAACCTACTGATCGCTATACTTATCTACACCCTTCTAGTTTCCATTCTGCACACGTGACTAGATCCATTGTTTACAGTCAAGCTCTTAGGTACAATCGCATTTGCTCTGATCCAACTGACAGAGACCAAAAACTACAAGAACTTTACCAAATATTCATAAACCTGAATCACCCACCAGGAGAAGTAAAAAAACAAATTGACAGGGCCAGACGAATACCCAGAGACCAGCTACTCCAAGATCAGCCCAAAAAAGCCAAGAACAGAACACCACTGGTCATCACTTACAGCCCCCAACTCAGACCACTGCAACGAATTATTAAAGACCTACAACCTATCCTTAATCAGGATGCCACACTCCAGAAGGCCCTGGGTGACAGGCCTGTTCTCTCCTACAGACAACCTCCCAACCTCATGAGGATCCTCACTAACAGCCACAGTCTATACCCCAGGAATACCAGTCCTGGAACCTTTCCCTGCAACAAAGTCCGCTGCCAGCTTTGTCCACATATCTTCTCTGGAAATACCATCACTGGACCTAACCAGGTTACTCACAGAATCATGGGCACTTTCTCATGCTCCTCTACTAACTTCATGTATGCCATCATGCACCAACAATGCCCAGATGCTTTGTATATTGGACAGACTTCTAACTCCCTTAGACAAAGGGTCAATGGGCACAAAACAGACATCAAAACGCTCCAGATCCACAAACCAGTTAGTCAACATTTTAATGGAATAGGGCATTCTGTCAATGACCTAAAGGTATGTGTGTTACAGAAAAGGAATTATTGCACCATTTTGGAAAGAGAAACATCTGAGCTGGCTTTTATCTTCAAATTCGGCACATTAACACATGGTTTAAATCATGATGGGAACTTTCTGAGTCACTATAGGGGCTTGTCTGCATACTTGGCTCAATCTAATTCTTGACCTTCCCCCCCACCCCTCCACTCTCTGATTTGCTCACCTTGATTATCTTTTTCTGATTTGTCCTCCTTGCTTACTGTTTTTGGTTCTCTGTGCCTTAAATATTGAGTCTGTTCTGGTCTGGCTATGGTCTGAAGAAGTGGGTCTGTCCCACGAAAGCTCACCTAATAAACCATTTTGCTAATCTTTAAAGTGCTACTTGACTGCTTTTTGTTTTGATAGTGTATGGACTAGCACGGCTTCCTCTTTGTTACTATTCAATAAAGAAGCAAGGACACTTTCACAATTAACAAAATCAAGACTCGGTGAGAATTTGGCAAGATGGGGTCTGGCCAGTCAAAGCTGTGGTTATCAAAGAGCAATCCCTTCTCTGGGTGATCAAAGAACAATCACATTACTGATGCTCAGTGATCAAAGATGAAGGCAAAAATCTCACAAAGGAATCATAAGCATTTACTTAAGATACTTCAACAAACTAGCTGAGACAAGTGACAAAAAGAACCCATATACAAGATGAAAACAATTCTCATCTTGACCCTATTACTGACCTTGTTGCTGAACAGTCCATTACAGACAAGGCCTTTCCTAAAGAGAGTTTGCAATACAGCAGATCAGGAAGATTGCTGAAATGGCCCACAGGAGGGATCCAGACATGTAAAAGTCAGACATGTAAAGGGTTAAGTCAGTTATGGTATTTGTTATAATTTGTTTGTTTAATATTGATAAAAGCGAGCTAAAAGGGGGAAGATGTGCAGCGGAGTTAGAGTGACCCACACACCTACTCGATGTGTTTCACTGTCACACGTAGTGACACCTAGATCACTTACAAAGAGAAAAGAATGAGCCTCCCCTAAAGCCTTAGCTGTCAGCCAGCTGGCTTTTAGGTCAGACTGTAGAGGCTTGTGGATTAAGCTCCAGAGTCCCCAGGATTGTGTCTGACTGTTGGCAGTTACATTAGTCTTCCAAAAAGGGTAGAGAATCGCAAGTCTGGGACTCATCACCTCTCCCATCTTGAGCCCATCCAGAAGGACTACCAAAGTTAGATGGGCCATCAAGAACAACACAGTACAGAGGGTTGGTTAATGGCCCTATCCCACTTGGAACGTGCTAGATCCTACTGTGGGTTTGGAAGCTGAATGAGGGTAATAAAAGAAAGTCACAGGAATTTTTTCCATCTCTCTCTTCACTGTTTGAATTCTGACAGGACTGGAAACTCTACTGAAGCACAGATTCCCTTGAGTTATCCAGGATCCACCCTGAAAGATACTGAATTGGCAGATCTGCCACTCTTAGGACTTAGATCTTATTTGTTTACTTGCTTTAACCTGTAAATTACTAATTTCTTTTTCCTTGTTAATAAGCCTTTAGATAGTTTATTACAGGATCAGCTGCAGGTGTTGTCTTTGGTGTAAGACCCAGAGCACTAATTGATCTTGGTAGATAAGTGACTGATCTCTTGGGATAGAAAGCAAACTAAACATGTTGTGCTAGTTGGTACAACTAAGCATCTGTCACTGAATCCTGTATGTCTGGGGATGAAGGTGGGAAGATGGACTAGAGAGTTTATGGGGACTGTCTGGGACTCCATAGTAATGTTGTTATAGTGATCCAGGAGCTCACATTTTTTACTGGCTTGGTGAAATCTATTTCTAGACCACATCATTCTTTGGGTGTCTGCCCTGTTTTCGACAGCCTGCCCTGAGTAGACACGCACTGTCATGAGCCACTCCAGACACCATGGTGTTCACCTTACACCCAGATAATTAAAGGAATCTACAGCGTGAAAGCAACTAGTAAAGCAAACCTCCGACAGCAATGTCTTTAACCTGTTTGAGGTTAGATGGGGGAGGTAGCAGGATCTATTTGTCTGAGTATCTCTAACCCTCCCCTGCAATTCAAAACTCATCATTTATTTTTCTTGGCTGTCAAGAGGCAGGTCTCCTAGATTCTGATACTAGGAATGTTGAAAGAGCTGGTGACATTTCAAATGCTGGATGATTTCGTACATTTTCCTTAGAAGTGACAGATGCAAGAGATGCCTCTTCAGCCCTGGCTCTTTCCGCTAATAAGTTGGAAAAAAACAACTGTCCTGGTTAATGAGAGAGACAAATAGAATTATGTTTGATCTGTAGACTCCACAGCACTAGCTTCCTGCTCTTCTAACAGAGCAAATGGCGTCATTGATTTGATTTTGCTAGGAACTGTACTAATTGCTATCAAGCTGTCAGCAGCTAAGTGATGCTATTTCTGAATCTATTGATACATCTTTACAATATGAGCTAAAGTTGGAATTACTAACAAAGAAGGACACTTGTCTATCTTGCTCTTGACCTTCAATAGTATCTTCCCAATGTCTATGTGCCTGGCAATGGGTCTATTTGTAAGGCCACCACCATTGTAGAATCTGAAATGCCTGCAAATGGAAGCCATGTTAATAATCAGTGGGCTCCATCTGAATTTGTTAGCTTTTTGTTTCTTTCTGTTGCTTAAGGTAAACCTTTGCAGCTCTCAGACACTGCCATTAGGAACCAGCCCAGGTCAGTAGCGGCAGAAAAGCTGTAACCTGCTCGGGGCAGGAGGTTTGTATACCTGAATGATGATGAAGCACCTAGCACTCTTCCAACACTGCAATAAAATAGAGCAGTCATTCCCCTCTGGTGACTATTGGATGAACCAGATGTCATTAAGTGGTGAGCCCATTCAGGTCCTGATAGGCAGATGGTCACTTCCCAAAGCCACCATTCAAACGGACATCTTCGTTGGCAGTCTCAGCACCGAGGTTAAGGAGGGAATGGGTTGAATGAGATACATTCTCCCTGCCCTATAGTTGGTCCCTCCAGGGTATGTACAGAAGTCTGCACTGCTACTGTGGTGCTGTATCTGTTTTGTGACTAAATAAAGGCACCCTCACAAGTGAAGAACTTGGGCCAAAGCCATTTGAAATAAATGGAAGTCTTTCCTTCAATTTCAATAGGCTTTGATCAGGTCATTTTAAAAAAAAATAAAATAAAAGCTAAAAAAATTAACTACTCACCAGTGCAAATCAAACAAGTTGGTTTTAGTCTATGCACTTGTTAGCATAGTAAGTATGATTTAAAAAATATATATTAGTTGGTGTATGTAGGATACATTCTCATGAAAAAAAACCACTTACAGTATTAAAATCATAGCTTTTCAGAAATGACTTCTCACTACATGATACACAGTCACTTTTTTCTGTAACATTTCAGGCACTCTCAGTTGTCTTAGTAGTATCTTAATACATTATGTAGGCCAAGAGGTTTCATTCCTGAAGGAATGTTTGAAGTTAAAATATTGACGACACTGTCTGGACACCAAATTTTATTTCCTGAGAGAGAGATCCGTGAAACTGAAAGTTTTGAAATATACAATCAATAACAGCAGGACAATCCTTTTCTTGTATTTTGGTTTTTCTAGCAATTCTGACTTTTTTTTTTCATTTTGAATCATATTAAGTCAACCTGAAAACAATGTTGCTGGTTTTTAATTTTTGGCAAATTGAACAGGCAAACTATTTTGGGTTGAAAGAAAAAACATTTAGTTTGACCCAAAATAAAATGTTCAGTGTTGACCAAGTACAAAAAATTAAAATAAAACTCAAGAAAATTTTGAAATGAAGTTATTTTGAATCAAACCCACGCAAAAATGAGCCATTTCAACTGTAGTCAGAGTTTGAGGGGAGGAGAGGGACTTCTTTGTTGTTTTTGTTTTTAACATGAACAGTTAGGAGGAATAGACACAAATTCACAAATTGTCTGCTTATTATCAGATCTGCACTTTTTGCTGAAGACAGACCTGGGACAATGAAACTATATATTTTACCCAATACAAGGCAGATTAGTTACATTCAATCAAGAGCTAAGACTCTTTGTTTCATTTTTAATGGTGACCATTATAATTGTGCTAAGTATGATAGAAAATACCTTGCAACAGGAGAAATTATGCTTGGTATAAGTGAAAATTATTCTGTTCCCCTGAAGTAAGCAGTTGCACGATAGGTTGAACCTCTCTAATCTGGAACTGTCTCATCTCATCATAATCTGGCATGATTTTAGTTAACCAGATGACCCCCTTACCATGGGCGTGGCCAAGTTTCCTGTTGGCCCACAAAGTTTGTTTACAGCCACCAGTCCTAGTTCTCAGTGTTCTGTGCTATTATTTAGCTGTCACTTACCCCTAAATGTTTTCTGAGAGCACAATAAGCAAGGAAAGTGATGATAATGTGCTAGACCAGTGTTTCTTAAACACAGGTGTTCTGTGAACAACTCATAGGTGTGCCACAAGTGTTTGGAAAAATACACTGATGATATATATTTTCTGCTATTAAAACCAGACAAAATGTTACTCATTCATTGCTATGATACTTGATTAAATTACTTCATTTTGTTTTTGCTATATATGTTGTTGGTTGGTTTGTTTTTTTGGTCTGGCAACAATGTTCTGAAGAAAATTTTCATAGATGTTCCACATAAAAAATATTATTTGGTGTTCCATGGTCTCAAAAAGTTTAAGGAACACTGTGTTAGACAATATTGACGTCCCATGGTCCAGCAAATTCTCTCATCCAGCACCCGTCAGGTCCTGAGGGTGTTGGACAACAGAGGTTCAACCTGTAGATTTGTTTAGGAACTATTTCTTGTGGTTATTTAAAGATTTAGGAAAAAAATTAGAAAAAGGCTAATTTCATTGTGTTAGTCCCCCCAAAAAACAATTGGCCATTTCTGTCTTTTTAAGCCTTTACTCAAAGATTTTTTTTTTCTCATTTGAGAGCAGATTTTATTTTTCTTTATGGAAAAAAATGCAGATTTTTAAATCAAAGTAAGACCAAGCAAGCTTCTCATTAGCAACAAGAAGAGTAGAAATAAATCTAGACTCATTCAAAAGGCAGACCTTAATCTCATCTAATTATTTCCATAACCCTAAGGAAGCTGTTTCCCATGAGAGTATGCAAGATAATCCCTGAATATTAAGAAAGGGGTGGAAAATGCAGCAGCTTTAGCAGGCAAATTGGAGAGAGAAGGGGGAATCAAGCACCTGGGAATGATACATGCTTCAGCATTTATTGGGTTGTCTGGCAGTTATTTCTCACAAGCTGAAAGAAAACAGCAGATCACCTTTCATTGCACAACCATACAGAGAATTCAGACAGCTTTCTAAGACCAAATAATTCCATTTCATAAATATATTTTTCAACATCTTGATTATTATCTGGGTTCATATTTGGATATGAAATTATGTTCAAAGAGACCAGGGTGGAATAGTTCTGCAAAAATAGGTCCCAGGATAGAAATTGTTACACAAATATTTAATGTTTGATAGCTTTCAGCATGGCAGTATTCTTGCTGTTCCATCACGCTCTAAGAATTCCTCACTTTTGCTGCCTACCCCTCAGAGCTATGATTCTAGCTGATGAGTGCCCTGGAAATTTCAACAGCTTGATTATAACTATTTGGGTACTCTGTCAACTTCTGCCATGTGTGCTTACTCTGAAATGGTGCCCAGTGAACTCAATAGTATTGCTACAGACTCCAGTAGACATAGAATGGTGTTGTAAACATATTATATATATAAAGAGAGAGAGAGAGAGAGAGCAAAATTCAGGGTCTTAAATCAACAAGATCAAGGATATGTGTGTGTTTGTTAGGTAAAAAAATTAATTTTACTGTTTAAAGTCTTTCTTTCTGGCATATTGGCTCTTTGGAGCCGCCAGCTACTGTAAGTATGAATCAACCTGCATATATATTAGTGCTGTATTTTATATTCAATTAGTCCTTTCACACAATACATAATGAACAAAAGATGGGAACGGATTTTGAAGGCCTTTGTTTGTGTGCCTGGGGGAAAAATAACCTGTTCATTCATCAGCAATTCATTTTACCTGAAAAGCTGTCAAATAATAAGGATGTCAAGTTCTTCTCTTTCTTTGTCCCACACAAAACACATTCTTTAATTTTAAGGAGAAAGCACAAATGACACTACATAATTCACAGCATCTGCTCAGGCCTTAATTAATCCAGTCTTCACATTGTCTCCATAGCAACAATGCTTAGACTGCTGGCTTGGACTACTCAATAGAATATCTTACACTACATATTTTATTCAAATTATAGTCATTATAGAAATATTTCTGAATTAGCTCCACAATGTCAGTGTTGATGGAAATGGAATGAATCCTTACCATAGGTGACCTTAGCTTATTGTCATACATAATGACTTTTATGCTAAGCTACAAAAAAGCAGACATGCTCTTTCTCAAAGCCAATGAAAATTACATTACCACCTTTTGTTTATTCTTAATAGAATTCCCAAGCTGCAGAAAATTAATGGCCATTGTTTCCTACTACGAATATCTAAAAAAGTAATTACTGTATGCAAACGTAAAGCAATGACAAAAGGATAATTTCTTTGCAGGAGTAGTTGAATGTCTGTCTATCTGGGTTTAGTGTGTGGTATTCCAAGGTGGGATCCCTGGAGCTCTTTAATTTAAATGAGGGTGGGTGGGATGAGGTACAGTGATCATTAAGGATAATTAAATCATCTGCATATTTTGGTAGTTTGTTCAAGAACGACCTTTCCCTCACTGTAGCTGTGTGTGTGTGTATATAGAGATATATAGATATATTTTGAGCAGAGGGGTCATGTTCTTTCTTTCCAGCACAGCTGAATGAGGTGCAAAAAAATAAAACAAGCTTAATGTTACATCCTTTGTTAGTGCCTCCTACAGGAGTCTCGCTCTGTTCCCTCCATACTCACATTTCTTTGCTTTAAAGGTTACACTCCAGATCCATTCCTTTAAGAACTAAAGGATTTGACCCAGATCTTCTGGGTAAAGCAGTTTTTGCTGGGTACAGGCCTTGGGCTGCCAAAGTGCCCAGTCCAGTTTTACACCAGTGACAGCAGAGCTTAAAGCAACCTGAAGTCTGCTCTAACCAGTGCTAGCTGGTAAGAGAATTATATACCAGCTGTTGGTAGCAGAAGCAAATGGTGTCCCAGAAACGCTCATTTCTGCCCTTCCCTGCCCCAACATATCCCCCACGTCAATGGCTACAGCAGATGGAGTGGTCTAGGACCCTGTTGTGCCACATTAGTTTTGTGCCTCTCTGTAAGGCAGTCTCACCATCAGAGTATCAGACAGGTAGCCGTGTTAGTCTGTAGCTTCGAGAACAACAAGTAGTCTTGTGGCACCTTATAGACTAACAGATATTTTGGAGCATAAACTTTCATGGGCAAAGACCCGCTTCATCAGATGCATGAGTGAAGCGGGTCTTTGCCCACGAAAGCTTATGCTCCAAAATAATCTGTTAGGCTATAAGGTGCCACAAGACTTCTTGTTGTCGCCATCAGATGAATTCCAGTATGGGAGACGGAGTCAGTTTGCCCAGAGCAGCACAAAGGGAGCAACAAAATGGAGAGGTCTGGCCCTTGCAGTCTAACACGCTAGAAGAGTTCTGTTGACAAAGAGTTATTGCAGTGCTAAAAACTGATGTAAGACTGATCAGTATCATCCCTCAAGATTGCTTTCTGGAACTGTTATAAATCACAGTAGTGCAGATCATGCAGGCAGATCAACATTATACATATCCTGATGACACTGGAGTACAAGATGCATTGTACTGTGAAACTGGTATTTGTTTAATTTTATAAACAATCATCTTTTCTGTGTATATGAAATTATAACTTTTATTAAACATTTATTGTGTATACATTGACTTGAAACGAACAGGATTTTGATATTATATTTGGACAAAATTGCTGCTCTGGGGGCCTATACAAATTAAATGTTAATCTGAGCCTTGGGATAATTTAATTATTGCTTCCTTTTGAAGTACAAGAAACTATATTTACTGAATAGATTATGGATCTTTGAAGGTACATCTTGCTTTGAAGATTAAGTACCACACATGTTGTTACTTAGTATAACCATGCTCAACCTTTTTATCGTTTGTATAAATCAGAGGAGAATTTGAAGCTTTCTCTGAGATTTCATGGAGCCATAGAATCTCATGAATTTGCTAATTAATGATGAAATACTCACTGTAGGTCCTCAAACTTTTTTAAAAAACAGCAGGCAAATGCACAACATAGTAAAAGTATATATGGATTGGATCACCAAATGTACAAACTGCACACATACATTTTAATACAACCCACTCTCAACATAAGAATGGGTATGCTGGGTCAGACAAAAGGTCCATCTAGCCCAGTTTTGTGTCTTCCAACACAGGCAAATGCCTGATGTCCCAGAGGGAATGAACAGAACAGGTAATCACCAAAGTGATTCCCTTTCCTGACAGCCTTTTCCAAGCTCTGACAAACAGAGGCTAGGGACACCATTCCTACCCCTCTGATCCCCCCGCCACCCACTCATGCATCTGATGAAGCATGTCTTTGTCCAAGAAAGCTTATGCTCCAAAATATGTTAGTCTGTAAGGTGCCACAGGACTTCTTGTTGTTCTTGAAGACACAGACTAACATGGCTACCTCTGATACATTCCTACCTATCCATTGGTGGACCTAACCTCCATGAATTTATCTAGTTCTTTTTTGAAACCTGTTAAAGTCTTGGTCTTCACAACTTCCTCTGGCAAGGAGTTCCTTGGTCTTACTAAGAGCTGCATGAAGAAAAACTTCCTTTTGCTAGTTTTAAACCTGCTACCCATTAATTTCATTTGGTGACCTCTAGTTCTTCGGTTATGGGAACAAAAAAATAACTTTTTCTTATTCACTTTTTCCACAAGTCATGATTTTGTATACCTTTCTTACCTTATATACCTTACATTTCTCACCCTTTTGGATACCGGTATTGGCTTGCTGCCTTCCTAAACTGTGTCAGAGAGGGATCAGCACCGCTCCAAGGGGGAACACTGGTCTCGGTGAACATTAAGCTATTAATCTTTAAGGAGAGACCCCTCAAGTGAACTGTTGATCAAGAGCCAAGATCCCGTTGACTGAAAAGCAGTGCAGATTGATCCCCCACTTAGTCTCCTTTTTTTCTAAGCTAAAAACGTCCTAATCTTTTAAACCTTTCTTCGTATGGCACCCATTCCAAACCCCTAATAATTTTTGTTGCCCTTTTCCGAACCTTTTCCAATGTCAATATATCTTTTTTCAGATGACATGACCACATCTGAACACATATTCAAGATGTGGATGTACCAAGAGTTTATATATAGTCTTATTATCTATCCCTTTTTTAATGATTCCTAACATTCTATTTGCTTTTTTGACTGCTGCTGCACACTGAGTGGATGTTACAAAGAACTATCTGCAATGACTCCAAGATCTCTCTTTTAAGCAGTTATAGCTAAATTAGTCCCCATCATTTTGTATGTATAGTTGGGATTATTTTTTCCAATGTGCATTACTTTACATTTATCAATATTAAAATTAATTTGCCATTTTGTTGTCCGATCACTTAGTTTTGTGAGCTCTTTTTGAAGCTCTTCACAGTGACTATGTCTACACTACAGAGATCTTTCACAAAAGAAACCCTTCCAGAAGATCTCGTCCGAAAGAATTTCTTTCAAAAGAGTGCCTTCATACACAAAAAAAAGGTGGCTCAAAAGACTGATCTGCTCTGTTGAAAGAGAGCATCCACACAGCCCCCATTGTTTCAAAAGAATGGGCCAGGGACCAAAAAATCAGGCCCCATGAGGACTGCTCTTTTGAAAGAAGGGCCCTGCAGAGCGTCTATACACATTTTCTTTTGAAAGGTGTTTTCGAAAGAAGGAGCTCTTCCTGAAATGGGAAAGGAAGCGTGATTTCAAAAGGAGCAGCACATTCTTTTGAATTAGTTTTGAAAGAATACCTTTTGTGCGTAGACTCTCCATGGGATCTTTCAACAGAGCCCCCTTCTTTTGAAAAATCTTTCGAAAGAACTTACTAGTGTAGACTCAACCAGTGTGTTTTGTTTTCATTCTCATTCTGTTGTACACAAGACACATTCCTCCTGGTACCTGGTGAGTGTTATGGGGCCAGGTTTCTCCAAGGCAGAGTGTAATGGAGAACAACTTTGATGAGTCCCCTCACAGAGTCTCCAACAGACCGTTTTATCTTCCTTACTCCCTTTCATCCGCTCTTCTGCAAAATGAGGTTGGTCCTCAAAGCTCCAGTTCTTGGTGGTACTTGGAGAGGGACCATGGCCATCCCTGTGTAAGCATAATGATTGATATTTACCTGCCTCCCAACAGGCCTGGAATGATCCATTTTTGTGCACAGGTAACATTTGGCAGCCTGGACAAGGCTCTGCAGAGAAGTCATGAATCCTCAGAGATAGTTTAGTAGACTTCTGCTGAAAGGAATAATGTAAGTTTTACTTCCACTCCTTTCATTTGCAAATTCTCTCCCCTACTGAGGGGTTTTGAGAGGTATGATGCCACAGAGGAAGGTGATCTTTCCCCTAGTGTGCATGCCCCCACCCCCGAGGATCCACACAATCAAGTTCATCCTTTATTAAACTCAAACCATTCTGGATAGATCTACCTGCAATGTTTGATTAGAAGAGACCTATAGTCTGCAGTTTAATTATTTATATAATTAATTACTAAACCTGAAGTGCTGAAAGCACACTTCTTTTTACACCTGGCATAGAGACCTGAAGGCAGACACAAAAAAGATGGGATACACCTGGCCAGAACTGGAAAAGATTGCCCAGGACAGGGGACGCTGACCAATGGTCATCAATGACCTATGCTCCAAGATGTAGGAGTGGAAGAGGCTTATTACTATGTATTTCTGTATCTGCTAATTTGTGGTCTAAGTTTTAAATATTGTATTTAAATCAAAGATGGTCATGAGCAGTTGAAGCTTGGAATCAGATAAGTAAATTACTTTATAATAAATGCAGGTGCTTAGAAATGTGTGATCCACGTTTGTATTCCACTGTGCTTCAAGACCTGGAGTCAGAGACTTCCAGAAAGCAGTGTCTGTTGGTCCAACCATAGGCCCTCACCTTTTTTATATCACCAACTAAGGAGAAATAGTGCAGGGTAGGCTACCTGGCTCTCTGGTACCTCACTATCTATCTCCTTCTGTCAGGATCTGGGACTTGTGATGGATCACAATTTTGATATGAGTCAATAGTGCAATGCTGCTGCAGAAAAAGCAACAGCAATTTTAAGTTGCATTAACAGAGCTGTATCATGCAAGTCATGAAAGGTGATAGTGCCACTCTGTGAGGTACTGGTTAGGCCTCAGCTAGAGCACTGAGTATAATTTTGGTCACCAGTGCATTGACAGGATTTGGAGAAGATGGAAGGGATCCAGAGGCAAGCAAAAAAGATGATTAAAGGGATGAAATGCAAGTTGAAAGAGCAAAGGCTGAAGGAACTGAGCATGCTTAGTTTGGAAATGAGGAGATTAAGGAGGGGAGTCATGGTAACAGTCTTCAAATATTTGAAACAGTGCCATAAAAATGATGGAGAAAAGTTGGCATCTCTTGTCACAGAAGGCAGGACAAAGAGCAATGGGTTCAAACTACAGCATAGCAGATGAGATTAAATGTCAGAAAAAAATTCCCAATTGTAAGAACAGAAGGACATTGGAACAGATTGCCTAGCGAGAGTGTGGAAGCTCCTTCACTGTAGGTTTTCAAAAGGAGGCTGGATAGTCATGTGTCTTAGATAGTTTAAATCAGGAAATCCTGCATCTTGGCTGGGGATTAAATTAAATGACCCTCACAGTCTTTTCTAACCCTATGATTCTACTGTGAATCTAAGCATGAGGAGAAACAGAAGGGATTGCAGAAGGGTAGTAGAACACAGATAGTGATCACACATTTAAAACAACCTCCAATTATTATAAGTAACTAATGCTTCTTCATGTGCTGGTCCTGATGTGTATTCCACATTGGTGACTGACAAGCAATGTTCAAGTAGGGCGCGTCTACACGAGGAACTAACTTCGAAGTTAGGCCCTACTTTGAAGTAGCCACCAGAGAGTCTACACAAATTTTCCCTTACTTTGACATTAACTTCAGAGTACGGAGTCCAACTTCCAAGTACTTACTCCATTCCAGGAATGGAGTAGTGCCCTACTTTGAAGTTTAACTTTGAAATAGGGTGTGTATGGACACAACTTCAAAGTTGCTTACTTGAACGTAATTTTTGTAGTGTAGACACGGCCATAATGTCTCATGAATGTGTGGATGGAATGCTATTCGGTTGCTTTGCAAATGTCAAGTAGGAGTACTTTGTTAAGTGAATGCCATTAGTGTCACAGTAAATGTCACAGTAAAATGAGCCATTGCTCTGTGGGGTGGGAGGAAGATATGATAGTTGGTAGCAGATGCACCAACTTCCTCTGGGCCCCACAGGTGCTTACCCTAGCCCGACTCCAGCCCAGGCACCACTCCCTTCCCCAGGACTGGAGTACCCATGGAGTCAGTGTTTAGACTTTGTAGCAGAGTAAGGTACTGTCCAAAATTCATTTAGAGATCATCTAAGAGAATATAGCTTGATTTGGACTAGTTCAGTTACTGTGAAAAACAGTCTGGGTGACCTTCTGTTTGGCTTTCTCTTTGCAGTAACAAGGCTGCATGTTAAGGGAATGGTGAGTTCTCTCTTCACATGTGTGTGGTTTTTGGGGAAAAAAACCACAGATAAGTGGATTGACTGGTTCAGACGAAACTCAGACCACTTTTGGGGGTGAACTTAGGTGAGGAAGGCTCTGCCACCTGTGCACCAAGCCCATCTACTCATCTAGTCGAGCTCCATGGCCATATGGAATGTAACCACCATAAACAAGACAGACATGGAACTTGCAGCTAGTGGTTCAAATGGAGGCTCAATGAATGCCAAAAGAACAAAGTTTAAGAACCATTGAGGAATAAGTTTGGACTTTCCAGAATATGCTAATCAGTCAGAAAGCAAAACCTGAGTAGCTGCATGTAGGTGGGTAGTACGCACAGATTGCTGCCAGGTCTACCCAGAGTTAATGGAGACACTAGCCATTCTGAAAGAGCAAAGATAGTCCAAAATAAGATGACTCTGATGATATGCACTTTTATTGTGCCCAGAGGGAGAAAATCTTTCACTTAGCTAAGTAGGATTTCCTGATGGAATCTTTACAGTATTAGAAAGGATGTTTTCTATGGCTTCAGAAGAGGGTTGGCCTTAGGGAAAATGGCACCCTGCTCAAACTTGTATTTTGGCACCTCTGACCCTACCTGCCACCTTGAGCTCCCGCCCTGACATCCATTGTCCTTTACTGCCTGCCCACCCATGCACCCACCCCATTGCTCCTGGCTAACTGCTCCTTCCTTGGGCTCCCTCCCCTGTCCATTGCTTATAGGTCCACTGCCTCCCCTCATTGCTCCCATTCCCTCCCATAGCCTCACACCTCAAGCCTGCCCCACTCCTTGTCTCTTGTCCATGCTGCCTTTTCCCTCTGACCACAGCGCCCCCCTACAAGGCTAGCCTTGGTCCCTGTTGCTGTTCATGCTGGGTGCAAGGTGTTTGCAAGTGCAGCAGATGGTGCAGAGGATACAGAGTTCATCTATCTGCTCGCAGGAAGGAGAAAAGACCTGAGCTGGGGTGAAGAGGGAAGACCCTGCTCACTCATAGAGTGTGGAGAGGGGCCTACGAGTTGGGCTGGGAAACCAGGTGGAGCAGCAAGAGAGGGCCTTGTTTTATAGTCAGTGATTTGCCTCCTACACACAATAGACTATGCAGTGGTACAGAGCAAGGGGCTATCCCAGGGGGACAATCTGAGCAGTAAGAAAAACTTCTATGGTTCGGTCAGAGAGAATTTCCAGATGGCGCTAGTATGGCTTCACACAGGCCTACACGTATGAATGCTTGCCCAATAGCCTTTATTTGCTTACTACACAAAACCAGAGTGCAGCCATTAACACATCCCATGATCCCATGGCTTGATTGATGCTGAGAGTGGACAGCCCCATTTTAGAGATGAGATTTTAGCGTGAAATTATCCTCATTACAAAGATTCTTGAGTTTGGCCAGCGAATTGTTATTTACACTGTGCTTTTATACATATATAATATGACTATTTACTGGAGGTTAGTGAAGTAACGCATTAGTTTTGCGAAGCAAAGTGTGAAATTAGGATTACTATTCAAACAGAGAAAGGTCAGTAGTTTGTCCATGAGACATTCAAATTGCTCACCTCCCTCACCCTTCACCCAGGAATTAATGTAATAACATTAGATAAAGCACAGTGATGCTGCCACATATAAAATAAAGAAATTGTATGGCTCATTACAGAGCTGGGATCCACGAGAATCCTGGATTGAAATTTTATGCATACCGTTCATTAATTGTAAGATCTCCAGGAAGTCTCTTAGTCTCCTGATTTTTTAGTCAATCCATGTGGATGCCCTCAATGTCAAACTGTCATTACATAAAGGCGGCTTTTCCTTTCCATTAAAAAAATCAATTAAAACAAACACTAAAGGTGCACAATCAGGATAGCATGTGCATGCTCTCTCTGACTGAAGAGCTACGTAACTGTGTGTGTGCGTGCGCGCTGCCACGGGTTACAGCATATTACTATAGAATTTACACCAGCTTGATGAAATACAGTGCAAAGGCTTGTTCACTTTTGCAGGTTAAGGACTGCCACGTAAATTAATGCAGCCCCAGAGGCAGCAGCAAGAGGAAATAATGCCATTTTTATGTGTTAAATCTCATAAGAGATTTTAAAAATCACCTCACTAAATAAGTTCTGCTCTTTGCTAAGAAGTCAAAAATTTGCATTGAGTTTAGTCCCGTTCCTGGAAAACAGTTTGGCTTAATCACTTGCAAAATGTAAGCTCTATACACTGGCAGATGTTGTGATGTGGCTCTAGAGACAGTTAGTAGGTGGCTAGAGATTTTTTCTTATTTTATGCTATAAATGACAAAAACATCAAGTAGTTAAAATGATCCAGCCCAAGCTTGCCAAGTTACCAAGTACCCAAAGTTTGGGTGCTCAGCACCATGTAAGACTGAACCCTTCATGAAGGTCATTAGACCTTAACCAATCTTTTTATAAGTATTGTTAGCACTAGTAAGTTGGATAAAAACCTTAGTTTTGTGTTTGCCTTAAAAACTAGCAAACCTTATCAAGCTGTCTGGCATGACATTTTTGCTTTGCATCTCAAAATCACACCAAACTAAAAGCAGTAGGCACAGTCCAGGCATTAACTTAAAGAAACACTCCCTTTATTGAATGATTGAGGATCATTTTAATATTTTTACCTAAGTGCAGAGAGAAAGCAGACCACCACCAGTGGAGGTGTCTCGCAATAAAATTATTTTTTTTATTGTTAATATTGAAATGTATTGCTAAAATCAATGCTGAGGAGCCAAAGATAAACTACTGAGGAAGTCATGGTAGAAAAAGGAAGCATACTATACCTGATGAGTTGAAAGTACATACAACAGTAATGCTTGGCACCTGCAAAATAAAACTGCTGCTAAATGGTGCAATAATCAGCAAGGTGATTTGTACTATTAAACAGCTGCAACAGGTCAGAGAAAATGTGGAACTACTTTGTTGAAATAATTTCTCTCCTGCAAATAAAAACGAGGAAAGGAGGCGAGATCATTAATATTCTCCTGACAATACATGAACAACCAGCCTACTGAGTGGATATTGAAAAGGCTCAGTGCTGTTTCAGGGAGGCAATTTCATTGTTAGCTAGACTGAACTAGTTGATTTTCATTAGTTCTCAAAGGCTCATGTTGCAGTTTGGCTAAATATTAGAAATGGCTAAATAACGGAGAGTGTGCAGGTTGCACAACAGAGCTCATGTTAAAGACCACCTGCCTATGGCACCTTGGCTTATTTTGTAAAATGCTTTCTTCATTTCAATACCTAAATCCAGAGGCCACCCATTTCCTGCCTTAGCCTTCTTCAGTCTCATAAGTTCTATTGTAAACACAGGTGAGCAAAATAAAATATATTGTTTGACCGTGGGGAGCTGGAGAAATTTCAACAATAGCTGAAGCACAAACCAGCTACTTCTGGAGCTTTCCCTGGCCTCCTCAACAAACTTGATGAGAGAGAAGTGAATCTTTCCCTTGGGAAAAGATGGTTTGTTTAAAAAAAAAAAAAAAAAAGTACCATGCTGGATTTTGAACTGTGGCTTGTCTAGTCCAATAGTTTTTCTTTGACAATCATTAGCACCAGATGCTTCAGTGAAGGCACAAGAAAACTCATTGTGGGGCATTACAGCGCATTGAAGCATTAAAGAATAAACTGCCTGGGGAAATTTTGTCCCACCAGTCAGTAAGTGGCTTGTTCTCATATGTAATGAAGTATACCCTGTGCACTGCCCTGCTATTGAGAAACTCACCAACAATTATATAAAAACAGCAACAGCTTATGTTATTGGCTGGTAAAATATTTCAGAGACTGGTTTGTTCTCACCCTCGGGAGTCTAAAACAGATATGTTAGTAACTGTTTTCCTATTTTTATCTCTCTGACATTTTTAAAGCTTTTGTAGCATGAGGATTCTTGTCAAATTAGAGCAGTCTGTACTGGGGCAAGTTTTGTAGCACACCACCAAAAACTTATCTATGAGCAGATCCTCAGCTGGTGCAAGTGGAGCTACACCTATATCCGCTGCTGAGCGGGCCCAGTATGTTTGGAGAATAAGCCTGTCATTTGCTCAGTGAGAGTCAGTTGCTCATTCTGCTAGCCTAATGAGGCCAAGCTTGGAAAATGTTGCTTTAGGGCTATTCTAATCCCGCTGACTGAAAGTACAATTCACAGTAGGAAGTCAGTGGTTGCAAGGAGGGTGCAGGCACTGTGTTCAGAAGACTGGCCTTCAGCAGGCAGGTAGAACAGACATCTATGATAAAGCTATCAGCTCCTTGGTAGAGGTTTCTGACTAAATAAAGTAGTAATGAAATGGTGGATTGTTGGCCACAGGCAAGTTCTGGATGGGGGGCAGAGCCAGTGCAGAAGGAGGGGTGGGGAATGAACCCATACTACAGTGGCAGTTTCTGTCCCATGTAGATGGACCCTGCTCCAGGCATTGTGACCTTGCACCCAGGGTCACGCTACCACTCAGCACTAGGACCCCATGCACCGGGTCACAATACTCACAGCAGGGAGCCAAACGCAGGCTTGAGGGACAGGAGTTGCTGATGCAGGGTCAGAATGCTTCTCCAGCTCTTATCCCTCCATATCAGCTTGGCATGGGGGTTACAGCTGCACATGTTCAGTGCTGGAGGAGAAACACTGACTCTATCCCTTACCCCTTCACCCCCAGTGCTGGGAAAAGTACTCCAAAAAGTTAACTGAGTAAAAGCATAGCTACTTTGCAACAAATGCAATTAAGTACAAGTCAGTGTATCCTTCTGGAAATCTATATGGGTAAAAGTACAGCAGTGTTACATCTTAATTGTACTCAAGTACCCAGAAGTACAAGGAGCCAGCCTATGGAAATCTATGGTTAACCACCCAAGTTATCATTATTTTTCACATATCTATCTAACCCTCCTTCCCGCCACACACACATAATGTGCGTATATACGCATATATACTTAGGTGTGTATGTATATGTGTGTGTGTATATTATATACTATATACTATGTACACACATACTATGCATTTATATTTCAAATCTGGAAATTAAATCTGTAGTCGCAGCCTTCATTTATAAAGCTAAAGAGTGACCAAATTAAATACAGGAGTCAAATTACAGAAATTATAAAAAGACAAAAAGCTTAAAACACACTATGCAAAGTTATAAAAAATAAAAAAGCGCATTTCACTGAGACTTTTTATAAGCCAGAAGAACAGGGTGGAAGCATTGCAGAGAGGATGTGGCCCAGACTACATTCCCACTGAGTTCCTCTGAGTTTACGTGCCCCATTGAAATTTTCAGAGGTTTCCAGAACGATACTCTGACTTTTACTTATAGCAGTTTCTCCACTCTTGGTGTTCACATGTCCACATTAGCTACTGATAATGGGCCACATCCCACCTGACTGAACTGACTTCACTTCGCCTCTCTTGATGTTCACAACTCCACATTAACTGCTGATAATGGGCCACATCCACCCTAACTGACTAGACCTTGTCAGCTCTGGCCCTCCCCTTGACTGAGACCCCCTCTTTAAACCCTTCTCTGAAAACTCCTCCACTCATGCATCTGACAAAGCGGGTCTTTGCCCACAAATGCTTATGCTCCAAAATATCTGTTAGTCTATAAAGTGCCACAGGATTTATTGTTGTTTTTGAAAGTACAGACTAACTCGGCTACCACTCTGATCGTTGAAATTGCAAGTCAAAACAATCACACCTTATCTTCGGATTCTCACATTAGGAACCCCAGTGAGTTCCTGAGCATGAAGATTTGTAGGTTAAGATGGGAGCAAAGAAAAAATTCTTATTTTTAATCTTGATGCAAGAACAACATTGTGCTCAAAAATGTCTCAGGTTGTGGGCTTTAACAAGGCCCCATGACCTGAGAAATTTCAGCATACTGATAAGTACAGCTTGCAGTAAGAACATAAACAAAACCTGAGCGTGTGGCTAGATCATGAAGAATTGAATGAAAGGTAAATGTGTTTCAGCCATCCAGCCACACATCACCCATTGTGACTCACTTCCCCAGGCGATGCCTGGGAAAGCTGATTTCAGTAACAGTTGCTCTCCTCTGCACCCACCCGCCTGCCTCACATTGGGGAAGCAGCAGCCCCCACCCCTCCCCTAAAAGTAAGCCAAACTTCTAAGCCAGCCAGGGAAGCAAGAAGACAGGACCAATAACTGCTAGGGGAGGGGCACAATTTAAAGGTTCCCACCTCAATAACCCACAGGGAGTGGATCCACCCTAACAAAAATGCACATAGCAGGTTTGCTCCAAATCCCAGCCAGCTGGCGGGCACGCACGCACTACTCACCTCCAAACCTCAGGCAGCTCCAACACAGAGAACACACACAAACTGCTTTAATCCCCACCAAACTCAGCCGTCCACCCTGACTCCAAGCCTGTCCCACTCTTTTGCTATAGGGCTTCTACAGGATGTCCTCTGCCCCAGGGAGAACGAGCAGCTCCTACCCTGGGTACCTGCCTTGCTGATGCCACCAAAGGAAAGTAATTGCCTGAGATGGAGTAAGTGCCACTGTCTTCCCTGTTCTTAGCTGAGAAACTGAGTTTGCCCTCCTACCTAGCTGACTGGCCAGAGGTAAAGTCACATGAGATTATTCATAGGCACCCCCCTCAGCATATCACCCGGGGCAGCAGCCCTAGTTGCTCAGATCTAGTGCTGGTAGTGCCTACATACATACTGTTTTTGACTGTAAAGGTGTTGATGCAGCTATTAACATGTTATTAAAAGGGTTCTTCTTTGGCAGGGTCATTGTGCTTGTTGGTTATTTAAAATAGTCACTGCATGATATTGGATAATTGCACACGCAGCTGTACTTTAGCAAATTGGAATACTGGCTTGCACAACTGCTAGCAGGGTGATGAAAGTAGTAAGTAACTAAGCCCTTTCAGAAACGGTGAGTAAAAAGTACAATATTTTCTTCTAAAAATACTTGAGTAAAAGTACATATTTCACAAAAAATAAATTACTAGAGTAAAGTACAAATCCTGAAATGTACTTGCATAGTGTAATGAAGTATTTCTGTTTAGTTACTTTCCACCTCTGCTCACCCCCAAAATCTGGCTTGACAGGATTTAAAAAAAAAAAAAAAAAAAAGAGAGAGAGAAGTGCAGTTTGTGGGTCTCTTACTAACATGTTTGGAACCACTGACCTAAGGCCTACGTGAAATATGAAGTAATTTGTCTATTGATTGAGACTAGTTTGGCGTAATTCATTTGTTCTGCATGTAGTCACTGCTGTGTTTGATAGTAGCAGGGTACGGACACCAGACCAAATGGAAGACCTTCTTCTAACATATATGATAACTCTGTTCTGTGTGTGTGAATGACATGAAAGTTAAAACCTTCCAGAGAGGTACAGAATATTTATTAAGTCCAACAGAATTATACAAATATTTGTGAAGAAAAAGAAGCCAAAAATAGGTCCTGCTTTATTATTCTCACACATACCGAGCGAAAGTGGAAAGGTGGCTTTCTCCTTTATGGAAAAGCAGTGGAGTCTCAGTGGGATTTTGTTAAATTAAAGACATTCTATGTTCTTCTCTTCTTTTTCCTCCCTGTGGGAATGCTTCATTTGGTGAATTCTAATGCTAATGTAAGTAAAGGCAATTCCTGTGAGCAGGCGCAGTTATTCTACATACATTGCCAAACCTACAGTACCTTGGCACAGAAAGCATGCCCAAACTAAGAGTGGGTCTGTGTTGTGAACAGACCTCTGCTGAGATCTAAACTGAGAACTCCAAAAACATCATCTTCTGTGAGTTGTGATGTCTTAGCACAACTCTGCAGAGCTGCAGGGCTAGTAACTCAGAAACCCATCTAGTCTTCCAAGGAGAGCACATTTTCAAAAACGTTACCCACTGCCACGCTCACTCTCCCATCTTCCCTTCTTATATCGCTATTTTTAAACTGTTACTGATTCATACTATGAAAGCTCACACACAGACGCTTATCTCTAAACACTTGAAATCTGCATTTTTAAACTCAAGAGAAAAGCAGTTCTTGTCAGCAGTCTTGTGGGGGGGTGTCTGTGACATTTCTAACCATCATTACCTTTGAGTTTGTCCTTTCGGTTGCTTCTTGTGAAACTCTGGAAACCACGTATCATAAATTAAAGATTACAAAAATGCTTTTAAAAATAACTTAATTGTTATATTTATGGAGGGGAAAATCTTGCATTGAATATTAAATACTATCCTTAGAGCCTTTTGGTCATCAAGTGAGCAACTGCATACAGTTAGCAAAGCAAAATATAATTTCATTCCAAAGTGCTACTGGTATTAGGAAATGCGCGATCAGAGGTAAACAATATTTTCTTCAACTCTCACTCCATTTTCAGCATCTTGTGAGCTGTGAGACTGTGGGTTCAGCACAACATCAACAAGTGGCTGGGCCTGGATGCATCCAGGATTCCAACTCTGCATTCTTGGGCACTCGATCTGGGATGCAGTTAAGTCTGTAACACACACAGAGGACGTGATACAATAAACAGCTGATTCAGACTAATAACTATCAGACAAAATTCTTATTTTGTGACCGGAGATTAGTTAAACCACTACCATGTATGTACAGGATTTGCACATAAAGCAAAACCTTGTTACTATAGTAATGTACCCTATACTGAAGCACAACATTGACCTAGTCACAGCTCAGTGAAAGCAGTAAATATCTTTCTATTGCTTTCCAAGGGCTTGGGCTGATGTCATTGTTTTTAACCATGATACTAAAAACAGAAGCAACTATACCCATAGGAGAAGTTTGTGTCTATCCTGGTTGTAATTCTGTATGCTCATATGCAATGGTATAAATACCATAGGACATGGGTTGGAAGGCAGCATATGCTATGAAATGCATTAAGTAGACTGCCCCTTTTGTAAAAGTAAGAAAGTATCACACAGCACATAAAGGGTATATTTTCAGCCAGGCGGAGACATTTTTTGTGTTTGTAGATACATAAGAATGGCCATACTGGTTCAGACCAATGGTCAATCTAATCCAGTATCCTGGCTGCCCGTTGTGGCCAGTGGCCATTGATAGATACTTCAGAATGAATGTACAGAAAAGGGAAATTATCAAGTGAGCCATCTCTTTCATCCACTCCAACATGCTAGTAGTCAAAGGGTAAGGGAAACCCAGACCAGCTTGGCTAATAGCCATTAATGGACCTATCTTCCATGAGTGTATCTAATCCATTTTTTGGAAACCAGTTATATTTGTGGTCTTTGCAATATTCCCTGGCAACGAATCCCAGAAGGTTACTGTTCATTGGGTGAAGAAGAACTTTTTTGTTTTAAAGATGTTTGTTTCAAACCTCTTGTTTATTAATTTCATTGGGGGACCCCTGTATCTTATATTATGTGAAGGGGTAAAGAAGACTTCCTTATTCACTTTCTCAAATCATTCACTATTGTATCAATCTCTATTATATCACCCTCCCCGCCGAAAAGGAAAAGCAACAGCTGTATTCAAGCCTGTTTGTCTCATATGGGGTTCACAAATAATATCTGCAAAGATGAAACTGTGGATCTTCAACACAAAAGTGAAGGGTGTGCTCTTGTACTGGTGCAAGACCTGGTGTACTACAAAGTCTTTAAATCACAAGCAGAGGCCTGATGTACATCCTTCACAACAAACAGCAAGACTTGGTCACAAATAAGAGGCTTTAGAATAGAACAGAAGAACCACTTGACATTAAAAGAAGGAGAAAATGGGGATAGCTAAGCCACACTCTCCAAAAACCACCATCCAACGTAGTCCATCAAGCTCTCAAAGGCCGTTTCTACACAGGCCACTTTCTTCGAAAGTGGCATGGTAATACACGGCCCAAAATATACTATTGAGGCACAGATGCAAATTCCCTGTGCCTCATTAGCATATGGTCATGTGAGTTGGAGTCTAGCAGACTGTTCTTCTGGACTCCAAAACGCCGTGTAGAAGCGCGGCCCCATGGGAGCTTCCGGAGGCCCCTTCTTCCTGAAAATTTTTGGGAAGGGGCCTCCGGAAGCAGGACTTCGTTCTGGAAGACCCCCTGGGGGGCCACGCTTCTAAACGGCGTTTTGGAGTCCAGAAGAATGGTCTTCTGGACTCCAAATCATGTGACCATATGCTAATGAGGCATGGGGAATTTGCATCCGCACCTCATTTTTCGGGCCATGTATTCCCGTGTAGAAACGGCCAAATGGAACCCGCAAGGAAAACACAAAAGAGGCAGACCTCAAACAATGTGGAGAAGATCTACAGAGACTGAAGGACAACAACTGGGGTACTCCTGGGGTCAGTTAGAAGTTTTGTTCTGAGACAGAGTGAAGTGGAGGAGACTTGTAGATGACCTATGCTCCACCTGGAGTACAAAGCTTTAAGTCAAGTAAGTCCCACTATCATCTCTTTTCCAAACTGAACAACACCAGACATTTTTTATAACTCCTCATATGGAAGCTGTTTTGTACCTCTAATCATATTTGTTTTCCTTCTCTGTATTTTTTCCCATTCTAATATATTGTTTGCTAGATGAGATGACCAGAACTGCATGCAGTATTTGAGTCATGGACATATCATGGATTTATACAGTGGCATTATGATAGATAAAACAGCAACTCTCTTTCTAATATTCTTTTAGCTTTTTGAACTGCCACTGCACATTGAGCAGAAGTTCTCAGAGAACTATCCATAATGATTCCAAGATCTCTTTCTTGGTAGCAGTGAATTTATACACCACATCATTTTTATGTATAGATGGGATGTTTTCCAATGGGAATTACTTTGTATTTCTCAGCACTGAATTTCATCTACCCTTTTGCTGTCCAATCACCCAGTTTTGTGAGATCTGTTTGTAAATGCTTCACAGTTTCCTTTGCATTGTCTGCAAACTTTGTCACTTTACTGTTCACCCCTTTTCATAGATCATTTATGAGTATGTTGAACAGCATCGGTCCCAGTACAAATCTTTAAGGCATCCTACTCTTTACTTCTCTCCATTGTAAAAACTGACCATTTATTCCTACTCTATTTCCTGTCTTTTTACTAGTTACTGATCCATGAGAGGACCTTTGCTCTTACCCCATGAAACCTTACTTTCCTTAGCCTTTGGTGAGGGACAATGTCCAAGTACTGAAACTTCAGTTATCAGAGCAAGTCCTAGAAGTTAAGTCTATCTGATTTGCACTTGCAAACTGTAGGTGGATATATAGTAGGTCTTGGGAAGAGTTGATGTAAATGCTGGTAAATGTCAATTTCACTCTACACACACAAACCGACAAAAATATTTCTCTTGAAAATAACCAAATTTTCAGAAAAGCAAATTTAAAAAAATCATTTCCTGAGATTTTATTAGAATTTGATTCATGAATATTTACTTTCTGAATTTTGACTGGATCTCTACAATTTGTGTTTTAATAGTTATATTAACTGTTTTTTAATCTCAACATCTACAGATCTAAAGTTATTAAATAACTGTCTGACTCCTGGAATTTCCCTAACAGTGAAAATTAAAATCAATACAAATCTAAATGAACACTTATATCCATCAAATTTATATTAAAAAAATCTGCCAATCTAATTAAAACTTTTGATTTCACAGTTTAGCTGCAAATTTCCTGTGCAACACAAAACAATTCAATCTATCTTGAACTCTAGCCGTGTCTACACTAGCCCCAAACTTCGAAATGGCCACGCAAATGCCCATTTCGAAGTTTACTAATGAAGTGCTGAAATGCATATTCAGCGCTTCATTAGCATGCGGGCGGCCACGGCACTTCGAAAT
Organism: Carettochelys insculpta; assembly: GCF_033958435.1. Taxonomy (NCBI): domain Eukaryota; kingdom Metazoa; phylum Chordata; order Testudines; family Carettochelyidae; genus Carettochelys; species Carettochelys insculpta. Next base: position 84,538,795 of record NC_134141.1, on the reverse strand, counting down.
TGACGCGCCTGTCCGCCGCGCGTCTCGTCCTGACGGGGCTCCTTTTCGAAAGGACCCCGCCTACCTCGAAGTCCCCTTATTCCCATGAGCTGAGGTTAATTAGCCTTGTCATTTTTAGCATTTTGTTATTAGTATATCTAAAATGAAGGCATCTGACTTCTAGTTCTGTGATACTAAAGATTGGTGACAGAATGATCTTTTTTCTGCCTCTCCCTTCCATTGTTGATCACAGTAAAATTACTGGAATGTCTCAGAATACGCAATTATTCATTTAAACAAAGCAGCATGTATTTTGTTTTAGCTTCTCAGTTATTTAGAAAGATTTTGTTAAGAGCCTTAGGACCAATTTCATAGCTGTCTTCAATGGGTTCAGCTCCATCTTGATCACTTGTGGAGTGAGGTAATTTAAAACAGTTTTATAAAGAATCTCAGTTACTACTGTCAGCAAGATTCAACTCTTCAATCTTCAGTTTGAGATATACAGATCTCTTCACCACTGGAGCTGCCAGTGTGCTCTAGGCTAAAATATTTAATTTTTTTAATCCTTCTATAGATGTGTAACAACTGTGCTAGCTTTAAAAAGTGTTCAGTTTTTAAACCATGTTCTTTCTACAGTATTGCCAATGGACACGAACAGCAGAGATAAAACAACATATATTACTTGAAATCATGCCCCTCCACACATTAAATGCCTGCAGTCTCACCTCAGCATGGAGCACTGCCCACCAGCTGTCTGGTATCGCTTAATATGAATTTAATTAGGTGTGAATTCTCGACTAAGTTGTCTGCATGGTAAGCATTGAACCTTTTGATGGCTAATGACACACACACACAGGGTCCAATGGATATTCTGCTAACAATGAACATGTTTTATTGACCTACTTCTTTACCAGCTCATTAAACACAGCTGCACCCAACTGATGAAGGGAAAATAATCATAATAAAACTTTAGAATGCGTTCTTGCACAAACGAATCACAAAGAGCATTACCAGCTGTGTGTATAAGGATCACTTCACTCATCACAGTAGCCAATCTGTGCCAGCACAGTACACAAATATCAGCTTTAGAAAGGAAGAAAAGTATATTTTATGCAACCAATAAAACTGAGGATGTAGGTAGATACCCCACCTAATGTAAACACTTCAGCTGGAATTTTGCCAGCATCCTGATGTTAACACTAATTGCACTTCATTTTGAGCTCTCACTGGAGAAAGAGAAATTCTTTAACAAACCACTCCTTAGAACACCATTCCCCAAACCAGTTGTACCTGCCCCCATAACACTGCCATGTACTGTTAGAAGTCTAACATCTTCACTTATACATCTTCTGCCATCTCAACTAATCCTTCACACTCCATGCTGAGTACACTGCTAGTGTTGATCATCACTTTACATTTCTCTCTCCATTTCCTACATACATTAATGTGCACAGAAATTGTTAACAATGTAGACATTTAATGGATGATCACTGGAATCTGAATTAGCACCTGTTGAATGGAAAGCATCAATTCACCCTTCAAAACTATTGTTTCATGCTCTCTGCAGATTCAGGCAGAACGTAAGAATGGCTGTACTGGGTCAGACCAAAGGTCCAACTAGCCCAGTCTCCTGTCTTCTGACAGCGGACAATGACAAATGTACCAGGGTCTACCAAATGTAGACCGTGAAATTATCAAACGGTCACCTATTGCCCATTCCCAGTTTCTGGCAACAGAGGCTGGGAACACCACTCCTGCCCTAATAGCTATTGATGGAACTTTCCTCCATGAATTTACCTAGCTCTTTTTTCATAAAATCATCATAGAATCATAGAATTCCAGGGCTGGAAGGGGCCGCACGAGATCATCTAGTGCAGCCCCCAGCCTAAAGTAGGATCAACCCCAACTAAGTCATCCCAGCCATGACTATGTCAAGCTGAGACTTAAGAACTTCTAGGGATGGAGATTCCACCACCTCTCTTGGTAACACATTCCAGTGCTTCATCACTCTCCTGGTGAAATAATTTTTCCTAATATCCAACCTATACCTCTCCCTCTGTAACTTCAGACAATTGTTCGTTGTTCTGCCAACTGTCACCACAGAGAATCCTGTTAAAGTCCTGGCCTTCATAACATCCTCTAGCAAGGAGTTGAACATGTTGACTGTGATCTGTGTGAAGAAATGCTTCCTTTTGTTTGTTTTAAACCTGCTCCCCATTAATTTCACTTAGTGACCCCTAGTTCTTTTGTTATGGGAACAAGTAAATAACTTTTCCTTATTTACTTTCTCCGTACCAGTCACGATCTTATAGACCACTATTGTATCCTCACCTTAGTCTTTTATTTTCTAAGGTAAAAAGTCCCAGTTTTATTACTCTCTCCTCATCTGGCAGCCTTTCCATATCCCTTATCATTTTTTGTTGCCCTTTCCTGAACTTTTTCCAGTGCCAAAATATCTTTTTTGAGATGAGGCAACCACATCTGCATGCAGTATTCAAGATGCGGTTGTACCATGGATTTATACAGAGGCAATAAGATATTATTTGTTTTATTCTCCATACCTTTTGTAATGATTCCTAATATTCTATTTGCTGTTTCAACTGCTGCTGCACATTGAGTAGATGTTTTCAGAGAACTATCCACAATGACTTCAAAATCTGTCTCCTGAGTGATAATAACTAACTCAGTCCCCATCATTTTATATGTATAGTTGTGATTATGTTTTCCAATATGCATTACTTTGCATTTATCAACATTACCATTCATGTACCATTTTGTTGCCCATCACCACATTGGTTACATTTATTTTTGTAGGTTCTTCTGAAACCAAAAGAGACAGTCACTCATTTTAAAAACGAAAGCACAGGCCTTGGAGACATCCCAGCTCTTTCTTCACATGCCCCACCTTTTGACTAAAGGTATGTCTATACTATGCGGAAGATCGGCCTGGTCAGGTCAATCTTCCAGGGATTGATTTTGCACGCCTGGTAGAGATGTGCAAAATCAAACTATCTGGGGTCAGCAGTCAACCACTGTACTCATCAATATCGCAAGGAGTAAGGGAGGTTGATGTGAGAGTTTCTTCCATTGACCTCTGTCTGTGAGATTGGCCAGGTAAGTCTATTGCAGATAAATCTATTTTAGCTACACAATTGCTGTAGCTAGAATTGCGTATCTACAATTGACTTACTTGCCTTGTGTAGACCTGCCCTACAACTGCTCTTATATAATACAACATCACAGATTCATCACCATTGCAGACAGAAGAGTGCCTTCTACAGATATACAATGCACACCCTGCAAAAACACAAGGGTTTTACTTGGTGAGTGCTTAAACACTGACCAAGTCCAACTTTCTGCTTATAAAAGATGACAAGACCAAAACCATGGTAACTACAAGAGACCTGAAAGAGCAGTGAAGAGCAGTTTCAGTAGCTAAAATAATGCAAAGTGCTTGTTTGAATTCATTATGTGCTTATCTCAGCCTTTAATGCTAGAAGCTTCTGCTTACTGTGAGAAAACCATGGGCATCACTAAAGTGCAAGCATGTGATCAAAGCCTCTTAGCTGATGTTCACAGTGAAAAAATGTTCATGCTCCACTGATTTCAATAAACAAGGAAATGCTCCCTTTTTCTGGTCCACACTCTGAGGGATCCTCTAACAGCCCCCTTAATGTGACCATTGCTGATTTTGCTTTGTCTTCTAATCAGAACTGGCAGGAAACACAGTGTGATGATTTTGCTTCCTGTGGCATTTTAAAAAAATACAACAAAAACTGAACCTTCACACACAATCTGTGTTACATGCATCTCAGACACAGGAAGTTTAAGCATCTGGTTAAGATGAGATTGTTGATAAACACACTGTGAACAAATAGCTACTGTGAAAATGACTTGAGTAAAACCAAAGGGAATACTTTACTTCAAAGCTAGGAAAAACTATTACAAAGTAGATGTGGCTTGGTCTCAACTCCCTTCAGGGAAGCGTTCCTCTTGGGCAAGAGGGATCACCTCACACATTACTTTTCCTTCCTTCCTCACCTTCCTTTCCCTCATTTATCTTGATTATCCATAACCTGGTCCTTACTCCTTAGTCTGAATTCATGACTGTTTCCTTTCCCTCCCTTAACTCTAAATCTAGCACCACATCCTGCAGCAGTGTCCATCTGTGATCTTGATCTGATTTCACTCCTGCTATAATCCACAATTCTCATCCCACATTCCCTTTATTTTAACTACTGCAAAGTCCCTTCTTTATGGACTGCACATATGCTAGCTCTCCAAACCCCATCACAGGTGACACTGCAGGCCACCTTCTTCCAGAAAGTAAGAATTACTACCATATCCCATTCTCCAGCAACTGCACTAGTTTTCCAATAATTTCTAGAGGCAGTCCAAAATTGCCCTCTATATATTTATGGAAATGCTGCAGCACATATTAGTATCAACTTTTCTCCTTGTCTGCTACACATTATTGAATTCTGGAAATATATTCTTTACAAAAGCAATGAGGAGTCCTGTGGTGCGTTAAAGACTAGCAAGTTTATTTGGGCATAAGCATTTGTGGGCCAGAGCCCACTTCATCTCATGCATCAGATGCTCCTGCCCATAAAAGCTTATGCCCAAATTAATTTGTTAGTCGTTAAGGTGCCACAGGACTCCTCATTGGTTCTGCTGAAACAGACTAGCACTGCTACCCCTCTGAAACATTCTTCACAGTTACTTTTTAAAGATTTTGTTTTGTATGAAAGACTCTAAGCAAAATAAAATTGTGAAGTAGTGTAGAACCTCACTTATTAACATTCATATTTGGGGGATCTGGTTGTGGAACAAACTTCTGGAGAAGATTAGGTGAAGCCAATCTGATCTGGCCGACCTTTATAGTATGCCTACACTGGAGTTGAGAGGTATGATTTCCAAATAACAAAGGCTAGCTCTGATACTGCTAGCACACTAAAAGTAGCAGTCTGGCCACAGTGTTATGAGTACTTGGCTAGCCACCTGAGTACTCACTGAGGGTCTTGGATGGCTAGTATGGGTATTTCTACCTGAGCTGGAAATTATATTTTCTACATGCAGTGTAGACAGACCTTTAGAAAATGCTACAAAACCTTTCTATTTCCTAATTTTTTCTACCATAAACTGACACCATCAAGATCCCCTACTTGCTTATTACCACATCAAAAACAAGCTACCCATAGAAGAGCTTTCTATAACCAGAAAGGAAAAACCAGTCAGACATTCCATGACATTTACAAGGAATTCCATAATTGTGAATATATTTCATGTGGAAGGCACTCAGACACTATGGTAATAGACGGCAATACAAGACACAGACAGACAAGACAATCTGCCCCTGGTTTCTTAGTAAATATCATGCAGGTACTGTGGTGAGGTTTCATATTACTACGGCTCCATTACTTTTATGTAATTTGCTACAAGGTATTTCCTGTAATATTATAAATACTGTCATACATAATTAAAGTAGACAGCATTTTTCACAATAAGCAAGCAGGGTACATTTCGTGATTCAGTAGCCTTGACTTTTATTGGGGGTGCTTGCATCCTTACTATTTTGCAAAATTTGATTATCTTCAAAGAGTTTCTCTGGGCCATTAGGGTGAATTATTTATTCATAGTGGTGCACTGCATCTATTCCAGGCTCTAAGTGCATTACAAAATTTATAAGAAACCATTTTAAATAATGAGGTAAAACAAGGCACCCAACCAAGCCTACACTCATAGATCATTCTGCATAAAAGAAACACAGCTTCCCCACTAATTTCAAATAACAATTTAGTAAACTTCCATTGTATTATATTCCTGAGAGCTCATCTCCCTCTCTCTCTGGGACACAGCTTCACCCATGAAATCAGCAGGACCTCTCAAGTGAGGCCATGTGTGCACTACAGCATAAACTTAATTTTAAGGCACTTAGCTCGATTTTACAATGTGACTGTCTTCACTGCAACTACTGTTAGGTTGATTTTAAGGGACGCTAAGGTTGACATTCTTACATTGACCATCTGATGCAGTGTAACACCAAATTCGAATTTAAACGGTTGAATAATGCTAGTGTGGAAACAGCACTACTTTAAATTGATTTTATTGCCCTCCAGAGGAGGCCCACAAGTATCCCACATTGCCTCACTGGAGTCTGTTCTGGCACTTTCACCTCCGCTACTCTCCAGATGTGCAGGAAGTAGGTAACAGGAAGCCCGGGAATTTGAATTCATTTTCTTTCTGATCAGCATGGATAGCACATCTCAGGAGCCATTCATTGATTAATCTCATCATTGCATCTAGCCATCATGACTACTCAGGGTTCTTCTGATCTCAATTCTCAGGGTTGCAAAAGACCTCCAGCATGAAGCTATAACAAGATCCTGGATCTCATTTATGTTTGAGGAGAAGACTCTGTGCCCGAGCAGACTGTGGGTCAGCAAGCAAAATGTGGATATTTACGAGATGATTTCACAGAGCATGATCAATAAAGGATATGCCTGGGATGCTCAGCAATGCTGGGTCAAAATAACGAAGCTCTGGCAGAACTATATCATGAAGTTAGAGAAGCCAACAAGCGATCTGTCTCATCTCCCAAGACATGGCCCTACTATGAGCAGCTGGATGCCATTCTTGGGAGGGACCCAACTACGCTCCCCAAGACTAACAGGGACTCTTCAGGAGACCATCTTCAGGACTCTGGTGGGAGTGGAGATGTGGAGCAGGAGGCAGAGCCCGATGAAGAAGAGGACACCGAAAGTCAGTAGGCACCCAAGCAAGCTGATCTTGACAGCTCAGAAATCTTCATCACCTGGTAGCCAGTCCCCTCATCGACACCTGATGCTCAGGGATGAAGCCATGGTGGAGAGGGCTCTTCTGGTGAGTATATTTATAAGAATACTACAAGCAGATTGAGCATTGGTCAGCATATAGATTTAATTCTGTGAAGCACATTTTTAAACTGCTACAAGCGGGTTGCAGCTCAGGCTCAGTGGATCTATGCCCTTAGAACAGCTTCTTAATGGAGCACTTTTCTCTCTTTGGAGATCTCCATAAAGGTCTCAGCCAGGCAGTCTTATTTTTCGCATAAGGTTTTGGGGAGGCCTGATTTATTCCAGTTTCCATGATAGTATAACTTGCCATGCCAGGCAACCAGTAAGTAATTTGGTATCAGGCACCACACAGCATTCTGGCAAATGTTCCATCCCTTTGCTCACACAGTATGAGCATATTTTCTTTTTCACTCTTTGTTATTCTTAGGAGGTTGATGTCTCTTTTTGCAACCTAGAAGCAGCATGAGAAGTCCCATTAGAGTTTGTCCCCTTAAAATTATTGCACTGCTCCCTGGCCATTTATATTTCCCAGGACTGCCCCCGCTCCATGCAGCTGGTGGGCTCTCCTGGACCTCTCCCCACCCACCAAGCTGCCTGCTTTTCCCCCGCACAGGATTTATGAGGAGCTACCAAGGAAGCTCTTTTCTGTGCATTACATTTTATGGGGCTGATGACCCTCCTTGCCAGACCACCATGAACTGGTGAAACCGACCTCTCCTCCCTGCCACGTGGCTGCCAGGCTGTGTGGACCCAGCTCCCAAACACCAGCATGTCCATAGTGGGCTTTCCCCCATTTAAATGGCTTTTTCCCTACATAGGATTTATGAGGAGCCACTGAGAAAGTTTTTCCTGTGCTTTACAGGGATGACGAACACTTTACTGTTTATAGGGCTTTGTTTGAAAGCCCACCCTTGCCCCTACCACCATCCTTACACCATCAAGATCTTACCATGTCCATAATGAACCTGTCTGGATAACTAATAGCTTCTGTTCTGCAGAGGTTGATTCATTGTCATTCCAAGAAGCCAAAAGTAGTCTTGGAAAACAAAAGTTGAAGTGATTATCAAACAGAGACCCATTCATTCTACAGGTAAGCGTGTTGTGTCACTGTCAAAAACTGTATCAAAATTTTTACCTTCAGTATCTTCAACAGGCAGCATGAGTTGGGGAGACAAAGTTGCTGGGATAAGGTGAAAGAAAAGACCCAAACAGGACTTCATTTTGCAGCAGTTAGAAAAGACTGACAGGGAGCGAGCCAGAGTCATTGCTAACCAAAAGTGGACACAGCAGTGGTGACAGAGCATGCTCCAGTGTTGCCAAAGCATGCTCCAGTCCAGGAAAGAGGATTTGGCAGAAGTTCTTGATGGCTGTCAGGGAGCAAACCAAGATCCTGCATTCCATGCTCGAGAGGCAGAAGGACACCCAGCACAGGACCCATTATGCGGCCTCCTCATCCTGACACCTGGCTCCCTTCAACATGCTCAACCCCCAGCCCATCAGGGTCCCAGAATGCAGGGGTGGGGGAGGCCAAGGACACTCTCGCGCTCCTCCCCCAGAACCTCTCCACAGTGAAAAAGTCTATTCCAACAAACATGATGCCAGGATTCTCTTCTTTTACCTCCCCCTTAACCCTTCCCCACACCAATAAAAAGAATGTTTTTGTGAAAACTGCAGTTTCATTTATTGGTTCACATTTGGTGGGGTGCAGTTGGAACTGCTTTCATAAAGATCAAGCATACATCTTTGTGGGGATTTGGGGTGGTTTCCCAATAGTTAGATGCAGCAGATTCATGGGGCTGTCTGCTGATTCATAAAGCTATTTTTCAAAGCTTCCCTAATTGTCATTGCTTCCGCATGTGCATTGGTGAATACACTTGTATCCAGCTGTGCAGAAGCACTGGTCAAGGCATCTGCATCTGCAACCCAGGCTGGCATGAAATTTCACCCCTTTGAGTCACCAATGTTATGGAGAACATAGCACGTTGCAGTCACAGTGGGGATGTTGGTTTGGGAGAGGTCCAGACAGGCCAAAAGGTACCTGAATTTGGCTTTTCAATGGTCGAAGGCACATTCCACCACCTTTATGTACTTTCTCAGGCTGTAGTTGTAGAGCTCCTGGCTGCAGTCCAGGCTACCTGTGTACGGCTTCATGAGCCAGGGGAGCAGAGGGTAAGCAGGGTCACCCAGTATCATTATGGGCATCTGGGAATGTCCACATCACCAATCTTGATTCTTCTGGTCTGGGAAGAAAGTCCCATCCAGGAGCTTTCTGTACAGACCTGCATTTCTACAGATGTATGCATCATGCGCTTTTCCCCACCACACAGTTAGGGAATCCCCTGGCAGCAAAGCCATCCAATATATGCTGCACATTTCCCAGAGTCATGGTCTTCTGCATCAGATGGTCACAGATTGCACTGGCTACCTGCATCACTGCAGCCCCCACTGTAGATCTGCCCACCCTGAATTGACTTCCCACTAACTGATAGCTGTCAGGCATTGCAAACTTCCATAGAGCAACTGCCACTTGCTTGTGAGCCTTAAAAGCAGGCCTCATTATGGTATTGCTGCTCTTCAGAGCAGGGGTACAGCAAATCACAAAGTTCCAGGAAAGTGGCCTTGTGCATGCAGAAGTTCTGCAGCCACTGCTGGTTGTCCCAGACCTCCAAAGTGATGTGGAAACTGGAAAGAGTAAAATTTACCCAGGAAATCCTCTACTTATATTAGCCAACTTTATAAAAATGACAATTAGTTATAACTATCTTAGTTACAAAGCTAACTAACACCAATTTATCCACTGTGGTTATATTCAAAGACTAGATAAGATGTTTTCACTGAGAGAATTAGTAACAGAAGTACAAGACTCTACAACAACAGAGGCCAAAAGCATGTGTTGGCTGAAATACATTAATTGCAGATGACATATAATGAGATATTTTTCACTCTGGAATCACACTGTCATGTGATTTAATCCCTTCTGCCATCTGCTTTACACAAATGGTGATGTTACTCCCAAGAGGAAAACATACTTCTTTTATGATTCACTTCCACCAAGCATCCCACAAATGTTGCTTTATTAAAGTTGAACACAAAACTTCATAGTCTGTGGCATGAGACAAGACTAAAATTTGTTGCCAGTTACAAAACTGAGGAAGACTTGATTCTGCCTAGGAACTTATCTGCCAGCATTAATGCATTTGTGCAATATTAATGCTGGCACTGATGGAATTGCCTTGTCTTACAAATTTCCACTTTTGTTCAATTGGTTGAGTTACAGCTACACTTTGAGCAAAGGGTACCTGAGATACATATGCATGCAGTCACCAATACTAAGGGTCCTGGGAATGTGTCTAGAACAAGAGACACGTATAACTTATCTTAGAATTAATGGAATTCTGTCAACTTTACATCTAGTCAATTTCCAAAACTGTGTTAAAAGTAGTTTCAAACACCACATCTGACCAAGAGTCTCCCTGTCAATTCTGTGACTTTGCAATCACATTTGCCTCTTTTTGAAAGTTTTTGACCCCTTTATTCCTAGGTGAAAGGCCTATAAAAGCAGTGGAGGAATACAGGGCAAACTGTGAAAACTGACAATATACAATATGCTGTCAAATGTGCAGAGAAAGGAAACTAAAAAAAATACAGAAAAGTACTTTCCATACTAATCAGTATATATTTTCCTGCTAAAATCATGTAAATGGACTATTCAGACCCACTGTTTTACTGTTTGCCATTCAGCATTTTCTTAAATTAAATCAGAAATCTTAAGTGTGGACTATAACTTGGGAGGACTTTTTAAAAAAATGCAGATACTGACTGCTATTCCAGAGAGCTTCCTAATTAGATAATTTCAAATGAACCAGCTCATTGTTGATGTGTTATTAAGAGGCAATATTATATATACAAAAGAAGTTTAAATTTCAATATAAAGCCTATCAGAAATTAATATTTAAAATAAGAAGTCAAAAGACAAATAAAGGAACTCTAATACATTTTTGTTACTCAACATCTTGAAAGTTCCAACTGAGAACTGAACCTGTGTTCAATAAAGCACTTAAACATGGGCTCATAGTTAAGTATGTTCCTGAGTGCTGTCCTGAGCAATGATGGGTTTCAGAATGAGGCTTTACTGACCTGAAGCCCAAGTGAGACAGTGGGAACATCTTTACAGTGTCAAATAAAACAAATTTCTCCTGATTGTCACACATTAATTTTACATGGTGTAGCTCCTGTGACTTCAACAGACTTACTGTAAATTCTAATTATGCCCATTCAGTACATTTTTAGTTTCCTGGATGGAAAACACATTAAAGAAAATTATATGGAAATACATCTCACTGTGGCATATCTAATATTAAGACTATTAAAAACAACATATTACTAATAATGCATCTTAAATAGTAGATGAAAAGAAGTGAAGCTGGTTCACACTCGTTAAGAGTGGGTTCGGCAAAACAATCATCAGTTTCTTTGCTTTGGAGCAGTTTTTTAAAGGATTTAAGAGTATCTAAAAGAATAAGACACTAGAAAAAGACAAAGGTACTGGAAAAATACCTAAAGGAAAACTTTCTCCTTTGATGGGGATATAAAGTCTAACAATAGAGTTTGTAATGTTGTAGGGGTGTTAGTACCAGTATACAAGATACAAGGTGAGTGAGGTAATATATTTTATTGGCTCAACATCTGTTGGCAAAAGAGACAAACTTTGTAGCTACACAGAGCTCTTCTTCAGGTCTCAGAAGGATAATCCAAGTGTCACAGCTAAATAAAAGATAGAACAGAGGGTTAAGTATAAGGCATTAATGTATGTTGTAAGAGACCCTCCAAGCTGAAGTGGGCTAGTAACAGCTTCCAAACTTGGGACAAAGGCAGGTTAGTGAGTTACAGATCGGCATAATTCATAAACCAGTGTCTTTACTGAGTTTATTATTTCTAGTGTCTGGCAAAGTATTGCATTTAAGCTCCCAGGCCTGTTATACTCACCTGCTAGACTTCTAATGCTTCACTTGAATTTCCCTCCAACATACTTTGCTCTTCTGACACAGAAAACCTCAGTATTTATAAGGTTATTCAAGTCAACTCACTAAGATAATGCTGCAGGAGACTGAATGCCATTAGTTAGACTATAATAGGAGTTAAGGGCACTCAACACACAATAGCTTAAATTGATTTAAGTTTTGAATTGACTTAAGCCCCACTTTAATGCTACTCGGGGGAGCACTAGTGGGATTTAAGTGATGCACAGGTCTTGAGCTGGCCCTCAGCACTGGAATGAATTGGGCCAGGAGGCACTCAGGTAACTATACATTACCTAACACCTGAAAACCAATTTGCTGCAATAAAGCCAAGGGTTCCCACCACCAGGACTAGGCCTCTGTACTTTGAAACTATGCCTACATTAGGCAATAATTTGACAGTGATCAAGATGCCATGGGGGGGAACTACTAATGTATAAGCATGGACAGCTTTGCCCTTTCCACCTGTGCTACTCCTCTGAAGCACAGCTGGAGACCTGAGACCCACCTAATCTCCCACAGCCAGAGCCATGTGCCCCTCCCTGCAACTGGGAGGCCTATGAGTTTACCCCTCTTACCTGGAGCCTTGAGTACCTCCCCTCCTTCCACTCCCTCCCCACTCCCTGGTGGCCAGAGTTGCCTCAGACCAGTAGGAGACACTCCAGCTACCCCCTCCCAGATCCCAGGCCACCCCACAGGAGACGCTCTTGTCTCTTTTCTTCTGGGAAAAGAAACAGCATTTCTACTATGTGACATGCAGGTTCTGGGGCAGCTGAGAAGGAGATATATGTTATTCACTGGGTTTCATCAGTCATCTGCCTGGAGTTCTGAGAAATTACATATGAACCCAGGAAGCTGAAGAGCAGATACCATCAAATAACAGGTAACATCTTCCCTTACCAAACCTACAACCAGTCCAGTGGCAGCCTCCCCTGGCCTATCATATCCACCACCCATGTACATGAGCTACATGTGATGAATAACTGGTTTACCACTTCAAAACTGTCTCTGATCACTAAAGAAAAGAACTGAAGATGTGGAGCCTTCCTCCTTTCCCAAAAATGTGTTTTCTCCCCGCAAAATGACAGAATGATTAACAGTGAAAAACATGCATAAGTACAATGGTGTTAAGATTTTTCTATCTTTTGCTTGGTTGGAATGCTGGCAGTCATTTTTGGCACATCCCCAAGAAATATTTGTGCTATTATTTTCAACATACCAAACAGGGACATCTCTTGAGCTAAGACTGCAAAAGTAAATAAATTAACAAATAAATAAACCGAACTTCAATTTCCCCCAGATCTATCATTTGTTCAGACTTCAGTGCAATTACTGGCAATGACATCTGAACAGAAAATGCACTAGAGCACCTTATACTGAAGCATTTATATAAAACTTTCAAAGGAGTTCAAAGTGTACACATTAATCAAACTTAAAAGGATCTAAGAGGTAAACATTCAGAGCAATGCATGGCTAAACCCTTAGGCATCACTGAGGACATGCACCCTGACATGTCAATTGAACACTGGGATGTAATTTATTCACTGCTCAAGCTATCCTGGCATGGAACTATATTTCCTTCCTCTTTCCAATTAGCTGAAGTAGTAGTACTCTTTCATGCAGATAATTTAACCACTATTAGCCTGCGGTATTAGAACATTTATCTTCCCATCATTTTCCTCCTTCTATTAAATGACTGCATGAGCGCTGATGCCAGTTACAGCCTTAGGAAACTTGCCCCCAGGTCTTCGGTAGGCACGCACGCAGGCTCTCTCTGCCATCTCCCCTCACCCAATTTGTAATCATGTCAGCTATAAGAAGAGACCCTATGTCTTAATCCTATACAATATGAATTCATTATTATGCAGTGAAGGAATGTAGCTAATTTCATGCAGGTATATTTATCGAGTTAAACTGTATGGCAATCAGCATAGAACATATAGCATCATTAATTTTTTGGTACCACTTACAGATATTCAATGTATTGTTTCTGAAAATTATTCCGTATCTTATTTTTCAAGGTATTCTTACATACTTATTATGACACACATAATAATGCAGTAAAAGCAATTGCCTAACAGCAGTCAGTTGTTAAAATATGAACTGTCATGCAACACAATTACTTGCATGTTGCCATTTCCAGTAAATTAGATGCAAAATATATTCAACTGTTGCTTTTAAATTCTATTTCCACTTATCATTTACGGGTATTTTTCCTCAGAGAATTATAAAAATTCACAATAGATTTCAAAAGAAATGGCTGAAAAATTCAAAATACATTTCAAAATTCTGTTAAAACTTTGAAAATGTAAAACTTTTGACTTGCTTTTGTTTTTAACACCCTCACAGTCTTTCCTGCATTTCTGATTAGAGGATGTCATAACCAAGACCAATGGCACCTGTATGCTTCCTCCAAGGTTAAGCAAGGGCACCCACTCTCAGCTTTTGACTCCCCAGCCTAAGCCCCCCTAAGGTTTACTTAGAGATGTGCTTTTATAATCTTCAGCAACATACTAAATGAAATATCTTTAAAGCAAAGTTTAAATTAAGGTCCTGTCAACTAACACAGTAAACTCAGAAACTGACAGTGTATACCTGGGATTGGGAAATACCTGTTACATGGCTTCATTACCACTTGAATGGCTCTCACAGGTTCAATGTTCTGCTTGTAGACCTAGCAGGTTTTTCCACTTTTAAGTTAACTAGATCCTCTCCGGAAGAAGCAGCGCCAGAGAACAGTGATAGGAAGAGGCAGATAGGTAGACATTAAGACCTGGCAGTGCCTCACATTTTGGGTGCCCTAAATGTTTGCATATTCTGCAAATGGGCAAGGACAACCCTGCAATTTTCTCCAGGTGGTGTTGCCTCTTGGGAGGTTTTTACAATCTGAGCAAATTTGCCTAATTGTACCTCAGTTTTCTTAATTCCTGTAGAGCTGGGGTCCTCTGCCCCCATGGAATTACACAGAATAGTTGGCCCACAATGATAAACATATTCAACACAGTAAAATTTAACTAAGTTCACTGAGGCCTGTTGACAATATGGCAGGATATTGCAATATCTGTTACAGTCAGAATTTTGTAACATTTTGGAGCAGAACTGACTTTATTCTGAATAAGTGTCAGGACTTGTGTGTTTAGGATTAGAGATCTTCCTGAACTCTGAAAGCTTAGCAAAATGCATGGGGGAAAAATCAATTTACTGATGTGAAATAGCCACAAAACTCAGCTTATTTTATGTTGCTTAGGAATGGGTGATTTACTTCACTTCCATGTGCTGAGCCATTTGTTTGTGCTTTAGAATGCCATCTGTCTTTCAGCAGAGAAGTTTAAAGTTCTTCTCATTTGGTACTCTGTTTAGAGCAGCACATGATAGATGACAGAGCAAGTCCTGAATCAGACTCACACAGTGTGTGACTAATACAAAATACCTGTCATGCCTATTTTCCAAATATTGTAACGGAATAATATACCCTTTCAATTTGGGCAGAGGGGTTTATCACATCATCTGCTCTACCAATAAACTATGGGTAACATTTTCAAAAGTGCGTATGTGACTTAGGAGCCCGTGGGCTTGTGTATGCACAGAAGGTGCACCGGTTTAACATCAATTCAATTCAATTTTATTCAACCATTGCAACTTTTGGCATGTATTGTCTTCTGTAGGGTTAATATTGGTTACATCGGTTCGGCTTGCATCAGACTATTTATCAATGCAAGCTAAACTAGTGTCCATAAATTTAATCCTGCATGAATGCTGACACAGAGTTAAATTAATTTGAGTTAAACTGGAGCAACCTTCCCCCATGCCCACATCACATTTTGAAAATGTTATCTTATATTAATAATTAAGCTGATTTGTTTTGTTACATAGTGTAAAATCAGGCTAGCCTGGCCCATTTTTTATTATTATAGGGTGACTAGCCACTATCGCTATATGGGAAGCAAGCATATCAAGGATAACATTTTCTCTAGCAGGACTTGAGGCGATTCTCTTTTAATGCATTAAAAAGGGACTTAAGGAGACAATTCCTTAGCCAAAGCTCTTGTTTGGGTAACAACTTTGAAATTTAGCCCAAGATTGCTTAAAGTAATACTATGTGTATGTAAGTTTTCAGTTCTTGACCACACTGATTTGACTGGTGTTTTGTCCTGTTTTGAACATAACCCTCCACACTAGGTTGTAGGAAGAGCAATCACTCTGCCTGGCCATGAAACAGGCTCACTCAGATCCAATTCTCAGGATATTCTTGCTCTCTGAGTTGGCAGGAGGCAATGTGTTCAGACCCACTAATGCTGAATTGCTTTGTGTCACTTGGAAATACAGGAGTTAGGGATGGGGGCAGGTGGTGGTAGGGATACTACTAAGTCAGTTAATTTATTTCCCTGCCACTGGAGTCTCATCCCCTAGATTTTATTTATTTATTGGCCGTACTAGCAGGTTCATCAGAGTGCCTTACAAATGGTCATGAATCAATGGAGATACTCAGTAAGCCCAAAGCTGACATAAAACCCCATGGCACTCAAGCTAGCTGCCACCTTAAAAACTTGATATTTCAGAATTTTATCATTAACTTTCATTTATATCCTTGAGAAAGTTTTCAATCCATAGTGCAATGCTTCTTGCTAAAGCTCACCTGCCTAATGCAGAGTGAGAGATTTCATCGAATAGTATCAACATCTGTAACAGAATCCAAATGTATTTTATCTACAACTTGCCCTGTTGTAGATTCTGTAATTCTGCAATTTAGGATCAAAAAGGGAAGTAGTCAACATCTTACAGTAACAGCTATTCTTACGCTCATGTTATTTATTGTACAAGATTCCTTCATTCTCTAGAAGTTATGTGATCTTCTTTCCACAATTCAGGTGAGTTTTTCAATGCCATTCTCAATAGCTCCTCAGTAAGGTCTTGAAGCAAAGGGTATGGTCAAGGTTTATTTTAAGCATTAATCATAATTTAGAAGTTGTAAATTAAAAATCATTCTAAGTCAGAAATGGCAAATGTTGAACAGGAAGTTTCTTGCTGTAGCCACTTGTCCGCAGCCTTGATATTTCATACACTAATGTCAAATACTGGCAAATCTTAGCATGTTGGAAAAAATGCTTTGATCTGCTGATACCAAGGATACAACCCACATATCTATTTGGAGGGTTCACCTCACCACACCACCTAATCTAGCAATACACCATAGATAACATTTTCCAAAAGGCTTAAGTGACTAAGGAGCCAAAGGGCCTAACTGTGTTTCTTTCCTCTGATTTCCTTTTCTTGCCTCCGCTCAGTCTACATATCAGAGTTGTCTCGATAAAATCTACCACAGCAGCAACTCTGCTCACACATCATCACAATTAAACTGTGACTAAGTATCAGCCACACAGCCCCTGGTGCGCACACACAATTCACCACTACAATGTTATTAGTTTTCATTTTTACTACAGAATTGCCTTCTGGAATGATAGGACTAATCCCTTTGTGAGGTGATGGATTGCCTGTTTTGAGTATTAGATATAAATTTAAGGTGTTAATTACCATTATTACAAGCATCCTTGTTGCTTTTGTGGGAGCAGGATACCTGATGGCAGGAAGCAGCAGATTTCCATAGTTCCTGGGTGACTGCTGGTGCATTTTCACTAGTCCTGCTTATATCTGAATTGGAGACATTTATCCCATATACACCATCCTGGTAAATAAGAGATGGATTTGATCTATTGAGATGATTTAGCGACATCTGTACTAAAGCTTCATTTATGAAGAATGAATTTTCACCACATATGTTCTCCGATTGATTATGTTCCATTATCTGCACAAGAGAAAAGAAGGAAAACATGTAACAGGTGCACTCCATCTTTGCCTATCCTCATAAGGTCCCTTGCCAAACTAGCTTCCAGTAAGGGTGAAATTTGTAACAAATGCCCACTTTATTCATCAGGCACTGGGAAGAACACATTAAACAGATTGCAGTGCATAAGAATAATCAGCAAGAGTCTGCTAAATAATGTCTCAACTCCATTCATAACTCAAGAAAGCAAATCAATGTTTGCCGAATGGGAAATTACAAGAAGCCAGATCCAGGAAGGAGCTGACCTTTTAACACTCACTTTGAAGGGCTAAAACTCTGTCCCTCTGCTCAGTGTTGGACCATTGCACTTGGAAAGAATGAGCAGAAAGGGCAAGAGAAATTCCCCAGTTACAAATTTATAGCAGCTTTTAAAAGTTATCAGTTTCTTCTTTCCAAGCACATCTTAAGAGTGGCATTCTTTCAAGAGGTAGAGAGGGCTTGTTAGTCCTTCAGGCCACCATGGAGACAGCCTGCACCATGGAGACAAGGACAAAGACTGAAGCTCAGCTATGGCAAAGAGGAGCACATAGGGTTTAATGAAAGGGATGGAAAGCAGGAACTTGGACGGTTGGGGCTGCCAAGATTGCTCTGGTGTTCCTCTCTCCCTATCACAGCCTGTTAGCTTTTCTCCCCCCATCACAACATACAAATAGACAGACAATCCCTCCTCCCCAATCCCTTCCATATAGTTGATGGTCAGACTGTTTTTTTGGTCATGCCTTTTAGTAAGTCCTACTCAGTGCGACAAAGGACTACTGGAAACTGAAATAATCTCTAGCTGCACCAGTGCTCAGATGGCAAGGGTCCATATTTCGTCACACCCACACTGCTTTCACCAGGCTTAGATTGAATACGGAGGCTAGTCTTGTGGAGGCCCTCACTCACCTCTCACTTTCAGTGCTGGCCTGGACCAAGCCTCAGCTGGGGCTGGTCAGGGAGATATACGATTTTCTACCAACTATTCACTCTCTTAACCCCAGCTCTCGAGCTTGCTCTGGCAGGGGGTGAGGGGACATCTGGCTCCCTTCATAACTCAGAACAGCCCTGAGGATTCTATAAGTTGTGTCAACTGACAATGGCTTCCACCAGGCCATTACACTATTAGGGTTCCCTGGCCTGCAGCACGACCCTCCTGCCTGCATCTGAGAGGCTGCTTGTGAGAGAGGGTGGTACAGATCAGGCTTTCTACCCGCCTGGGATTCCCACACTGCTTACTTGCTCCAGCACTGCTGCAATGGTACTGAAGCAACTGTTGAGGATCTGCCCTTTCCAACTCTCTAGACAGTCTGCACCTCATACATGGACATAGCCAGCCTCTGAGAAACAGGAGTTCTCCTGCTCCAGAAAACGAAACAGTTCCCCAACTATTTAATGGGAAATTAATGTGACAGAGTAAAATGTGGACACAATGATCCTTTCTATTTCCTCACATTTATATTCATGGGCCAAGTATCACTCTGCAGTGCTCCCAGTCCACGGTAAGCCCTTGGTTACTCTTGAAGCTTGGCCCCATACACACCAACTCCACAAGTTACCAAGTGAAGTATCAGACTTGTCTCAGAACATACTTCTTGCAATTTGAGCATCTTATGTGTGGGTTGGGTTAGGGTAGAAGTATAGTCTGGGTTAGGGTAGAATTATCAAGTGGAAATTATGTACCTCATGGCTCCCTGAAGATGGAAATGCTGCAGGCAGACTGCTCTGGCAGCTGTGTTTCCAGTGCCACAATATCTTTTGTTGCATCTTCACCTTCTCTCTCTCTTTTTCTACCATCCTTTGGCCCTCTCTAAGCCTTTCTATGTTCTGCTGGAATTCCTGCAGCTGGAGCTCCAGTTCTCCCTGGTTCCTATGAAGATGCTCTTCCTGAGACAGGCAATCTCTCTCCCTTTCCTGCAGCTGACTTTCTTTGATCTCCTGCTCCCTTTGCTGCTGGTCACACTCACGGGACCAGCGCTGCTGCTCCTGGTGAAACTGTTGCTGAAGTTTGTGTATATTCGCCAGTTCTTCCTTTTGCTTTTCCAAATTTTGGTATTTTTCCTGGTCTAGGAGTATGTTCCCACGAGAACTGTGACCACGACAGGTTCTTCCATACTCCTGCAGTAGCGTCTTATGGATCTCCATATGACTGTCCTGGATGGTTAAGGCTGCCTAGTCACCAAAAACAAATATTATTTTTTCACCTGATTATGAATTTTCTATAGAAACAGTATGTAAAAATAATATTATTATTTGAGCATTGATGCTCAGCCGCTTCTTTGGAGTCTATTCCTTATGTTTGCACAGAATTGTGTGTTCATGAATGTGCTGAGAGACACTTTGCAATGAACAGAATCTTTTTATTCCTTTTCAGTTAGTGATGAATGTTATCATTTAATTTTGATATTACAGTCAAAACCCAGATGCACCATTTAGGATCAGAGCCCCATTGTGTTTGATGCCATTTTGCAATAAATAGAGTTTCTGCAAAGAGCTCTGAAATGCCACTTCTCATCAGCGGATTTCAAAGAGCTCTACAGAAGAAGTTTTGTATCTTCATCTCCATTTTACAGATAAGGAAACTAAGTCACAGAAAGGGGGAACTGACTTGGCTGAGTTCATCCAGCAAGCCAATCTCAGAGACAGGAACTCAGGTGCCCTAAGTCCGGGGTACATGTACACTATAGGGAAGATCGACCCTGCCGTGGTTGATCTTCCGGAGTTGAATTTAGTGTGTCTAGTGGGGACAGGTTAAATCGAATCTACAGGGCACCCCTGTCGACCGTGGTACTTCTGCCCCTCCCCATCCCCTGTTAGAAGTAAGGGAAGTAGACAGGAGCACAGGCTCCCATTGACCTCCCTCAGAGGAGACAGCACAGAAGCCCAAATTAAGATACATCGACTTCAGACACTGTAACAGGGTTCAGGCCAGCAGACCCCTGGTGGAAGGGTGACAGGCAGCTAAGGATGCAGCTGGGGCTAGGGGAAAGAAGAGCAAGACACAGTTAAGCTCCAAGGTGGAAGCAATAAGGTGTGGTGGCAGTTAATTAATGAGGCCCAGCTGGTCTCACTGCCAGAGTGCTGGCTGGGTTTCAAAAGCAGGCCCAGTCAGAGGGGCTGGGGAGAGGAAGTAGACATGGTAGTGAAGCAGAGATGGTGGAGGTAAGAGGAGAGGAGACACAGAAGGAGAGAAAACAACACTTACAAAGACAGCAAGGGGGAGAGAGAGGAGCTCAATAGGAAGTGCCTGGGCTCCCCTCCCACAGTGACACTGAAGCCCTGGCTGTGGAAAAGGCCAGGAGGAAAGGACTGATCAGCTGGCTCAGACTGGCAGAGGAGGGTGCATCTTAACCCCTCCAGCTGAAGGGAGAGGCCAGACCCAGGCTTATCCTGTCACATTACACTCCTGTATTGCAGACTTGTCCCCAGCCAAGACTCTATTCGCTAAGCTGTCCACTAAGCTGTGCAGCTACACATGCTCTCCTCAAAAGTGCCCATGGAGAAGAAGGATGGTTCAGCGGTCAAAGTACTAACCTGGGACTGGGGAGACTGGGGTTCATGTTCCTTCTCTACCCCAAGACTGCCTGTATGTCCAAGCACAAGCCTCTTAGCCTCTCTATGCTTCAGCTGTAAAATGGGGCAACTTCCCTACCTCACAGAGGTATTGGGAGGTTAGATACATTAATATCTGTGGTGCTCAGTTACAACAGGGATGAGGCCCACAGAAGTCCAGGTGGAAAAAAGAATAAAGCTGCTCATTTTGTCACAGAGCAACTACTTTCAGTAAAACCTGCATTTAAGCAATTGGGCCACGGCCTGCTCTGGGGCCGGAGCTGCTCAGGGAATCCGTTCCAACAGGAGTCACCTGAGGCTTCCAGTGCTGAAGAGCAGCATAGTGCAGTAACAGCCTTTAGCTGGGTGCAGTAGGCACTTTACAGCTTCCCTGGCTCTTGCTTGCTGTCTTGGCCCAGCTCTTTTACTGGGCTTGGAAGACAGGGAGGGCCACGGTTCTTTGTCTTTGCTCCTCTCTACTTCCTGTGTTTGATAGTAGAACAGAAGTGAACATCCCCGGTTCCTAACATTAGGGAGCGATTATAGCTTGATCCAGTGCAGAAATTGAAAGGGTGGCAAGATTATAATGCTGTAGTCAGGAACACCACACACTGCCAGGCCCAGTCTGGGTCTAATATGCTGACGTTGTGGACATGAAAAAGTAGTTAACTATCAATTTCATATTTTGATAAACTGTTTTCTTTTGAGATTTTTCAGAAAAGAAGTCCTTCAGACATTAGATAAAACAGATTCTCTGGAAAATTGGAAAAAGATCAGTGGTTCTTCCTGCCTTGCTCTAAACCTTACAATAATGACAACAGAACTGTGCAGATACATAAGACCCCTCATTCTAAAGCATCAGGCCTGGTCTACATCCACCGAGTGACATCCCTCAGCACTGTGATAAATTCTGGGCACTGATTGCCATGGGCAGGTTGACTAAATTCTCAGTATAGATACAGTTAGTCAATGGAAGAATTCTTCTGTTAACTGAGTCACCGCATCTGAGATGGATTAGCTGCATTAACAGAAGAACCCTTCCTCCAATGCAGGAAGCATGTACGTTCACTTCAGCATGGCAACAATTGCCTGGTAGAGTACCTGAAGTATAGATGTAGCCTCACAGACACTTTAAAAACAGTAATTAATTAGGCCTCACGACACCAATGGAAGTATCCATGTAGCTCTGGTCCAAATTTTCAGACTGAACAATTTTCTCATGGTTTTATCAAAATTAAAAATTTTAAAATGACTTTTTTCATGACATTTTTCAATTTCTCTTCAGTAAAATAAACAAAACATTTTACTTCAAATGGTCAAAGATGTATTATTTTGATCACAAATGTCAACATTTTTAACATTTTCATCTCAGAGGGGTAGCTGTGTTAGTCTGTAGCTACATGTTACAAATGAGCCACACACAATTTAATTTGTTTCATTAACTGTTTCTTCTAATGACACATAACTTCCGTCTCCTTCCTTTTTTTCTGCTACACATACCATGGATTCTGTTATTTCCACTTCAACCCATGTGATGAAGTGAGTTTTCCCACCTAATAAATTTGTTAGTCTCTAAGGTGCCACAGGACTGGTTGTTTTAAATATTTTTGTATTTTTCTTGATGTGAGATGAAATCTAATGTTGTAATATGGGATTTTTCTGTGGGATGGAAATTCAACTTTTTGACTATTCTGGCTAATTATACCCTGTTTACAGTTACAAGTTTAAATAATATAGCCAAGATCACCCAGGAAATTTACAGTAATGCTAGCAATAGAGCCTAGAAGTCTAACGCTTAAAAGTGTATTCTAAGCATTAAACTAAACAGTTCAATTACTGGTCAAGCACATCACAATCTGATTCTTAACAATAAAGCTAAAGTTTGAGAGAACAGATGTCTGTCGTACAAGAAATAGCTGTGCAATTTACATCACCTGGAGAACGTTTTAACTGAAATATCCAAATTTTCCAAGATACTGAGCAATATCTCTAAAGGGGATAAGGTGTTAATTGACAGATTTTCCTAGATCCTCCATCATATTTTCCCCGTAGCTATTTGGAAAGCTTTCTAAAGAAGCATTCTGCTGAATTCATAAAAGGAGAATATCACTGTAGCACAGGCTAAGCCAACACATGTAATACGTTACTTAAATCATGCAACAGCAAAAACTAAACAGAATATATCATGGTGACACAGTGTCTGAAATGTTCTAAAGTGGAACTTTAAAAGATGCGTTACTGCATGAATTTAACAGAGTAATCACCTGTATGCTGTACAAGAGACGGGTTAAGTTCTGGATTGCTTGTACAATCTGGAAAATAAGAGAAGGATTTTCAAAACTATGAAAACTATGAAGTTAACCTAAATAATAAATTCATATTTGGACTTTCTACTCACCTCTGTTGGTGTGGAACATGAGAAATTCATGTGTTCCTACAATAAATATAAATACATGTAATGGTGAATAGTTGTTATACACTTTGAAATACGATATTTGAGGTAATGTTTCTTCCTAGTTCAAATACACATATAGTTAATTTATGCAATATTACATCAAATCTTTTGTGTCATGTGAAAAAAAGACAGAAACAGTAATCTATGAAGACTAATAGTTCACCAACACCAGAAATTACTTTGAAATCACTAGCGATCCCAAGGACAACTTTAAAAACAGAAGTATTGCATCCTCCATTTTAATCCCCACGTGGACAACTCTTACGAAGAAATGATATTTCCATTAACACTTTGCTTCCTTGAAATTTTTGCAAATACCATATCCTGATTACAGTGAGTACAGCAGAGTGACTTGTGTTACTTACAGTCAGTTGTAACAGAATCCTGAAGAACCACAAGTTACATGCACCAACACAACAAGGGGGTATTGTCCTAGCATACCAGGGTGAATAATTTAGATGTGTTATGATGCGTGAAATAGAAAGACAAGTGCTTTCAGTTCCCTGAAAAGTGAACCAATAGCCTACTAATATGCATCCTGTCAAGGCTTGTTGATATCCGAGGTGGGTTGTTAATTTTACATTACATTTTTTCTAACACTTTGAAAATTTAGAAATCGGGGTTTAGGCAGAAGTGGAGTAGTTACCAGCACTGCTTCCATCTTGAAAAACAGCTCCTATGAAAAGGATGAGGAAGAACAGAGAGCGGCTAAATGACCCTTTCTGACTACTTCGAACACACTATGGCTGCGTCTACGCTGCCCCTCCCTTTTGGAAGGGGCATGTAAATGCAGCCGATTGAAAATGCTAAGGAGGTGTGGATATGAATATGCAGTACCTCATTTGCATAATAGCAGCCACTCACCATTTTGGAAGAGCTGCTTTCTAAATGCAAAACAGCCCTGTAGATGGGGTACCTTCGAAAGGAAGCCCCACTTTCCAAAGCGCCCTTCTTCCTAATTTTTTCAGAAAGAAAGGTGCTTTTGAATGTATGGCTTCCTTTCGAATTAATGCCATCTACATGGCTAGTTTGCATTTTGAAAGCAGCACTTTCAACGTGGTGAACGGCTGTCATTATGCAAATGAGGCACTGAATATTCATATCAGCACCTCATTAGCATTTTCAATCTGCTGCATTTACATGCTCCTTCCAAAAGGGAGGGGCAGTGTAGATGCAGCCAGGATTACTGTTCACCTGTTTTTGGTTGCTGGAATATTTGGACTCTCTCTCACTTCTTCATGACAACAGAAGCATCCTCAGCATCATGTTGTGGACAAAAACTTACTGTCGCATCTTACTTTTGATTATAAAGAGTAAAATAGGGGCCTGATTCAGTTTTGATAGAAGAAGTGAGGGCAGAAAGGTCAGAAGCTGTTGCTGCTGAGAACGCAGCCAAGGTCAGGAGGAAGTGGAAACATTAAACTTGCCACATTTCCCTCCCCCCATCTCTTTCCCTTTCCATCTTCTATCATCCCTCCTCACAGTTAAACCTTTAACCGAAATGTTGCTCCTTCAGTGCTGCTCAGCTCTGCGGCAGATTCCCTGCAGAAGCCCCAGTGCAACAGGAGCACTAAAAAAATGGAAACAGTGGCCTCCCCACTTGTGGCCAGGTCGCAGAGGTGAGCAGCAATGTAGAAACAGGTAGGCAGCTTTGGTTAAATATACAGTGGGAAAGAGGGTGACCATGAGAAGGGAGGGAACAAATCACAAGAGAGAGGGAAGGGTGGTACAGGCGGCAGGGCAGATGGTGGGAGTTGCTTTAAAACCTTACATCTTTTACGTTAAAGAGAGAAATGGGGGTGTCTAGGGAGGAAAAGACAATCAACCATTCTTCCTTCCTCAACCTTTTTAATTTCATATACTGGGCCTGAAATGGAACTAAAATAACATCTGTGCCTGCCTGGCCACTGACATCACTAAAAAGTGGTGAATGGCCAGTCAGAACATATAGACAATGGGTGCCCATAACTATTTTCTTAAGAAATACTTGGAACCATGGGCTGCCCTTGAAATCCCTTGTCACTTCTCTTGTGCATGCTTAGTCTGCCACCTATTGGTAACTGATTTTTGCACAGCAAGAAACTGGCTCCCAGCTGTTTTGACTTGAAGTCTGTGATGGTTTTGAATGTGTCTCCACAAACCCCAGGTTGGATTATTGCAAATCACCTAGGTTTTGTCCAATTTTACTCACTTTTACTCCTCTGCTAGGCTTTTTTAAAACTTTTTAAAGCACTTTTACAATTTTACTTTCATTTTTAGTATTTTCCCCCATCTCTCTCACTCCTTTTTATTGCTTCTCTGTAAAACTCCCAGATCTCTCCTTATCTCCACAGGAAGTCCTCAGGTTTTGCCCGATTTTGATCCCTTGTCTAACTTTCTGAAAAAAGCATCTTGCTGCTGTCTGTGATGCTGCACATGTAGGCACAACCTGGGAAAGATTTTTGCATCTGACAGTTTAGGACTAATTGCATATGTTGTTTGAAGAGTTAAGGGGTTTTGAATTAGTGGCTGTCTCTTATTTAAAAATTGGCCTGCTTTGTGTCTGAGTAAAATTCAAAACTTTGTGTAAGAACACCAACCCTTTTCTATAAGGGAGTCGGTAGCAGGGTCTAAGCACCCTGATTAGGACAGCCAGCAGAATTCCTATTTGTGATAGGATGGGGTGAAGGGCTTTCACTGCCAGGTGCCAGAGTTGGGAGTGGAGGGATTCCCACTATCAGTCCAACATAGGTTGGTGTTAAGGATAGTATAGTATAATGTATAGTACATTAATACAACCTGAGCTGGCAGATACTGATACAGATACCCCTGAGAGGGAGCGTGTCCTCTTTTTTGAAAGTTCAAATACGGTAACCCTCCAGTAGCCTGTATGTAAGTGGTACAGAGAGGTGGTTGCTACTCCTCTAGCTCACAGGCTTGTATGTCTGCCACAGTGATTTTTCTAAAGACATTCGTGGGTTAGTGACCTTCATTTCATTTCTTTTCATTTATTTGAGCTTAACAAAACGTCCCATCCAGTGTTATGGGCACAGATACAGTCCTTCGAGTTCACAGTTTTATTATTGATTTATTTATCTATCTATCTGCCCCGCAGGAACCTCCAGGCCATTGGGGTGGGTGTCATACAAGCACACAGCAAGAGATATCATTTACAGTACCTTTTCCTCCACCACAGAACCTGCCACTTCAGTCACAGCATGACACATCCTGGGACTGAAGTCAAAAGAGTCTTCGGCTCCTTCGATTTCTGTAGCTAGCAATGAAAACCCCAACAAAATATGTGGGAGAGGTAGAAAAATAAGAAAAATGCTAAGCATGACATAGTACATTCGTATTCTAAGCAGAGAAACAAACAGCACATAGTATGATGACCCTACAAAACACCAAATTGCAGATTGACATGAACTGTCCCCCATTCTGTCTATAAATGCTGATGGGAAATACGAAAAGGTGAGCGAAAAGGTGGCATTTGCTTTCTTTTCTACCTCAAAAAATAAGACATTCCCCACCTGTATAAAAAAAAAATTAACAAATGTAACGGAGTTCTCTGTAGCAGTAGTTTCACAGGGTTTTCCACCAGAATTTTCAACTGGCATTTTCAATGCAAGCTAAGAAACCTACACTACACAATGGTGGTAATTACTGGAATGTCAAGCTCCACACATCGATCGATTCACAGACCCTCTCATGACAGTCAGTGGAAATTATTTAAAAGGCAATATACGCTGGTCTGGAGTTGAACAGTACAGACAAGATAGTGTTATACCTATATGAAATATTAATGTTGACTGTAGGAAGGTACGCATCACAGAAGACCCCCGCTGGTGTAAATTATCCACTGACCTCAATGAAATTATGACAATGTAAACTAGCTGAGGAGCTGCTCCCTTCTATTTTTTTTTTAAATTACTACTACTGTATCAATTTTAATTGATCCTACACTGTCTGGAATGCAGCAGGCTAGGAAACATCCGGAGACAATTAGTACGGTTATCTGGGCAAGTGAATGTGTCAGGATTTACTTACAGCCAATAGAAGAGGCCAACATTTCACTGGCCCCAGGTGGGGGTATCAAGCCTGGGTCTTCAGTACTCTTCTCTGTTGACCTGTTTGCATCATTTGCTTGTGATAATATTACAGCAACGTGGAGGCTTTCAGCTGGAAAGGAAAATAGAATATATTATAGAAATAAATGAAACAGATGCATTCTGCACAAGTAATCACAGTATTTTTGTACTGGAAAGTGATCTCCTTGGAACTGCTGTAGCATCAGCCTCAAAACCCTGATGTCTAAGGCAGAGTCAAGAGCAAGGGAGGTGGGAAAGAAAATCAAAATTAAAAAGGGGGAGGATGAGGACGATGTGTGTATGCTTCATTACACTTAGTTATGAGTAACTTATATAATGCTGATTGATTTCAGGAGATGATTATTTCATAAGAGGCACCCGCAGACAGCTCAGGCTCCATTATGACAATGGAGATGCAGCTTTCCAGCAACTAAATAATACTTTCTTGGCAACTGATGTATTTCCTTTGAGAACTTGCGGTTTTGCACTGTAAATCTATGTCTTTCTCCACAGACAGTGACTCAGTACATTTCATTCAAATGTGTTTTGTTTTAAATAATATTAGAAGAAAACATTTCTCCATTCATGAAGACCTCCAAAACATGGGTCATTTTTCTCCACTGATTGCAACCATCCTGTGTCACTGTTTCCTTCTTTGACAGGATTGGATGGGGAGAGGGGAAAGGGAGAAGTAGACATGCTACATCTTGAGCTGAATAAGGCTTTTGATACAATCTCACATGAAATGTTCATGAACAAACTACAACACGGTGATCTAAATGAAATTACTACATGGCAGGGTCACAACTGGTTGAAAAACCTTACTCAAAGAATAGTGATCAACTGCTCACTGTCAAACTGGGAGAATACATCTAGTAAGGTCCTGCAGAGGTCCATGCTGGGTCTAGTACTAGTCAACATTTTCTTTGGGCTACATCTACACTACATCCCCCCTTCGGAGGAGGAATGAAAAATGAGGGAGATCTCCTTTGGGAGGAAAAAAACAATTCTGAAAAAACCCTTCTTCCTATTTTATTTCAGGAAGAAGTGTTCTTTCGAAAATGTGTTTTGTTTTAAATAATATTAGAAGAAAACATTTCTCCATTCATGAAGACCTCCAAAACATGGGTCATTTTTCTCCACTGATTGCAACCATCCTGTGTCACTGTTTCCTTCTTTGACAGGATTGGATGGGGAGAGGGGAAAGGGAGAAGTAGACATGCTACATCTTGAGCTGAATAAGGCTTTTGATACAATCTCACATGAAATGTTCATGAACAAACTACAACACGGTGATCTAAATGAAATTACTACATGGCAGGGTCACAACTGGTTGAAAAACCTTACTCAAAGAATAGTGATCAACTGCTCACTGTCAAACTGGGAGAATACATCTAGTAAGGTCCTGCAGAGGTCCATGCTGGGTCTAGTACTAGTCAACATTTTCTTTGGGCTACATCTACACTACATCCCCCCTTCGGAGGAGGAATGAAAAATGAGGGAGATCTCCTTTGGGAGGAAAAAAACAATTCTGAAAAAACCCTTCTTCCTATTTTATTTCAGGAAGAAGTGTTCTTTCGAAAATGTGTTTTTTCCCCCCAAAGGAACCCTGTCTACATGGCTGCTTTTGTTTTCTTCTGGAAATGCGATTGTGTGAGATTATGCAAATGAAGTGTGAGATCTGCAAATTTGCACTTAATTTGCATTTTCAATCTCCCTTATTTGCATTCCTCCTCTAAAAGGGGAATGCCGTGTACACGTAGTCTTGATGAAATGGAGAACAGAGTGGAGGGTTTACTTACAGAATTTGTGCAGAACACTAAGCTAGGAGAAGTTGCATGCCCTTCAGAAGACAAGATTAGAATTTAAAATGACCTTGACAAATTGGAGAATTGGTCTGAAATAAAACAGGTGACATTCAATAGGGAAAAAGTACAGGATACTGTACTTGAGAAGAAATATTTAAGTGTACAACCACATTTTTAAAAAAATGTATACAAACTGGGGAAAGTGCAGAAAAAAGTACAAAAAAAAACCTGTAAAGGGTTAGAAAATATGACATATGAAAATAGGTTAGAAAGTTGGGTATGTTTTGTCTTCAAAAAAGACGACTGAGGAAGGCTCTAATAAGAGTTTTCAAATACATAAAAGACTGTTATAAAAGGGACAGTGATCAATTGCTCTCAGTGTCCACTGAAGGTAGCACAAGTAGCATTAGTAAAAACTTTCTAACTGTAAAAGTAGTTAACTTCTAGGACAGACTTCCAAGGGAGGTTGTGGAATCTCTAGCATTGGAGGTTTTTATGAACTGATTGGACCAGTAAGGAAAGGTCTAAGTTTAACATGATCCCTTCCAGCTCTGTATTTCTCTAACTCCATAAAACATGCAACCCACAGCACCAGGGTAGATATTTCTTAGAAATCTCTTATCCAGCTATTCACATAGCTCAATCCTGCTGAGCTATTGGAATACCTGCTAAACCTCACCACAAGGCAATATGACTGCAAACTAAGAAGGTTTCAACAGATTATTTACTTCAAATACCTCTCTTTGGACCTGCCTACATCATAGGCACCAATTCTGCGCATGATCCAGGGCTGGAATGCAAAATCAGTAGGTGCTTAACATCTACGTGCAGCCAAGCACCCCTCCCTCACCCTCAATGCTTCCCACCTGCTGGCAGCCCTAACAATCAACTCCTCTCCCTCTCTCCATCTCAACGCCTGCCACAGGTCAGCTATTTCATGGTGTGCAGGAGGTGCTGAGAGAGAGGAGGGAGTGGGGATGGGGCACAGGTGGGGGAGGGAATGGAACTGGATGGAAAGAGGCAGGGCGGGACAGAGTGGGGACAAGAAGAGGGGGAGCCTGGGGGAAGAGATGGAGTGAGATCATGGCCTGGGGCACAGCAGGGGTGGGAAGGGGCAGGGTGCAGGTGGGGGTTTTGTGTGGATAAAGCCTGGAGCAGAGCAGGAGTTGAGCACCCCTGGGGAAAGCTGCAAGCTGGTGCTTGTGGTCTGCAGTCACTGCTTCATTTCCTCACAGACAATCTCACCTTCCCGGAGAGCTGCTGCCAACAATGAGGAAGCCTGTGGCATTTCTCCAGAGTCAGGTTTTATAAGGAGATGAGGTTCCACATGAACATCTTCAAATCCACTCATATCCCCAAGCTCTGCATAGATATGCAGCTTGTCTTCCAAGTAACTGCAGATCTGCTGGTCCTGGTTACTCAGAGATTCTATTAACCAAATTTGAACATGTCGTGTTAGCAATAACACCATTCCATTCTGAAGGTAAAGTATGCTCCCCACTGCTCTTCTCATCTGTCTGCTGCATAACCACTGCTAACTGAAAGCTACTACGTACCTATGAGCAAAGCCAAGGAGTGACTCAGTTTGCATAATACCTTTTGTAAACTGAAACGGACAAGATTCATTCTGTTCATGGTCTGCACTGATGAAAGCTGATACAGGTCCTGGCAGAAAATTCCCACAGTGGCAGAAAGTCGGACTGCTAAGAAATTCTAGTGGGGTAATCTTGACTCTATTGAGGCCATCTGATTCAGCCCCCAAAATGGGCTAATCCAGAGAGGAGCTCTGACTAAGGCAGCTAGAGGAAGTGAGGATTCAGTGCATCTCTCATAAGCCTCCACCACAAAGGTCCCAATGGAGACCTAAAGTCATCTTCTCATTATAACTAGATACACCTCTATTACTCATAACCTATGTATCACTCTAATCTTTGTTCAAAATATGCCTTGTGAAGTATCATTTGAAAACTAACCACTTGCAGGTCAATAACATTATGGTGACATGTAAATTATATGTACAATTATGAACTTAAGTCAGAATTATGAATGAAACGTGTCTAAGGGATAAATATGGGGTAGAGGGGAAAATGTTTTTCAAAGACAAAAGACAAACTGGCACCTCTAGCCAAGTATCATCAAATCTGACTGGCAATCACCCATCAAATGGCCATTCTTTGGCAGAGAAGGTGGGGGAGGGCAGGAACAGATCAATCTGCATTCTAACAAACAACAAGAAAGACTCCCTTTCACCACAGGACTCTTGCCTCCCCCCTCACAGCTGGAAGAAACTTCATCGAGAGGTAATGCATTTTAAAAGGTACCTGGACTACAGAAGTAGTGGGCAAAAACACCCCCGACTCTCCCTCTCTCCCTCCCACAAAGAGAAAGGAACCGGTCTTTGGGAAAATTCTGACTTGACAGTTTGATCGGCAATATTCCTGGGAACCTCTGGTAAGGATTTTAGTTTTAGCCAACTCTAGTTTGTTAAGTTTTAGTTAAGTTTCATTGGCCTTTTAAAATATTTTTCTTGGCTGCAGTGGGCTAAAAATATAAAATAGGTGCATACAATGAAATAAATGTGTACACTCAAGTCACGCATGTCAAAGCATTCCCTTGCTTTACCACGTCTGCTTATCTGTCATAGAACCATCCTGAAGTCAGGATTCTGGTGTCTTAGTACTTGATGCACATCCCTTTATTAGTCACTAATCCCGATTATTGTTTAAACTTCTATGTCTCTGGCACTGGAATTTTAAGCATAGTGTGAGAGGAACTGTACCTTGATATTTTTGTATCTTGGCTGCTTTGGCTTCAGCTATCTGTCTATCCTCATCAGATTCGCTAATTTTTCCTTCTTCCTCTGGGCAACTTTAAAGTTGAAATGCAAACAAAGGCTGACAAAGTTAAATCTGTGTATCACATACATACATAAATTTCAGATACTAAAACTACAATGCAGTACTTGCAACTTGTATTTTAACAGAGACGCAGACCTTTCTGCAACATTTAAAAAGTATTTAATACACTCATCCCTCGCTATAGGAGCACAATTGGTTCCCAAATTTCTGCTCATAGGCGAAAACTCATAAGAGTGACACTAAATTCCCATTAAAATACATGTAAAAGTCTCCAATTCATTCCAAATGGTTATAACTTGACATAAACCAGCTGAGTTTAAGTACTTTTCTGATGTATTTGAATAGTTTGGTACCAGAAATAGGATGTAGTGTTTGTATGTACAGCAGGGATTCCCAGCCTGGGAGTCGGGACCCAGACATGGGTCCCATTAGATTTGTTACAGTTCGCCAGCTGGGCAGTTCCCAGATGCATGTGGCTGTCAAAGAAGCCATTTGCAGTTTCTTAACACTGCTGCCTCAGGCAGATATCTATCAGTAGAGAGAGCTGCCATCTCCAGCAGCTCTCTCTGTCACTAGGGACAGCAATTACCTTATACCTAGGTATTTAGGAATGCAGGGGGGTCTAAGACTGGGGGGAAGTTTGGGGTTGCGGGGAAGGGGTGTAAGGCTGGGGGTAGTTTGGGGCTGCAGGGAGAATCTAAGGCTGGGGGTGGTTTGGGGCTGCTGGTGGGGTGTAAAACTGGGGGCAGTTTGGGGCTGCTGGGGGAGTGTGTGGCTCAGGGCAGTGTGTGGCCGCTCTAAGATGGGGGATGCTTTGGGGCTGGTGTGGGGGGGTTTAAGGCTGGGGGCTGTTTGGGATTTGGGGGGGGGTTAAAACCTGGCCAAGGGTCAGGTCTGTGGGGTGGGCAGGGGATGACTAATACAGTAAACCCTGGAGTTACCCAGGGGTTGCTCCTGCAAACCCTGCATAACTCAAATTTTCCTGCAAGGGGAGGGGAGCCAGAAACCACCAGATTTTAACTTAAGCCAGAAACCACCAGGGCTGGTCAGTTTCCTGAATCCCAGAGTGGCAGGAGCTGGGAAACAGGGGCAAGCGGGTTCCAGTCTCCCCATGGCTTGTGCGATCTTATTTCAGAATAAGGCTGCTCCACAGGCATACTGTCAGAAACTCCATATCACCACTGGATCAAGTGGGTGACTCCCATGAGCATCTGGCAATGCACAGAACCTTAACATAGAACAGTGGGATCCAGATACTGATGTCAAATTATCTTAAGCCTTTGCTGAATTTGGCTGCGGGGTGAAAATCCACGTGAAACAAAACTGACACCCAAAATGGCTTGCTGAGCGCCAAGTAATCCAGAACTGACAGACTTGGCACAGCTCTGGAGATACACAATTTGTGCCATCAGATATGCACTCGGTTTGCATGGTAAAAAAAACAGATACGTCTTCCTGTACCTTTCCACTGCATTTTGAATCTGCCTCATCCAGTTACTGCGTTCTTCTTTTGAGTTTGTATGAATCTCATACATCTCAGGCCCTGCAGATGACGCGCTAATCAGAAACATCCCTCTTTCTTCATTGGCTACCTCTCTTACTATCAGCTTCTGAAGGCATATAACTGAAGGTTTCTGGTCCTATAGAAAATGATCACAACACATGAATAAGAAAAACAATCCTATAATAAAAGATAAACATTTTTAAAAGCACCGTTATTACTTTGTCAAATTAATCTTAGTCTTGATGCTTATGGTCACATTCAAAGAGGATTTTGCCAAAGATCAGCTGGTAGGCTCAAGTTTTGAATGATCAAGCAAATAAATATTCTTTCAAGTGTTCCTTTCAACAATCAAATTATGATGAATTTTACACTGTCCTGGCAATACACTGCTGGGATAAAAACTGGTGTTTATTTGTTTAAAAATGTGAGACTGCAGTGTCAGACTAGGTTAGTAATAATGTTTCCTGTCTTTTTACAGATATCTAAGAGGCACTTAAAATACTGTTAGACCTCATGTTAAATAAAATTGCTTAGGACAGTGTAATGTTCCTCAAAGGTAAAATTTTCAAAACCAACCAAGAGATTTAGAAGCCTATGCCCTATTGACTTTCCATGAGACTTAGACTTCAAATTCACCTAGGTGCTTTCAAAAAAAATGTACTCACAGGCCTTTCATGTATTTTTATGTAATACATATGGTATTATATTTGTGATTAGAACAAATCTCCAGCTTTTCTTCACAGATTTTAAAATTAATTTTATAGAAAAAAACCTAAAAGAACCTGCTTTATTTATGAACCTTTCCAAGCGGGTGAGACACAACTTGGCAACAATTCCTCCCCTCTCTTCTCTGCTCAATTCTCTCACCTTAAGTTATATATTTTAACTTTGGAATTAATTTTAATTTTCCATATATTAATTAATTTTTGCTTAGACAAGATTCCTAGCACCAGAAAAAATAATCAATGTCACTATCAGTATAATTGGATAACAAAACCTAGACGAGCATCCTACTTTGAAGAAACATGCAAATAAAATATTTAAAGTATGTATTAAAATGTTTCTATACTTACAACAGCCGCAAATATATATTTTTGATCTTTTTCTTGTAAAAACAGCAGCACATCAGTTAGAAGCAGAGCTAAGCTATCTTTAAAAAAAAAGAATGGTTTTAATTAAAGATATAAATAAATAAATAAGTAAATAAATAAAAGAATGCTTCTTTTAACTTGAAGACAAACCCTGATCAATAGAAACTGTTCAGCATTCTTACAGTAAATCCAGCAAGAAATGTCTGCACCTCATCACAGTATGCCCCAAACAACTTCAGGCTACTGTTTTACAGTTTGAGTGAATGATAGCATTTTTAGCTGCCACCTTCCTGCAACAGAATGCCAGAAAACTCATTCAGTACTAACTTGGAAGGAAAAAAGGGACACTAGCTAAAATGCACCTCTTCCACAGGTGACTAGGGCTATGTCTACACTAGCCCCAAACTTTGAAATGGCCATTTACATGGCCATTTCGAAGTTTACTAATGAAGCGCTGAAATACATGTTCAGCGTCTCATTAGCATGCGGGCGGCCGCGACACTTTGAAATTGATGCGGCTCGCCGCCGCGCGGCTCATCCTGACGGGGCTCCTTTTCAAAAGGACCCCACCTACTTTGAAGTCCCCTTATTCCTATGAGCAGATGGGAATAAGGGGACTTTGAAGTAGGTGGGGTCCTTTCGAAAAGGAGCCCCATTGGGATGAGCCGTGCGGTGACAAGCCGCATCAATTTTGAAGTACCGTAGCCGCCCGCATGCTAATGAGGCGCTGAATATGTATTTCAGCGCTTCATTAGTAAACTTCGAAATGGCCATTTACATGGCCATTTCGAAGTTTGGGGCTAACGTAGACATGGCCTAGGTGATCTTTAGAGAAATCACATTAGAGGACAGACTCACACTTATTTATGTGGTTGATGAGACTCAATATAATTACAGCACAAGGAAGTGTGGGTAAAAAAGTATGTGTGCATTTTTTTTCTAATGTATAAGAATAGTTGGCTTTCAATGGGATGTTCATGACAGCAAAAAGAGAAAACTGGATGATTAAACACCAAAGACTGAATTCTGTACTTAGATGTAAATATGGTGTGTGGCTCCAGTTAAATTTGATACTCTGTTTTCTTTTCAAACAAGGGTGTTGGAAGTTCAGGAAAGTCTGATTTTCATACTTTGTACAAAATCAGATGAGAGGTACCGGGTGGTGTAAATTTACATGTCAGTACAACACAAGGTAACGTGCACGTAAGCTGCATGCTATGGGTGAAAAGGAGCAGGTTTACAGCAAGAAATGCAAACAGTAGCAGAGTGAAAGAATCTTATGTGATTAGCTGTGTCATATGTGAATCTGGCTCTGCGCCTGCGTGATTATGCCAGTGATTAGCATCATTTCTTGGTTCTTCATGACTCCAGTGCTAATTTTGATACATTATTTGCAAATAAAGAGCCATGAAATTTCTTTGCAAGGACGTGGTACCTTTGAAACGTCCGGTAGCAGTTTTCCAGTATACCAAACCTTCATGCAAAAGTGTCCGCTCTTTCTTTTTCAGGTCTTGCTTCCTGAAAACATGGCCATTTTTCAGTTTGGTGTAAGTTTTGTTTTCAATCTTATTGAGAATCTCCAGCAGTTTTTGCCTTTTCTCATATTCATTGACTTTCAAGTCTACTGCTGCAATCATGTCCTTAATCAAGGAATGGGCTTTGCATAAATCTTTATGCTCTTCTGTTCCTTCTGTAGGAAACAAAGAACCAACAACATTACAGCTCATTCTCATTCAACGGATGACATCTTTTCCTCATTTTATATGAGCTGATTAACACAATTCAAGACTTAAACCAACAGCTATATCGTAGGTAGACCTGGGAAATTAATTTCTGGTAAGTAATGTATTTGAAAAGTATTGCCTTTTATACCCCGCAGCAGTTTGTAATTATCTCAGATTTATTCAGTAGTCAAAATTATTTGCCAAATAGTTTCTGCAAATGATTCATGTATTGCTGATTCTATACAAGGACTTAACTTCTGGTTTTCAAAATTTAACATATACATTATATACATAGATCACATGTCATGTTGTGTTCCAGAATGGATGAAAATAATTTATAATCTGGTTTACAGCATGAATAATTGCAAATTCCCCTTTTGGCAAATATGCTGGTCAGTTTATCGATCCCTAAAATATTCAAAATGGGCACAGAAAAAATTAAAACAACTTTATATGACTCGTTGTGGAAAACATTTTGTACTATTTATTGCCCAAAACCAGTTGTGAGCCACTTTCTTGAATTCATTTAAATAGTTTTCCAGGTTTAGTCCCAAAAAAGTTTCACAGCTGACATTCAAGATCTTCCGCTAAAACAATTAGATTCTTCAGATGTTTGAGGCTTATCTGAACATGACCTCTGAAGCTTTTAAAGTTTATCCATTCTTAACAAAGATACATGCCCGATGTACTGAGTGGGTGATATTAACCCCTTAAAGATAGCTTAAATGATGCACACGAGTTTTGTGTTGGTTCTTGGAACAATTGCAAATTTCATGCTTTGGGACTACGTTGCATATATTAAGCAAAAGAGGTATTAAAGTTGCAGATTTTCTCTGACAGGACGCAAACTGAATCTGTCCCTTACCTTTTGAGTACTGCAATATCCTTT
Source organism: Carettochelys insculpta (assembly GCF_033958435.1). Taxonomy (NCBI): domain Eukaryota; kingdom Metazoa; phylum Chordata; order Testudines; family Carettochelyidae; genus Carettochelys; species Carettochelys insculpta. Next base: position 84,501,196 of record NC_134141.1, on the reverse strand, counting down.
CTACCAGGACTGGGTATTTTGTGATTCGCTGAGTGACAAGCAGAATGCATTCTGGGATTCCTCGACGTCTAGCCAAAAGATTGCTATTTCGCAGCTTTAAAAAATAAATTTGCATATTTTATCGTAAGTAGGAAAGTTACTTTAAAATACGAATTTACTAACAACAAAAGGATTAGCTCTATATGTGCTAGAATAAACTAAAGCTGACAAAAATGTTACATTAGCTGCACTATCCCCACTGAAATGTCAGATGTCATCCTGATACTCCCAATTATCCACAGTCTGTAGCTATCTTTCCAATTAATGCTGAGAAGCTGCAGATTACACACATAATCTAATTTTATGTTCATTATCTGTGCCTCATTTGATATATAATCCTTCATTTAGCATGGAGACCTTTCCTATACAGTTGGGGTGGTTTATAGCAGGATGTCTTAAAGATAAAATTGATGAGGTGGCTTATAACTGGAATGTATGTGTATGACAGACTGATGTCCAAAGATTTTTCTAATCTAAACACAAATGTAATTTACCAACTCTCTCGTTCAACACGACTCTGTTTTAATAAGCTATTGCAACAGAGCTATTAAATACCCTGGATCTGATCTTTGAAAGGAACTCAATCCAATTTCCCACTTTGCACATACAATTATATGTGCTCACAAAATTTCAGGAATAAAATGAGAGACTGCTTCTTAAAATCAGGCCTTGTGTTGTTTAAATTGAAACTACAAATTATGAATATATTTTCTAGCCACTTCAACAGTCACATTTTTTAAGCACTTACTTTAATAAAATTCTGGAACTTCTTATTTTGTTGCAGCTCTTTAAAGAGACTAACAGCTTCTTTTTGATGACTACAAAATTCTCCATATATATTCTTCATTTTATTGGCACTTTCCTCTGAAAACTGATGAAAATAAGAAACTTGTATTCAACAATATATGTAACTGTAAGCAGAATGTTTAAGGATTTTTGCATACTATATATTGTAATTCCTATCAGTGTTAACAGATCCTGACACTGCATCCTTCAAATCAATGGGAGTTTCACTCTGCATAAGGAATGCAGAATCAGGCCTATGGAGATTTGCACAGATAGAACAGATTGACTGTAAAAACAACTACTTGCACAAGTGAGGTGAATTGCATGCAGGTCTATATGTTTAATTTTAAACTTCAAACAAATATCCTTAGCTCTGCTATTAATATTACCTGAGTTTAATAAGATGGAGAATTTTAGAAACTTGCTTGTTTTAATCATTATTTGTGCTGTCACTTTTCAAATACAGTGAAGAGGGACAAAAGAGCATCAGCCATGTGTCTGCTCTCCCCCTCTCCCTGGCACAACTCCTCCCCGTACCACCTGTATCCCAGGGGATTGCCAGGACAATCATTCCTCCATCCCAGAACTTCACTGCCTCCCTAGTCCCGCTCTCTCCCTGCCATTGCTCGGCCCCTTCCCTCTCCCCAACTGATATGGCCCAGGGGTCTACCAGAGCAGATCTCTCAATCAGGTCCATCAGCACTCGCTGGCAGTGATCAGGGGAAGCGGAATGATGTGACCTTAGCTCACTCTGCTCCCCTGTGCTGTGCCACTCCATTTCCCACTAGTGAGTGTGGGAGGTGGTCCCGCCCCCCTCCTCCAAGCAATGCACCAGGACTCGGCGGAACAAAGTGAGCTAGGGCCATGTCGCTCGGCTTCCCCTGGCCACTGCCAGTGATGGGGGAGGGGAACCTTGCTGCTGGTGCCAGACCCTCCCACTAATGGCCTCTTGACCTTCCTGCCTATAGCATTTGGTGGCACATGCCTCCCTCATGCATTGCCCCTAAGGTACTGTGTTGTTGCAGTCATTATAGTCCCATGAGGTTAGACAGACAAGTTGGGTGAGGTAATATGTTCTATTGTACCAACTTTTGTTGGTGTGGGACACAAACTTTTGAGTTTACACATAGCTATTCTTAAGGTCTGGGAAATGTACACAGAGTTTCACAGCTAAATATAATGTTGAACAGACTGTTTAGCATAAGTAGTTAGGCCATACTTAGAGGGACCATTCAAGGTGAAGTAGCTGGTTAAAACCTTTCTAGTCAGGGAGAGGGAGGAGAAAGCTGGAGAGGGAATATAGTTAAATGTGTTTTGGGTAGTTGTAATTAGCCATAAATCCAGTGTCTCTATTCAGACCATTATTTTTTTAACATATCATATTTATTATGTGATATATATATTTATTTATTATATCATTTATTTATTATCGCAGAATTAGGAATTTAAGCTCCCAGGGTTCATCTTTTGCAGGTTTCCTTTGAAGATGGGGATTGACAGATCAGATATAGAGTGATCATTTTGTGAAAATGTTGACCACCAGGAGACACAGTATTTTTGACTTCTATCAATTTCCTGTGTAAGTTCATTCAACAACAAAGTGATTATCTAGTTTCACCCACATAGTTGTTACTGAAGCATGTAGTGCACCAGTGACATATAGCACATGATGTGATAGTAATGTTGAGATAGGCCCTATGACTTTAAAAGACGTGTTGATCATTATTGCATTGGAGATATACCAGCCAGTTTGTATCCATTATTCTGCCTGGGACTGTGCCACTTTCAGCTGGTGAGCCATGGTCTGTGGAGAGTTTGCTTCTGACTACATGTTATATGAGGTTGGGGGATGTTTGAAGGCAAAGAGAAGAGGTTGAAGATAGGTTTCTTACAGTATGTGGTCTCTACCAAACACGTATTGTAACTGTTCGAAGATAACTGTTTGAAGGGACTGGAACTATGGTGCTGCCCAGGCTTAAAATGTTTCTATCGTAAGTGGTTTATAATTTGGTTAATGGCCATCAGCAGCCCCCCTCTGGTATATGAGTTCCACTGTGTGACCTAGGAGAGGTCGGGGGCGGGTGGAGGGAGGGGTTATTTCATACTGAAGCACGCTCTGTCAGGGTGCTTGGGTGACCCATCCCATGATGCGATTTAATTCTCTGGTGGACTGTCCTTATTTGGTGAAGGTGCTTTAAAATGTGTTAGGGTGTATATCCCAGACTTTTCTTCTCTGAGCATATTCTAGGATATTCAAGCGGCTGGCTGCAGACAACAGGATTTTTTGATGTGTTTAGGGTAGTGACTGGATCTATGAATGTAGGTGTGATGATCTGTGGGTTGCTTGTATACAGCTACCTGTAGTATTCTATTGCAGAAGCTGATTGTGATATCCAGGAACTTGAGGCTAGTTGGGGAATGTTCGAGAGAGAGTTTTATGGAAGGGTACTGGTTGTGGAAATTGCAATGGAAATCTATGAGGACTGAAACATCATCCATGTACCTCAGGTACATCATTGATTTTGTGGAGCATTTTTCCAGAAATTCTTCTTCAAAATGGCCTTTTAAGAGGTAGACATAACGTTAAGATACTTTGCTAGATACTAAAAATCAGGGAATGAATAACGATACTGGATGTATGATTAATTGCAACAATCTATAACCCATTTACTCCTTTCTCTCCCCCCCAGCAGATTTTTTCTCCCCTTTCTCTCCCTGAAACTTGAGAGCTAAGTTATCACTTCACCTTGAACGATCCTAAGTGTTAACTACTTATGATAAACAATCTGTGCCACCTTTTATTTGGCTGTGACACTGTGAGAACCTTTCCCAGACTTAAAGATGAGCTCTATGGAAGCTTGAAAGCCTTTCTTTCTCTCACCCACAGAACTTGGTCCAATCACAGATACTGCTTCAGCCACTCTCAAGTACAGGTCAACACATGTAGTAGTAAAACAAGTTGCCTCACATGCCCTTGCCAAAATACATCGATGCTGTTTTGGAAGACCTTCTTCCAGAGATGAGAGGATAATTCATTCTTGCAATCCTTAGCTCAACAACTAGGTCAGCTAGTACCAGTGCTGGTGGTAGATTAAGTGACAGGAGCAACTGTCTACTATGAACTTGATTCTGGCTATCAAACATACAAATAGGTCATTGAAACTGTTTTCAATGTTTCCCTCCACCACGTGTCATCAAGTATGCATGGAATCTGAAGCCGTAACCAAGAAGTGAAAATCTTTGCTGCTTATTAACCAATCCTAAGAGATCTAGTTATCTCCCTGCCCCACAAAATTTTTAAACTCTTGAATATGCAAAGATTTAATTTTGTTCATCTCTTTACCTGCTGCACGAGGATGTCTCCAATTCTGTTGATTACAAAATTTCTCTCATTTCCTCCCTTACATGATTCCTGTCTTCTCTCCTTCATAGCGCAGAAGAATTGCCTGTGGATCTCTAGCAGTTCATCTAAGCAGGGAAATATTTTGTCTACAGTGCTGTGGTCTAGTTGCAATTCTTCCTTCATTCCTTTCCTGAATATTTCAGACATAATGAAGAGGGTGTGGATGTGATGCACTTCTGTTTGCATCAGCTCTGCAGTTTAAAGGAAGATGAGGCAGTGTAATAATCTGATTAGATATTTTCCATCATGTTATTTGACATGTATTACATAGTTTAACATTCAAATATACAGACATAAATATTATTTCTTCTGTGACAAGAATTAAAACTATTTCCCACCCCATGGTTGCATTTGCTCTCCCCATGGCACACAAATTGTGGGTCTGAAGGAGGTAGAGAACGAAAGGGAAAATACAGATATTTGCATGCAGGAACGCATGCACAGAAGAGAATACAATTTTCACAGAGGCAGCTACTCTGTAGAAAGCTCCTCTGGCTCCCTCTACTGCACTATGCTGACCAATACAGCATCAATGCCAAGCAGAGGCACAGCCAAAAATACTGAAATCCAATTCTTGCCTGAATCATATTCTTTATTAAATTATTTTCCCTAGTTGGACTTTAACATCAAAAAGTAATGACTTTCTGATATGCTGTGCTAATGCAAGTGTGTCAGCCGAAACATGGAAACTCCCAACCTCCACAATACTAATAACTTACATTTACTTTAAATCTCTCAAAGCCTAGCAATAAACATTAAGAATTAGATGCAACTGAATACTGCATATTCTTTAAATTATTCTAGTTTGTTTGCACACTAATATGTAGACATACAGATCCTGAAGTCTGTACTCATTCAGTGGGCATTTGAAGTCCCTGGAAGATTAATTGAGTAAGAACTGAATAAAAACTTGAGAGAGGCTCTCCAAACTGGCCACAGACTGTTTTTTAAATCAATTTTCTGCAAAGAATATCATTATTTTCGGTTATCTATGAGACCGCGTACTTCAATTGTTGATATTTTATTCTACAGACACCTATCAACTTTCTTTTTCAAAACACTTTTTATTAAAAATGTATTTAATACTGAACATTAAAGCATTTTAAGGACTTAATTTTGACTTCTGAAGATTAACAGGTATAAGCAAGAGAACAGACGAAATAATTTGCAATGAGTAATTTAGTGAATTCATATATTTTTTCCCCACAAACTATTAGTCTAAAGTTGTGAACTCCTCAGATGTATTAATTATTCAAAATTATTTATAACTCTCTTTGCCAAATAATTCTTTGGTCTGCAGATTATCCATGAACAATTCATTACAATAATTCATATTTCATGTTTTTGGTTAATTACATAAATCATATGGTATAATAGTTCCCTGACTGGATAATTTACACATCTATCAGACAGTGTAAACTTTGAGCTTTAAATTCATAATTTGATTTTCATGACTAGTCCAACATTTGAGTTTAAAATTCACTTTTCAGGAATGTACATGAAAATAAAGTTTGAGTTCTCCAGGGTTCACAGAATGTATAGATGAATGGGTCAAGAATAGGGTTACACTGAAATTAATTTTCAAACCCAAATGAATATCTTTAGACAATTGTCTTTGATATTCTGTTAGCTCTGCATTATTATACATCATTATTTATGCCTACATCGTCTTTAAATATTCTTAATTATTCATATTAAAATTAAGCACTGAGCATTTTTTCCAGTTAGATCACTTGTATATCCCACCTCATTGCTTGTAACAAGTTATTTTCAACTTTTTAAAAATAACTGAAACACTGACCAAAGATTACATCCTGCCTTTTGATAACATCCTTTTCTTGCTTGCTACAAAATGCTGGATCCACAACAAGACTCCACGATTCTGCCTCAAACTCTTGTGCCTCTGTGCTGAGGTCAGTCCAGAGGGTGGCATCCACATCATCTATGATAAAAATTAAAACTTTGTAAGCACCACTCACACTAACAGGTTGGTAGTATCACAGCAAAGGAAGCTCTCCATGAATGAACATTTATTCATGAATTGGTTATATGGCTGAACTGAAGTAAGCCTTAACTGAAGGCTTAATCGTATTTAAAGATTCTAACCAGTACTGAGAGAAGATTAAAATGAAAACACAAAGCCTCCAATGATGGCAACAGCACTATATTACATGTTAGTGTAAATGGATCAAAGTGAAAACAAGCAGAGATTTGGGAACCAGAAGAAATATTTTTTCAGGATCGGAACCATTGTTTGAAATACCCCTAGATGTCTCCTCTGATTGGAAATGCTTCAAATTTGTGCACACCCAGCTTGAGATTCCTTGTGCTAGATTTTGTTCTTTCTTTGTGAGAATGTCCTTCACCTCTGGAATTCACTCCTCTTGTTTCCTTGAAATAGCTCATATGTGTTTGACTTTCCAGACATGAATGGGTGTTGAGGAAGGCAGTTAGGAGGTAGCATTTTTATGTTGTGGGAGGAATATGAGTGATGTAATGTGTGTTCTGTTTGAAGCCGGGAGGGGCAGCAGCAGAGAGGGCTGGCTACGAGTGCTGGGAAGAAATGAAAGGCTGTTTTGGTTTTGTAACCTCTTATATCCTTAATTAGTGGCAAGGATGTCAAGATATTTTAAATGTTAATTTTTCATAATGACAACAAATAAAAAAATACTTAAAATTAATGCAAAGAGTTCAGCACTAATTTAGACCCTGTTGTAAGATATTACGGATCACATTTTAGTTCCCAGTTATCTGATGGTGTCATTCATTATAATATCGGAGGGGTAGCCGTGTTAGTCTGGATCTGTAACAGCAACGAAGGGTCCTGTGGCACCTTATAGACTAACAGAAAAGTTTTGAGCATGAGCTTTCGTGAGCACAGCATCTGATGAAGTGAGTCTGTGCTCACGAAAGCTCATGGTCAAAACTTTTCTGTTAGTCTATAAGGTGCCACAGGACCCGTCGTTGCTATTCATTATAATGGTGATCAGAATCATAATTAGGTTAGTTTAACCTAGTAATTAATAATTCCTCTTTGCATTTTGCAGCATAGATTATAACATGTTTAATTCTCAGTTTACTTCTTACCTTCCATTACAAAAGAATCCATTGATGAAAGGGTCCCTATAGATTGTAACAGCATCTCAGACTGTGAGCTGGGCCTCCAGCTGCTACTGTCAGCGTCTTGGTCCAAAGGTAGCATAGCTCTTCTGCAATGAAAAAAGCATTTACTTCCAACAACTCACCCAGAAATGCTGAATAATCTAGTTAACTCACTGCACCAATAGATGCCTTCTACCTTTCAAAACTGGCACATGGTACACTTCTGGATAAAGACTGCGGCTGCTGTGAGACATCTTTCCTTGCAGCAGAAAGTCCAATGGGCATTGAGGAAGACGGATGCATTGAGGAGAACGTGGGCTGAGGAATGTCTCTAAATGATGAATCTGTGAGGGGAAATGTACGTGTCAGTCTTGTAGAAAAATCTCAGATGTTATAGATGGCATGATTACTGCATGAAATACTACACAATTCTCTTATAGGTCAATAGATGCCACTGGGCATATTCTTCTATGGTGCAAGAGCACGGGGTTCCTTTCTAAGCTGGATGAAAGAACAATTTACAGGGTAAAGTTGAGTGTCTTTGGTGCTCACACTCTTAACTATAAAACAACCTTAAGCCACAGACACACTTACATCACACCCACACCCATACTCACACATGACTGAGCCACACACCGGAGTACATGACTGGGAGGATTTTCAAAAGACCTCAGCAACTGGTTTACCTGTGCTCCCACTGCTATCAGTGGAAAAGCTTCCATTGTCCAGCTACGTTGGAGGGAGAACAAGTGACATCAGATGTAATTAGGTCACAACTTTGTTCCTGAATGTCTAGGAGTACTGGCAGATAAAACTGTTCACTGTAGGAAATTACATAATCATTTCCACAAAGGTGGGGTAGCAGCCTGGTCCCCTCTTTACCCAGCCTGGTCTCCAGCCAACTTGTGGGGACCTCACCAACATCCCCCAATGCAGGTGGCTATAAAAGAGCAGGGGATTGACTCCCTGCCATAACAGTTATAGCAGCATCAACCCTGTCCTTCTTTCTACTCCTTTAGAGAATATCTCCATTAAAAACTTGAGCATTGCATTTTGTCTGATAACCACATCCCTTCCCTACATAGTAGCTTCCCGAGACACACAGAGAGTTGTAGCATCACAGCTTAGTCCCAGTTAAATTTTTATCCAAACTAAGGCCCAAATCATTGTGAAGAAGGTGGAGAAGAAAAAAAAAAACCTACCTCCTTGGCTACCCAGTAGGGAGCGTGAAAATTTGTTCCCAGACCTAAGGGAAAGGAGTCACTTGTGAAATGCCCACAGCAGCTCCTGATAAAACCTGTTATTTAGCTACATCCAGGGGCACAAGGTAAACTAGGGCTTTTCTTGCGCTGGCACAGACCTAAATAGTCCTTCCCCTCATTCTGGGGATGGGGAAATGGGTCAGCATCCCTATGTTGACGTGATATGAAGCTGCCATAGAAAATAATTCTCTGACTCTCTAGCCCTCTTGCCCAACCAGACAGCCAATGACCTTCACCACTTAATACTCTGTGAGGTCATTGACTTCAATGGGAGAAGACTTAAACCAATTATGAATGCTTTCTGAAAATCCTACCTTATACTGTAGATATGGGAGTCACATGGAAAAATGCTCATACACATACAAAATTGTGAAGAATTCTTGTACTACTATTTTGTTATTCAGGCTATACAATAAACTTTATAATGATAAATGTATGCCTCTTAGCTTGTTTGCTTGCTTGCTTGCTTACTTACTATGCTACTTACTTGTTAGGACAGCTTGTGGTCTGGTCCTAGCATGGTATCTCTCTTGGAATTTCTGGTAAAGAAGATTTTCCTTGTATTAAAATAAAATAACACATGACTACACACTGACTAGTCAGTAATCTGCTTTCACCTGAAAGAGCCCTCAAGCAAACTGCATTATGATTATGAATTTCTGCTACTGACAAACAAACCAAAGCGAAAGGATATTGAATTTCAGCTACATCACCATACTAAATTAATTCAGCTTATTGTCTTTCAAATTACTGTGTTATGTAAGTATGTTTCTGCAACATGTGTATGACTTGTGAAGGCTTAAAGAAAACAATTTACACATGTAGGGCTACGTTTTTTAAATTCGTTTGAAGAGACCTGAGACAAGAAAACTGACTCAAAGTCTGTCTGAGCCAGAATTTGTGCCCTTTGCTACATGGTACAAGCTTCATACTCTTAAACAAGTGTTGCATTTGAGGAAAACACATAAATAGTTTTTCCTCTCTTATCCTCTTGATGACTGGCTGGGGTTATGGTCTCTTCCCAGTAAACATCCATCAGTGCTAGTATTTATAATACCTGTTAGAGGCAGCTGATTTAGCATTACAACTTATTCATCGGATCCTTTTCTAAAATTTATCCACAGGCTATTCAGTGGGTGCACATTGATAAAGACAAAAGACAAAAATAGAATAAAAATGCTTGTTTTAGAAGTGCAGATTTGGACATGTTTATTCTGAAGGTTTGTGCACTGCAGTAACTATTTTGATTCAGCTACACTGATGAAAATTCCAAGTCTAGATCAGTGGTCCCTGTAAAATGAGCACTTGGGCCTCTACCCAGGAGAAATTCAGGTGCCACCCAACTGATTAGCACAGCACCCATAGCCACCCACAGTTGGCAGCATGGGTTTCTCCTGTTGGTGCATCCCTGCACCTGCCATGGTGCACATAACATTTATTCTGCCCAAGGATGGAAAAAAATTAGAGGGAAAACTGGTCTAGAGGCACTGCACTAGTTTAGAAAATGGTTTGTATTTGTGTGGCTTATCCAAGTGCACATCACTTGTTAATCCCTGGAAAACAGAAGCTCCCCTCAGTGTACAGCTTTTAAAATGTAGCCCTCATTTGAATTGGGAATTACACAGTGAGATACACTTGCTATTACACTCCCAGGGGCTCTGCTATGTACTTTATGATTTTGTCTACTGTCAAGAACATTGAAATTATATAGATCACAGAAAACCAATGGCTCCTCCAGGACAGCCCTTTTACATACACTTTAGAAATGCAAATCAAACAATTTATCTCAATGCTCCAAAGATATAAAGGAAGTGACCCTACCTGTTTTCTCTCCACTTATAAATTATTCATTCAAGGAGACGGCTTATTTTTACTGCTTGTGTTAGATGCATATTTGACATTCCCTCAGGCCTTTGCATACAGACACTTCGTCTGGACAATTTCTGCACTTTTTTTTTTCCCAGTGGGGTATCTTGTTTGTTTTAGTAACAAGGTCTCTATACAAGAAATAAGTCATTCAACCCGACCCTATTATGAAGCACCCTACCAAGACAAGGTTCTGTTCAAACACTCTGCATAAGCATCTCATAGCATATGCTATCACCATAGAAGAAACCATGGAGATTGAGTTCAAAAGTCAAGAGAGAATATATACAATAACAGCGTACAAAGAGTGAATCACAGAAATTTACCTTTGTACATGCAGGAGCACATTCCTTACAGTATTTATGCACAATCGCATTGCAGGCTGAAAAGAAAAACAGATCTCAAAGCTTGAAATTGAAAGGAGCCAAACATTAGTGCACTTTATCCTGGGACTTCATTTTTCCTCCTTCAGGTCCACATACAGAATAACCACAAATATGGCTTTAATTTTACTCTTAGCTTTCCCTGGGGCTGTTTGAGAAATTAACTAGCAGGACACCCTTGTGAAACAAGTGGCCATCATCTTTATTCCCTCTCTCTGGCCGTGTCTATACTAGCGAAAAACTTCAAAATTGACATGCAAATGGCCATGTCGAAGTTTACTAATGAAGCACTGAAATACATATTCAGTGCCTCATCAGCATGCGGGCGGCTGTGGCACTTCGAAATTGATGCGGCTCGCCACCGCGCGGCTCATCCAGACAGGGCTCCTTTTCGAAAGGACCCCGGCTACGTCGAAGTCCCCTTATTCCCATCTGCTCATAGGAATAAGGGGACTTAGAAGTAGCCAGGGTCCTTTCAAAAAGGAGCGCCGTCTGGACGAGCCGCACGGTGGCGAGCCACGTCAATTTCGAAGTGCTGCGGCCGCCCGCATGCTAATGAGGTGCTGAATATGTATTTCAGTGCTTCATTAGTAAACTTCAAAATGGCCATTTGCACGGCCATTTTGAAGTTTTTGGCTAGTGTAGATCTAGCCTCTGAGTCCTGGGGACCCCGACCAAGCAGACAGAGTAGGTACCTTCAAATTCAGATAGTGTAAGCTCTTGAAATAGAATGTTAAGCAAGTACTCTGCAGCAGATTGTCAAAAAGTTATATAAAAGCTGATAAAAATCAGTAGCTACTTACAAGAGCACTGCAATGATTCTTTCCCTAAGAGGACTTTGTCGCATGCCATACACAGAATGCTGCCTGAAATGTTCCCAGTTATAAACTGATGTCTGTTCAGTTTGTCTTTGGCTTCCTTGTTCTTTGTCTTCAGATCCAACAGAGCCAACAAAAGGAGAAAGATTAAAATAGCTACATGACCATCAGAATATTTGAACTTTAAAGCATTCTTGAGAGAAAATCGATCTTTAAACCTCTATCTCCTCTTTCTAGATACAGTGCAATTATATTATCTAATTCATAAAATTAAGTTCTAGAGCAGTAGTTTTCTAGCTTGGGGTCCCCAAAGTGGGTCTAAAAAAGTCTGCAAAAAGTTATCGTTACTATAGAACCAGTGGTTTCAACCTGTGGATTTCCAAAGGAATGTACACCTCTATTTAAAATTTTTTGTGGTCTGCAAATGAAAAAGGTTGAAAACCACTGCTCCAGAGAGATAAAGGCATCTCTCATACCAGTGGCTAATCAGCTAGTCTCCATTAATTAAAGGCACAAAACCACGTTTTTAAAACATGAATATGCAGAACAAACAGTTCTAAGTGTGAACTGGGTTCTAGCATATGCAAATAGGGATTTGTGCTGGTGTTAACCTTATTTGACATATAAATGCATGCACCTGTAATTAAAGGTAGATTTTTAAAATTAGTTATTGCAACTCAATTTTTGATCTTCAGAGGGAAACTGCTACATTAAAAATCATCTATTTTTGTAATAAACAAGTTTCCATTCCTGTGTTACTATAAGCACTTTACAGCTACATTTTACAACACTCAGTCACACTGGGATTGCACTTACTCACATTAACGTAACTACTATGTGAGTAAGTGGTCACCAGCATGGACATACTTTGCACAATCTGGACTTAAGATTATTAAAAATGAAACATTGAAAATATCTGATTTACTTTTCACAATTTATTTTACGTGTTTACATTAAGCACTAAGTTTGGGACCTGATTCTACAACTCACACATGCTTACCAGTATTTACTCGTGTATTAAGTTCAAACAGAATTATTCAACTGAGTAAATGTTACAGTAGAGGCTAAATAAGTTCTTACTGTGGATAATAAGAAAAATAAACATGTACTTTCTCTAATATTTTTATTTTTATATATCAAGTAGGAAAACCTTTTTCCAAATATACTTCAGACATTTAAACTTGGGCTGAATCATAAGACACATGATAAGTAAAATTAAAAACTGGCAAGGGAATTCAGTACTGTGAAAATAAGGTTACTTTTAAAAATTAACAGTATTGTTTGTCAACACAAGGACACTCTCAACAGATTTGTCATCAGATTTAAATTTAAAATGTATTATAAATACCCAATACATAATTGGGAACATAAATCACTTACTTTTACCTAACAGACAGATCTGATCCACAGTTATAATGAATTTCAGTTATGCTAACAAGCACCTAGTTATATGTAAATCTGAAATTACCTTGCACTTATTTCGTGTACTAGTCATTCTGTTCATCAGGAAGCTGAAAGTACGACTCACTTTATGTTTTTCTGACTCAATTTTTGTAGGTATAACATACTTATCCCATTCCTCCTCTTTAATCCTAAAACATAAATTAGTAAAGACAGGTCATTACACTGCATATAACATCTTGAAGTGGAGCAGCACCTGGTTAATATTCTGTTTTACCTAGCCTCAACTATCACAGGATGTATTCAGCTTTAAACTATAATTGTTTAAGAGGTCAGTATCAAATTAAAAAGTGATATCATTCTCTGCATAACACAAGGTTTAAGACATGCAATTGTACTGTAGAAATTGTGACCTATACCTTAAGTTTGACATAATTATGCTGTCATCAAACCCCTCAGCATGCAAATTCCCATATTTTGTATGCTCTTCTAGGTGGTTCTCTTTTCCTTGCTGTGCCTGAGCGCAGTCTACTGTGAAGTAAGAAGTTTTGACTCCAGTGAGGATTCTTCTGCATGAGCACCAGCCTGATAGGTCTTAATTCAGCACACCCTTTTACCACATGCTTAGGTGCTCTGCAGAATGTGGTGGCCTGATGAATCAGTCCTAGCTGTATGTGCAGTTTCTTTTTTATCTGTCCTAAATAGAATTAGGCACAGGTGTCTCTGAGCCAGCCTGCAAGCTGCAAAACCATGGTGCAGCCCTGATTCAGGGATCGGCTGGAGCACATGGTAGACCAGTGAGCCTCACATACTAAGGGGAAGATGGGATGTGGCTTCCTGCACTTCACGTAGAGTGAGACAGAGTTCCCTGGTCCATCCAGCCACATAGTTCCAGAATATGCAAATGATTTTTATTTGTAACAAATAAAACATATAAATGTAGAAGGAAATTTCAATAAAAATTGCAAAATGAAGAACTCAAAAGTCAAGAGATGCCAGTTAAGGCTGCCTGTGAAACCATTAACTCTCCTGTATGTATATTCATTGTATTACAACCTTTACTAACGTGAACACACAGTTTTAGTTTTCTTAGACTTCTAAAGTGCACAGAAAATGAACTGAAAACCCTCTTATTATTCGGTATGCACCATGTATACAAATGGCTCTCATGATGTCCCTTGGCATAAAAAATAATGTGCAGTGTAACAGTAGAAGCAGCACACCTCCATCGAAGGGGTGTAGGGAAAAATGCATGATCCTATATTCAACAATAAGTAAAGGGCTATTAGAGTAACAACTATTGCACAAAAGGAGAGAATTAAGGTTGCATGTACAAAGTGGACTTAAGAAATAGCAAACTTAAAAGTTGTATAGACACTCCAACGTGTTCCAAATACATTTTTATAGACTATATCCAACTCCTACATTAGCACAGAGCAAAGCGTAATCTAGAGAAGCACTCTGAACTTTATTAGGAAAAGGCAGAACATGGCATATTTATCTATATACCAATATACCATGCCGCCTACTTTTGAGTTATGATTATCATTACAAAAATCTGTGTTACTAGTTTTTAACTAGGAGCACTAACATGCAAATAATGGTAGACGAATAAGAATTACACTGCAGGAATTTAGCCGTAACAAATGTCAATACCTTTTTTCTCTTGATTGCTCTGGCAAGCTGTATGCTCGTTGCTCTATAAAAAAAACAAAGCGTTAATAAAAACTAAGGTGGCTATATTGGGATAATTATTTGCTTGAAGCACATGACCTCCACCAGGATGTAAGCTCAATCATCATATTCTGGCATGTTGGTTTGAAATTTAGAAAACAAAAATTATGAGAAGCAGTATTGAGAAGGATAATACAAATTATTAAACAGGTAGTATGGGATAGATTTTTGCCTCGAACTGGGTTGACATCAGAGAATGCCAGTCTTTGCAAACCATTAGATTGCATTTAAGAAGAAAATTATTCTCGTCTTTTTTCCAAGCAACCCAGTTTTTGAGTGGTTCACCTTCCATTTTGCTTTTTCAGCTATTCTGTTGTAAAGCGCATACATGATACTTGTCTATTATTTCCAAGACCAGACTTTATTTAGCTTTGTAGAGATTATCTGAAACACATGCTTGCCTTTAAGTACGTAAGAAGTCCCAACAGCTTAAATGGGACTATTCACATACTTAAAGCTAGGTTCATGCTTAGGTACCTCGTAGAAAAAGGGCCCATATGAGAAAATACCCAGCAGTTCAGCAAGTAAGGCAGTATATTTTATCATGTAAGTAATGAGAATCAAATAACATTTCAGCTAGCTGCCAGACCCAAGCTGTGCCACAAGATACTGCTCTCAAGGAACAAAGGCCACTTTCCCACAGAAAAATGAAGATAGCTTCATGCAAAATAGCACCATTGGGTTGCCACTGCAGTACTTACTACAGGGATGGAGCAGAGACACTGATTTAGAGAGTGAAAGTGCCTGGAGAAGGGATCGACCACTGTTCGTGAGCACACCATCTACACAGCAAGGACAAATTCTTCACAGTTACAAACTAGAAATAGCCTCCTGTATTCATATATGCAGCCATTTTATTCCTATGTGTATTAAAAAGCTTTGGCTATTGCAATGGCAATAGGCAGCACATTTCCTACATTTAGATTGCACCTCATGATGCAAGAAAGAAATGCTCTTCTTTTGAGCTAATCCCTCTGGACTCAGAGATGCAAATCAGCAAAGTCAGATTGGATTTTCATTTACAAATTCAGATTGTCTACCCTCATTTACAGCCAAATCCTAAACAAGACATCAAAGTAGCTGTGGGAGTTCCCTGCTGCTGGGAAGTTGGGTCTGGAGATCTTCCCTTTTCCTACTTGCTAAAGAGTAGTTCTATGTAGCAGCACTGTTCATGCCAGCATGTTGCAATGGGAGTTAAGACCGAAGCAATGAGGTAGGAAGAGCCAAAAAATGTGCTCAGCAGATCTCCAGAGACACAAACCCATTGGCCAATCACTCCATGGTTGGACAACACAGTGACTACACTTTGTCTGCAGCCTTGAGGGGCTGCAAAGTGACTATTTGTGCCCCACTAGCTTGGAAAGGAGGATGATTCTAGCTCTCTCAGGTTCCACATAAACCCCTATTAGTTTATTCTGACTTTACATAGTGTAGGGGTCTGTGACCTGTGACTCCAGAGCTGCATGCAGGTCTTTCAGGACGTCTTTGTGGCTCCTGATGCTATAATTGCAAAGTGTGAAAAAAAAAAAACTCCTGATTTTTGATAAACGGTGAGCATCCTGCAGTAAACACATATCGTATTACAAATCATTGTGTGTGTGTGCTGGTCTTAAAATAGGGGTTACAAAAAATATGGGTTGATGTTATTTATTAAGGACTGACTCATATTCACATACATTGAGGCTCTTGAATTACTGAGTTTTTTACAGAATTAAAAATAAAATAGCTCTTCTTTATGTTTGGTTGCCAAACACTGACATGGGGTTCAGGGATTAGGCCTGATTAGAGCAAAAATTTTAACCATGTGTTTAACTTTACACAAGTGCTTCAGTCTCACTGATATTACCAGGATTTAAAACACATGCTTAAATGCTTTGCTGAATGAAGAGACTTAGACCATACAGGACACATGCCCCTGTTCCTCTTCTGCTTTTTTAGGCTTCTCAGATAATCTGCAGGGTAAAAAAATGTTAAAAATCATGTAACAGTTAAAAAAATAAATAAAGTTTCTTGGAAATCTCGCCGGTGTTGCAGATACTGCACACACAAAAAAAATTCTCAGTAGAAACAATGATTCAATTTGGATTTGAGGAATAAAGTCTACCAAACTTGAAAAAACATTCATCTACATTTTAACCAAGATTATTGTTGTTTGCATTCTGCTACTCGGCATCAAATGAAAAATGTCCCAACCCTGCAAACGTTTAAATATGTGCTTAACTTTGAAGTCAACAGTACTGAAAGTTAAGTATGTGCGTAAGTCTTGCCAGGTACAGGCCTACATAAAAGAAAGAGCTTCAGAAGCCAATTCAGGACAGCACTTAAGCACACACTTAACTTCAAGTGCTTAAGTGCTATCCTGAATAAAGATGAGTTTCCTAAATTATGCTGCATATACTAGGGGCAAAACAAAAAACAAACAAACAAAAAAAACCCAAAAACAAATACACAGTCAATTTCAAACTCATGTTCTCTCATGCTTATTGCTCTCAGAAAGAATTTTCCTTTTGGAAGAAAATCAGGTTTGTTCTCATCCCCAAAGTAATTTAAAAACAACGAAAAAATGGATTCTCTTGAAAACAAACTGTTTCTCAGAGATGTGATCATGAATAAGGCTGAGTGCCTATTTCAGATGCTACATCATTTTATGGATTTCTAATGCAGCATGTTACATAGCTGTCTCCTAGGAAGGCCTGAGTTGTTTGCTGAACTTTAAAAACAAACCAATCAACCCCTTAATATAGAAGGATGTTAGGAACAATTTTTTAACATCTTGCTGGCTGCACAGAAGCACAACAGACAATTGTGTAACACCACTCTTCACTGTAAGGGCCTTTGAGCTCTTCTCAGCAATTCAAGGATGGGCAAACTACTCCAGCTAACATAGATGGAAGTCTGCCTCAATTAGGACTGACTATGAGCAGAGAATCAGATTATCCCTGCACGGTAAAACATGCAGAATAGGAGTACAGGGAACACAGGTTTGTGAGAATCCCCCAAGAGTGAATCCTCCTGTCATCCCATGAAGAGGGAAGCATTTGGTCCTCTGCTTGTGGAAAAGGCCCCAGCTTACATATAACCCTCACATATTCTCAAGGATCTGCAGGATGTGAAGGCCTTCTGCACAGAGGGCCTGTCCTCTGCACCAAGTGTGGCTTCTCTCCTGTGTCACTACTCATCTGGGAAAAAGAAAATTGTCCCCTAGGCTGTCTTTTTGTCTCTGCATCTCCCACCTATCCAAACTGTTCCCTTGCAGCTTTTACGCCCTCCCACACTGCAGGCTCTGGACTTACAGAGTGCCCACATACGCTGGGGGAGAGCTGCACACATAGGGGACCCTTCCCTACAGGGATACCTGTGAGACAATCCAGACCTGAGTAAAGAAGTCAGCATTTGACCTGGAGTCTGGGGCAGTCCATACACACAAACAGAGAACTAATTCTCACCTTCATTCGAATCACAAACAGTGAAGTCACGTGCAAAGCGAGACTTTCCTAACAAAACTTTGGGCGAAGAGCATGAGTAAGAGCGTGAACGAATTCCAGACAGTAACGATTCCTAGAAGAAATCAAAATGAGGGGGACAAACACATGATTTAAAGGAAAGGCAGCTGATAGTACAGGAAAGCATGTGGGCTCAAATTAGATCAAGAAAAGTCCTAAATTATTTCAAACTGGTGGGATCAACATCTGAACCAGGACTCTCAAACTCCCAGCTCACAGGCCAGCCCAGGTGAGAGCAGCTACCCCGTCCAGCCTTGGACCTGTCCATTCCCCTCCCCAAAGCTCTGCCCCATCATGCCACCAACCTGCCTGCTCTCTCCCCCATGGCACCTTGTCCCCCAAGGGAGCGGCCTTGGGGATGAGCGAGGGGCCTGGCACAGCACGGCAGCAGTGGTCAGACCCCCTCTGTGCTTCAGGCAGTGGTGGGAGCCACAGAGCATGTGGGACAGCCCTACTGCTGTTGCTGCCTCATACCAGCCCACCCCACTAACCCAACAGCGATCCTCAAAGCTGTTCCCTCAGGGGACAAGGGAGCAATGGGGGAAGGAAAGAGAAGGTGGGCTGGGGTGAGGAAGAGGCAGGAGATGGGGAATGGACAGACCCTTCTTTGCAGTACTCCTGGGACAAACTGCATAACTGCTCCAGCCAGGCGAGGCCCATGGGCTAGGAATCTGAGACACTTGCTCTGAACAGTGACTATATCTTATGTCCAGTTATCTTCGCTGCCTTTTTACAGTGGTAAATGAACATGGTGTTTCCACACCAGAACAGACCAGTGTTCCATCCAGCCCAGTATTCTGTCTCCAGCCATGATCTGTATGTTTCAAAGGAAGGACTTACTATCTTCTCCTTTTCTTACATATTTTTATTGTGCCTGGAGACCACAAGGGGCAATCTCCCACTCCATTTAGTGATCAGTTAATGATATGCCTTGAAGGCTGAGTCATAAATTCCATGTAAAAAGCCCATTTCTTTTGATAATTTAAATTAAACCAACAGTATATGATTTTATGGTTCATTAAGTACATGGAGTTTCATTAAAAAAACCTATATTTTCACTCCTATACATACATATTATTGATATTCCAAGCACATAAGTGACTTAATAGATAAAACAATATTCTCTTTGTTTCAGTTCCAGATTTGAAGTCAACTTTAAAGGCTCTGAAAAACAATAGTGATGGTCTGTGCTCTATCTATCAGATGGAGGCTTGTATCATAACACAAACAATGAGTAAATGCAGCACAAAATGCAGTCTTTTCTCCAATGAGGACACTATGTGACTGAAATACTGTTGCACAAAAACTGAACTATGTTTCTCCTCTCTTGTGGACCGTCATTTGAAATTGCTGCCACAGATATAACTGACATGGCTGTACAAATGCACTGCTCACAATGTACCTGACCTAGAAATACTAATGGCAATTTCCATTGTGCATTTGCAGCAAAGAGAGTTCCATGCTGCAAAAAGCTTTGCTGAAGCAGCTTTGAGTTCTAAAATACTGAGAAAATGTTACATTGATTGGCAGGATAAATAATACTGAGCAGGTTAGAAGAGACATGGTGGGTGGGCGGAAGCATTTATGCATCAACTGAGAATTTTGCTAACCTGCTTGATGTAAAGAAACCAATTTTCTTTTTTAAAAAGCAGCTCTCTTTCATTTTGTATAGTAGTTGAACCCTTTTTCCTTTCTTATAATCTTTCCTCCCCTCTCCCCTTCATACACAAAAAATCAGGTAAAACCCAGTGGCAGCTGGAACTTTCTATCTGTTTGATAAAATAAAAATAAATCCCTTACCCATGAATAAAAAAGAAAAGAACTCTGTATATTTTTGACTTTTCCAGAAACAGCCAGAGTCTACGAACTTAACAGTAGTCAGAATAACTGTGGGAAGCGTTGGTATAGGTTGCACCTCCTAAAACCAGCATTCTCTGGTCTATCAACACCATTGGTATGGCAGGACCACAGATGCTCCTGGACCAGGGAGCTCAGGGAGGAGGGCCTGCTGGGGCTGGGGTAACAGTCTCTGAAGCCTGGCAGGGAGCAGCGCAAGGCCAGAGCTGGAGCCAGCTGTCCCCTGGCAGCTTCGCAGGCTGCAGCAGGGGCCAGGGACGGAGCTGGAGACCACCCCTGTGCACCAGCAATGTTTACAAAGACATTAACTCTTGTGCCACAGAGAATACACTGGGCCAAAACTTCCCTCTCTACCAGTGCAAACTGGGATAAACTTTATTGACTTCTATGGAATTAATCTGAATTTACACTAAAAAAATTGAGAGGTGAATTTGGCCCTTCAAATTTATATATAAGTTCCAATATATTTTCAACAACTTAGTTGAAAGCACAACAACCAAAACCAAAACGATATCCAAATACCTTTGACTGCACATTGTTAGATTCCATCTTGTGGATGCTATAGTCAACATCTGTGCTCGTCTCAGAAGACTCTAACTCATCCCTGTTGCCCGCCAATGTCACTGAAGAATTGAGGGAAGGGTAGCGAATATGGGGTCTGCCAGAAATCCCTTCTCTTCCACTGTCTACTTCAAGGTCATCAAGACTAGAACTAAAGCATACAACAAAATGTTTGGAATAGACAGAAATCTAATGAATATCCCGCCCCACCCATCAAACTTAATGCAACAAACAAAAAAAATCATCAAGTAAGTGGTGATTGTGTTAGTCATGCTCTTGTCCTCTCTCAGCTTTGTGGTCCCTCCTTACCATGCTCATGGTTTTACTCCAGTTACATTTTGCCTAGACTTTAAAAAATGGTCCTTTCGTAATCAGGCCTGCATACACGTGGGTTAGAACTGGGTACCCTTACCTGAACATGTTTGTAGAGAAAACAGAACTGTAGACATCTGCTCCACTTTTGTTTCCAAATTTCAAAGTCAAGTTTAAGTGGGAAGTTGCATGATAAGAAAAATGTGTGACTAGCCTATATAACAGTGATGGCCACTGAAGGCCAGCGAGTGGGCCATCTGAGTGGCCCTCCTTCATCTCAATTGGCCACAAGATTGAAACTGGACAAATGCACCAACCAAGACTTCAAGAATAAGATCAAATACATTGCACTTCATTTTCTTTCTTTCTCCTGCCTTTTCGCCACAAAGTGATCCATTATTAGAGGCAAATTAAAGAGTTTGCAAAAGTAGCATAAAGAAGCAGAGGGAGAGCACAGCTCTCAGAATGTTGTGTGCAATCAGCCATGCTCCTCACGTGCACATACTTTAAATATGTCGTTTCTCATTTTGCCAGGGGCTGCTTTACCCTCTCCTCCAATGCCGCTTCAGCCCCCCACTCCACCCTGTACCTCAAACTCCCACCCACCCTCTTCCTTGCCTCCTCCCCTGTGTTTGCCCAATCCCATTTTCTCCCCCTTCCCTCCCAGCATTTTTGGAGTGTCATGAATTGGCTGATTCACATCTTATCCCTGCACCTCCTCCTCCCTTCCAGAACTTGGAGCACCACAAATCAACTGATTCACAGAGCTCCGATATGCTAGGAGGGAGGAAGAGAAGTAGGTACATGCGGGGCCCCTAGTGCAGGAGGAGGCATGTGCAGGCCACACGTAGAACCCTGATGCGCCTCAGATTGCCCATCACTGCTATATAATGCGGGAATTCTCAGGTTATTTTCTCCAGCACATGAGAATGGATGGAGAGTGGACGAAAAAAATCCACCAGGATCCAAACATTAAGAAATGATATGCTGCAGGAGGCTCCTAGAAGCTACTTTTTGAGTAAGTCTAATTTTAAAGTGCATAAATTATTTCTTTTGTTTACAGATAGAAAAGAAGGAACATAACAAAGCTTTAAAATCCCAACCCTCATGAAACCAAAAATGAAAACAATTAGAGAACATTTGACTTGCAGATGTTCTTGAATATAACACTACAATGAGATTTCCGAGACATATCTGCACCAAGGGGGTTCCTCTGCAATCTTTTTGTCACTTTATCTGTGTACATCAGGTCACGGTCCCTTTGTTCATGTGACTGAAATGAACGGTTGGCTGCTTGCAATAACATTCCAGTCTTCCACCACAAAATGTTTCAAATACGCATGGTATTTCTCAATAGCTACGGATTCATGCTAGGAATCATGGCATTTGAAGTGCTTTATACAGCATGAAAATTCACCTAATTAAAAGATTTATTTTTCAACACAGTCCAAAACTGCTTTATTGCCGGACTTCTGGAAGTTATTTATCCCCATTTTTGACATGAACATGTCATGTGACATTGGAGGAGTAAGTTACTTAGCCTCTCTGTATGTTAGTTTCCCCATTTGAGAAACAGGGATAACCACACTTATTTATGGCCCTGTCAACATTAGAAAAACAGCACCACTGCAAACATATTAATGAATTTACACCATACAAATGCTTAATTGTAATCACATTGCACCCATGTGAAGCAGGATTTTGTCTTACTACAGTAATGTACACTAGAAGTTGAATGGGAACAAATTTCTCCAATATAGACGATCTATAAAAAGCTATCCAAGATTTATTATTTAACCTTTGCTTTGAAGTCCTTGGATGAGGATGCCATTTAACATCAAATTTCTATTATTTTACTGTAGTATTACTTCACACCTGACCTGATCCTACAGTGTTTTCTCAGGCAAAACTCTCAGGCTGCGTCCATACTAGGAAGTTTTTTCTAAATATTTTCTGAAAGAAGGGGCTCTTTCAAAATATCCAACAGAGCCTCTACATACAAAAAGCTTTCTTTCAAAATTAAATCAAAAGAATGTGTGACTCCTTTCAAAAGCACTCTTCCATTCCTGTTTCTTTCGAAAGATCACTGTAGTGTAGACGTAGCCCCAGTGAATGTTTTGGGGAAGGATAATTTTGAAGTAAACGTTGAAATAGGAGACAGATCCTGTGCTGTAATTGTGGAACACCAAGGACAGCTCAGGAAGAATGTGGCGTGCGTGTAAAGGTAGCTTTAAACCATTTTTGTGTCCCCCAGTCCTGGAGGAGGTCCTACTCCCAGCATAACAGGGTTGACTACTGGATGCTCCAAGGGCTGGACCTCCTGCTTTTACAACTGAAGCAGGACAAAGTAGGCCAAACACAACAGAGATTTGGGTTCATGGCCTACTGTAGCCTGGTGATTGTTGATCTAAAGAAGTCATATGCACTCAGGAATATACAATTCCTTTCAGTGTGTGTTTGGAACAAGCTCTCAGTGTCAGAAAGCCAGATACCTGTCCAGTAAATGGTGTTCTTCGAGATGTGCAGCTCTTGTCCATTCCATGGCCAGCGTGTGTTCTCACCACATGCACCAGTGCCAAAATATTTTCCCTCAGCAGTATCCATAGGGGAAGCTGCTCTGGCAACTGCAGCATGGTATAGTGGGGGTTACATGCTTCCCCCACACTCAGTTCCTTCTTGCCAGAAACTCCCAACAGTGGGGAAGAAGGGTGAGATGTAGAATGCACATGTGCAACACATATTAAAGAACATCAGTTACAAACAGATAAGTCTTTTCTTCTTTGAGCGCTTGTTCATGTTCATCCCACAGTAGGTGACTCCAAGTGGTGTCCCTGGCAGAGGGCAGGAGTTGAAGGCTGTGCTGACTGTTGCACAGCTCCGCTGATCCTGTGTCATAGCTGGCCAGCAGAATAACAGCATAGTGAGACACGAGCATGTGGATTCAAGATCTCGTTGCGACTCTACAGATGTCATGAATTGGCACGGATGTCAAAAAGGCTGTTACTGAGGCTTAAGCCCTAACTGAGTGAGTTCAGATGATGGTTGGCTGGGGGAACCTCGCAAACTCATAGCAGGTCTAGATACAAGAAGTGATCAAGTTTGAAAACCATTGAGCAGACACTGACAGACCCTTCATTCTATTGGTGGTGGCTACAAAGAGCACAGTCAATTTGCAAAAAGGCTTGGTGCACTCCGAATACAATGACATGGCCCTCCTGTTATCCAGTGCATGGAGCCACCTTTCTTTTGCTGACCTATGAGGCTTGGGGTAGATCACCGGTAGGAATATATCCTGATTAACATGAAAAGTGGAGACAACCTTCAGTGAGAAGGCTGGGCCTTGTCCTTGTAAAAGACTGTGTATGGGGGGTTCCAAGCACAGGGCTCTGATCTCTGAAGACCGTCTTACTAAAGTCATCATCACCAGGAATGCATCCTCCAGGGCAGGTGGGACAGTAAGCAAGAACTGAAGGGCTGAAAGGGTGCCCCAATGAGCCAGCAGGGGACTAAGCTGAGGTCCCATTGTGGGACAGGGTCCCAAACTTGGGAATAGAACCTCTCAAGCCCCCGCAAGAACCACACCATGAGAAAATACCATCTGCCTTGAGATTGGTTTGTAAAAGGCAGAGATAGCGGCAAGGTGCACTCACATGGAGGAATGTGCCAGCCTGTGATTCCTGAGCTGTAGCAGGTAGTTGACTATCGCCTGTATCAGAGCATAGCCCGGAGAGATTCTGCACTCTAAAGACCTAAGACAAAATTCTGTCCATTTTTCCTTTTATGTTAGACGTGGAGATAGTTTTTGCTGCAAAGGAGGACCTGCTGGACCTTCTCCAAGCAAGTGAACTCCTCTTGTTCAACCCAGGAGTATCCATGCCAAAAGGCACAGGGACCTGAAGTTAGGGTGCAGAAGCTAATCTTGATCCTGCAACAGGTGAGCCGGGGAATTTGGAAGTGGCCAAAGTGGGTAGAGTGCCAGGATCATGAGTGTGCCAAATCAGCGTTGGCAGGACTATGCCAAAGCAATCACGATCACTCAAGCCTCATCCAATTTGTCCTATATAGAGGGTCCTCGGACCATGACAAGTGAAAGACGTCACAGACAGAGCCCTTTCACAGCCCCCTTCCTCCCACCCCAGGTGCAAACCCAGTAGCATTTTGTTGTTTTGTTTTGTTTGGTGGTTAACAGGCCCACAAGGGGAAGTCTCCACCTTCAGAAGATCACACCAGCCACATCTGGATGGGAGCAACCACTTATAGTGAGAAGAAAAGTGTCCCTGCTTAGGCAATCTGCACGCCCCATCCCTAGCATAAGTCGTATGAGACGCTAAGTTGACTAACACTAGCACCACGGAGAGAACTACCTACACAAATAGAAATGCTTTTGCAGCAAAAACTAAGCTGTCTGTAGCACAGCATTTCCAGTGCACTATCACTGATGACAAGAAAAAACTGAGGGGGAAGAGGAGGTCACTTGAGCTACTCCCCTACAGATACTGTGGACGGGAAAACTTCCAGCACTGGTACATGTGGTGAGCACTCGTACATACTGTGGAATGGACATGAACACGCACGAGAAGAACAACTATAAATCGGCTCATGCTTCACTTTCATGGTTTACGACATTAAGAAAAACTCAGTGAAAATTCACACCATAATGATTGCCTAGCTCTTGTTTTCTAACAAGTGTCATCCTTTGCAGCACCCACCACGACTGAGGCCAAGTAATATGAAGTCTTTTAGAAACCACTTATGGTTTGTAGGAAACAAAAGCCAAAGAAAAACAGATATAACAACAACAAAAGAATCCTTTATAACTAGATATAGCACAATATAAAATTTTGTCTAGAAGTGACGAGGGGACAGTTTTTCTGAAGATACTTTAGATTTTTCTAGGTACAGGTGCTAATATTTCAAAATATTTTGGGTTTTATTTTTCTGAACTAAATGATATTTAATTAATATTACACACACACACACACACACACACACACACACACACACACACACACACACACACACACACACACACACACACACAAAATAGGATACTGGTCACCTCAGTTTCAAGGATGACATCAACTATCACAGATTTTACTAATGGATTTTCATGTGACTTGTATATGAATTCGAGAAGAATGTTTACAGCACAAGACACAGAGCTATCTCCCTAGCTGTTCTGATTGAGGTACATGTTGTTTCCGTGCCTGGCTCAGTGCTGCCCGCTGCTCCATGCACTTCTCAAGTCACAGACACCCACCTATTTTATACATAATCACAAAACACATTATTGAATTTTAGTCTTTTCCCAACAATACCATCAAAACAACTCCATACCTTCTTTTTTTCATGTCAGCATAAAGTTGACTTCGTTCCATATTAAATCCACAAGACTTGAGTGGTAGATACGAACCTGCTGCATACAGGTTTGAAGGTGAAGTGAAAGGCTGTGAGCCTAAGCTGTCTACATTATTCACTGTCATTTGGTTATCTTCATTTTCCACATAAATGTATTGGCTGCTTTCCCTAAGTGAGGCGGATGATGAGTTCACGGGTGTCAGGGTTGAGCGAGTGTGATCTGTGCTTTTTTCAGTGCTGACACTGTCAACATTCATGTAGTTAGCATCCAAATCTCCACCCTGGAGCATAAGAAAGATCAGTATTAATGCTAGTGAAAAGTAAGTAATGACATATTCCTACACAATAGTGATCTTTCTTCAAACTAAACTTCGTCATATCACTGTTTTTTTTCTTTATTACTTTCTGGGAGCACAGAAACTGGATGTAAACTAATATGACTAATAAGTTTTCCAGGCCTCAGGGTAATAGTTACAGGAGAATGATGACTCGAACGTCTTAGCCTGATGCAGTGGTTTGCAACAATTTTTCATTTGCAGGCACCAAAAAATTTCAAATAGACATGAAGACTCTTTAGAAATCTTAGGCATAGTCTGTGGATTCCCAGGGATCCACGGACCATGGGATTAAAATTACTTGTCTAATGGAATTCACACTCATTTCACATTATAAACCTGGATTAAACTAAGTCACAAGTTACTTTATGGTCTCATAATTTAACACCAGCTTTGTTTATTTCCTAAGCTAAAATTGCACAGCCCAGTAAACCCGTAATATAGTTTAATGCTCAGGATTATTTGGGGAGAGTTAAAACATGGAGTCATTTCATTTGGAAAAAGCATCTTACAAGGCAGGCATGTGTCTTTCCCAATAACAGTTTTATAAAGTCAGTAATCTTAGGGATGCCCTGGCACAGTGCTTCCCCAGAACTTTGAATGGGGGAAGGAATCTGCCCAAACGCCATCAAGCAACCATGCTGTCACTCCTGTAGCTTGTGCATATGGGATACACCTCCTCTCACACGTAGCAAGGAAGGGCATCTGGAACAACATATATTCGGGTTCAATGGAAGGACCACAATTTGGACCTGGGTAAATAATGGTGACTATATAATACTTTTAGAAGACAAGGTAGATTTTCCTATACCACTTCTCCAAAAGGGAAGTGTCTGTTAAGTGTCACTCCTTGCTTAGTTAGAAGTAGAATGCTTTTGAAGGGAGAAACGTATAGCAAACCTCTGGCTATGTCTTAGCACCTCTAGAAAGAACAGATATAACCAAAAAGACTGAAAGCATTGATAGTTTCAAAACAGAAGAGCTCTATTATTTTATCCTACTGACTTATCCTCATCCAATTCTGGAGGTTGTTGTAGGGTAGAATTCTCTTAATAGACCATGAATGGAGCTACTGAGATTTTTTAAAAAGTCCTTTTTCCATAATCAAATATATTAATCTGTCACAAACCTGGTATTACTTTTGTTGTACTGTGCAGGTCACTTACAGGAAGAGTAAAATTATCTTCTTAGATATTACACACTCTTCAATAAAATGTCTGGGCAGGACGTTGCAACTATGGGCATTCCACATACACTCACAGAGAAGAATTAAGTTTTGTAGATCCTAGAGGAGAATGTGGCCCAAGCAAGATCCAACTTTCCAATGTATTATTAATAGTTAAACTGTCAAAGGAGAGAAGCTTTATCCTGAAACCCTCGCCCAAGAATATACACATGCCACAGTGCATCCATGATTAAACATGGAATTACATGGGTATCTGTGCAACTTGGATAAAGCAGATACAAATGCTGTTCACACGCCTCGTTAGCCATTTGGATGTGCTCTTACTTAATTTTCACACAGACGTGGCAGTTTTATGCAGAATTGTGATCAAAGGTGTATTATTGGACATTTCATGACTGATCTTACGATGAAACTTTAGCCAGCCCTAAATACACATTTTGAGTCTGTCACAAAGATCAAGATCAGCTCTTTATAAGATGAGTATATAATTCAATGAGAGAAAAAACAACCTGAGGATGCACTTTCAATCTCTCTACCATCTTCTAAGATTTTCATTTAATAGTATACAATAATTTCTTACACATATGTACTGGCTTTCACCCCCTGAAGGATCCCAACCCATTTTACAACTTAGATATATAGCAGAACCTCAGAGTTACTAACACCCTGGGAATGCAGGTTGTTCATACCTCTGAAACATTCTAAGCGCTAAACAAAACGTTATGGCCGTTCTTTCAAAAATTTACAACTGAACATAGACATCACACAGCTTTGAAAGTTTACTGTGCAGAAGAAAAATGCTCCCTTCCCTTTATTTTTCAGTAGTTTATATTTCATACAGCACTGTATTGCATTTGCTTTTAGGGGTGAGGGTATCTCAGCTGCTGCCTGATTACATCATTAAGTTTCAAATGATGTATGTGATTAACCAGTCAGTTTGTAACTCAGATACTTGTAAATAAGGTTCTACTATAAAAGGGTCACTTATATCACCACAAAAATGCAGCCATCTTTTGCTGGAAGTTGGCTGGTGTTTTACAATACATAGCATCTATCCACAACAGTTTACAGTAAGACAAGCAATGAGGGAGAACAGCACTTTGAATTCAGATTCTGGGGAGAATTTAGATGGGTTAGAAGCAATTACCTAAAAAGTAGCTTGGCCAGATTCTACTGGGTCTAGTGTCCTTGTGATAAATAAGATAATACAGTTAACAATCACAAGTGCTCAGGACCTTAGTTTTACATCACATCTGGCAAAAATAACTTTCTACTTTATTGTGTCCTATAACAATAATTGAACATTGGTTTGTCTTTTCACTTATTTTTCATTCCTATTGATTTGATAAATGGGACTTGTCAATTAACAAGCATCAGGAAACATGACCCTGTTTAAAACAAGAGAGAATTTAGGAGTGGATAATCAAAAGTCAGGTGACCACCCATCCCTTATTGGCCAGGACAGCCCCATATTTTGGGCACTAGGAAGATGTCCCAATTTATTTCTAAAACGGGGCTAATTGCCCTGTATGTGTAGGCTCCTGAGTCCCTGAGCTGTGGGGAGCCGAAGTCCAACCAGCATGGCTTCTGCCAGGTTCCCAGCTCCCCACACCTGGGGGAAGCTGGGACGATCACTGGCATGGCTGGCCCAGATCCTGCTGCCCATGGCTTGGGGAAGCTGGAGACAAATCACTGTGGCTGCCGCCTGGCGCTCAGCTCCCCACTGTTCAGGGAAGGCACAGCCTGAAAGGCGCAGCTGCAGCCTGGCTCCCCACTGCTCAGGGGAGCCAGAGCCCGAGAGGTGTAGCTGCTGCCTGACTCTTGGCTCCCCACAGCTTGGGGAAGCCAGGAGCTGTTGTTGAGCCCCGCAGCCAGGGACCACCCCCTGCCCCCGGTAATGTGGCAGCCCCCACAGGGAAGCTACCACCTGACTGGCAGGTTGACTGACTGTCCTGTTTTGGCAGGGACGCTACCTCATCCTCCTGCCCTGTATTTGGCATGGGGAGATACGGCCACCCTACACAGAAGAGCAGTTCAGCTCATATAAAACTTAAAAAAAAAGTCTAAAAGTTATTTTCATAACTTTATTTTGTTTATTAAAAGTATCTAATAAATGAGTTAAGAATGACAGCAGACAAGGGCACAAAGGTGTGGTAATTATTTAAATACATGTCATATTTACAAACATTATCACTACTACCTGACCCACATTTTACTAGAATTGAAATAATGTATTTTACTGGGAGACAATGAAAAGCCACGTATTCAGAGCATAAAAATGCAAGACTGTCTTACCTGACCCACCACCATGCAATTTGCATACACTTCATCGCTTCCATTCAGCATGGCAGTCAGTGTGGGTGCAGCAAAGAAGGTAGACAGATTTGGAGATTTCTTGAGGACATCAAGTGCAGAATGTCGTTTTTCTGGAATGAAAAATTATGGGAAATACAGAATTTATATTTTCATGCTACTTCCTTTTCTCTTCTCCATTCTGCCAGAAAAATAGCTAAGCCTAATCACTAAGCGTCAACCCATTATTAATTATGCCTAAAACATCTGCGACTGCATTTCTACATTAATTCATTCGTTCAAAAATCTGCATTTATATGCAAAAGTGCTGACGAGGGGTGGGGGTAAAAGGGCCCAGCTGCCCCAGGCCCAGTGTTTTAAAAGAGCCTGGAGCTCTGGGCCTCTTTGAATTACCATGGCAGTTCTGCCATGCCTCAGTGTGTGGCTGTGAGGAAGTGGGAGGGGAGGCCAGCACTGCAGTTCAGGCAGTTCTGAGCACCAAATTTCCTAGGCACCTCCCCTTTCCACCCTTGGCACCCCCCACTTCTGGGGTTCAGAGCTGGGCTCCCCTCTACTTTGCTCCAGGGTCCACAGCATCTCTCAGCCCTGCTGTTCTTTGCCTAACCACCTAATTTCACAATATCTGTTACATGAAAATTAGTAAGTGGCGTTGATCCTGCTTCAAGCAGGGGGCTGGACTAGATGACCCTTCCAGCCCTATGATTCTATGACAGTTGAGTGACATTGTTGACCAAAAACCTACTTTTTCCACACACAAAAAAAAAATGCAGCTTGATCAAAACATTTTGCCAATTACACCAAACTGTTTCAGTCAAAAAATAAATAAAATAAAATGAAAATTTATCCACAAATGTTGCAACATTTCATTTTGATACTTCTCAAACAAGCCATTTTGATTTTTCAATCAAGATTTACAAGTGAACTTACCATTGTACAATGGAAGAGGAGGTGAAGCCTAGTGGGTAGGGAGCAAAGACACCTGGTTCCTAGTCTCTGCTTCAGTGAATATATTATTACTCATCCATATTAGAACAGCTTCAATAGGAGAAACAGAGACCCAGGCCAGAACAGCCAATTAGCTGGTGGTTAGTACATTCAAATGCCTTCTTCAAAGAAGGGACTCAAACCTCGGTCTCCCATTTCCCAGTTGAATGCCTTAGCCACTGAGTTATTAGGAGGGCACAACTACCCCTGACCTTCTCCTCAATTTCTGTATGGTGTCTAGGCTCCTTGATGAATTTAGCCCTTCAGTTCAAGATTTCATTTGTTTTTACTAAAAATTGTAAGAATGCCCGAAATCCACACAAAACATTTTGCTCAACCCAAAACAGCTATTTTAGACTATTTCATTTGTCAAATACTCTGAAAAAGTTCAGCCTTGAGAGGACTGAAAAGATTTTTTTCAGTTTCTCAGAACTGCAACAAACAAAACACCTCAGCTACTTGCACAGTTGGAAGTACAGTATATTGATGTTCAATCAATTGCAAATGAGAATAGGAGTAGCTACCTGCCTAAGCTACCCAAGCGCAGTAATGTGGGCCATCTTAAATCCTACATATTTTCAGATTTTGCTTATACTAAAAATGGTTAGCACCATTTTAAGGATGGAAAAAACAGAATATGGCAGCAACCATGGTGCAACGCTGGAAATTTTTTTTCCTGATTCCACACAAACCTCAATGTGCTGTCCAGCCAGATGTAAAGTGCACTACTTCAAGGATTTATTCTTATATGGGGGGTAACTTCCTTTTTCCATTTTTTCCAGGACATATAAAAAGGCAGTTTACAAACATCAGAGGAATGAATGAAATGACTGGCACCATTAGTTATTTATAAACATTTGTCATTAAATGACTTTAGTGCTACAGGTACAATAGAAAGGCTTTCATTGTTAGTTTCATAAAAGTGCAATACAAATTGGCAAGATCTGGTAATCTACCCCAATCTCCAAGACAAGACCCATGGTTAGATGGCAGCAAAATTCATTCATTGGCACAGGAATCTAGCTCTATGATTGACTACTGTCCACGTCAAACAAAAATATGTACATAGGAGGGCATACTATGGAAGGTAATAAGCATACAACCAGCTGTGCAGAGCTCAACAATTTCTATTTCTGATCTACAGTTCAGGAAAAATACTCAGAAAAGTTTACATACCACAAAACATATTTCGTGCTTTGTCAAACTACAGGTTGAACCTCTCTCGTCTTTCACCCTGGGGACCTGACTGTGACTGGTGCCGAAGGAAAGAATTTGCCAGACTATGGGAGGTCAATATTATCTAGCATCATTACCAACATCTCAGCTCTTTACTCGGCTCTTAGAAGACATTTAGGGGTAAATTATGGTTAAATAACAGCACAGAACTCTGAGAGCCAGGACTGGTGGCTGTAAACAAACTCTATGGGACTACGGGAAACTTGTCCACATTCATAATAAGTGATCATCTGGCTAACTAAAATCATGCCAGATTATGAAAGTTGCCAGATGAGAGAGTTCCAGATTAGAGAGGGTCAACCTGTACCAACATTATCACGTGATTTGAGGAGCAAGTATTGGACAAGCTGCTAGAAGGAAAAAACAATGATTCTTCCCCACTTAAGCACGAACATCTCTGGGCCTATTTTAAAACTGCATTAGGGTTCTGCTCCTGATGTACAGTGGCAGAATTTGAAATACGCACAAGGTAAGACAAGATTTTGGGACTGAGATGGAATTTACTTAACAGTGGTATATGATATACATTCTGAACTTCCCACGAAAAAAAGATATTACAAATTTATATTCAAATAATGTCTTCATTTTTCTTAGCTATCCTCTATCACTCTACCAGGCTACTTTCAATACAGTAGGAAAATAAATAATGCTTATCAGTTATGTATTCAGTATATGGAATCTGGTTGAGCCAAGCCACAGTATGCTTACTGACAATATTCAAGGGATGAAGATCTCCAGGAAACAGACATTTTGGAGTCATAGCTTGTGGCTGCCTGCACTTAGTGAAGTGTCTCTAAAATGCCACCTAAATTCTACTACAGCACAAATTCTTTGTCTTGTACAAAAACAGTTCAGAAGACTCCATGGCCTTGGCAGCAGATCAAACTTGGGTTGACGCTGAAGGTGTCCAGGAGAAAATTATCTCTCTCTTTGTCTGCAGACCATAAAACTCACCATGAATATTCTACCATAAACCCCTCACCCAGCAAACTTAACCACAACAAGTACCATGAGGGTAGACAACAATATGGTGGATAAATGAGTTTTTAATTATTGGTACATGTGGCATATTGAGCAATTTGGTCACAAGCTTTCCAGCATTTTCCTCTCTGCAAACAATAGGCAGAACAATATCATAAAGAACTAGTAATCATGGTAGAGGAGTAGATTTAAGTTTACCTGAAATAAGACATAGTGGATATTAGCTGTAAATTGGTCATTTTTGTGCGAGATGCATGAGCCCATATTGGAGTACACTACTCTGCCACTGAATAATTCATTGTCAAGGCTCAAGTGCAGAAAATTTAGACATTGACACCACGCCATTCTGTCCATTTTTCTGAGCAGGTTGCTGCACATTTTGACCTTAGGTGCTGTCTTTATAAGAAAGTCATACGTGAGAGTTCTACCCAGCATGACGCCTAAAGAGACTAGATATGAATCATGCTTTATTTTCTGACCACTGGGAAATGTGTTCAACTCTTAGACAACTTGTGAACAGTGTAAGTGGAAGACATTGTACAGTCTTATTTCCAGTAGTGCCACTGATGACAAAATCAACCAAAGCCACCAAATCTGCACTCAGAACATTCTCAAATACATCAAATATGAACAGAGAGTAAGCCGTGCTAGTCTATACACTATCAAAACAAAAAGCAGTCAAGTGCTACTTGACTGCTTTTTGTTTTGACATCAAATACAAGTGTCACTGAGTGCTAAGACATATGTCATCTGCATATACAAATTTGGAGACCTGATATACAGTGGTCATTAGAACAATGCCTATTAAAAAAAACAGTTTCGAAGTGACTATTTATCATCTGGCAATAAGACACTGCCAGTGAAGGCTGAATGTGGTGTTCTTTTGAAACTATGACATCTTATTCATTTTGTGATTAATTACAAAAGGTTACCGAAACACTGCACTGTAACACACACATTTTTACTGTAGTTTCTACCAAAATACCTGCAACCAGACCCTCTTGTTTTATGCAAGAGAAAAATCTAGCCCAGCTATGGAAATATTTTCATTGTGTTCTGTAGACACCTTGCTTTTGAAGATGCCTATGAGGAGATGACTCATGCACAAGTTCACCACCTAGCACAGTGCTCTGCAACCTTTATCACTTTGTGGAACACTTCACCACTCATTATAATTTCACAGCTTGCCCACAGATTTATGTTAAATATCCCCATGATTTTTTTTTCAACTTTTAATTGAAGATTACTGTTAACCTCAGTTTACACCACAAACTTTACTTTCACGCAGTTCTGTAACTCAACCCTAACTAACAAACACAAACAAATGTACATTGTTATATATTTTTATTTCTACTTAGTAAAAATACAGAAACTAGAACATATATTACATATGTATACTAACCACGCTAATGAGATACTGCGCCTGTTTTGATGAGCACAGATGTCAAATATTTGGCTCTATATTAGAAGGAGCCATTTGAAGCTCTTGATCCAGACCCAGCAAACATGATCTCTTCTTGATTTTCATTGAAGTTAATGTTGAAAAGATGGGTTTGCACAGATATGTCTTTGAAAATGGCAGCATGACTGAAATCACCTGACCGGAAATTGTTGGTATGACAGGGTGTACCAGCCCCACACTAGCCAGGGGGCAGGGGGCCAGGCTTGCTGATCAAAAAGGCCCCTCCCCTGCAGCCCTGCTGGGCATGCTACAACTGCAGTCCCAGTATAAAGGCCAAGGAGGCCAGTCAGTTGGGACTGGTCAGCAGGGAAGAAGGAGCTCCTGCTGCAGGTTGGGAGCAACATCTGCCAGAGGTGGGGCCGCTACTGCCTGAGCAGCAGCAGCCGCCACCTGTGGAGGAGCAGCAGCCGCTCAAGGAGATGCAGCAAGAGCTGGAACGACATATTGCATTGGGAATGGGGTCAGAAGAAACTCAGGGCAGGGAACTAGGAAGTAACTTGGGAGCTTAGAATATTGCAGTGGGGATCCCCGCTGAGCTAGTGGTTGGGGAGACACACCCATGAGTGACAGGGCCCTGGGCTGGCGCTCAGTGGAAAGAAAGGGACCAAGCTCCCCTACCCTCACCTCTGTGACCCCGAGGAAGGGGGAACACTGACTAGGCTGCTGGGCCTGCAGAAACTGACTAGGCCACTGGGCCTGTGAACACTGACTAGGATGCCGAGGCCTGACTAGGCTGCTGGGCCTGACTGAAGGGACAAGGACTAGACCACAGGGACCTGAGGGCAGCGGTGAAGTCCTCCAAAGAGGTATGGGGCTGGAGGCCCTGCCACAGTTGGATATTAATTTTTTACTTGGATCCAAAAAACACCCAGTGGTACTTCACTGAACTTTAATTATAATGTTCGATTGCTTGTCAGATTGGCCAACTCCTCTCTCATCTTAACAGAAAGTTCATTGAAGCTTCAGCCAATGCTGCAAAATGATTGCAAATCCAATCATAACTGTCAGAACCAGTCAATTTAAATTAATAGACAAATTTTTTATGAAGCACGATTAAATGTTTCTCAGCCAAATTTAACAGTCTAACTTTGTCGTATCTTTCAACCTCACATTTTCACTTGAATGTCTCCAGTGATCCACGCTTAACTTCTTCATGCCATAATTGTAGTTATGTTTGAAAACCATTTAGTCTGTCCATGGATGTTAGAATGTTTTCATCAGGACCTTGCATCCTGAGCTTTAACTCATTGTGATGTTCAAAAACATCAGCCATGCATGGGAATTTGGCCACCCAGAGCTTATCTAGGAACAATTTTATAAAGTTTGATTAATTAGAAATTGCTGAACTTCATTTCTGAGTTGAAATAATCTGGATAAATCTTTTCCTCGGGAAAGCCAGTGCACTTCTGTGTGAAAAAGTAGAGAACGCTGTTTGGCTCCCATCGCTTCACAAAGAAAGTCAGATATATGAGAATTGAGAGCTTTTGATTTGATCATGTTAACAGTTTTCAAGCACTTGCTCAAAACTGATGCGAGTTCATTTAGCAAGCTCTTGGTCATAAGTGCTTCACAGCAAAGAAAGCAACAAGTGACTTGAACTGATGAGTTTTGGTTTGGGACGTCTGAAATGAAACCTTCGATGTTTTTGGTCATCAGAGCAGAACCATCAGTGCAACACTTCTGCATTTTTTTCATTTTATTCAATTTTTATTCAAGAATTCATCTTAACTCCAAAAATTTCATCCCCAGTTGTTCACTCAGGTAGTTCTTTACAAAAAAAAAAAAATATATATATATATATGTGTTTTGTCATGCAGCCCTTGCCAATGAAACGTACCATACTTATTAGTTGGACTTTGTTTTTGATGTCTGTTATTTCATCAATTTGTACAGAAAAATTTTCAGCAATTTTTCAACAAGCATTGTTAATAACGTGTCAAGCATTTCATAAATGCATTTTTTGACTACATCAGCTGAAAGTGGTACTTTGGCTCACCTCCTTTACCTAGGATCTGACTTCAGATCCTATCATGTCTTACAATTTCTCTGCATTCCAGTAATATCAATGTTTCCCCACTAGTGTGCACCTTTTTGGTTTGGCAATTAGCTTTGTGATGTGTTAACCAGCTTCTAATGCAAGTTTAGCAACTGTCACCAATCCCATCATAAACTTGCTCTGTTTCAAGTTCTGACTTTGAAGCCACTTGAAAAAAAATAATTTTCTTTTGTGTGTAGTCTGGATGTTTCAAGGAAAGGTGGTGAATTAATTTACTGGGCACCACAGCTTCATTCAAAAGTTTCTCTCTACAAATGAGACACTGATTTTGGAAACAAGGCGTCACCACACCACAAAAAACCAAAGGTTAGGTACTCTTCCTGGCACTGCCTATTTGCTGTTTTTGCTTTTTTAGGTGCACTGTCACTAAGTTCATCATAACTTGGCATATTCTAACTTTTTTGTGTAAAAACGTATCCATGTTTTAGCAATTAGCAGTTGTAAATACTACAGCTACAAGAAAACACACGTGTACAACTATCAAATATTTTCAAACAACTGGTGATGCGGCAAATGCGTAGCAAACCCAAGCTCCTCTGCGGCGGTGGCAAACTCCATGGTGTGTAGAACTGAGTGCTGACCTCACTATGTATACAGGCTGCTAGGCTCGCACCTGGGAAGGGGAGAGCAGCTCCATCCTGCTCCTGTACAACTAGTGAGCAGCTCCCCAGTAGGGTGGCTGCCACCTGACAAGGAGAAAGCCCCACTCTATCTCTGTGTTGCACGGCCAGGCAGCAGCATGCAGCAGTAGTGGCTTCGAGACCAGAAGGCAGCAAAACATTATGGGGGCAGCAGAGCGCAGTGAGACTCTGTGGATGTTGCTCCAAGACGGGTAGGGTCTTGGGTCTGCACTCCAAGCAGACTGCAGTGCGCCCCGCTCAGCCCCACCAGCGCCTACGGAGAAGGAGGCTGGGCAGTACAGATAAAAGGGTGCTAGCGTGGCCTCCTCCTGCCACAGCTGAGGCCTGCACATTCACACGGCTGACCCTGTGCTCTTCCCACCTCTGGCCCAGCCACAGCCAAGGCGACTGGGGTCAAAATTTGATGGCGTACTAAGAGCCCCTTCGTGGCACATGGGTTGCAGAGCACTGACTTAGCAGACCCATCTGCCTAAGGAGATAGTACTAAATATCACTGAAGTTGGTACATTTAACCTCATGTGAACAGCTGATTGCTGAATTTGAAAACGGCACATGAAATGCAGCCAGATCAATTTTAGGCAGAATGGATGGTGAGGGACTTGAAAGGTGACATTCCAAAAAATCCACTTAATATCAGGAGTTCTCTACTGAAACCCATGAAAATACAGTGATGTAAAATTTACTGAGAGGCACATGAAGCTCTTTCATTCTTAAAAGTTGAAACATTTTCAGTAAAGACAGGTTTGACCCAAGCTTATCTGGCATCAAAATCATACAGTAACTTCCTCTCAGTTCTGTGGACTACAACCTATTTCCTGCAAAGCACAGGAGGAGGAGGAAACTAAAAAAGATTTCAGGATACAGGCAGAAAAACAAAGCAGCAATGCAATTGCCTCTGGAAGATGCTGTACAGTCCTCAAAATACACACAGATGTGAGGCAAGTGTGACAGTAATGACTGGAAATTTACACTGGCCAAGATCTGGAACGTGTTTTATTAAAACCAGAACCAGTGCCAAAATAGCACTGCTAAGCCATCGAACAATGTACAACCCCTCACACACACAACCAATAGATGAGGGGTCCTGAATGGACCACTGGTGAGGTACACAGTGCCAAGGAGGACAGGGGGAGCAGCAAATGCAGGAGCACATGTGAGCAGGGAGGGGTCCCCCCCAAACAGACTCTTTCCCATTAACAGGGGATAGGGTAGCAGGATAGCAAATCAGCTCTTGTGCCCCCCCTCTTTCAAAAGCCTCTTGCTCCTGCTACTTACTTAGTCCTCCCCTCTCCTTAGCTGCAGTGTAGCTGCTGTAATTTTTAGGATGCTACAGGCATGACCACTTACTTATCTTGATCCAGAGGGAATTTTCCTTGTTGAACTAAACTGGCAGGAGGTTTTGTTTTATTTCATTTTTTTTCTTCCTATCTTCCTTGTGTCATCGGATTTGAACCTGAGACCTCGGGCGCTTAGGGCTCCAGTTTGAGCTCAAAGCCAGTTGGTTCTCAGCTAAGGCTGTAGGAGTGTCTGTCTGTCTCTGTCTGTAAGTGGCCTATGTGCCACTACATGGGACAACGGTTACGCTCGCAGCACCATGAAGACACAGTCCAGATACTGCAGTAAGACTTTCCAAGCTTCATAGCTTAGCTTGTCAGTATTCGCAGGCTGTATTCCAGTGCAGATAAAGCTAAATGGGAACCACTGCCAAAAGGTAAATGACCAGCATTTTCCTGGTGGTCTTTTACCTCAGGGAGTAAAAGGACTCCTGAAGTCTCTGCACACTGAGGTTTTCCCTTTGGAACCTTTATTAACCCTCCATTTGGAGGCGGGGCACAGGCGGAGGGATTCAAGGAGTATTCTCTGGGTTATTGGTTCCAAGGTCGGAGCCCTGTGAATTTACCAGGATCCAACTAAATGGCTGGTATACAAGAATGGGTACACAACACTCTTTCCCATTGTTAAATCAAGTTGTGGTATGCCCCTGAAAACGCATCACACATGCATATCATTGGTTCACCTGCATGTCCTGATCAAATGCAGGTTTCACATCTTTG
This sequence comes from Carettochelys insculpta, assembly GCF_033958435.1. Lineage (NCBI taxonomy): Eukaryota > Metazoa > Chordata > Testudines > Carettochelyidae > Carettochelys > Carettochelys insculpta. The sequence goes on along the minus strand of NC_134141.1, from coordinate 84,461,563 downwards.
TGAAAGCTTCTCTCTCATAACCCACAAGGATTAGAACAGAAACCCTGACACCTGGAAGTTCAGAAATTCTAATATTTAAATGGTATTACTATAAATTATTTGGTTTCTAGCCCTGGCAGTTTTGTGGGATTTCACAGCATAAAATGTTAATCCTTTATATTACCATTTTACTTCTCCTTCCTGCTTGAATTCTAACATGATTTTAGCAACTGCCATGCTGAGAACTTTTAGATCTATGCACGGATTCTTTATGCCTGCCTAAAACCTGGACACCCTGTTTTAAAACTGTATAAATCATTGTTTTCTACCAGACTTTGGCAGATATTTGACAGTGAAAAATCGCATGGAAAATGTTGATACCTTGAAAACGTGTTTACTGTTTTGCCAAGTAAGTGAGCACTTCAAGGACTAGTTCTGACTCAAACCAAGAATCAACAAGAAAAAATGAGCCCAACACAGCTTCTTACATATTCACTGTCTTCCAAAATATGCACCCCCTCTATCAGATATACATTTTGAGTGCAGTTGACATGGACAATACTCCAGCACTAGAGTGGGTAGAGCTGACATATGACTGACTAGAGCCATGTGTACACGTGCACGCTACTTCGAAGTAGCGGCACTAACTTCGAAATAGCGCCCATCACGGCTACACGTGTCGGGCGCTATTTCGAAGTTAACTTCAACGTTAGGTGGCGAGACATCGAAGCCGCTATCCTCATCAGGAGATAGGAATAGCGCCCTACTTCGACGTTCAAAGTCGAAGTAGGGACCGTGTAGTCGTTGCGCGTCCCACAACTTCGAAATTGCAGGGTCCTCCATGGCGGCCATCAGCTGAGGGGTTGAGAGACGCTCTCTCCAGTCCCTCAGCTCAATGGTGGCCGCGTGGAGCGGCCCCTTAAAGGTCCCCTCCCCCTCCCTTCCTGTGCAGGAAGCTGAGGGAACGTGCAGGCGGCAGCCTAGACACGCGGCCAGCCTGCACGTCCCTCAGCCACCCAGAACAGGGCCAGCACCTGCCATGGCTGCCCAGCAGCCCCCCCAGCCGAGCCCCCCCCAAGGGGAGCCTGAGCAGCCAGGCTGGGAAGCGGCAGCGGGGCCCCTCCTGGACGGAGGCTGAGCTGCGGAACCTGCTGGGGCTCTGGAGCGAGGAGGAGGTGCTCCAGGTAATGGGGAGCAAGAGGCGGAACGCGGATGCGTTCGCTCGGCTGGTCGAGGGCCTGGCCGCCCGGGGTCACCCTGCCTGCACTCTTGACCATGTCAGGAGTAAGGTTAAGGAGCTGCGGCAGGGTTACGCCCGGGCCCGGGATGCGGCCAGCCGATCTGGGGCCGCCCCCATCACTTGCCCCTTTTACAGGGAGCTCAGGGACATCCTGGGCCCCCGGCACACCTCCTCCCCTCCAGCCATCCTTGATACCTCGGCCGACGAGCCCCAGCAGGCCCTGCAGCCGGAGTCCATCCCGGAGGTAAGCCCTGCACCCCAGGGGCCTCCCCTGGAGCCCACCCCCGGGCCATCGCAGCAGAAGGAGGAGGAGGGCTCCTCCTCTGCTGAGTCCGGGCTGCAGATCCTCCTCCCGCCCTCCCGGAGCAGCAGCCGGGCGTAGGCCCCCCGGGGATCTCTGGACCGTGGGAGTGGACCGACAGGTATGTACCCCCCTCTGTTGTACACCCCCGGGGTTGAGGGGCGGGGGTAATAGATATGTGCCCAGGGCCCCCCACATGCCCACATGGCCATGGCCCCAGGGACAGCAGGGCCATGTCCCTCACAGCAGCGCATCAGCCCCTGCCCCCCCCAGCACAACAGTGCCATGCCCCATCCCCGGGGCAGGGGGGAGCGGAACCTCGAGGGTCCCCCAGGAGGAGGGGATGGGACACCCCGCAGCAGCAGCATGTGATGGAGTGGGGGGAGTGCAAAAGGGAGACTCAGGCTAGATATGAGCAACAAGCTGAATAGCTCCCAGGGGCAAAGGATGATCCTGGGGCTACAGCTGGCAGGTGACATCTCTGCCCTGAGCAAAGAGGAGGGAGGAGCCGAGCAGGCTTTGAATCGGGGTGGGGGCCGCAGGTAGAGGCTAGGGGAAGGGAGAGCTGGAAAGCAGCCAGCCTGAGGAGGGGGCAAGCCACACCCCAGAGAGGCACCCCTTGGGGTCTTCTCCCCAGGACGGGTTGGAAGGACTGTCTCTGACTGCTGTGCGGTCACTCCCGAGAGAAACCGGGCATCTGTGGCCTAAGAAACCTCTCCTGTCAGAGCCTGCTGAGTGAAGTGAGAGTCACTCCCGCCAGGGGACGGGGTGCAGTACAGGGGGACCCCTGAACCCCATCCATCCCAGTAGCATCTCCCAGGGACGGGGAACCTGCAGCACAGGGTTGGGGGGACAAGGGTCATGGCTCGGGGCCCACACTAACGCCTGTCTCCATTCTTCTTCCCCCCCTCCTCCTGTGTTCCGCAGCTGCACCATCGGAAGGACCGGAAGAGAGCGCCGGCGAGGCATCAGTGGTCCCGGAATCCCCTCCGGGGCCATCGCTCCAGGCAAGCCCCTCGGCGGAGGACCGACCGGCCCCACGGCAGGCTAGACGGCGGACCCCGCAACAGCACCCGACGGCGACAGACCCCCAGCTGCTGGCCATCCATCGTCGGCAGCTGGAGCTCGCGGAGCAGTGCCTGCGGGAGGACCAACGCTGCCTGGACCTGCAGGAGCGGGCACTGGCCTGGTGCCAAGAGGCATGGGGGGGGCCTACATGGAGACATTAAACCATCTTGTGGACTACCTGGCCCCCCATGCCGCGCCGGCCGCCGCAGCGCCTGCCCTGCCTGCTCCACCCGCCACACCACCTGCTGCTCCGCACGTTGCCGTCCCGTCCGCCGTCGCCCCGCCACCCACCACCGAGGGCCGGACCACCAAGGGACACCTGGGGCCAGCTGAGACTCGCTGGTAATATCTTCCGATCCGCCCAGCCCCGGACAGGTCTGTGGCCGAGGCAGGGCTCCTGGCCACCCACCCCCAGTGCCGGACTTTAGGGGCATGGGGCCCGGGACGTGCCCCCCGCCCCTTGTATATAGTTATATATGTCCAAGAAGAGTATTGTTTTATTGACCCATTTCATTTATATTTGTGCCCCCCCTTTGCCCCGTCCCCCCCATGTAAATAGTTCTCCCCTTCCTTATCATCCCTGGTTTTCTTTTAATTGACCAACGTCTCCGTTATGTGCAATCCCTTTTATTATTGTTTTATTTGTACAGAATACTTTTGTTAGAAGAGGTCTTGTATATAGTTTGTTCTTGTTTTAATTATAGCTAAAAAAAAAAAAGTTCTAAAAGAAAAACCAGTTTAAGTTCAGCCACAAGTGTGTGCTGTCATTTGTCCAGGAAAAGTGGGGTGGGGGGTGCGGTTGGGTGCTCTGTGGTGTGGGCATAGGGGCAGGGAGTGTTGTGGAGGAAGGGGTGGGCAGTGGGGTGCCTGGCAGAGTTCACCCCGCGGCCTCATCATCGAAGTGGGCCCGCAGGGCCTCCTGGACCCGGGTCCCTTCGGGGTCCACCTGGCGACTGGGGGCAGCGGGTGGCTGCAGGTCGGCCCTGCCAGCCTCCACAGCCCAGCCCTGATAAGAGGTCTCCCCCTTGCTCTCCACCAAATTGTGCAGGGCGCAGCAGGCACCCACAATCTGGGGGATGTTGTTGGGGCCCGCATCCAGGCGGGTGAGGAGACATCTCCAGCGTCCTTTCAGGCAGCCAAATGAGCGCTCCACCACCTGGCATGCGTGGTTCAGGCGCTGGTTGAAGCGCTCCTGGCTGGCGGAGAGATGGCCCGTGTATGGGTGCATGAGCCAGGGCCGGAGTGGGTACGCTGCATCTGCGATGACGCAGAGGGGCATGGTGGTGTCCCCCACAGGGAGCTCCCGCTGGGGGATGTAGGTCCCCACCTCCAGCTGGCGGCACAGGCCCGAGTTCCGGAAAACCCGGGCGTCGTGGGTGCTGCCAGGTCAGCCCACATAAATGTCCTGGAAACGGCCCCAGCTGTCCACCAAGGCCTGGAGGACCACAGAATGGTAGCCCTTGCGATTCATGTAGCATCCTCCACTGTGATGCGGGGCGCGGATGGGGATGTGAGTCCCATCCAGAGCCCCGAAGCAATTGGGGAAGCCCAGCATGGCAAAAGCCGCGATGGTGGCATCTGGGTTCCCCAGCCTCACGAGCCTGTGCAGGAGCATGGCGTTGATGGCACGCACAACCTGCAGGGAAACCACATGGGACAGCACCAATGAGGGGTGAGCAGGGTGTTCGTGGCCCTGCCCCGCCCTGCCCTCCCCCACCCTGCCCTGCCCTCTCCCGCCCTGCCCTCCTCTGCCCGGGCCCCCCTCCCCTGTCCTGCCCTCCCCCCGTGGGTCCTCTTACCTCCATGAGGACAGCCCCGACGGTGGCCTTGCCGACACCAAACTGCTGTCCCACGGATCGGTAGCTGTCTGGAGTGGCCAGCTTCCAGACAGCGATGCCGATCCGTTTCTCCACAGGGAGGGCACGCCGCATGGCAGTGTCCTGGTGCCTGAGTGCGGGGGTGAGCCACTGGCACAGCTCCATAAATGTCTGCCAGCTCATCCTGAAGTTCCTGAGCCAGCGGTCGTCGCCCCACTCCTCAAGCACCAGCCGCTCCCACCAGTCGGTGCTGGTGGGGTAGCTCCACAGGCGGTGGCATGTGAGGCGGCGGGGGGCGGGGTGCTGCAGAGTTGGGGGTTGAGCCCTGCTGCCCTGGGGGCAGCTCCTCCTCCGGTGTAGCAAGGAGGTGCTCAGCTGCCTCCAGCATGGCATGGATCAGGGCGAGCCCTGCTCCTGCCGGGAGGGCTGGGTGGACCTCTGGCTGCTGCTGCTGCAGCTGCTGGGGGTGCATGCCTGCATCGCCCAGGGTCTGTGTGCCTATGGCTCCTCAGACCGTGTGCTGTGCAGGCTGAGTGTGTCTGGGAGGGGCCCTTTAAGGGAGCGGCTAGCTGTTGCCCCGGAAGTGCTAGTCCGCCCTGTGATCCTGTCTGCAGCTGTGCCTGGCATCCCTATTTCGATGTGTGCTACTTTGGCGTGTAGACGTTCCCTCGCAGTGCCTATTTCGATGTGGTGCTGCGCAACGTCGAAGTTGAACGTCGACGTTGCCAGCCCTGGAGGACGTGTAGACGTTTGATGTCTCCAAATCGAAATAAACTACTTCGATGTAGGCTTCACGTGTAGACGTAGCTTAAGAGTCCAGGCAACAGGCCTTTCCGAATCAATGTAGAAGTCAGAAACTGAGATAATTTACTCATGTAAGCAGCAGTCCCCACTGCTGCAGCACTACAATCAGGTAACTGACCATGCATGCATTCCACGCCAAAGACAAGAGTAATAATGCCCATAAACCGCAAACAAAGAGACCTGCTGTGCATACACATGGGCATATTAAAATACATATTTCTCTGGGATACTTTCAGCCACTAAATATTTATTGGCATTTAAAGGTTAATAAGGGTGATGTGTTTTTCTGGTGATGTTTCAGTTGGTTTATTTTTAAAGCTGACGTCTCTGAATAGTCCAATGGGCTGTGAAATAAAAATTAAACCTTCAAGGACTATTTTGTGTTTTCCATTATAATGTAATCCTGCAGCTCTTCCAAAGACAAAGCCCCCTACTGATTTCACACGTGCATGAAAAGCTTAGTCAGACTAAATTCATAAGAGGAAAAGAATTTCAAGACTTTGCTGAACTCATGTGAGAGCACTAATAATTATACATTGACTATATTAGTAACTTATTTCTTCTGCAAAGGCCAGGTAATTTTTTTTTAAACTGTCAAATACATGACAAGAAAGCATGTAATGCAACAAATTCCTGAAGCCCCACGGACTGCTTTCAGCCTGATACAATAAGGCCATGTGTACACTAGCCAAAAACTTTGAAATGGCTTATCTGCTCATAGGAATAAGGGGACTTCGAAGTAGGAGGGGTCCTTTCGAAAAGGAGCCCCGTCTGGACGAGCCACGCGGCGGCGAGCCACGTCAATTTCGAAGTGCCACGGCCGCCCGCATGCTAATGAAGCGCTGAATATGTATTTCAGCACTTCATTAGTAAACTTCGAAATGGCCATTTGCACGGCCATTTCGAAGTTTTTGGCTAGTGTAGACATAGCCCAAGTTACATTTCAAATGCTGCACTTGATCCTAATGTCACAGAAATCAATAGCAAAACTTCTACCGATTTCAATGGAAGTAACTTCTGGCCCAGTATATTACAAATCAGCTGTCAACTTTAGCACACAAAGTTCAATTTACTTAACTGAAAAATCAGAAATGCTAACTAAAGAAGTGTTAACAAAAATACCTTAATAACACACCAATGCTGGGTCTACACTTGCTCCCAACTTTTAAGGGAGCATGTTAATCAGGGCGATGGGAGATTACTAATGAAGTGCTACAGTGAATACACTGAACTTTATTAGGCTAATTCTCCCCTGCAGCAACTTTGAAGCTTCAAGCTTCGAAGTGCCGGCATGCGTGTAGCCACCGGCACTTCACAGTGCCTGTGCTACTTTGAAGTCCCTTTACTACTCAAAATGTTGAGTATTCCCCACAGCACTTCATTAGCAATCTCCCATTGCCCTGATTAACATGCCCCCTTTGAAGTTGGGGGCAAGTGTTGACAAGCCCCTATTTACCCTCTCTCTGTAGCTATGATTGAAGGCCCAAAATAAAACACAGTTAAAAGAAATGAGCCAAATTCAGCAGAACTACATGTGGCATATGGTGAGTCCAATGACACGAGACATCACAGAATCTGAGTCACTCCCTTTGGATGGCCTGTGCCATCTGCCTAGGATTGGCACTCTGGGTTCTACAAAATGGAGCTTGTATTGCCACCAGTATGAATTCTGAAGGCAGAAGACTCTAAAAAGAGCCACACAATGCGTATCATTGTGGGGTCACTGTAGAGACACATACACACACACCAATGCTGCCCACTTTTAGGCTATGCTACCCTGTTGTAGTTCTCTTGCCCCTGACTCTGTCCACATATCTATACAGGTGATACCCATCTCAGGACCCAGCCACACCATCAGGAGCTCATCCATCAATACATCTACTAATATGATCTATGCCATCACGTGTCCATAAGGACTATGTGACATTGGCCAAAACAGGACAGTCTATGTGTCAAAGGATAAATGGACACAAATCAAACATCAAGAAAGTTAACATACAAATAAACAGTAGAACACTGTAGCCTTCCCGGACACACGATAATAGATTTTAAAATAATCATTCTTAAAAAAAAGCTTCAAAACCAGATTACCAAGAGAAACAGCAGACTTGCAATTAATTTGCAAATTTAACACAATCAAATTAGGACTGAATAAGGACTTAGAATGGTTCTCTCACTATACTCTTCCTTCTCTTGGTATTCACACCTCTCCATGAACTACTATGAGTAAGCCACATCCACTCTGACTGAACTGGCTCATTACCACTGGTCCAAACCTTGATTAGTAACTCCCTTCTTTTGATATGTTTGCATGTACACGTACGCACGCGCACACACACACGCACACGCACGCGCGCGCACACACACACAGAGTAAACCCTTGATTTTACGGACCCAGATGTAGGAGACATCGGAAACAACCGACAACCCTGTTGTTCCTGAACTCTACTGTGGTCTGTGAAATCCTAACCCCGACCCCACTCTCCCGAGAAAAAGAACTTAGGGGACTTATTGCTGCAGTGACCTGAAGGAGTCACCGCCTCCTCCACTGGAGCCACCATATGCTGCTCTCACCAGGAGTGGGGCGCGCACGCGGGCAGACAGCACTCATGTATGTGTCCCACCCCCAGTAGGAGGAGCACATGGTGTGTCTGGTGGCTATGACACCTCCCTCCAGGCTGCACAGTGGCCCCTCCTGCTGCGCACGGCAAGGTTCCTCTAGCCACACATGGCCGGGCACCTCCAGCCACGTGGTGCGCTCGCTTCAGCCACACGTGGTGAGGCACCTCCAGCTGCGTGGCAGGTTTTGGTTCCAGTGGCTGTGGTCTGGTGAGTCCCCAACATGTTTTCTTTTTAGTGGCAGGGATGGGAACTGGGGCTGGAGGATACTGGTGGGGGTGGGTGGGTAGTAAACCTGCTTATTTAACGGACATTCTGGTTGAACAGACACCCCTCCCGGACCAGCCCGTTAAATCGAGGGTTTATTCTATATCTCTCCCTACTTCTGTGATTTCACTCCATGCATCTGACAAAGTGTTTTTTTTTACCCACAAAGGCTTACATCCAAATAAATCTGTTAGTCTTTAAGGTGCCACAGGACTCCTCGCTGGCTTTTGCAGATACAGTCTAACATGGCTACCCCTCTGAGACTTATCGACAAAAGCTGCTCTTATAAAATATATTAACTCACCTATGTTGCCTCTCTATTAACACAGTATGTATATCAATAACATCGATGTGGCAAATAATTTAAATAACTGCAAAGAATTTTATTCTTAGTACGTCCAAAAGCAAAACAAAAAATATTGCCCAAATGCTAAAAAGTGTTACCTGGAAACCCAGTACATAACCTAACTTTATTCACCAGCATTTTAAGTTGTCATAATATATAAAAGTTGCACATTTTAGCAAGCAGGAAAGTAACAAAAACAAGTCAGTTTTAACAACATTGCTTCAAATAATGCTAATCTGAAACGTGTTTTGTGTTGGCACAAGAAAACCTGTAGCCTTGAATGACCTCCTTTAGAGAATGGCAAGCACATAGGACACTGAAGATTTTTCTCCATTCGAGTCAAAACTTATATCAAGAAGTTTGAAAAGAGCATGCAAAGTGAAATAGAACTGACATATATCAGTGTGTCCAGACTGGGAGCAGGGGAAAAAATGACTAATTCCTTTCTCTGGATACAATAAATAGCTTTCAGACAGCTCACCAGAATTACCTCCAGCAATCTAAATATGGATTAATGTGTAACTCAAAGTATTACAGCTATGGAACTAGGAAAGAGAAATCAGACAATTAAACAACTGGCCAACCTTTTCAAACCTGGGTGCATAAATTTCAGCCTCTCACGCCAGATTTGGAGTCAGATTTCTAACAATAGTCAAATCCCCAAATGGAATGAGATTTTCAAAGGTGCTCTGCTCTCACATAGGTACCCACATGAAGTGGCCAGCTCTTGAAAATCTGTCTCTCAGTTCACGAAGGTGACAAAGCTTTGTCTGACTTCAAGCACATGAGGAGCCTTAGGGGCCAGGCTGACTTCCATACAACTACTCACCTGCTGAAACAAAGCAAGCAGTCCTGTACAGACTAACATGGCTACCCCTCTGAGACTATTCACCTGCTAAACATTAGAGATGTGCTTAACAAGCTGAAGTAGTAGGGATATCAGCGCCTGGCTTCAGGCATCCACATATGAAAATCTTACCCATAATTTTCAACATGCTTGTTTCACGAAAGACATGTAATTTCAGCGGAGATGATCTTAGAAAATAAGCAGAAATAATTCTGCCTAACTTGTTCCTGGCAGTTTCATACTACTAAAACCAGTTTGTTATAGATTAGTGGTAGCACAGTTGAAAAGCCCCACAGGTCCCAACTACCGATGGCTCACCATGCATGTGGTGCACTTATGATTTATGGCTTGTTGGTCATGGTAGCAGCAATTAGTAATTCCCTTTAACTCCTATGGGCCAGAATAAAAATAGCATCTTGATCACTCTAAGCTGTCTGTAGGAAAGCATCATTTTTTTTTTTGACATTTTGTATCCCCACAGAGCCAGATGGAAAGTATCTTCCAATTACAGAATGACGTCTCTGAAATTTCCAAAAAAGTTGTCTGTAGCTTTTACTCCAACCATTTGTGTTTGTTTATGCTGTTATTCAATCTGAGAGCAATTAACACATTGTGCAAGAGAGCAACCACAAGGCATTTTGTACCACTTATGCTCTATAAACACACATGGCTTGATCTGGGGAACTACTGAGATGGCAGCTGGGCAGAAACGCCTACACGCCCCTACGTACCGTGGAAAGGGTATCTGTACTGTAATCAGTTGGTCTGGCTTAGAAGGACATAATGGAGACTGACCAGATGTGAACAGGGAAGAGGCACAGCACAGTAGTCTCTGGTAGAAGTGGCCTGTTGTGGGTTGGAGGAGAAGATTCGATTCCCCTTTCCCAACCTCCCAGCATATCTGGCATTTATGCAGGTGGAACACATTTCATACTATCATGTACTCTTGCTGTGGCAACCACCACACATATGATCTCCTCTGCATTTGACAGACAGACGTAGTGGCATATTATTAAGCTTAAGGGAATAAAACCCACCTGTGGAGGAGAGAAGATAATTATACCTTACATCACATCACAAGTGTACACAGTGCTGTGCAGCAGGCAAAATGTGATGCACGAATACAGTAAGCGTGTCCCCAGAATTTTACTACCTAAAGGCTACAGTTGATAATATACAGAATAATTATAAAACCATGACAGGAGTATGGACTTACAGCTTGACACTTCATAGATAAACTGGGTCTTTACGAGCTACTGAACAGAGAATATGTACTTCAAAAACATTTCACCCACTTAACAAAATGCTTACGTACCTACACAGGACAAACCATCTACATTCTTGGAAAGGAATAAATGTTATAGCAAACTAAAAAGCTATTTATCCCAGGTTTAAAGTGCTCATTTGATAAACATTTCTGAGCTCTAAACAAACTTGGGGCCAGATTCTTGGCTGGTATACATTAGCCTAGTTCCACTGATTTGAATTAAGGTAAACTGATTCAGAACTGCTGAGATTGGGGAGGTTATTTTTCCTTTAATAAAAACCTGGAAAACAACTTTATGAAAGGAAAGAGTACAGATTACATGCTTCCCTGTGGTGTCATCATTTTATTGCTTCTGTCAGAATGAGGTAACAGTTAGCTATCCTCCATAAGATTTCCAGGGATAACTTTCTCGTATAAGCTTCCAAGTACAATTTCTTTTTAAGAAATTATGCTCTCTACCACACCACTTTGCTACAATGGTATTCATAATGCTTACCTAACAAAGCCTTCTGATATTTAATTAAACAAGGACCCATGCAAGTAAAGGAGAGATGACCTTATAGTCTATTATTTTATGGACGCAAAAAAGATTTTCCTCCATCCTCTGATTTTTATCTATAACTAAATATTTCCCTACTAGCCATTAATCACTGCAAGAGTTAAATAACAAATCGCCCCTAAAATCAAACAAATGTGGTTTATAGAACTTTACATAAATCATATATAGAAAAACTGTGTTTACAACAACTATTGCAGTACAGTTTTGTAAGTTTTTAGTATGCCAGAAAGGCTTAGAGTCAAAGAATTCTTGAAACCCAAAGAAAAACTCACTATTCATAGGAAGAAATATACGCAAGGAGAGAAATCACCATATGTAATACAAATAAAACTATTTTCTCTTATTAAACAAACTGAATGACCCTGAAATCAAAGAGAAAAGTTACACTGAGTTGAAAAAAAAAGCCAGGAAATCTGTTCATTCCAGAAGCCTTTTTACATCTACTTGTACATGATCAGCAAGAAGACAATGAAAAAGAGGCAGAACTACTAAGGAACAGGGATTTAAAAGAAGACAGCTTTTTCTACCTTGCTTGGTTCCCCTTCTTCGAATCCTCATTTTAGGTAAGGAGGGCCAAGAATAATTAAAAGGTGAATCAGAATCTGAGTCCATTCTTTTTACTAACAGATCAGGCAGCAGATACTCAAAGCTGCACTTAGTGGTGTTCAAAAACAAGTCAAGTCTAAGAGTGATGTAAACCAAAGGAATGGACGAGGCAGGATCAAATTGCCTTCTAAACGCAGGGGAGGGAGAAGTAGTAAATGTTTGCTCCCTTCAGGCATCCAGGCATGTAGACAGATCAAGTTGTAAATATGAAGGCAGACCCAAGGAGGTTAAAATTCGAGAGCTCAGAGTGGTGCTGCCACACCACGGTCCACAGCTATTTGAAAGGTCATTGTGTGCCAATGAATCATTAACCCACCTTTCATTTTGATGTAAATGAAAACAATAGGAGTTAAGTTTGGAATGAAAAAATGTGTCTCAAAAGTAAACAATCCTACTACAATAGGTCATTTAAAAATAAAAAAGGAAAACCTTTTTTGTGTGTTACAGTTTTTAATAAAGGGATTGCATGTAAAGCTAAGCTAAGGGTTTGAACTGTAGAAGTAGAAGATTAAGAAATCTAGAGACATAAATTAATAACATTAACTAATCTTTCTGCTGGACTATATATTTCTCCAGAGCAATAGTTCCTCCATCAGCCTCAGCAGACCTTTACATCTTGCAGCTGAAAGAAGCATCAATAACCCACTCGATAGGCTGCAGCTCCCATCTTTCCAAATCTAAATGGCCTAGAAGCTTAAATATTTGCAAGAAAGATTACACAGGCATTAGGGAAACTCTCTTTCCAATAATATTTAGTCTGAACAGCATGTTCTTCTTCGTACTGTCACCAAGTTAGACAGTGAATCATAAGGATTTTGTAAGGCTGGCACCTTTACAGCACTGGTCTAACCTCACAGCAATGCACAATAGAGCTAGTGACTAATTTACAACAAATCCTCCATTCTTATACAGTCTCCCTGAACAACTCGTAGACAATTAGTATTCAGTAGGAACTCATTATCCCCTCCTCCCCCAACATCTTTACACTACACAAACTGCATTTTATAAACAGGCTCAAATGTGGCTATACAAGAGCCAACACAAAAATGACATATCCACTGTTTGTTAGCTGAACTCCATTAAACATTTCTTTTAGTTACCCCACAATGTATGTGTTCTTGTACTCCACATAAAGGAGAAGAGTGAATATGTGAGGCAGCTTAAATGTCAGTTTTGGAAGATGATGACATTTGAGTTTGTTAACATTCCTCACTTCACTTCAATTATTTTTCGGACTGTTGAGGTCTACAGGGCTACTTCTGTATTATGTTTCAAGTGATTCCCCAATCCACATTTTTGGAGCAGATAATGATATATTTGTTGGAAGAAAATAATTCAGTTGAAACACAATTCACAAGTGGGATTATACAAATACCTATCGAATTTTCCTGGATGAAAACAGCAGCAGTATACAAGCACAGAATGAAGTGCCTGAATTATGCAAAATGTTATTTAATGGGTGATTGTTCTTTCTTTGCCTTAACTGAATCTTGGCTTATGTTATTAGGCCACAGAAGAATGTTTTCCTCAAAGGCTGCAACTGTTGGATTTTTACTTCAACACTGAATACCTCCATGCACATTTCATGTGAGTCTTTTCTTAACAAAAACCCCAGTAAACAAGAACTGACCTCAGAAAGATCACTCTGATTCAAATGCATGGTGGATAGTCCTCTGTTTTGGAATACCTAGACCTCCTGGACTGTCAGGTTCACATTACTCTGATACATCCTGCAGCTACACGAGAACATGGGAACTGCCATATCATTTCATCACAGGTACTATCCTGTCCCCAACAGTGGCCACTACCAGCTCCTTCAAAAATAGGGACAAGAAACCACTAAATGGACATTTTTGTGCCGATTAGTCCACAGAATAGTCACAGAGTTAATCTGCATCTTCACAAAAAAAAGTAGCCCTGTAGCACTTTAAAGAATAACAAAATAATTTATTAGGTGATGAACTTTCATGGGACAGACCCACTTCTTCAGATCTAGAAAATTCTGATAAAAGTAAACTGACACAATGAGAAGTTGACAGAAAGACGGGGAAAAATGAAAAGAAAACGGACAAATCACACATACAGGAGAGAAGGAGGGAGGGGCAAAGGAAATTACTTACTGCAAGTGTCTACTAATTAGTTTGCCTGAGATCACTACAAATATCAAAGATGTGGCGACTGTCCTTGTAACTGATATTTTTGTTGAGGCAAACATGTAAAATATTGAACTTGAGAATGAACTCCAATTCAGATGTCTCCCTTGTAATCTGGTGTCAAAGACACTTTGTTTTAGAATGCAGGTTTTCAGGTCTTGAATGCTACAGCCTGCTCCATTGACATGCTCACTGAAGGTTTATGTGGATTCAGATGCCTAATGTCTGGTTCCTATCTGCTATTAGGAATAAGGGGATTTCGAAGTTCCTGGGGTCCTTTTGAAAAGGAGCCCCATCTGGACGAGCTGCGCAGTGGCGAGCCGCATCAATTTCAAAGTGCCGCGGCTGCCAGCATTCTAATGAGGCGCTGAATATGTATTTCAGTGCTTCATTAGTAAACTTCGAAATGGCCAAGTTTGGGCTAGTGTAGGCACAGCTTGAGAGTGTAGCATCACGTTCCAGTGTAGGTTATAGATTGTCGATAATGTGCCGGAGGGGTGTGAGCTGTGGGCTATAGGTGATGACAAGCAGAGTTCTGTTATTAACTTTCTTGAGCCTATCTAGAAGTAGCTGATTTCTTGGTATTTGTCTGGCCCTGTCAATTTGGTTTTTCACTTCTCCTGGTGGGTACTTAAGTCTTATGAATGTCTGGTAGAGATTGCAAAGTTTCTGGACTGTCAGTAGGACTGGAGCAGATGTGGTTGTATCTAAGGGCTTGACTATAAATGATGGATCCTGTGATGTGTCCCGGATGGAAGCTGGAGGCATGTAGGTAAGTGTAGCAGTCAGTGAGTTTCTGGTAGAGAGCGGTATTGATCTGGCCATCAGTGGTTTGTACTGTGGTGTCCAGGAAATGGATTTCTCCTGTGGAATGGTCATGGTGGAGACTGATGGTGGGGTGCAGGTTGCTAAAATCTCTGTGGAATTCTTCAAGAGCCTCTTTATCATGGGTCCAAATGATAAAGATATCATCAATGTACTTAGGCAGGTGTCTATAAAGTTAAGCGATTTTTTTCTACCTTTCTGGTAAATTCTCGTCATGTCAGTTTACTTTTATTAGAATTTTCCAGGTCTGTCCCACAAAAGCTAATTAAAAAATTAAAAATGAAATTAAATTATTTTATTAGTCCACAGAAGAAAGTGGTTTCCTAACCACAGGTACTAGTGAATGGTTTCTGCCCAGAAGCAAGAGGATTTACTCCTTATACATAAGTATCCAGCCACGTATAACTGTGGATATTCTCATTACCCATACAAATATCTAATCCTAATTTTAGTCCTAAACTCTTGACTTCAATGATATCCAATGGCAACGAGTACCATGGGTGAAATGCAGCTTAATGAGGATCAGAGGAAGCATTTTCTTTCTTCAGTTTTAAATTTGTTTCCTTTCAATTTCACCAAATGTTCAATCGTTCTTTCTTTGAAAAAGCGTAAATAATGAGCTGGCTTGATTTCCATTCTTTATGCCATTCATTATCTTGCATATGACTATAATATCTCAATGTTCATCTCCTCTCCCCTCTAAGTTAACCAGTCCTCAGATTTTAAGTCTATACTATTCTAAAAGGCAATGTATTTATTAATTTTTATCAGTCTCTTCAGAACGCCTACTCTGCTATGTTTCTTTGACTGGCACCAAACACAATGATAAAAGTGAGGACATACAATTGATGTATTAAATGGCATTAAATTACTATATGTTTCATGCCCTCAGCTTTTTTATTTTTCTGCCCATGGAGCATATGTTTCTACCAAGCTGTTCACACTGAAATCCAAGTCTTTCTCAATAGCTTAGAATTTAGTAATGGGTATGGGTACTTCAAATCATTCCTTCCAGTGTGCTTTAATTACCTTGCATTTGCCAGTATTGATTTTCCTCTGCCATCCTAATGCACATTTGCCCGGTATGCTAGTTTTCCTAATTTCCTCTAGTCTTGCCTAAGAAAAATAATTTTGTTTCCTATATAAATTTTGCTTCCTCATTGTTCACCACCTTCTCAGGTGATTTTATAAACATATTGAACATTAACCCTTTACAGAGCCCATAGGGCACTCAACTATTAAACTTTTGCTAGGACGACAATTGGCCACTTATTTGTCTTCTATATTTCCCAGTTTCTAATCCATGACAGTACTTTTCCTCTGAACTCCAAGGGCTTGTCTACACCACCACCTTCCTTCAATGGAAGTATGGTAATTAGGGTGTTGGGAGTTTACTAATGAAGTGCTGCTGTGTATAGGCAGCACTCCATTAAGCAAATCCCGCCCCTCCCCCCCCCACGGCAACTTCGAAGTTTTAAACTCACCAGTACTTCGAAGTGCTGGGGCAAATTTTGAGGAGTAAGGGGACTTCGAAGTTGGCCCAGCACTTCAAAGTACCAGCGGGTGCACCGTGGCTAGATGCGTGCTGGCACTTCCAAGTTTAAAACTTCAAAGTTGCCGCGGGGGGGAATTTGCTTAATGAAGTGCTGCCTATGCACAGCAGCACTTCATTAGTAAACTCACAACACCCTAATTACCAACCTTCCTTTGAAGGAAGGTGGTAGTGTAGACACAGCTCATGATTACTAGGTTTCCACAAAAGATTCTTATGAAGGACTTTGTCAATAACTTTCTGAAAGTTCAACTACATTATCAGCTCCTTTTCAATCAGTCACTATTTTGGAAGATTATTTTCTGAATTGGGTATCTTGTGAATGAGATGCTAAAAAACAGTGACTCTACGTCTCCTCTGTGTGAACATGGAAGATCCGAGACCACTTTTCCTTGGCTTTTGTATATGGCCAGAATTTCCCTCCCCACACTGTTGCACAGTGGCCTAGCTACCCACTTCAATTTAGAGGTAGATGCAGGTCATTTGTAGCCGTTTAGATCTTTTGAAATAAAATGAGTGTTCTCTGTGTAAATGATCCTTACTTTCCATTAAAAATGCTTCTAATTATTCATACCTGGGTACAGATGAGAAGTAGAGTCAAAAGACTGAAAGTTGCTGGAGTGCACACTTAACACCAGTGCTTTTTTTATGCCATTACTCGCCAGCACCTTGGCAGCCCCAGTGATGGGACTGGCTGGTGGGCGGGGGTGGAGAGCAAGCTGAGTACCGGCACCTCTCTTTTATTTAAAAAAAAAAACAAAAAACACACTGCTTAACACCAATGTTCTAGGCATATACTAATATCTTAAAGTTTCAAATTCTTACAACCAGGGCCTGCCAAGAAAAATCAACATGACATGCATGTTCTTTGCAGACATTACAGCCTATTGTGTATTGTCTGAACAGTCTCTACGCTTGCAGTAATAGGGGAAGGCAGTTCGGGAATGTAACCAGTTTAATTAGCTTACATGGAGTACTGAAGTCACTGACACCATTTTCAGAAGCAGCTCTTTTATCTACAATGCAAATTATAAAGCTTCAGGGGACACCCTAAGCAGAGAGGTGCAGAAAAGGAGGAGGAGAAGGAATCTCTTGCCTCTGGTTTAAAGATACCACGAAAGGACTTTTAAACAGACTGTGTTGCTGAAGCCCATATCCCTGACTATCAGCTTAGCCAAAGAGGGAGAAAACCCATTCAGCCCAAAATTACTTCCCTGCAAATGGCAAACATGGCATGGAAGATGGCAGCCATTTCAAAAGTGAACGACCCCACCAGCACTGCTTATGATTGGGCCCTCAGCATAACCACTGACCACGCAGAGCATGAGCTTCCCAAGGCACAGCTCTCTGCCCCTGGCTCCACACAAGTGCGCCATATTATTTCATTCTGCAGAAACAGAGATAGCCACAATTCTCCCCATTTGCACCTAGTCTGGGGGGCAGCGGAGCCCCAGTTACCTGTATCTGCACTGCAGCCAGAGTGGGGAATTACCAGTGAGAGAGTAGGGTATGGCATAGTAAATTATGGTGCACAAGTGGTGAGGAACTCATCTTTAGAGAGCTCTGCAACCTCTAGGCATTACCCCAACCTGATCCTGGCTTTGCAAACTGAGCCAAATCCTGCTGAGCAGCTGCCATGCTTGCACGCAGCCCACAAATAATAACCCACCTACAGCTATTTACATTATATTTTAACAATAATTTCAGAATTCCACAAGTTATTTGACAAAATGCCATCAGCCACAGCCACCCACTCAAGCCACCTCAAATCTACTGCTACTGCCAGCTGCTCAGAACAAAGGTGTTCCTCATTCTGCGTGCTGCTGGACAGGAGAATTACCACAGAATTACCAATTTCCCTCACTCATCAATTTTTTCCCATTCACCCTGCTCCTGACAATATCTGTGTTCTTCTGATGGACATTTATAAAAAAAAATGCTGCTTGTTTCCATAGACCTACTGGATGAACACCACAAAACCAGGAGGTTTTTTCATTTTGTCTTTTTTTTAAGTACTTGCTGTTTCTGCCTATGGGTTTACAATTGAGCCCATCACCTGAGTATGTGGAGTGAATGTAGTCCCTTCTTCACTCTACTCTCCACTATTTTGTTCCTTACCACCGAGAACAGGTGTATTTAATATGCTGGGCAACAAGTAGGTCAATAAAATACATACCTGCGTTGACAGAATATTACCTTTGTTACATAATCCAAAAGATGAAATAAACATTACAGATTCTTTAATAGATTTTAAGGCCAAAAGAGAACCCACTAGATCATCTAATCTAACCACCTGTATAACACACTTCATGAAACTCATGCATAACCAACTGCTGCCTCTTTACCACAGCATTTAACGTGCTGTTCTTTTGAATAATATCAGTATTCTTTTTATTATGATGCATAATTATTTCAGTCTAAAGAGTGTGCTCTTCTCACTGACGTATCTCCTGTTGTGCCTACAGGTGGGTGGATATTGAATAACTGATCTGCTTGGGCATCTGAATGCTGAACTCTATTATGGAATGACCAGGCAGGTAAGCTCGTTGTTCAAACACCTGATGGCGTTCCCCTGACTACAACAGCCTGGGACTCCACCAAGTTCTGTCTCACCAGCACTTCTGTCACTGCACGACAGAAAAACAAACTCACCCATTCGGGGATGGTTTGCACTACAAGGTGAGGCAGCTTAATTACATGTTTCAGGGTGTGAAAAATGGCATGCCCTGTACAACATAATTAAGCCAACCTAAGGCCCCATGTGAACAGAAGAATTCTGCCTCACTGACTGAGCTACCGCCTCTCAGACAGGTGGTTTACTACAGTGACAGACGACCCCTTCCATCGCTGTAATAAGTGTCTATACTACAACACCACAGCTGTGCCAATGTAGCATTTCTCATGTAAACATAATCGAAGAGAAATAAAAGATAGCAGAGAAGAGTTGCAGTGAGAAGAGGAGTAATAAGGAACTCCCTGAGCATGCAATGGACTGCCTGACACCAACACATATACCCTCTTTTTAAAAAGCAAACGTCTGTAAAGAACTACATTCAACAGGCTTGTTCTTCTCATAAAAGTTAGGAGCAGCTTAACCTTAGAAACTAGTGAATTTAAGAACAATAGCTTTTCATAAGTGTATGGCAGGGCTCCAAAACTCTAGATAGCTATCAGTGTGATTAGGATGAAGAAAAGCAGTGCTACAGTCAACTGACCGCCATATACAATTGGAGCAGACAGGGCCATCCCTATGGAAGGTATGGGGCTGGGGGAAACCCCTTCCAATATCTCAGGTGGAGGGCCTGGGGCAAACCCCTCCCACCACAGGTCCCATTCCACCCTGCCTCTGTTCCACCTCCCGCTCCACCCCTTCCTCCAAGCTCCACTCTGTTCCACCACTCTTGCCAGAGACCCGTCTCCCACGCAACTTGGGCTGGGGGATTACCTGGGGGCCTGCAGTGGGTCACCCCCACACTCACTGTGGTGATGGAAGCTGGAGAGACCCAGCAGCCTGCTCTACCTCACCCTGCCCCCATCTCCCAGCTCATGGCACTCCACTTCCTCATCGTGGTGGGAAGTGGAGTGCCCTTTGGCCAGGGTGCTCTGCTTCCTGCTGTCACAGTGAAACAGAGTGCAGCAGGCTGGGAGAGGGCAGTGGGCAGGGAGGAGTGGAGCAGATTGCCAATTTGCTCTGGCGGTGACTGCCACAGTGAGCGCACAAGTGGGGGCTGACTCCAGCTACTGCCCTGCACCAGGCCCCCAGGTAATCCTCCAGGCTGCCCTGGGCCCCGTCCATTGGACATGTGTGGCGGTCACCCCAATGCACCCCAAAATGCGGGGCAGCCATCCTATGGACAGGATGACTCTGGGGACAGATCTTCAGTTGCTGTGACTTGTCATAGCTTCAGTGACATGGCCCCTCTATCTACTGCAACATTTTTTTGAATTCATAGCTCTTCTTGGCTCCAGAGCCTTTAGTTAGTAAGACAACTGTGACAGGAGCATAGATCTGATTCTAGTCTCTACTTTCTGGCCCCATTCACCTGACACTGGTCAAGGCAACAGCTCAGTACAATACATTCTGTCTTAACTGGAATTCTATCATCCAGAACTCTCAAATAACCAGCATTTTAATCCTAAGTAAATTTTAGCTACGTTTTCCATAAGTACAGTATAATGAAAGTAAATACAAATGAATACAGGAAATACATTACAGGCTTACAGTGTACAATACTCCTGTTGTTGGTAAATAAAGTATTCTGCATCCATTTTTATTTGTTTCTTAACATCTAAGCTTGCTTTTCTTTAGTGTTATGCACTGCGAGGTACATCTCTCTATTACCCAGAAATATTTGAATATCCAGCAACCTGCTGGTCCTGGGGCTGAAAGATATGACAGAGTTTACCGTAATATGTCATGTGACAAGAGTCAGGACCTACTGACTCCTGTGGCTAATGTCAAACAAATCCAGCAAAATATGTCCACTGATATAATTTGCCTAAATAGCCTTCTTGTTCCATGTCAATTCACATCAAAACCACAGTAGGATATACTTAGCTTGGGTTCGCAGTAAAGCTACAGAAAGAAGTCCATTAGTGGATTGCCCCTGATTCTGATGAAAAGGTCCCTTGATCTTGCAAAACTTTGAGTATTAGGGACTCTGTCAATTATAAAAAGGAAAACAAAGCAAAAAAGCCTCCTTCCAGCTCCTGCAGCGAAGGCCTACGCAAGATCCAAAGTCTCCAACGACATTTAAAGCTTGCACAGCTTTGCACAAAAGCTAAACGGAGCTTTAATTAGATCTGACCCTTGCAGAAATTTAGCTAATGAGCTCGCAATAGAAAGCATGTGGATGCTTATTTACAAACTGCAGCACTGTAAACAAGATTATTGCACAACAATTTCATTAGAAGTAGCATTTCTCATGTTTGATGGGGCGATGTCAACAGCAGGGGTGGTCTTAAGCTGGATGTCAAAGAGTAAAAAGAAAGAGATACATGTCCATACACAAAACGCAAAGGGTCTAACTCTGTGTTCCACAAGCACTATTTCTAGAATACATTTTAATACTTTGAAGGCTAATATCCCATTTTATGGATCCCAAGTTATTTATTTACCTTCGTTTGAAATGGAGATGAAGCTGGCAGAAGAAAGGCAAAGTAGCTGATTTAAAAATCAGAATGAAGAGCTCCTCCTTTTTGAAGGATGATTAAATCAAGCAAATTTTTCCAGGGATTTTAGACAGGGGAGGAAGACACTTTCTGGAAGGCCAGACAGCACATATTTGCAACTGATTCAATTTTCTTTCTCCCTCTTCATGCATTTTGTGTGCGCGCGCGCACACACACACACACACACGAAAAAAGGGAAAAATGTTGAGAGCCAAGAACACAAAAGCCTGCATATTTTAATACTTAATATTCTTCTTGGAGATTTTTCCAAGAACTTTCCATTAAGCTGTGTTTATAGCCACACTTACTTATGAAGACTTTTTCAATAAAAGAGACATTACTTCTCAGGTCTCCTTCAGCTCAACTTTTGATTCTTTGTAGACCTATAAGAATGTGTATTCCTTGTCTGTCTATTGAAATAAACTAGGACAGCATTTCCCAAATGCAACCTCCAGGGCCACATGCAGCCACCAGGGGCTTTTCTTGCAGCCGTAGCTTCTTGGGCTGTGATGGGAGTAGGGGGGTTGCAAAGCAGCAGCCCCTCCTTCACTTTGTTGCTCCTGGATTCACCGCATTGATGTTGGTCGCTGGTGCTTCAGGTTGCCAGGTTTCTGGCTTTCAACCAGAGCACCCGGTTGACAAGGAACCCTAATGACTCCAACCAGACCACTAACAAGGCTGTTAAAAGTCTGGGTGGCCGCACTCTGAGGCCACCAAATAATCTGTCCTAAGAACCCTGAACAAAGATCACCTATCTGTTGTTTAAAGAATGCACGTAGCAAGGTTTTGTGAGAAGACACAGACTAAAGCACTCTTCACTAAGCCATGGTACTCACCTTGAGGTTTTGCAAAAAACATGAAAACAATTGTTAAAAATCATTGAGAGGCCTGCAAACAAAAATGTTGCCTAATTTCCACAGACATTAAAAGACCGCTAGGAAAATAAAATCATGAGTTTCCACAGTTATTCTCTTGCTTTGAAATTTCCATGCCATCCCTCTTCCATAAAACTAGATAAAGACAGGCTTTTCTGAAACTCTTCACATTGGAAAGGGACTGCCCTAAGCTATCCACTTAGCATGAAACAGAAGTGGGAAAAACAAGAAATGAGTAGTGTCAGTTAACAACAAAAAAAAAATCAACCCTGCGCCCAGCATGCGCACACATTTGTCATAAAATTCTGAGTCATCTCAACAGACATATTAATAAAAGGATTTTGCAATATTTAAAACATTATTTCCTAGGGTCACAAACTCAAAACCAGACATATTTGACTATAAAAGCCTTATTTACAAACAGTTTGCCCAGCTCTAACCGCACATATATATTATCTAAAAAGAGATTTTACTCAAACCAGTTGTAGTAATCACTTTATAGACCTTAACACTAATTCTAGAGGCTACTAATATTTAAGCACAGGAGAATAGCAAGAATTTCAATTCCTTTCTACAGAAAACAATTTAAATCTTATCAACTGAGTAAGAAAAGCTAATTGAACAAAACAGCAAAACTGAAACCAGATTTTATAAAGATTACATTGCAGTCCTAGAGGTTTATACAGAAGAAAAGATCATTATAGTCAGTTCCTTAAAATGATACAGGATTAGACTTGGATTTCTGTGAAAGCTGTGAAAATCAAAGGACAAGAATTTACTAAAACTTTTATGCAGCCCTGGTCAGGCATGGATTTGCTAAAAATTTTGCTTCAATGTTTTTATCTTTCAAACTGCAAAATATGGGCTGCAGACTAAATTTTGTTTATTTATTCATCTTCTTGACGCCAGTAATGCAAATGGTAGAGTAGAGGTACACAAAACCCATTGCCAGGTCATTTATACTACAACTATCTGAGCAAGACAAATATTTTGAAAAGTGGTAATTTCTTCCTGCTTCTCTGTTTTTAATTGATACTTTAAGAAGAAAGTCCACTTGTATGTTTTGAATTTTAAAAGGTACTTCTATTGGAAAAAAGCTCTTAAGCCATTATAAATGGCCTTGTGGACATCCTCCTTCTCAAACTATACAAAATAGGAAGAAAATATAATATTTAAAAGCACATGCCCTGTTAACTCAGTTACATGCCAAACAGTAATAGCATTCAGCTGTCACTTCTCAGACTCCTTCCCCAAAACCACAGAACTTCAGAAATACAATGCAGTGTAAGGGTGCACATGATTTAACATCAAAATCTAAAAAACACCTTTTCTGCTTTTTCTTTTCTGTATCTTTTACTCTCACTCCATAATTCCCTGTTCAGTTTTCTGTCCATCCTCTACTGTTGTTTCTTCTCTCTCTCTCTTTAACTGAACAGATAAAGATGAATTGGAAGCATTTTTTTATTTGTTTTTAATTGCTCAGTCGAGATCTCTATCAGCTCCCAGGAAAGAAAGGTGAAAAGAAGGTTGGGTACGATTGGTATATGGATTCAGGAGTCTCCATAATCCCACTTTCAGCCCAAACTAAGAGGTTCCTTTATATAATGGGAGATACACATCTCCTAGAACTGGGAGGGACATTGGGAGGTCATCTAGTCCAGTCCCCTGCTCTCTTGGCAGAACCAAGCACCATCCCTGACATCTATTTGCCCCCAATCCCTAAATGGCCTCCTCAAGGACTGAGCTCACAACCCCAGGTTTAGGAGGTCAGTGCTCAAACCACTGAGCTATCCCTCTCTCCTTTCCCCCAGCATCTTATGCTTCCCCCACCTCCGTTGAAATACAGCAAACACTGACCCCAAAAATCCTTAACACTCATTACCTCAGATATCTGCACAGCGCAAATAGCATCTCATATGCCCTCAGACATGCTCAGTGGCCTTTAGTGGCTTCTACTCCCCACTCGCACTTTATACAGAGGTGACTAAGGTGAAAGCTCTTTCCCTCTCTAATACTGACAAGAGTTGGTAAAAAGCAGCAACCCAATTTGTGTCTAAAACCTACTGCAGGGTGCAAGGTGAAGACCCCCTTTTCATCCATGTAGTCACAGCTCCCACCCTCAGAAAATGTTTTAGGAAGGGCATCAAGACCTAGCACCCCCTGAAGATTCTGGAGAAGGTACAGTGGACAGACAAATATACCTTAAAGGCAAACACCTACTGGCATAAAGGTATTAGTAGAACCCAAGGGCACGGGTGTAAGAGAAGAGTACTGATCCAGACAGGGAGAAAAGACCTGGGAGTCCTTTCAACAGCTGTCATTATTATCTATTAATTTTGACAGAATTTTTCAACAGAGGTGGAGGAGGGACGGGAGGAGCTAATATTCAGCAGCCAGTTGATTTTCAGAAACATACAATGAACAAACAGCACTACATAGTCTCCCCATTAAATGTATTTTTATTTTTCTCCTCCCTACACACTCTGTACAGCTTGCTCTTTTCTATTCATTCTTCTTTTCTCTCCCCTCACCTCACCTCAGCATCTCACTCTATTTTTCATCTTCCCATTTCTCTCCCCTTATCTGCCACTGCATGCTTCTTCTGCCCAAACCACAGCCATTGACATAACAATGCCAAAACAACAACAACAAAAACAGTCTAGAGCAATATAAGACAATAAAATGGAGACATTTGACAGTTATTTTGGTATGGGTCAAGCTGCAAACATGCATAGATTTTTATTTTTAAATAAACCCATCAACCCACCTTAATTTAATATACAAAATATTAATAAAGTACAGTTCTCTCCTTTCCTGTATTAGCTCTACAGTATATATTACCCCTGCTCAGCTCTCCTAGCCTGTAACAATACCTCATGGATTAATCCTATAAGCTCTCACATACACAGTGCAGATGGCGGGGTGGAGTCCAGGCCCTACTGAAATTAATAAGAGATGGCCACAACTGGAGATGGGACACTGGGGGTAGCCAGAGCTCTGTAGCATTCTCTCTCTCTAATATCTGTGTGAGGAGCTCTGAGCTGACGTAAAAGCCGCAGAACTGGCTCCTCAGATAGCTGACTCTAGGCTCAGTATAGATCAGTAGTTCTCTACCTATTTGCTGTTGTAATCCATATATGCAGGACTCTCTGTGAGATGTGTGCCAATATACACTTTACCTGCATGTCTCTGAGGATGTCCAACGGGCCACAGGGGTGCGCTGATTGGGCTGCAAGCAGCCCACAGGTCACCACTCAGAAGCACATGTAGGTGGTGTGCTGGTGGAGGGACGGCGCATATCCAGGATGAAGAGGGGTGAGTCAGTTGCAGGGCAGAGCACAGATCTACCTATTATCTGCTGCTGTACATTTCCTGGAAGACCATATGCCACTGGCTGAACCAGAACAGGAACCAGAACAGCTGTGGCTTCAGAATTAGTGAGCCATAATCCCTCCCTGATGGCTTGTGCCATCCTCTGTGAACATACAGTCCAATAAGCAATTCTGCTTAACAAAACAGAATGTGACCATGTAGACTCTATCACTTTACATAATTGTACAGCATTATTGGTGATGCAGGGCATGTATACATTTCAGAATATGAGTCTGGTTTGTGCACAAAGGCACCCAAGTCACAAGCATACACACTTATTTTGGCAACACACTCTTAATGCCCTTGTTTAAATTCTACATTTCTGAGACAGGGACACAATACATAGATGCAACATACACATGCTAAAGTTACTGAACTGAGGATCATCTCTCACAATGGTGATTTGCAATACTTAGGTAATGGATTATGATTAAAGATTATCAGAAATATTGAGCCAGAATGTTGCCTCTGCACCTGTGGATTTACACTTGCGTAGAATTAGACCCATGCCCTCTACTCCCCTACACAGAAAAACAAGGTGGCTCTTAAGCTCAGTAGCAAAGTCTGTTATATTTGCTTCAGTATCAACAAGCTGAGTTATCCGCTCCATTATGCCACTGTAACATGTGCAAATTAAAAACAGCCTAGCTATTTCTGTCTGGAACCCCAACTCTCATTGGCTGAGTTAACTGACTCTGCCTGCTTCCTTCCTCTTTTGCTTTGTATTAGCTGATGTTTCACTTTGTTACTAGAGCTCTTCCCAAACATGGGAATTTTCCTCACTGTTTTGCTTGTGTTTGACAATGTTATTGGCTGCAGGATTATCCATCTCTATCCCTAATCAATGTATGGGAAATATAATGCATCCACCCCCATTGTATCTAGAAATTTCTGTATATGTTTCATTAATGTGCATTTATTCAAGTTAATTGTACAAACTCTTTAAAAGATCTTTACTTTCATTTATGTAACTGGAAGGTCCTAGAATATGACGATGATAGGTGTGTGCAAGGTGATAGGTGTGTGTAAGGATCTAAAACACAACAGAAGAACCTGGCATAGTTTTCCTTCTGAATAACATCAATTTTGCTGAGCACACCTTTCGTTTGGTGCTGCTCGTTAAAGTTAGCTGTCCTGCTTCTTTTAGAGAAGTTGTCTCACACCTGTAAGTCAGCAGCGTATCTGGGTCTATGACAGCACTTTAGTGTATAGATCAAGCACTTTTGGAAGAGTGAAATAATTTCTTACCTATATCCAACAAGACCTGGTCTTCATTTTCACTTGAGGGAACCACACGATCCCTGTAAAGCTAGAAAAAAAATTGAACTTGAGCTAGATTTTAAAGATGAACAGTCAAGTTTGAACTTCATTGCAAACTGTGCTGGCTGCTTCCAGAATTTGTTTAATCTTTTCAGCACCGTTTGCTCATTTCGTTTTATTTCAAGAAATGCAGAAAATAAAGAGCTACCTACCCCAGGCTCTATGAACCTTTAATGCACTTATAAGCCAGAGGAAACCTTGTTATGGGTGAGTTAAAACTTGTTCTAACTGATGTATGAAAATACCCTTCATGTAAGAAACAGTTAAGTGGCACCACCTAAAACAACACCTAACAGAATCTGCTCAGAAATGGGCAGTAGGCTCCAGTGGGTGTCATGACCAGATGCACGAGTGCAAGTGTAATCTGAGAAACAGAAAAGCAAGGGAGTTAGAGGCAAAAAGCTAGGTAGTCACAGGGTGGCCTGTAGCAGTCCATGATCCTGGAAAAAGAAAGACACAGCCCTCTGGGGTCTTAGGAGCTGGGGCTATAAATTGAGATATTGCTACCTTTGTTCTTACTTCCCCTGCATTCAACAAAACAGGACTTTGTACATTCTTCGGAAATAAAATACACTGCCTCAAAGAGAATACCAGACTCCATCAACTGGAACGACCCAGGGGGCCTGAACTTTGATTAGCCAGTGGAGCTGGGAAAAGGCAACCATATATTAAAAATACAGTTGCCTAAAAGATAAAGCTAGCAGCCTCTCCTCCGGACAAAGAACATTATCAATGAGAGATTAAAAATCAAACCCTGACAATATCCAACCTCCCCTGCTAGCACAGAGACTCTCCCTGCTTAAGAGCTCAGGCTTTAATGTGTCTGGAAGGGTCACCAAATACAGATGATTTTGGAGCAAAGAGGGATATACGTTTAAAACGAAAGAGCTGCAAAGAGGAAGTCTCGGGCCATTTATAGTTTTAGAGCTCAGAACTAATGCCTCTATCTCCATCCAGAAATTAATAGGTGGCTAATGCAGATGAGGGATCTCTAGTGTCACACGCTCCCAGCAACACATGTGCTTTGCTGCATTCTGCCTCAACTTAAGATTCTAGGTGTATTTAATATGCAGCCCTCTACAGCTGTAGTAATCTAATCTGAAGGTGCAAAGGCATGGATTATGATAGGATGGTCTGTGTCCACATGAAATGGTCAGTCTCCTGGCCAGAACTAGACCAAACAAAAAATCATCAATAAAGGCTATTGCTACTACACCAAATCATCATCGGAGAGAAAGGGACCTCGAGCGGTCTTCAGTCGAATATCCTGCACTCAAAGCAGGAGAACGTATTATAATCATCAATATCCAGATGCAGTTTCAACACCTCCCCCACCCTGAGACATACACATAAAGCATGATATAAAAGAGACATCAAGTAGAGTTAATCAAAATAGGATTGCATGCAAGCACCATAGCTTCTTTGGCGGCTATTAAATGTAAAATATCATGTTTTATATCAGATCCAGGTAAAAATAATCCCAAGCAGGGTCAGTTTCTTATGCCACATAGTCTGTGTATGATCCTGCAAACACTGCTAATGAGAGTTTCCCCCACATTATTTCCCAGGCTCAAGATCACCTAAAATATCACCTCACCCTCCTGGACCTCCACTGCCTTCCTTAGCTCCACACCTCAGGAACAATGGAGCTCTCTATCTCAAGGAGGAAGCTAGGAGACATAGGAAATGAGGCTTCTCCTCAAGCCATTCCTGGGGCTGTTGAACTATACGCTGCCATAGGAATGACCACAGACATTAGGACGTTTCGGTCCAGAGGGAAAATTTTTTTCTTTGACCCAGCCTTCCAGCCCACCAACACATAACAGATTCATTGAAGTATATAATAAACATACATACACATAACTTTCCCTGGGGCAGGAACGAAAGGGAAATACTGCTTGGCTGGCATTAGTCACCTTGCTTATATTTTTTTAAAACTATGGATCATGCTCAGATCCCACAACTTCAGGTGCAGAAGAACTTTGACAGAGACTAGTTATTCATATAAGGTTAAAGTTTTACCTTCACATCTTCACTTCCAGGTGCAGATGCATCAGACGCCAAGTTCACAGGACCTGTAAAAGCAAAATTTCTTGTGAACGCCTAGTGATAAGCAGTGGATCTTTGTTCTTTTTTCAACGAGGAGGGGGAAAAATAATGAACAGGCAAGCAACACAGAACAATGCACTTTTGTAGCACACGCATCCCCCCCAAACTAGCACACCAGTGGGCAGAATACTAGATGGTTGTACAACAAGCTGTTATGTTATTAAGGACCAATTGTAACAGGCTTTTAAACTTAAAGGGACAGACAGCGAAGAAAGAATATATGTTGATTCATAAACTAGGCTTCTGATTTGCAAAGGAGACCTCGAAAAAGCACACAAAGAAGCTGTGCCTTAAACTATGGGAGATCCCAACTGCTGTGAACTGTCCTAAAGACACTTTGCACATTTTAAAAATGAGGTGCTGCTTTTTTAAAAAAAGAAAACAAGATTTAAAAACCTTTCCTTTCCATCACTTTCTTCTTCATAGTTTCTTTTTAAGACAATAGGAAAGGACACAACGAGCACAAAAACATGTTCAAACTCTAAAGGATGTGCCCAATCACAGACAATTATGAACTAGCAAACAGAGCAGGAGTAACCTGCTTCTGGGCATGTAAATGATTACACACATCTACAGGGCTTCCTAAACGATTAGATACTCTCACATTTGTTGGTTAAGACAAAATAAAACAACCCCTTCCATTTTCACAACCTTCCCTTATATTTATTTCTTGTATATTGAGGCTTGTAACTCAAGATGCAGGTCTGCCCTCAGATACACACTCAGACTATATTTTGATAGACTTTAAGGTCAGCAGGGACCTACATGATAATCTCGTCAAAGAGTGGGCAAACTACGGCCCCTGGGCTGAATCCAGCCCATCAAGGCTTTTAATCCAGCCAGTGGGATTACCGATCTAATGGTGCAATGGGGCTAGGGCAAGTTCCTTGCTGTCTGGTGGTCCAATACCCCTCGGGAAGTGAGTGGCACATCCCTGCAGCCCTGAGGGTCTCTGGGCACCACCTCTGCCTGAAGGCATGGTCCCCCACTCCCTCAGCCAGGAACAGGGAACCATGGCCAACAGGAGCTGGAGCAGCAGTGCCTGCAGATGGCAGCAACACACCTGCCCTCCCCGACTCCCGCCATGAACTGCTGTCAGACATGCTGCCCACTTGCAGGACCCATGTGGAGACAGCACAGGCAGACAGCTTGCCTTAGTCCCGCTGTGCTGCCACCCTAGAGCTGCCTGAGGTAAGCAGCGTTGGGCCAGAGCCCACACCCCTCCCACACCACAACACATATGGGCCGTGTCTACACTCGCCACAAACTTCAAAATGGCCGTGCAAATGGAAGTGCTACTAATGAAGTGCTGAAATACATATTCAGCGGCTCATTAGCATGCGGGCAGCCGCGGCACTTCGAAATTAACGCGGCTCGTCCAGACGGGGCTCCTTTTCGGAAGGACCCCGGCCACTTAGAAGTCCCCTTATTTGGAAGGGGACCTGGAAGTAGCTGGGGTCCTTTCAAAAAGGAGCCCCGTCTGGACGAGCCGCACAGCAGCGAGCTGTGTCAATTTCGAAGTGCCGCAGCCGCCTGCATGCTAATGAGGTGCTGATATGTATTTCAGCGCTTCATTAGTAAACTTCAAAATGGCCATTTGCATGGCCTTTCGAAGTTTTTGGCGAGTGTAGACGTAGCCGTGGTGTGCCACACAGTTTCCTTACTCAGCTGGAGCCCTCAAGCCAAAAAGTTTGCCCACATGGATCTAGTCTGACCTCCTGCACATTACAGGCCACACATCCTTGCCCACCCACTCCTGTAATAGACCCCTAACCTCTGGCTGAGTCACTGACATCCTGAAATCATGATTTAAAAGAACATCAGAACGGCCAACTCCAAGTTCCAGAGAATCCACCATTTACACTAGTGTAAATGTGCAGATGACCCATGCCACGTGCAGCAGAGGAAGTGACACTCCCCCACCCCAGTCTCTGCCGGTCTGACCTGGGTGGAAAATCCCTTCCTGACCCCACATATGGGGATACATTAGACCCTGAGCACATGGCCAAGGGTCCCCAGACACAGATATGCAGCTGCATTTTCAATTTACTTTGTAAAATCAGCTACTGCATGTGAATGTAATCACAACTGAATACTTACAAGTCATATATAAGTGTTTGGGGAGATATCATTCACAGACTTCATAGATATCATTCATAGACTTTCGATGCTTGCTATACCTCTTTCCCATCCTTAATTTTGTACAGAGGCCAGGGAGACAATACAAACTAATAATCTGTCACCAATCCATCCCCTCATAAGAATAGCTAACTCTAGCAACAGTACATACGGTCTAACCCTATAATCCCTAGTCAAATTAAAATTGCTGGGGATGCAATCTTGGCCCCACTGATGCCAATAATTTTTCCATTCTGTAGAAGTAAAGGTGACACAGGATGGGGGCCATACTGATTAATTTTATAATGAACCACTTAATCAATCCTTCTGTTACAACCAGGTATGTGTCTCATCCTGCTCCCCAACCCCATCTAGAGGGTTCCTGCTGAAAAGCAGCAACACGTGGGAAGATGCGACAGTCAAGCGGACAGAACACCATCTTCTATGCAAGGCAGGACCCACTGGTAGGTGCATCGTGCACAAGCTTCAAACAGCCTGAAGATGGTGCAGAGGTACAAGTTACATGCACCACAAGAGCAGCAGCAGCAGTTACAACTACTGACAGCTCACCAGTGCTTGCTTGCTTTTCTTTTTTTTTTTGTTTAAAAAAAAAAAGTGCCGGTACTCACCCCCCACATAGCCCCAGCCACAGGAGCCCCAGCCTGGGGGGAACATTGCTGTAGAGATGCCAGTAGCACCACAGAAAAGCCCTGCTCATAAATTTTAGGACCATCAATGAAAAAGTGTTCTAAATGTTCATATATTTCTAAACTGATTCCTTCCTCTGCCTCAGGCTCCTCATGTGACCTCGAGCAAGTAACTTTACCACTCTCTGCTGCGAACGAGGACAGTAATACTTTCCTGTGCCACACAGAGTTAAACTCTAATGCTGCGGTGTCCAATACACCTTCCGTTCACCACATGTGGCGAACTGGACAGCACGGTGTGGCGAAGCAGCTCACTAGAGCTGCGCACTTGGAGCACCCTCTATCCCTCCATGCACACGTCCCACCAACTGGTAGGACAAGTGCATGGTGGCAGTGGCTGAGGCAGCTCCTCCTGAGGTTGGCTCGGGGCTGCAGGATGGCTCGTGGTACTCAGGGAAGCTCATGGAGAGAGGCTTGGAGTGGTGCTCGGGGCAGCTAGCGTGGCAGAGCTTGGAGCGGCGGCGTGGCTCCAGCGAGTTTCCGGCAGTTTGTGGGAGGGGGGTGTCCGGTTGGTGGGGGGCACCTGGCTGTGGGTGGGCTGTGCTGATTGGTAAATTTCTTTTGGACACCACTGCTCTAATGTTTAGGAGACCCTCTGGATAAAGGCCCATATAAATAGCTAGACAGAACACTGGTACTGTGTCTTGTAATTGCTGCATCAAACCACCAAACCCTACAGATAAAACTCCCAAAAGATGTTTTTATAATGCTATGAAACAACAAATTAACCCAATAAAATATGTGCCAATATAATGTGAAACGTTTACCAACAGTACAGAAAGAACAAGAAGTCCTGTGGCACCTTATAGACTAATAGATATTTTGGAGCATAAGCTTTCGTGGGCAAAGACCCGCCTCATCAGATGCACCTTCTTCATCTGATGAAGCAGGTCTTTGCCCACAAAAGCTTATGCTCCAAAATATCTGTTAGCCTATAAGGTGCCACAGGACTTCTTGATGTTCTTGAAGATACAGACTAACATGGCTACCTCTTAGTACAGAAAGAGATTACCTCAGATGCCACTGCATAGTAAACAGGGATAAATAATAACCCTTTAGTGACGGTCATAACTCTGGGTACGTCTACTCGGCAGCTGTGCATCTGAGCTGGGTTTACTCTCTACCACAAATGAGCAAGAAGATTTGCTCCCAGATGTGCTTGCAGGGTTCAAACTACCATATGAAACATAATAGCGTGGACATTCCAGCCAGGGCGGAAGCTCCGGCTTGCAAACCTACCTGGTCCCTAGGCTACAGAACCCAAGCTTCAGCCTAATCCAGAATATACAGATGGCTAGTTTCAGAGAGATAGCTCAAATGCTGGTAACACTAACTCAAACGCCATTCACTTGTTCCCAGCCGCACTGCAGATTTGCTCTAATTTTAAAAAGCAAGTTGGAGAAAAAGAGCTGAACTTTAGAACGATGACTCCCACAGAATGCTCCCCTAAATATCTCTAGGCATCTTTCTGCTACCACTGGCAGTCAGTTGATGTTCTTGTAATTCATTCTTACAGTCCTTGGGGAAACACTACATCACATACAGAAAGTTATTTAATATGTAGACATAAATTGGCCATAGCTCTACATAATAATATTCTGCACAATTCTCATTTGCCACAAACTTTCAAAATTAGAAAACCACAGAATTTTTTTTATAACATAGGAATGGTTGAAATAATAGTAAAACATATTTGTACTTTGTTTTATATCCTTACAAGAGAATTTGTTACTCTGTGCATTTGAATGTAATTAAGTTGCTATGGGAGATCTACTGTTAAGCTAGCAGTATCACTTTACTTTGACCCACTGAATTTCCGGGTGGTGAAATGCAATCAAACTGCTGTATTACTATAGCAACCTTCAGTAGATAATAGCTCAGAACTTCTGATAGCATTATGCTTTAAAGGTCTGTTGATCTTGACTTTAGCCCTACCCCAAAGTGAAAAGATATTACTGAGTAGAACAATAGACATTTTAAACTTTAAGGGGTATTGCTTTATGAAGAATTATGCAAAGAATTTTGTGCTGTAAGCTTAGCACCTAAATTAAAAGTATTTAGTGAATACAACTTCTAAGAGAACAACATAGGGAGATATGGTAAAAAGAGTTTTACAAATTGTTTGTTACATGATTTCACTTTGTAGCAGCAAAAAATAATAATTTGGTTTCCAACAATCCAATTTTGTTTTGTCTCTTTAGCTCTTGTTAGCAGAAGACAGAATGTGAACCAAAGTTATTAATTATCTTACTGATTTTCAGGTATCTGGATTCAAAGACTGTACGAAACGCAACAAATAGATGCATAATTCTTTTCACCAGCCATAGAAATATGAACATCTATGGCAGTAACAAACTATGTGAAGATATAGAAACTATGATGCATTATTATTGCATATTTCTACAGCGGCAGTACCCAGAGTTTCCACTGCCAGGTTATTGTCCCCACTGGGCTGGCCACTGTATAGATCAGTGCTTCTCATGGTACACGAGAGAAGCTGTTTGTGGCTCTTTAAGCAATAAAATGCTCGGAGCCATGAGAATGCTGCATGCTGCTCTGCACATGCGTCCCTCCCTTGCGTGTGGAGGGAGAAGCGCATGGCAGTGGTGGCAGTAGCAACAGCTCTGGTGAGTTGCTGGCATTGGACTACAGTGGCCGGGGGGAAAGCTGGGCAGGGGCTGGCCCGGCTCTAGAGGAGGGTAGGGGGGTGGGTCAAAGTACATAGCTGGCAGTGCCTGGCTCTGAAGTATTATGCTTGCTATCAGAAGTAAGCAATAAAATTGCTATTTGTACAACTTTATCGATCATGGTTCATTGATGTTTGCATAAAATGTATACATAGGTACATATAAAAATTGGACTTATTTTATCTTCATCTAATATTTTATTTATCTAATTTTCTACTTTATTTTATTTATTTATTTATCCCTTTGTACAATCATAAGTATGATGGCCTGCAGGCAATTTCTTCCAGTCAACCAGTTACAATTAAGTTGCTTAAACAACTGTGCTGCAGTGGTAGAAAAAAAATTGCATGTCTGAAAATGTTGTGTACTGGGACACACACACACACACACACACACACACACACACACACACACACACACACACACACACACACACACACACACACACACACACACACAGAGAGAGAGAGAGAGAGAGAGAGAGAGAGAGTTCATAAAAAAAAGTTGAGAACACTGGTATAAATACACAGGTCCACAAGTTAAGTGATAACAATGTATTTATTCACATCACAGGGCTAATCTACACTACATTGTATCTCTAACAGAACAGCTTTGATTGCAAAGCTCCTTAGTGGAGAAGCAGATTACACTGGCAAAAGGATTTATTTTGCTACTACAGTTAAACCATCTCCCTGAACTACATACCTTGCATCAGGTAAAGGACTCTTTTGCCATTATAAGCTGTGTCTATATGGAGGTGAGGGAGTTGCTGATATAGCTCTCTTGGTTAGGGATGCAATTTTTTTCACATTCTTAACCAATAGCTATACTGGCAAAACTTTGTAGTACAGAACTGGCAATACGTATCAACAAAGAGTGATGAAAGTCTCTTTGCCATTGATTTGTGATGAGACTAAAGGAGTAATTCGAGTAATAGCTGAGTCCCACAAGCTGAAGGCTCTCAACATTGTATAAAGTAGCTCAGCATCAGCACCTCAAAGGTTTTAACCCAAAATGAGATGGCATAGCCAGAGCTTAAGTGATGCCTCAAGTGCTAAATCAATATTTATTGACGTGCTATTTACATGCACCAGATCAGGCTGCTTGGACTTGCCCTAAGAAAAACCACCATGCATGACTCGCATTCCCCAAGCTGCTGCTATGAATTCGCTTGCTGTTAGTGACACCTGGCAGAAGGTACAAGATCACAGAAACCAAGGCGCTGAGAACTTGTACCCAAGATAATGAAGTTTCTGACAGCACAGTATGTAATTCCTTGTGTTGTACGCAGTTGATTTTATTAACAAAAGTAGATTTTAGGCTGTCGGTGTTAATACTGATTACTGCTAAGGCTGACTTTAGATCGGCTTTTATGATGTTAATTGCCTGTGGGTTGCTAGAGAAGAAGAGCACAAATGTCCTACAAGAGTTTAATGGTGGCAATCATAAGTGACAAACTCTTAAATATGTAAACTGTGGGTTCATGTCCAGCAAGGAGGTCATTTCCTCATTCTGTTAACTCACTCAGAATACCTAGCTAACACCTCTGGCATCCCAATTTTTATTTCTCTCAGCCCACAGTTCCTGATCCTGTAACATTTGTGGAACTGCTTCACTTTATGTCAGCTTCAATGGGACTTCTCACAGTGTTTGAAGTTAAGAGCATGTGCACGTTTTATATGATTAAGTTTGTATCTCACAGAATTAGCCAATGCATACTAGACACTTCCTCCAGATACACCTTAATGTGCGTACAACAATGAGACCTTGAATCTAGGATAGTCATCAACTAAATGCCAGGCCAGAGTATTTGCAGAATGATTTTTTTAACTCTTTTGTGCTAGGACTTTCTTGTTGTGCAGTCTGCAAAGCTCAGTATAATCTATCTAATAAAGAAAAATAATTATGGTCAAGAAACAACATCCTGCAAGTACTGATTAAAACTCTCTCATCTGGTACCGGAGAGGTAGCTGAGTTAGCCTGTATCTTCAAAAACAATAAGAGGTCCTGTGGCACCTTATAGACTAACAGATATTTTGGAGCATAAGCTTTCATGGGCAAAGACCCTCTTCGTCAGATGCATGAGTTAGGGGGTTTCAGAAGAGGATTTAAAAAGGGAGTCTCAGTAAAGGGGAGGGCCAGAGCTGACAAGGTCTATTCAGTCAGGGTGGATATGGCCCATTATTGGCAGTTAATGTGGAGTTAAACCAAGGACTGAACAGAGACTGAGAGCAGTTGTCCCATTACAAAAGCAGTTTCTCCACTCTTGATGTTCACACATCCACATTAGCAGCCGACAATGGACCACATCCCCCCTTACTGAACTGACTTGTTTTCTCCTCTCTTGGGGTGCTTCTACACTTGCATTCCTCTTTGAAAGACGCATGCAAATGAGGGAAATCAGAGATGCAAATGAGATGCATATTTGCATATTTGGTTGCTCATTTGCATATTCTTATTTCAAAAGAGCTTTTTTGAAAGAAGAAAACCGGTGTAGATGCTGCTCTTTCGAAAGTAAACCCCATCTTCAAAAGAATCCTTCTTCCCTTTATTTAATGAGAAGAAGGATTCTTTTGAAGATGGGGTTTACTTTCAAAAGAGCAGCATCTACACCAGTTTCCTTCTTTCGAAAGAAGCTCTTTCCAAAGTATGCAAATTAGTATGCAAATTAGGCACAAAATATGCAAATGTACATCTCATTTGCATGCCTCTTTCAAAAGAGGAATGTAAGCATAGACACACCCTTGATATTCACAGCTCCACATTAACTGCTGATAATGGGCTATATCCACCCTGACTGAATAGACCTTGTCAGCTCTGGCCCTCCCCTTTACTGAGACCCCCCTTTTTAAATCCCACTGTGAACCCCCCTCCCCACTCATGCATCTGATGAAGCAGGTCTTTGCTCACAAAAGCTTATGCTCCAAAATATCTGTTAGTCTATGAGGTGCTGCAGGACTTCTTGTTGTTCTCTCATCTGGCACTCTCTCGTCTCCCGGTCCAGCAGGACAACAGATGTTGCTGGACCAGAGAGTGCCTGAATGAGAGCGCTCCAGCTGCACGGCTGCAGGGGAGCCCTGCTGATGGCAAGGAGCCCACTGGCAGCTCACTCTGAGGAGACCCAGTGGCAGCCTCAGGCTGTGAGCCAGCTCAGGGAGCCTCACTGCTGGGATCCTGGCAGGGGCTGGGAAGCCCTGCCAGTGTCCCCACAGCAGCAGAAAGCCCAGCCAAGGAGTCCGTCTGGGGCATGGACCCTGCTGGCAGCCCTGTGGCAGCAGAGAGCCAGCTGGGGCAGGGGAGCACCTCAGTGAGGAGCCAGCTGGGGCATGGACCCCTTTGGCATCCCACAGCAGTGAGGAGCCCAGCCAGGGCAGGAGAGCCCTGCAGCTGTGCAACAGGGAGCTGAGTCAGGGAACCTAGCTGGGTACAGAGCCCACTGGGGAGCCCTGCTGGGGCACAAAGCCTCTTTGGCAGCCCTGATGCTGGTAGTCCTGCCAGAAGCCCTGGCTGGCATCCCAGCAGCTGGGAGCCCTGGCAAGAGTGAAGCGCCACCCCTGCCCACCCTCAGCCTGGGGACAGGGAGTTGGCAGCGACCAGGAGGGGAGCCTGGCCAGCAGGCTGGCAGCCCCCCTTCCAGTGCAGTCAGGAGGTCTGACCTTCCCTGGTCCTGTAAATCCCCTCATTCAGGACCTCTCAGGTCCTGAGGGCGACAGACAAGGGAAGTATAACTTGTACCCTTCTACAAGCAAATTTGTGATTGAAATCAATACGGGACACTCATTTAAAACCACAGGAATTTTGCCACAGTAATGGATTCAGGACCGGGCAACACAATTGTTTACAAAATGCTTAATTCATTTTCCTTTCATTCACTCAACTGGGGCTTCTTGCCTGTTGACTTGTTTTTATTTCAGCAGAAGACTGCCCTCTTCTGGAACTGTAGTGAGGTTTATCTAACTGTTGCAATATTCTAACATTCTTTTAAAAACACCTGATTATTAGAAATTCTTGCATACATTTTTAGGTTCACATTGGTAAACTGATTATTTCAAAATTCTGTAGAATGTATGATTTCATGCCTTCCTGATAATGAACTGTCTTATGTAGTCTACTATTATCTATCGTACAGCTCTCTGATATCATGTACACTAACCAATCATATGAAATAAATATATGGAGCAAGCACATGTGCAATTTTAGCTAGGATTTCACATATCTATTATAACCGAAGATAAAAAGCTGTATGTACCTTCTGCAGAAGCTGCTGAACTGCATGGCATTTGTGGTCCTTCTACTGTCCCAGCTTGTTGTGAATTAAGAATCTAAAAAACACCAAATTCAAAAGCAGCCTTCTTGGAAACATCTTCATATTAGTACACTCATGCACGCATGCATGCATAAACAAAACCAAAGAAAGTCAACAGGCACATTTAAGTTAATATTAAAAAGTTCTCCAAATGTTTTGGAGAGCAAAATTTATAAAATACTTTAAATTAAAAAGTAACCAAGGAAAAAATTTACTTGTATTTGTAGGATATAGGTTGTCTAGCATATCAGATTTCATATCTGAATTGTGTATTACACACCCTTTCTCCACTTTCTCTCTGGAAACGAATAATGTTTGCATTCACATAATACACCAGATGGTCAATGTTCTACACCAGTTAAACCCTATAACTGCCCTGTAAGGACAAGATTCTTACAGCAGAAGAAACTACAGGTTGAAGCTCTCTAGTAGGGCACACGTGGGACCTGACTGGTGCTGAATGAGAGAGTATGCTAGACCACAGGAGGTCAATACTGTCTAGCAGCATTACCAACACTTCCACAGCTCACTGGCCTCTTAGGAGACATTTAGGAGTAAATTACAGCTAAATAACAGCACAGAACTCTGAGAGCCAGGACTGGTGGGTGTAAACAAACTCTATGGGACCACAGGAAACCTGGCCACGTCCATGATAAGTGGTTGTCTGGTTAATTAAAACCATGATGAATTACGGATATCACTGGATGAAAGAGTGCTAGATTAGACAGATTCAACCTGTACTATAGAAAGGTGCAGTGACTCCCTCAAGGCCCTACAGTGAATGAGTAAGTGAAGCAGAATTAGCACTCAGAATCTCCCGGACTTCTAGTTCTGTGGTTATGGCTCCATACCAAAGAGATCCATATAAGACCTATACTGAATTGAACTCTGCGTCATGCAGTCAGATTGAATATGTATCCTGCGGCACTACACAGTTAAATGCTTAACAAATATACAACGCTACCTATTTCAAAGTATTTTCTAAGCTATAAGAGCTCTAGCCAGTAAATGATACATATACTGCACTACCACCTTTACAGGCTCTGGTATCCAGAAAGATCAAGGAGACAAAATAGTTCTCACAAAATTAAGAGCAGCCTAAGGACTACTCAAATTTACACACCCACAGGCGTCTCATCAGGACTACACAGCCAGGGGCAGCTGTGCACTATGGCCCAGATTTAGAGATGTGTTGATACTTTAGGGAGTGCTGCACTCAGCACTGGCGATGCGTAACTGATTTGGGAGCCTAAATCCAATTTTCAAAAGTGAGACAGGCACTTAGCACTGCAGCCTAAATCCCATTAACTGCCAACTCAAGCGTGGGTTTTTCCTATTCCTGCAGCTAA
Source organism: Carettochelys insculpta (assembly GCF_033958435.1). Lineage (NCBI taxonomy): Eukaryota > Metazoa > Chordata > Testudines > Carettochelyidae > Carettochelys > Carettochelys insculpta. Next base: position 84,421,298 of record NC_134141.1, on the reverse strand, counting down.
GGAACAGAAACAGGGGGACTCAGCCTTGCTCCTGCTTGGGATACCACTAGATTTTCCTGCTAATAGGGAACAAAAAAACTTGCCTTCGCACAGCTTTTAGGAACAGCAATCTTATGCATTATCTGTCCCTTCTCCGTTTTATGGTCTACGTTTGGTCACTAGAACAGGATTGGTTCTCTCCACTGAAGTTCCATAGACTTCTCTTTTCCCACACTGACTGCATTCACTAATGTATCATCAGATGATATACCTAATCCCAGCAGACTGCACAGCATACATATAATGTCTTGTGAATGCATGGATAAATAAGCACATGGACACTTTACGCATCACTCCAAAGACAAAGCGTATAACTGTGACACAGGAAGCAAATGTGACACACACAGGCAGACATTTTTCAAGGAAGGAGGGTCACTCAGCTTGCAGGACTCCATTATCCACTATGATGAAAACTTAACCCTGTCCTGGACTCCTTAACAAAGAGGGTTTCCTTCTGAGCTGCACCATGCAGATTTCCGCCACTCCCTACGTTTGGTGTCAAAATGGAATTGTTTATAACATAATCACAACATCTAAGAAGAAGTGCTGATACCATCATTTCCACAGCAAGGGATAAAATGGTTCTGAGGACAGGTCCCTTGTTCATTTCAAAACTGAACTCTGTCTACCACCACCACAGGAAATCTCTCTGCCACTGCTCTACCCAACACCAGTCCATTCAGTAAACGCAGACAGAATGGCATGAACTAGTTCTAGCAGCTGAAGTCAGGCAAGCCTCTAAGTTATCAGCAGCTATTTCATGCACAGGAAATTATACAAACCCATAGGATGGTTGCTACTAGAACAGATTAAAGCCCATTCTGCTCTGCCCGTGTCTGCTTCCTGGGTCACAGTTATACACTTTATCTTTGGAGTGATGTGTAAAGTGTCCATGTGCTTATTTATCCATACATTCACAAGACGTTATAGGTGAGCTGTGCAATCTTCAGCCTGTGGCAGGAGCACTGAATGCTTTAAATTTAACATCTGTTTCAATATAAGTAGGTATGTTGAAATCTTGTGTCCTATCCCCCCACTTATTTTTCAAAATTGTCAAAATCCCATTATGAGGGATGGGGATAAAGAAAGAAAAAATGTGTATTTATTTACCCTGCTTTCCTTGGCCTAAATTAGCTTGGTCAGACAGTGTGATCCACCCTTTGTGGGGTGACAATTTCTCAAATGAAGTTAATGATAATCTGATTTCCTAGGCTCTGTATAACATTTAAATTAAAAGATTAAATACTTTAATATAGTGGCTTGTTTCTGCTACCTGGGTTTCACCAGGCCTACCATGAAAAATCTTGCATTACTAAAAAGACAATCTCTAATCATTTTTCCCCAATGAGGAGGAGCTACACTACAGAACAGGTCTCTGCCTGTCTCTTCAAGAAGAGGAAAAAACAACTTGGATGACTGGCAGAACATTTTACTGAGCATAACAATGACTGCAGAATTTTTCAACCTTTACTCTATTCTCCACGTACACTTTCTGTGTGGTTGGCATTTTCTCCTGTTTTCCCTAAGTGCTGCAAAACCCACAAGGTTTGAAGAGTGTAATCTTTGTCATTATTTTGTTTTTGCTGTAGAAAATCAGAACAGCCATGTGAAAGGTGTTGTATACAAGTCAGAGCTATGAAGCTGGGGTCAGTTTTTATATTGGAAAGCCTAGAAATCTAGGGAATGATTAAATGGGACTGCCTGTGTAATAAAGCAAACACACAAACTAGTGTACAAAGATCAAAGCATATTGTGTTGCTCATTTTTAGTTTAAAATTATAACCATTTTGAAATAAAAAAACAGAGAAACAAAACAGAATATGAAAATGGAAAGCAAAAAACAGAAGGAAACTTTAATAACACTAAAGGGGAAGCCAATAAATAATAACTTTATGTAACCCTTTTAATTCAATAATTTTATATAGACAAAGGCCCTAATTTAGGAAAGTAAGTAAGCACATATCTAACTTTAAGTACTTGAATATTCACACTGAAGTCAATTTCATGTGTCACTCACCATACTTAAGAGTTAGGCATGTTTGTGTACCTCACTGAATCAAGACTAAAGTGATCAAAATGTTGTACAACAAATACAATATAAATGGAGAAAGCACTATCTTTCCTGTCTGTGATCATATAATGTCTAGTACACAGTGGGGCCCGCAGTCCATGTCCAGGGCTCCTGGCTACTATAAAAACTAACATCAACTTAAAAAAAAAAAAAAAACCTCCTGCTACAAACAAGAACACAGAAAGAAAAGGCAAAATTAAAAGAGGTTTCACAGCAAAGGTAGTTAGCACGGGACCTTTCTAAAAAAGTGTCTGGAAATATGAGAGCTTTATCAAGTACTCTGCTAGCATTATTTCTACACTTCAATTTCATGTGTGAAAATACCCACTTTAGCACAGATGAAACACTACTGAGAATAATCATGTGCCTACAAGACCATCACTTACCATTTCGAAAACCTGCACAGTTTAAAGAGCAATACCCAAGAAAAACAGATTGAGTATGAACAGCAAATGATGTAAATTGTAAAAAAAATATGTTTCTGTGCATTCTGCTAATGTGGCACCTACCGTGTAAAGAGAGGTTCTATCCCAGAAGTATTTCCTGAAAAGCTTAATGTCAGACTCCAGCAAACGTTCCGTGGTGTGATTAAATGTCAGTGTCAGAGTTCCTGATGAATGAACAAACTGTAGGAAACCACACTCACTGATCTCAGCTTTAGAAATGCCGAATGAATGACTGCCCTGAAAACTGAAACAACACACTATTTAAATCAAAACATATGCTCTGTGTACAGGTTTAGTGAAAATATAAACACAGAGACCCTTCTGTTCTCATTGGTGCACAGCACTTCAAAATTCTAAGTCAGTTGAAAAAAAATCCAAGGCAGAAAATATTAAACATGAATGAAAAAACACATCTGGGCAAACAAATAGTTACTGGTGGAATCATTCTCCTTAAGCAAATCCTACTGTTTTAGGCACCAAAATGGAAAAAAGGTGGTTACATTCAGAATAAAGGCAGCAAAATAAAACAGCAGCACAAAACATTTCATTTTCCCTTCTATTGTAAACTAGAAATAGTACCTTTTCCTGATAGCGTTGCCATATATAGTAGTGGGAAGGAATTGGCAGGCTTATTAGCCGATTACAGTGAAAAACAGACAGCGTCTCAAGGGAGCACTGCACTGTTTGGATGTTACAAACAAATGAGACATTCATAACAAAATGTACTGTACCAGCACAATAAGTCATTTTCTCATGCAAATTAGAGTAGGCACAATACTCTCACAATCTGTAAGTTGTGCAGACCCATAAACCAAAGACCTTCATAAAAAAAAAAAGAATTCTTGCCTCTATTATTTTCTGTTCGCTTGTGACTTTTTGTTTCCAGTGGGGACTTTCTGATGGTGGAATGTGATTATTTGGTACTGCAGGACTGACAGAGATTCAAGCGATACCCTAAAATCCAAAGATCTGAAACTTCAGACAATTAAGGCCCCTGGAAGCTTCAGTCCTCCAAGTTACTGGCCAGGCTAAAGCACTCTGACAACTCCAGAAATTTAGCCCTGCCTGGGATGATAATCAGCACCTTATTTTCTTATTTTTAACAAGAAAGGCAAGGTTGCACATCTAAAAATGCAAGGCCGGCAACTACAAACAGAACAGAAACTAGTATTTAGGTTAAATTATTTGAAAGGGTTTTTGTTTGTTTTGTGCTCTTCAGTTTCAATGACTAACAGGTAAGCAGAGGTAAAAGGCCATTGAACTCACTTCATGAAGATTTCAGCAAGTCTGGAGTGCCCATTCTGTGAAGCCAAATCTAATGGTGTTGCTCCTGCTTCATTAGGTAAAGCTAATGCCAGCAGCCCACCAGGCTGAGATAACAGGAACTGCGAGAGTTTAACCAAGCCCAATCTTACTGTGAGGTGAAGAAGTGTTTCTCTGCAAGAGGATTCTGAAAATACATACAGTTGTTAGTAAGCATCATACAAATCTTTGTAAAGTCTGAACAGATGCAAAATATATATGTAGTCCAAAGACTCACTTATTCCAAAAGTGAAAGAAAATGCTTGGGGTTTGATTTTGCACACCTAGTGGGGACGTGCAAAATCAAACTATCAGGGTTCAAGAGTTTACCCTGGTACTCCTCGTTATTGCAAGAGGTAAGGGAGGACAATCAAAGAGTTTCTCCCGTCGACCTCCCTCTGGGAGGAGGGCCAGATAAGTTGATTCTAGATACGTCGATCCCAGCTATTGTATCTAGGATCAACTTTCGGGTCTAGTGTAGACCTGGCCTTGGAGTCCTCATTTTCTACAGCTCATCCCTGTGTACCACTGCTAGCACACTGGTGCCCTTATTTCTGACTGGGCCCTCTAGCCTTTACTATACTACAAATTATAAATAACAAGGCATCTTCCCAGCTGCTTTGCACAGCCTCAAAAGCACAAAGCAGCCACAACTGGCACCAAGCATTTAAAGCCTTTTCTTTACAAATGGTAGTGAATAGTGAGGGGGGCACCCATCCCATTCCCACCCTTGCTCTTGGAACAGCCCAAGAGAAGTACATGCTAGAGCCTGAGCGTGGTTCACAATTCTATGGGAAGCCAGGGCAGAGAGTGGAGGAAAAGTCAGATGTGTTCACAGTAGCCTGTGTTGCTGCAGAAATGTTCTGCAACATTTTATATTAGTTGGTGTTTCTTAACTGCTGCAGGTTTTATGCCCAAATATAGCACAGTGGTGCAGTCCAGCCAAGAGGCCAGGAAGCCACGAATAACGAAGGCCAGGTCTTCAATCCACCAGCATGGGACTGAGTGTACTAGCCAGCTGGAGATGGTGGAAAGCACTGCTCACAGCCATTGCACTGGGAGAGCTCAGCACAGCAAGGAATCCAAGACTACAGATGGAACCGATCAGTTGTGGATTGGCCCTTCAATCTAGGGAGACTGCACTGTGGCTGCAAATGCCTCAGAATACTTTCCTCTTTCCACCAACATCATTCATTCGGATTTCAAGACAGAGTTAAGAGGAAGGCTAGAACTGTTAGTATGTTTGGTATTTCACACTCATTGGGCTATAGTCCTCAAAAAAACAACTATCAAACGCCAAAGGAATATAAAACTCATTTTTGGGTCCACTCTGGTTACACAATTCAACTTAAACGTTATCTCATCAAGTAAATCTATTGTTTCTGCTCAATTAGTACAGCCATTTAGATTATATTATTGGCAGCTACAAATTCCACCAATGACAAAGGAACAATGTGATCCTGGATTGGGCTGTACACAGGTGTATGTGTGTTCACACATTAATCCATCTACAAAGAGCAAAAACAGTTTGCAAAACATATGCCCCACCGCAATAATTACAACAAATAGAGTGACAGAAAAAAGACTCAAAAGAGAGAATCAGGGTAGCTGGTCAAAGAAGCAAATAATTATGTTACCCAGAATACTGCTGAATCAACTAATGCGAGCGGTATGATTTAATAGCTCTGGGTTTTCACAGCTTCTTAGAAGCTTCAAGATAATCTGTTTCTATACCAATGATCATACTCTCACCGCTCAGAGCCCAAAGGCTCATTCCAAAACACACACCAAATGATGGCAGCATGAGCAGAACATGAAGAAGTTTTGAAAAATTAGATTAGCAAAAGGGAATGAAACAAGAAAGAAAAGGGAAAAAATGGGTAGGACCAAAAAACCCCAAAACAACCAAACCTGGGCATTATTCATTGCATTGCATTCAGCTGCAAAAAGAAAAAAGCAACTAAAAGATTGGGGAAACATTAGATTTTTAAAACATGGAAAGATGTGAAAAGACAACACTTTTGGCAAAAGTTTTCATTTTTGAGAAAAGACCATTTTTCATTGAAGAACTCCCCCTCTCCTTCCCCCTTAGATCTGAATGAAATATTTCAACCATTTCTAACTAAGCTTAATAATGTATGGCAGTTGTTTAAGAAAGGCCTAGATGCTAAAAAGTAGGTGTTACCAGGGAAGGGATATGCCAGCCAGACCTTATTTTCCATCAGATCTTGATTCTGCTGCCAAAAAATGTGCTCAAGTGATAAAAATCTGAGCCAAACAATCTGTTTTAAACATTAAATAAATCCTTTTGTTCTTACTTGCACCTGAATCCCTTCCTCTATCCAAACAATAAAAGAACAAAACAATTATTTCTCTCTGACAGAAATGACTAATCTCTTTCTGGGCTATGAACTTTATTTCCTGGAAGGAGACTGAAAACTCCAGACTTTTAACTTGAAGACAAGACAACACAACAGTGCAACAGATTCTAGTTTTTTCTGGCTCCATCTTCCTATGAACTCCTAATGAATTGTCAGGCCTTTATATTAGACAAGAGATTGTTTATAAAATATTCTTTAATATACCCCAGTCCTGAACACATTACACATATTTATCTTTACACACTGCAAATAGTCACATGAGTTGACTTCAGTGAGACAAGTCACATCTGGGTACCTGAGTGGTTGCAAGATCAGAGCCTTAGTTAGAAGTATGTGACTAGAATTCTGCTTAGACAGTATTGATCTATATTCCTCACTATTGGCTGTTGCATGTTTTGAGACAGGTCACTTATCCCTCAATCTTAAGGGTAGTGCAGGCTAGAGCATTATTTTTTAGCCGACCATAGGTCTATCACTTAACATCCTCTAATCCGTCTACGTAGTTTGGATAAATGTTCATTTAAAGAGGCTGAAAATTGGTGTCTGACATTCCAGGCACTGTAGTTAGATCATATGTCTAAGACTACATCAAAACAAGCACACAACATCCTGGCAAGTATCAAGAGAAGTGACTCCTTAAACATACTAATTCTTCCAACTGTGTCATATGAAGTGAGTCTCTTTCTCTCTCTCTCTCACACACAGACCCCTTCACATGGTGTACAGAGGCCAGAGCAGCACAAAGAGCCCTAAGAACCCATAACTTGGGCTTTGTAAGGATTTCCCTGGTGCAGAAACTGCAGAAAATGGCAGTAAAGCTTCGAGAATTCTGCACCACTGTGCGCACACATAATTAATGAGCCATGAATATTTTTAATTTTTTGCAGAGGAAAGCTTCTGCTGAGAAACTGGGACAGTTCATTTGGCCACCAGAGGTGCTGTGGCAACAGAACATCACAGTAGCTCCCAGCAAGTGAGGGAAGAGGATGAACCTGCAGAGCTTTCTTCACAGCTCCTGTTGAGGCAGGTCAGGAGACAGGGCTATGAAGAAACAAACCCTATGTGGTGTTGGGGTGTCACACAATGATTCATAAGGGCTGGCGGGAGAACAGACTGGGGCAGGGGCTAAGTGGGAGTGGAGGTCCAAGGACCACAAGAAGAGAAACACAGGGCCATATAGTGACAGGAGGTAGAGGTACAAAGCCCACACGGGCAGGGGTGGCAGAAACACATGGGACAGAATCAGAACCACATACAGATGGGTGATAGTTAAGTAGGGGTATACTGACAAAGGGGGGCAGGGAGAAGGGTGCATGAGTACACGGGGAAGGGAGGAGTGGGAAAGTCTGTGTGGAGGTGGAAGGACACATGGACAGGAAGTACAAGGACATGTAGATAGGCGAATGGGTACCTGAGTTGGGATGGAGACACATATGTGCATGACTGAATGGGAGAGGAGAGGGGTCAGCCAGGATCTGCAGGGGGGGAAGCTTCCTCATGTCCCTCCCCATCCCCTAAAAGAACTCTACTTTTCCTACCCATATTCAACAACCTTCCAAGTTCACACTCACATTCTTTCCCAGTCATTATTTCCCTCATCTTCAAACTCCTTCACTATCTCTGACTGCCCGCAAGCCATTCCACTGCTTCTGAGGCATGCAGAAAATACGGTTCTGCCATAATGAAACAGACCCAGTCCCCATCTAGTCCAGTAGCCCATAGAATCATAGAATTCGCTGGAAGGGACCTCCAAAGGTCTTGCAGTCCAGCCCCCTGCCTAAAGCACTATCAACCCCCACTAAATCATCCCAGCCATGACTAAATCAAGATGGGACTTAAAAACCTCTCAGGATGGAGATCACCTCTCTCAGTAACTCATTCCAGTGCTTCATCTCCATCATAGGTCAGTACCAGGTGTTTCTGGGGGAAGTGAAAGAAACCTGCTTATCCCCAGTAGTCATAGACTGCTTTATCCACTGAAACATGAACTCTTTATCAAAATGTGTTACCACTAGCAAATGTAACTCTTGATATTATTGTTATCCCTAAAAATGTCTAATGCCTTTTTGAATATCCCTTTAGCTACTATCACAGGAAGTACAAGTAAAGAGAATTACACCAGTAAACAAAGAAAAGTAGATAAACTCTAAAATGTCACAAAATAACTAATATTATTCAGAAAAATGGATGGAAAAAATGCAGAGGGTTTGAATTCTCTACCAGCTTCTCCTTTAAGAGCTATTCCTAAGAAATAATTATGACATATTTATGAAATAGAAAATCAATGTTATTTATGTTAGAAAATTAAAAATGTGCATGGGCTACTTCCTTTGCTGTATCTATAATTGATTTTTCAAGGCGAATAACATTCATTAAAATGCAAAAATAGATAATTTGCTTCTGCTAATGGTCCCAAACCCTAAACAACATCATTTACCTTGAAAGTTATTATGGTTTGTGACACAGATAGTAGGCAAATGTTCTGATTTAATTCACTGACCAGCTAGTCATGCAGACAATCTGAACTCCACCCTCTAACAGATGACTGAGAATATCTCCCATCACCCAGCCAAAATTACTGTAAAAAAACAAAGCTACTTGTCTATGCGTGCCCTGCCATGGAAAAAGAGGGAGATCTTCATTTAAGTAAGCAGGAAGTGTCTCAGAAGCACACAGCTGCACTGAAAGACACTGCTGGCCAGACAGACCTGCAAAATTTATGGGTGAACCCCACAGCCTGCTCTGTTCCCCAGAAATTCTAGCCCACAAGCAAAAGAGGGGACAAGTTATGCAGGGATCCTTGCTGAGATTTCCTCATGTGGCCCAGACCTCTCTCACAGATTTTTGTCTACGAGACAGATACATTTGGCCTGATAGTTTTTCTTCCCTTTATAGATAATCCCTGTGGAGCACCATAGAGATTTAGGGCTCTGTAGAAATTGTTGAAAGAAATCTATCTGTAACAGGAAGTCTTTAAAATGTGAGTGCTAGAGCTGCTTGAAAAAATTCATTTTTTTTTAAAAGAATTGACAAAAATAGGGAAACTTCCCCATTTTTAGCCAGTTCTAACAAATTCTGTTTCTCTGGCCACATTAATGGTTAGCATCCTGCAGGCTTTCATTTTGAGAAACAAAAGGTTCATATGATTAAAAAAGGGGGTAGGTTATTTGAATGCAGAGTCTCTCCTTTAGCTCTGGTTGTGACTGTGAAGCAGAAATCACAACGCCTCATGTATTATGTATGTGAATAGCTGATGACATTGCTCTCTCTCTCTCTCTCTGCGAACAGGCACTGATAACAATAATAATTTATGTTTCCTGAAAAGTTCATGGTTTTCTTAACTGTTCCTTTTTCAAGTTTAAATAATGCAGCCAACAAGTTCTGACCTGTGCGACTGTATTAAATTCTTGGGTTGTTTAGAACACTCAGCAGCCAGATCAATTCCTCCCTTTATCCAGCCCATTTTGTACACTTGCAAAGGGATTACAAGAAGCAGTTGCAAATACTCTTATGAATAAATTATTCTTTTGACTGTATTTTCATCAAATTATATGTCTCTACATACTCATTTAAAATATAAGGTCCAAAAACACCACACAGTAGAATAATTCTCTCCACCAATGTCACTCTAAAGTCATTTTCTTTGAATAAACACTCTGGGAATAGATAACAGCGGCTGTTTCAAAATTAACAATTCAAGTAAACAGGTCTTTTGTCTGATAAATGTGTGGTCCTAACCCTGGTTACGCTTATAGTAACTGATAAGCAACCAATTAGTGAGCAAATCAAGCATATCAGTAGTTCTCAGCCTGGGATAAGAGGAAGTTCAAGTTATTAGTTACACAAAACTTTGTAAGAAGAAATGTAAGAGACAAAATAAAACCGTACACATAGAAAGGAGGGGAAAAAGATACAGTGAAGAAAAAAGGGGAAAAAAACCCATGCAGTGTAGACCTACAAGCTGACAGAAATTCCATCAGCGTATATGCCACAAGTGCAGGGGACTGGACTAGATGACTTCTCAAGGCTCAGGAATTTGTAAACTCTTTGAGCAGAGAAAGAGAGATTCTCCGTGACAACTTAGATCACATGCTCTTTTGGACAAAACCTATCATTTTGCTGGGTATTTCTACCAAGCCTACTACAGATGAACCCTCATCCATGTTAGGAGAGGGGTCCTGGGACACAACTGAAATTCAAATAATGAATTGCAAGAGATGGAGTCATACATTTTTCATTGGAGTATGTGCTAAAAAGGGTTGAGAATAAGAGCTCACACAAGTTATGAGAAAGCAACACACTATAATTTCAACAATGTAGGTAATACAAATGTCCATGATGCAGAGACATTGCACTAGTACAAACAGGAACTGCACTGGTTCAATATATATCAGTAAATTAGCAGAGCAAGTCACCTTCGTGCTAGGCCAGTCTTACCATTATGTGGACTTCACAGTGCTGTAGCTATACTGATTTACAGCCTGATTTGGAAAAAAAAAAAAAACAGAGCGGAGACAGCCATGTAGAATAGCGGCACTGTGAGAAAAGTTGTTCAAAGCACTGCAAATCAGAAGGGATCAACAGGAGTAATGGGGGTTCATTTTCCTGAGTAAACAGTTACATCCTCTTCTTGACTCATATATGTAATTCCTAGTAGTGCTAGCAAGGGATTTCCACACATATGGAGAGAAGAATGTAGCCCATTATGCCAAATAAATACAATTCAAGCCCTTGCAATATTGTCCGTGCTGCATTCCTGACAACAGAATTGAGGGCCCTCTCTAGAGAAGGGTCCTGTGGCAGCTTATAGACTAACAGAAAAGTTTTGAGCATGAGCTTTCGTGAGCACAGACTCACTTCATCAGATGCTGGTCTTGGAAATCTGCAGGGCCAGGTATAAATAAGCCAGAGCAAGGGTGGGGATAACAAGGTTAGCTCAGTCAGCAAGGGTGAGGCTTACTACCAGCAGTTGATCTGGAGGTGTGAACAGCAAGGGAGGGGAAGCTGCTTCTGTATTTAGCCAGCCATTCGCAGTCTTTGTTTGAGCCAGAGCTGAGGGCATTGAATTTGCAGATGAATTGTAGCTCAGAAATTTCTCTTTGGAGTCTGGTCCTGAAATTTCTTTGCTGTAGGATAGCTACTTTTAAGTCTGCTACTGTGTGGCCTGGGAGATTGAAGTGCTCTCCTACGGGTTTTTGTATATTGCCATTTCTGATATCTGATTTGTGTGCGTTTATTCTTTTACGTAGAGACTGTACAGTTTGTCCAATGTATATAGCAGAGGGGCATTGCTGGCACATGATGGCACAAATTATATTGGTAGATGTAGACAACCTGCCAACCTGAAGCAAATCCTAACCAGCAACTACACACCGCACCACAGTAACTCTAACTCACGGACCCATCCATGCAACAACCCTCGTTGCCAGCTCTGCCCACATATCTACACCAGCAACACCATTACAGGACCTAACCAGATCAGCCACACCACCAGGGGTTCATTCAGCTGCACATCTACCAATATAATTTATGCCATCATGTGTCTGCAAATTCAACGCCCTCAGCTCTGGCTTAAACAAAGACTGCGAATGGCTGGCTAAATACAGAAGCAGCTTCCCCTCCCTTGTTGTTCACACCTCCAGATCAACTGCTGGTAGTAAGCCTCACCCTTGCTGACTGAGCTAACCTTGTTATCCCCACCCTTGCTCTGGCTTATTTATACCTGGCCCTGCAGATTTCCAAGACCAGCATCTGATGAAGTAAGTCTGTGCTCACGAAAGCTCATGCTCAAAACTTTTCTGTTAGTCTATAAGCTGCCACAGGACCCTTCGTTGCTGTTACAGATCCAGACTAACACAGCTACCCCTCTGATACTCTCTAGAGAAAGCATTGCTACCAACTGGGGGGAGTTTTATGAATCACTGTTGATTTTAACTACCATGGCACAGGTATGACAGGAGAGGTGGTTTCACAGGTAAACAAGTACCTCATTAGAGACTGTCACCACTGCCTTGAAATGCAAAGCAGAAGCAAACAGGGGCCGTGTCTACACTAGCCCCAAACTTTGAAATGGCCATGCAAATGGCCGCAGCACTTCGAAATTGACGCGCCTCGCCGCCGCGCGGCTCATCCCGACGGGGTTCCTTTTCGAAAGGACCCCGCCTACTTCAAAGTCCCCTTATTAAATAAGGGGACTTCGAAGTAGGCGGGGTCCTTTCGAAAAGGAGCCCCGTTGGGACGAGCCGCGTCAATTTCGAAGTGCTGCGGCCGCCCACATGCTAATGAAGCGCTGAATATGTATTTCAGCACTTCATGAGTAAACTTCGAAATGGCCATTTGCATGGCCATTTCAAAGTTTGGGGATAGTGTAGACACAGCCAGGAAGTCACAGAACTTTAAGTAAGGCTATTATGTGCTTAGAGAATTGTTTGCTGTATATAGGAAAGACGTATCCTGCACATGCTGAGACATTCATGGGGTCTTTTAAAGGAGAAAGGGCTAGCTATTGATCATTAGTTACTAGCTCAGACAACAAGAAGTCCTGTGGCACCTTATCAACTAACAGATATTTTGGAGCATAAGGTTTCATGGGCAAAGACCTGCTTCATCAGATGCAGAAGACAGCTAAGACAGAATCATAGGTTACAGGAAAAAACTCTAAAACATAGGAAGCAGCCACACAACACAACTGATGACAAAACACTTCCACGGCAAAGTGATCCTGTATTTCAAACAATTACATTCAGTGCCATAGTTGGGACACATTTCCCTGCATTTTAGGCTTGCCAGTCTAAGACACGGTGGAAAGCAAGCAAGTGCAAAAGGTATGAAACAAAAGATAAGTGAAACATTTCCAAACTCTTTGGAGAGTGCTGAGCAGTACAATATTCAGAATGAAAAGAGTATTCTGAAGTGAGCTTACTGGACAATAACTGAAAATTAAAGAAATATTCTAGTGATATTAAGAGATAGAAGACGCCCTTTCCACCGGAGTGCCTAGTACTGGCTGAGACAGTTTTGTGATCCTATGACTTTGCAACTCAGCAGGTCAAGCAGAAGTAACAGACATGGTAGCAAGTTTAGTGCAGGCAAGTGCCACGCAAACATAGGGTGACCATCCACATCCACCCCATTTTCCCCAGGACCGTCCCTTATTTAAGCTGCCTCACAGGTGTCCTGACTTTTGTAAGAAAATGGGCTAATTGTCCCATATTTTGCGGGGTGCCTGTTCCCCTGCACCCAGTGTTGTGAGGCAGCAGCTCCTCCACTGGGCAGCTGCCCCATTCCTTGGCAATGTGGTCACCCTATGCAAACATCTCAGTGCAGCCCTGGCTTTCCACATCAGGAAATAGCTGTGTCTACTGATACTTTAGACAGGGCCTTCATTAGAACCCCAAACTGAAACCCACTGAAGTAACAAGAAGCCTCCCATCGACTTTTATAGTCTTAGATCAGTGATTCTTAACCCGAGGGGAGTGTGATGCCCTTTCTGGGGGTGCGAGACATGCCAGATTTTTTAGAAGGTAAATCACTGAAAACACAGATTAAGCACAGGCACATAAGCACTACTGCTTTGTTTTATCAAACCATGTATTTATTAACATTATACATTTTTAACTATTACTGTAATATACAAACAAAAAATTGGTTTGTATTCAGTTAGCCACTAACTGTTAGCGCTTCGGTTACCGTTTACTTCCACAGCAAAATTCCGCAACATCTCTGGGTAGTACTTGAGTATTTTGCATGCCTACTGCCCTACTAATTATGGCAGGTAATAACATAAAACTATTTTTCATATATTCAATATGCATTTAAAAGTGTATAGCCCCCCCCATCTCCATTTTTGATAAGGGGTGCGAGAACTTATTTTGAGAATCAAAGGGGTGCAGGCTGCAGTAAAGGTTAAGAACCACTGTCTTAGATAAAGCCCTTGATTAGACACTGTGCTCAACCACAATGTAGTTTAATGATGTGAAATAATGTTTACTACATGAGAAGGAAACGACTGAACGTGCTCCTTATTGCCTAAGCCAGCAACTCCTGATGTGTGTGTGCACAAATTCAATGCACCACACGAGCCACTCTGCTTTGTTTTGAGCATATCCTTAACGTCATATTCTGTTGAGAAAAAAAAAACCCTATAAACAAACTCCATTTTAAAAACAGATTTTCAATCTCCTGGAAAAGCTTTTTTAGAAAAAGAGCATCCAGAGCAGCATGAAAACCAATATATCTACAGACATAGTGAAATAAGAAACATTTTGAAACAACTCTCACTCACTCTAAGGCTGGGTCTATACTCGCCCCAACTTCATTAGGCTAATTTTCCCCCACGGCAACTTCGAAGCATCAAACTTCGAAGTGCCAGCATGCGTGTAGCTGTGGGCACTTTGAAGTGCCCAAAGTACTCTGAAGTCCCTTTACTCCTCAAAATTTTGACGTTGGGGGCAAGTGTAGACAAGCCCCAAGAGTGCAATATATAGAACCAGGTGAAACTCAGTGATTTTGTTTCCCAAATGCGTTTTCACCTTAAGTTCACATCACGTTGTTTGTCCAAAATTTTGAACATTTTCAAGTGCTGAAAACAAAACTCAGCCAAATGTACCAGGTTCTCAACAGAAAACATGTGAAGCCATCAAATTTCACATGGTTCACAAGCAAAGGTAAAAATCAGCTGGCTCTGAAGAAAAAGGTCATGCTCTGCAGAAAACCTAAACCTAAGTTGCATATTTCTAAGCCTGAAACCTGAAACCGACATTTGACCTGATTTCATTACAAAAGTTTTAATAAGACTGCTCAAATAAAGTACCCATTGCTATTTTTCATCTCACATTCTCTCAGCACAGAGTCACTAATAGACTCTACCCATACTTCCTTAGCTGAGCATATAAATACATTAATGATGAGTCCATCTTGTACAGCAGGGGGTGGAGAAACTCCAGCCCAGGGGCCACGCATAATTCTTCCAGATTAAATGCTGGTGGGTCACCAGATGGTTTGTCCACTTGAGCATCCACAGGCATGGAGACCCACAGCTTTCAGGGGCTATAATTCAATGTTCCCGGCCAATGGGATTTGTGAGAGTGGCAGCCCAGCTCATGCCACCTCTTGCAGCTCACTGCTGCTGTACAGGGTGGCCCTGAAACCTATGGAACAAGTATTCTTCAAGGGGTTAATGCAATCTTAAGTGAGGCATCACTGTTGATAGTACTATGGCAAACAACAAGCACAGTCACTAGTGAGACTTCCTGTGCTGTAACATTCTTATGTCTGTTTCATGACATAAGTATTTTTTTTACATCTTCTTTTGTTGGTGTAAATCTTTGGAATCAAGGTGGAGACACTACATTACTGTAATCCTTGTTTTTGTTTTTTCTTTTTTTTTCAAATGCCAAATTTGTCATCAGTTGTAGACAGGCATTATTCTCTAAAAGAACTAACTTCACAGTGAGAGTAAAGGTACAAAAGATTCTTTGAGGGACTGAATTACAACAATTATCAATGATTCATAATACTACAGGAACAAACTGAAGCCTTGATTTCTCTTCTCTGAATTAAGTTTCCCATCTTAACAGTAAAATAAACCACAGGGATGCAGAAACTACTATGAAAGGCCACATACATTAGTCTGAATTCTACAGACACAGGCAAATTACAGTTAAAAGCTTTTCAATGAAAAGTCCTACCGTCTTCGGAACAGCTTCCAAGGACGTTCCATGTAGGTGGCAGTTCTTCATGGGCTATGGCCAGCATCATACCATGATCGAGCAACTGCAAATCTTCCACCGTTAACCCAAATTCACTGAGTAGTGTTTGGTGACTAGTAGCCGTGATGCGGTCAAAGTGGCTGACCAGAAAATGAGATAACTTGCCAGGCAGAGTCTGTTTGTAAGTGACAGAACAGCAGCCTCGGATCACAGGTGAATAGCCCTTCATGTACATGAACACAGAGACTGAAACTGTTTCTTGGTATCCATGGCCTGAAATATAACATAGCTTAATCATTAACTCATTCGCTACTTTTGGAATACATATACGGCTCTTTCCTCATCTCTTTTCAATCCTAAGAAATACTTTGAAATGTATCTGAAGTTGCTTTATTTTACTTCCCTCCATTTAAATACTGATGTTAAAGGGAATCACTTTTGATCACAAATTTAAACCCAACTGTACCGTTAACAAACATCCTCCTAGTTATACTGATGTATTTGGTTTAAAAAAAAAAAAAATGCTCATGTGCCTCTAGTAACTGTTGCTTTTCGAGATGTGTAGCTCACATCCATTCCAACAGGCATGTGCACACACCGCATGCACGACTGTCGCACAATTTTCCCTCAGCAGTACCCATCAGGTCAGCTGTGGAGCCCCCTCGCATGGCGCCTTCATGGCACGGTATATAGGACTCTGTTGACTCGCCACTCTCTCATTTCCTTCTTGCTATAGTAGTCCTATAGAGGGGAAGTGGGTGGGATTTGGAATGCACATGAGTGATGCATCTCGAAGAAAAACATTTGCAGAGGCAAGTAAACATTTCTTCTCCTTTGGGTGATTGCTCATGTGCATGCCCGTAGGAGACTCACCAACAGTTGTGTATGAGAGAGAAGGGCAGGAAGGCATATTGGAGGTGGCTCGATGGAGAGGAGATGCATCTGCAGTGGACTCCGGCTATTATTTTTGGAAGGAGCAGTATAGGTGGAATTTCCTGTTGCTCCTCACTGTGAAGTAGTCCCTGTAGGAATGACCCCACCCGCGGAAGAGGGACAGGGCAATGTTCATTTTGAGTGACCACTCGTGGGTGTTGAAGAAGTGGTTGAGATGGCCTATGAGGCTGTTCTGTACCTGCATAGGTTTGCCGCCTGCAGGGGGATGTGATGGGATACGCAGAAGTTTCATAGGAGAAAGGCTGCTTGGCATGGGGGAGAAGAGTGCGCACCCCACCCTGTCTGTTTATATAAAACATCGCTGCAGTGTTGTCTGTCAATTCCAAGATGCACTGGCCCTGTGGCTGGGTCTCATCATCAGGCAGGTACGGCAAACTGCTCACAGCTCCCTGACATTGACATGCAGCAAGAGCTAACATTGGGACCCCAGCCGTTAAGTCCAGAGGGTGCCTATGTGTGCTCCCCATCCTAACTCAGATGCATCCATGATGAGGGAGAGCTCAGGCTGAGGCCTATGACAGGGCAACTCTGCCAGGACCACCTGTGGCTGTAACCACTAGGTCAGGGATTTGGGGAGAGTGGCCAGGAAGGTGACTGGCCTGTGTATGGAATCTCGGCTGGCCTATAGGATCCTTCCAGCCAGGCCTGCAAGAGGTGAAGGCATAGTCTGATGTCTCGCACTACATTGTGTAGGTGGCCATGTGCTCCAGGAACAGCATGCAGGTCCTTGCTGTGGTTGTTGGGAACAGCTGAAGGGATCGAGGTCCAACAGGGCCTGGAAGTGGCTCTCGGATAGGGAAGCTGTTGCCATCATGGAGTCCAGCAGGGCCCCAATAAATTGTCTTCTGTGTTGGACCCAGAATGGACTTGGGCTTGTTCACTAGGAGGCCTGAGTTAGTAAAAATGGCTCTTGCTATAGCGTCATGAACCAGAACCTGTTCTGGGGAATTGCCCTTGATGAGCCAGTCATCCAAAAATGGAAAAACCTGTACCTAGCACTTCTTGAAGAAGGCTGCCACAAATGCCGTGCATTTTGTGAACACATGGGAAGCTGTCAAGAGGCTGAAGCACAGTGAACCGATAAGAGTGGTCATCTACTGCAAACCTGAGAAAGCTCCTGTGAGCTGGGATAATGGATACAGGGACGTACATGTCCTTTAAGTTGACAGCAGTGTTCCAGTCCCCCCAGTATGGGGAGGGTGTGATGGCGGTTAAGGAGAACATCTCAAACTTGAACCTTTTGATAAAGGCATTGAGGTTCCCCAGGTGGCCTGAGCCCACCCTCGGCCTTGGGGATAAAGGAGAACTGGGAATAAAACCTGAACCTGACAGACCTTCTCTATATCCCCTAACGCAAAGAGCAACTGCACCTCCTGTAGAAGGAGTTGCTTGTAAGAAGGGTCCCTGAGGGATGGGGAAGGTGAGTTGGCAGGAGGGAATGGAAATACATCGAGTATCTTGCCCCTACTGTACTCAAAATCCAGTGATCTGGACCCCGGCACAATAGAAGTGAAACAATTGGTTGCTAAACAGGAACGGATCTAGTGTGGGGACTGATGCTCTGTCCCTTGGCACTCCTTCAACAGCTGAGCTTTGATGCCTGGAGTAATTTAGTGTACCGCTGGCCTTGGCTGAGGAGGAGTGAAGCTGGCACCTCGTGTTATTTCTGCCCCTGTTCCTAGCAGAGTCATGTCTGGCTGCCCAGAGTAAAACTGGGGAGGGGCTTGGGGCTTAAAGGGCTTCCTCTGGGGTGCAGCAGTGTTGCTCTCCAGGGATTTTTAGGGCTGCCCTAGAGTTTTTCAGGCTGTGCAGATGGGAGTCCGTAATCATCGCAAACAGTCCAGAGCAGTTGAAAGGCAGGTCCTGAACTGTGGGTTTGGACCTCTGGGAGAAGGCTCGAGACCTGCAACCATGAGACACACCTCATGGTGGGGAACTGGCCTCTTATCAGTTTTCTTTTTCTTATGCAGCATGCTCAAACCCACCAGATCCTGCAGGGAGCAGTGCCAGCGTTCCCTTTGGTGTCTTCCCTCAGCAGTGAGGGGTCCTGCACAGACGCCTGTGTGCTGCTCACTACCGGAACTGGTACAGGTTCCAACGGCAGGTGATGGGGAAGGACTACATCCATTAGCAGGCGCTTCAGGTGATGGTTATGTTCTCTGTTTTTCCTTGACTGGAAGCTCTTGCAAATAGGGCTTATCAGTTTGATGGCCTTCTCCTAGGCACTTGAGGCATGAAGAATATGGCTTGCACTTGGGCATAGCCTTCCTGCACCTCTTGCAGGATTTAAACCCTGAGAGTGTGGTACGTGCCAATCAGTGGAACTGCAAATGTGGTGGGGGGGACCCAAACTATCTAACTACTAACTTTATAAGCATCACTACATTAACTAATTTACAATAATTAACTAGCGATGGATACCACTAAGAGTACTTGCAAAGCAAGAGCAAAAGGAAGCTAAAACAACCGCCACTGGCAGTAAGAGGGAACTCAGAAGCAGCAATGTCCTATACACTGCACAACAAAGGTGCCACACCAGAGGGCTCCACAACCAACCCGACGGGCACCACTAAGGGAAACTTCTCCAACAACTGTGCACGTGGCAAACACACACCTATTGGAGTGCATATGAGCAATGACTTGATGAAGAACCAGCCTTTCCAATCCTAGGTACTTTAAGATGCTTAAAAACATGCCACATGACAGGAAGTGCTGAATGCCCCATTTCAAAAGCATGAGGCATGTTAAGGCATTTCAAAACCTACAGTCATTTAAATAAAAAAGAGATATGAAAAGTGACAGCCTTGGTTCTACCCTGCAGAGTCCTCAATCCTCATCAGCAGAACTAAGAGGGAGAGAAAAGTGGTTGATCATTGAAAGACTGCACCTGAGCATGGTCATTATGGCTATGGCTACACTTCAGAGCTATTTCAAAATAAGACATTTCAAAACAACTATTTTGAAATAACACAGCTACGCACAAGATGCATTTCAAAATAGCATTTCCACACACACATATTGATTTCAAAATAATTACACTGGGCGCCATTATGGCTTATTTTGAAACAGGGTTATTCCGTGTCTGAATAGCAACTGTTTCTAAAATAGCTATTTCAAAATAGGCATTAGTCCTCCCGCAATGAGGGTTACCAATTTTGAAATAACGTGTCCGCTATTTCAAATGTATTTCAAAATAGCACCTGTAGGCCGTGTCTACACTAGCCCCAAACTTTGAAATGCCACACAAATGGCCATTTCGAAGTTTACTAATGAAGTGCTGAAATGCATATTCAACGCTTCAATAGCATGCGGGTGGCCAAGGCGCTTCAAAATTGACACGGCTCGCCCCCACGCGGCTCGTCCCCACGGGGCTCCTTTTCGAAAGGACCCTGCCTACTTTGAAGTCCCCTTATTCCCATCTGCTCATGGGAATAAGGGAACTTTGAAGTAGGCGGGGTCCTTTCAAAAAGGAGCCCCATTGGGACAAGCCGCGTCAATTTCGAAGGGCCGCGGCCGCCCACATACTAATGAAGCGCTGAATATGCATTTCAGCGCTTCATTAGTAAACTTTGAAATGGCCATTTGCGTGGCCATTTCGAAGTTTGGGGCTAGTGTAGATGTAGCCGTATAGTGGAGACGCTCACAAAGTTATTTCAGAATAACAGCTGTTATCGCAAAATAATTCTGGAGTGTAGACATAGCCTCTGTGACCAATCCTGACATTCAGATTTTGGGGCATGCAGAGTTAGGTACCTCCAAGCCCATACCAAACAATCTGCTAGCTCCCAGTAAGTGTGTGTTTGGTGTGGTCAGGAGGGGACAGACGTGAGGGCAGTGAATGGGCTGGGGAGCAGATGTCACCAGCAGTGCTGCAGCAATTGGAATGTAACTAAAAGACGCGACAGCCACCTGACTGGAAAATCACTACCTTTAATGCAGAACCAGTCTAAATGGTGAGCCACCCCCAGCTGCAACTCTTCCCATACTTCCTTTCTGCTCCCCTAAGAAGATCAGCCCATTTGTGACTGTTTATTAGGAAGGAAGCAAGAAAAATTATGACAACAAAGAGAAGGATTCCTGAGGGACAAAGAGAGGGAACACCAGATTTTTTTAAAGTGGATTTTATACTCACTGGCGTCCCCAGAAGCATTCCTCAAAAGTATGTTTCTAGTTATGAACCACAGTTTTGACAACATTTATTTGAAGCAATTTTAGGTTTTTAGCTTATGCCTGCGATTTTCATAGGAGCCCAGCTGTGTGAAGAGCCCACTCCCCTAGAGACACAACTCCCTAAGTGCCCAGGGCTAGTTTCAAAGACAGGCATTTATGTGAGCTGGCACACTGGCATCTCAAAAATATCACTATAGGATTTGCATTTTGTTCTTATACATTTTACAAGTGAATGCTGAAACCTACTGATGCTATTTTAAAGGGGAGATCTGAAAACAATATAAGTATACATCTAATTTCTGCACAGTACTACTATGATTATTCCTACAAATCAGGTAAACGCACAAAAAATGAATAAGCAAACAAGCAACAGTGATAGCAGTGCCCTTTAAACATAAAATGATACAAAGTACTTGTATTTGGCAACTTTGCTAAGTAAAGTTTTGTTGCAATATGAAGTCTATTCCACTTCCAATATTTGTTTTACTCTCGCATTGTCTTCTGTGGGAAGAGGAAACAGAATGAGCATAGACTATGGCCTTATGTTTTTATTTCTTGTCTACAGACCATTTACACACACATTCATTTCTCTATAAAACTGAGTTTTATACCCTGGCATAAACATGGCATTACATGACTTCCACTTTATTCCATGATAACCTGTTCCCATTTAGTGAATTAGAGAAGCTATCATGCGACAGCAGAGATTTTTTTCTTTTTAATCAACTGCCTGTTTTCAGTATCTAAATCTCCTTGAGTTATTGTGGAAGTATATGGGAAAAGTAACAAGCAGAACCAACTGCACTGGGAAATTGGATTTATATCTGCCATTTTCTAACAGAAAAAGAAAATTCACAAAGCTTATTAAAAAAATTAATTTCTTTAAGACAGCAGCCAGAGGTAGTCTCAGTAAGTGGGGTGTTAGGTTAGTCTAAATTCACACACTCCATTGTGAAGCAGCAGTATCGTACATCAGTATCCCTCTTCACTTCCATGTGTATCATCATTTTAGGCAATGCTCCAGACACAAGCATTGATGGCTACTTAGTAAAAGACTTCAAATCAGAAGAGAGAATTAAGAAGTGACTCTCCTTGGTCCTGCTCTCAGGCATGTTGCCACTAATTGCAAGGCAATTGCAGCCCAGGTACTACACTCATAAGTGTCCCAGTAATTCCAGAAAGCAAATCAATATGGGCTGTGGGTGAACAGCCGGCTTAGGAAAACAGCCGGCTTAGGAAAACAGCCCTCCTTTCATCCAAGGCCCTGCCCCTTCCAGGCCTGCCAGAGCCTAGCCCCCATTGTACCCACTGGCCCCACCCTAAACTAGCACACATACCCCCATCACCAGTGCATCAGGGAGGACAGATGGTGCGGCCCCAGCTTTCCTAGCCCAAAGCACTGGTATAATGGCAAAACCAGCAGCAAATTTTTGCACTATAATTTCTCTAGAGCTAGAACACTGGGGATAAGAAAATTTGCCAGCTGCTATTTTTGCCATTACACTGGGCAGCTCAGCCCCAGACCCCAGGCACTGGTGCACTGGGCTGCCAGGCATCTCAGCCTCAGCCCTGGAGCACCAGGAGGCCAGAAGCCACGGAACAGGCAGTCACCTGCAAAGTCAGAAGCAGGTGGAGTGCGGCTGGGCCACACCTGGCTGCTTTACGTATGAGCATTTCTCACCCCAGCAAGAATAGTAGGTTTACTTGCTCTCTAACAAGTATGTTTCCCATTCTTGTGTCTTCCTCACCCACAATCCAAAGCAAGAACACTCAAAGGCCAAGGACATAAAAAAACAAGCACTGAAAATGCCAAGGCAGATCTAGCGCTTAACCTGAACCCTGTCTCCTTGGCTCCATTTCTCATATTACATACATATCTTGTAGAACTGGAAGGGACCTTGAGAGATCATCGAGTCCAGTCCCCTGCCCTCATGGCAGGACCGATCACCATCCCTGACAGTTTTTTTTTTAATCTATTTGCCTCAGATCACTAAATGGCCCCCTCAAGGACTGGACTCACAGCCCTGGGTTTAGCAGGCCAATGTTCCAACCATTTAGCCACAATCATCATCATTAACCATGGGCTCAGCACCCATTGGTGTCTGATGCCTCTTTCACTATTTCCTTCCAATTTAGGCACAATATCTTCATATAATTTGTCAAACAATACACAGTGCAGGCTGGAATTATCCACAAAACCCCCTATCAGCCAAGACACCAAACAGCACACATATAAGCCAGACCTGGACAAATCAGTAAAATCCTCAGAACAATCCAAGATTTAAGAACTGGGAGATCTTAACCACTACATCATGGGATGGCCCACAGAGAGAGAGAGAGAGACAGAGGGATTCTGCAGTTTTTCCCAGTCCAGGGTGCCCAGGTGCAAAAGGCCTGGATAAAACTTGGCTTATTTTGTAGACGTGACAGAGCCTTAATCATCAAGAAGACCATCTGGAGACCACATGCACAGGACTGCTTCCCCCTCTGCAAGTAACAGACAGTGCTACTAAAGGCATAAAAAGACAGAAGCAAGACTAACCCCTTCAAACTCACCCTCAAAGTCCACCATGTTCCCATTAGGAAAAATAAGAAAACACAAGTATATCAAAATATCATTTCACATCAAAAAGGGAAAGTGGGGGTGGGAGAGAAATTAACTTTGATACAACAAAAATGCTCACCTGGAATTATGGACTGAAGAACACTATCATTAATTCGCTCAGCAAATGTTATATGTCTCTGAGTCGATCCACTGTACACAAAGTAAAACTCAGCATCTTCTGGGAGGTAAATATCTTTGTCAAATGTTGCATGTACAGTCACCTGTCCCTGAAAAAGGAATATAATTTTGTGTACAGGCAGCAATGCTCTTACAGTCAATATGCTTACTAATCTACTTTTCAGGTGTTAAAAATTTACAGGTTATTTTTCAACCCTGCAACATACAGTAGTTCAAATAATCTGCAATTATCCATCATTGTTCAGAAGGCAATACTATATCAAACTGTAATTAATAGGCTTTTCAAAACAATTTAAACTAATTCCTATAAGTCAATTCATAATAATAGAAGAATATCAAACTTTTAACAAAGCATAAATAGATGTGTCAAAATACATAGGGGAATCAACCAGTATACTTTAATATTTATGAGCAGGTTCTGTTAACAATATTAAATTTCTTCATTCTTAAATATATTTATGCTAATTTATTTCTGCATATTCTTCAAATGAAATAACCTTATTGTAAATGCTTGGCTAACAAAACAAAAGGACGAATATATCTCTTTACTACAATGGTGCAAGATCTCAGAAATACTAGGTCTCACAGATAACTGACATTTTTATTTTATTTTTAAATAATCAATAGAAAGTAACCAGCCAAGAAAAATCCACCATACAATAACTTCAAAAAAAGCACAGGAAAGGGATCTGAAAGCAGCAAACAATAACAAAATGTCTGAAATGTCTGAGGGAGGAAATTTAGACGAAGTTGCATTTCCTAAGAGAGAACAGCTTGCTTTGAGTGGATTGCTGCCTGCCATGGCTACTTTTCATAATCCTCTGACAGATTTATCCTAACACGCCGTTAAATACATATTTGATAGAAAACAAAATGCATTAAAACGTCACAATCTTTCCTACGTGAAAAGGATATATAATGTATCTCTACTCAAACCTGGTTCCTGAGTGAAACATGGCAGAACTTTCGAAAGCGTTTGATTATGACCATTTACACCAACACACAATAAAAAATATTAACATTTACATTGTGTCCTTGACACATACTTCCTCTGGTGTTTTATAGTCATCATCAAGGCACGGTATTTGCAAAGTCCTTGTAACCATCAGGCCCCCTATGCCTGCCACACTTCTTGGTTTTCATGTAGTTTATTTCTGTGTCAGTGAAAACAGACTCCAGGCAGCAGCTTTTGAGGACACACTCCCACAGTACCACACCTCTGACCAAGTCTTCTCTGTGGACACCGTCACCAACTCCTCATTCAGACTCACTTGAATGCTGTGTAGTAACAGAGAGCAAGCCGTGCTAGTCTATATGCTATCAAAACAAAAAAGCAGTCAAGTAGCACTTTAAAGACTAACAAAATAATTTATTAGGTGAGCTTTCGTGGGACAGACCCTGGTATGGCTATGGTCTGAAGAAGTGGGTCTGTCCCACAAAAGCTCACCACCTAATGAATTAATTAGTTTGTCTTTAAAGTGCTACTTGACTGCTTTTTTTGTTTTGAATCCTGAGGTGTTTTCCCTTCTCTCTGGCAATGATTCATGACCATTGTGAGTGCACAAGTGTCTTAAATAAATCCCGACAGGCTCGCTGACAAGGGGAGCAAAGGGGGCAGTTGCCCCCAGGCCTCGTGTTTTAAAGGTCGAAGCTCTCTGGCCACTGCCGCTGCCAAAGTGGCCCCTTTGAAATGCTGCAGCAGCGCTGCTGCGACTGTGAGGTAAGTGTGGAGGGGGAGCATACTGGTTTGGGTGGCATCGAGGGCTGACTGCACTTGGCCCCACCCCTTCTGCTCTTGACCCCGCCCCTTCTGGGGCCCAGAGGTGGGCCCTTCTCCCACCTTGTCCCAGGTCCAGCAGCAGCTGTTGGCACCACTGAATCCAGGTGTATAGAATATAAATAAAACTAAAGATAAAATGAAGCAAATAATATCAGACTACACAACATCTTGTTCAGTTGCTAAATGTGAGCAAAATAGAAAGTCTGTCACTCTAAGGCCTGCTCTGCACTACAGTGTTAGGTTAACCTAAGCCATCTTGCACCGACCTAGCTGTGTGTGTGTCTTAACTTACATTCAAACTTTTGAAATGCCTGCCCTGATGGTCCAGCCAGGGGAGCACACCTAGCAGCTCTCCTTTGCTGTGTACAACTGCCCAGGCTGAGCTGGCCTTGCCATGGCATACTTCATATGTGCTCCAGCCTGGAGCAGACAGGAGAGATTGTTTCTCTCTGGCCTGAGTCCTCAGGCACAGCTTCAGGTCAGCTGTAGAAACATGGGCATCCTGAGCAGATCGCCTGGGGGAGGCAGGAAAAAGAATATAACAGGGATCAGCAGCAGGGCCAAGTGGAAGCCAAGGAAATGCAGCAGGCACACAGGAAATCCAGGGAGGTCAACAGTCAGGGTGGTACTGAGCTGCAGACCTGCTGGTGTTACAAACCACTTCATGCCATGCATGGGGGGAGACTCCACAACCAGCCTGCCCACCACCATGGATACTTCTGAGACCCTCAGCATGAACAGTAAGAACCTGGAGCTCATCTTCTGTGCCAGGAAAACTAATGGAACAAATAGACAGAGTTCATCTGCAAACATAAGACAATAGGTAACACCCAGCATGGATCTGCAAAGAACAAATCATATCAAATCAGTCCGATAGCTTTCTTTAGTGAGATATCAAGTCTTGTGGATAAGGAGAAAGGAGTAGATATGGTATACCCAAACTTTAGTGAAGTACTTGATATGGTCCCACATGACCTTCTTATCAGTAAACTAGGGAAATGGAACCTTGATGGGGCTACTATAAGATGGGTGCATAACCGGCTGGATAGCTGTTTTCGGAGAGGTTATTAATGGTTCACAGTCATGCTGGAAGGTCATAACAACTGGGATTCCACAGGGGGTCAGTTTTTGGAATACTTCTGTTCAATATCTTCATCAACATTTTAGATAATGACAGAGTATGCTTATAAAGTTTGCAGATGACATCAAGCTGGGAGGGATTCCAAGTGCTTTGGAGGATAAGGTCATAACTCAAAATTATCTGAACAAATGGGAAAAATGGTTTGAGGTAAATAGAATGAAGTTTAATAAGGACAAATGTAGGCCTGACACATGCCTACCTTTTCAGTTTTGTGCCTTGATTACAGTAAATATCTCTTATCCAATCACACCTTCCCTGTCCTCTTCCCATACAGGGCTGACACATAGTAATAGTTATATGGACTGTTCACTGCTTTGATTTATGCAGTGATATAGATTTTGTTTCATAAGTTTCGTTTTGTAGCAGCTGCTAGGTATTAAAATATATTTTGTATTAGGTATTATAAGTTAGTAAGAAATTGTTTATAGCATAAATTGTTTTTCAATTTTGTAAGTCTGTAAGAAATCCTGCCTGTTCCTTCATAAGAGAAATTGTTTTCTCTGAAGTGAACTGTACTTTGTGCAAGTGTGGGTTGTGTGAAGATGAGAGAGAGAAGATGCCAGCACCAGATGGTCAGAAGGGTTAAAGAGAAGGAGTGAACTCAGACATTAGTCAATTTCAGGATGGCCAAAGGGGGACAGAACTGATGACCTTAAAGCAAAGACAAACCCTTTTGAACAAGACCTCTGAAGGAGGTAAATTAGCTGCAGTCACTCTCAGGGTATTCATCAAAGTACTGATGAAGCAGGGCAGTGAAGGCAACCTAGAGATAAACACCAACAATGACTGACTCCAATGACTCTGCAAAACCCATAGACTAAAATTGGGACTTAACTATAAAAGTGGAGTGTGTAGACTTGGAGGTTTGGATTCGTCCTGTAAAGACTACTTCAGAGCATCGGATCATATTTGACAGAGCTCAGCTCCTTTCTCGTCCCCAGCCTAATTGGCCATTAGGCTGGCATGAGCACTGGTAAGTTTGGTAACTCAAACACCATCTGTAGGGCATGGGTGGGTATGTAAATACTTATGCTGATTTCTATGCTGCATTTGCAATAAATGTATTGCTTTTTCCCCCTGAAAAAAGATCCCACATGCTTCTTATAACACCCACCTGAATTTACTCAAAATACTGTTGCTGATGTCATTTGAATCTCCCACTCCTTCAACCGTTATCATCTACTCATCATCTTGAATCCCCTCCACTCCTTTTTATCTCTTATTGCTCCATATACAAGCACTGTTAACGTAAACCCTCCATAACTATATCCCTCCTGCATTTCAGTTCATTTCCTTCTGTTCACCATCTCATCCATGCTCCTCCCAACCTTCGCCTTACTGTTGCCTTGGTCACATCTACACTTGCCATTGCACCTTGTGTCACAATTCTCTTCTGCATGGCACAGTTACCAACTTCTTATCTACCAGACAATTCTTCTTCCACTGATCTCATCAAGGACTGAATATGCACTGTTGTCCTATGTTAGACTGTATGCTCTCCAAATCAGGGGTCTCAGTGTAGTCTATGGGCAGGTCTACACTAGACCTGAAAGTCAATCCTACATATATGCAATTTCAGCTACAATAATTGCATTGCTGGAATTGACTTATCTGGTCGTCCTCATTGATGGAGGGCAACAGGAGAAACTCTCCTGTGAACACTCCTTACTCCTTGCGATAATGAGGCGTACAGGGCCAACTGTTGAGTCCTAGTAATTTGATTTTGCACGTTCTCACTAGGAATGCAACATCGTACCCTGCAAGATTGACCCTGATCAGGTCAATCTCTCAGTAAGTGTAGATATACCCTATTTTTTATCAGGTTTGTTTACTGTGATGTGGGCGTGCTTAATATTTCCATGTTAGCTCTGATAATTTTGTTAAGGTTCAAGCTAAATTGGTTACACCTTCTGATTGTTTTAGCCCTTACTGATGGACCCAGAAAACATGTGCAAGAAAGGTGACAAGTGCTGCTCTGCAAAATGTATTTTATTTTATTTGGGTAATTAGGAATGTCTTCATTTAGTGCAAACTACTTGTGACACAAAGCAGTTCCTATGTGATACAATGTCACTTAGCTAATGGTTATGCTTCTGTTACTTTTGAGCATTTGATCAGGTTTCTAAGCTTGTAAGTGGAATTTGTGTGCATGGCTCAGACCTCTGAAAAACAGGTACAAAAAGTTTGATCAAGAGTTTGGCCAATTCAATTCTCATGTCTTCTGAATCTGACTTTTTTTTTTAATATCAGCAATACTTTGATGTGAAAACATAATGCACAATATAAATGTTAAATAATATTACATATATTGTTTTTGTATATTATACATGATCTAAGGATGCTTTTTGGAGCAGGACAAACATATTAAAAATATTGAGTGAAGCCTCACTCCACCGAAGTCAATGGTAGTTTTGCCATTGAGTTCAGCGGAGACTGGATGTCTCCCAAGCCTAGGTGTTCAGCCACCGGCTAATTTTTCTTATTACATACAATGTGCTCACAAACTTTATGTGGCAAGTCTTCATCCAGCTGGCTGGAAGTCATTGTTTCCCCTCTAAGGGCTCCTCCCACAACTGGTAGCGTAGAGGAAGAAGGGATGAAGTCTACCTGTGCAGAGCAGGGAGGAACAGGAAACACCTGAGCCAAGTTGGGGATGGACACTGCCTATCCAGCTTACCAGACAGAGTAGTATTTCTATCTCATACAGTCCCAAAGAAACCTCTTTCATTTAGATTGGGCAGGTGGCACCTGCCCTCTGACCCTTAAAATCTAAAAAAGAACCAGATCCCTTTATCATCCATGGACACATGGACACATCATGTTGTTGCCCTTCCCCATCCCCCACCCCCATGCTCCCAAGAGCTAGGCCAAGTCAAGGTGTGTTAAGGTGTGTTTTTTCACCTACCCCCACAAGAGCTTGGGTCCCAGTTGGGGGCGGGGCGGTGGTAAGATCATCGTGCCACAACTTTATCAGTAAAACTTGTGAGCTATTCACTGCAGGTACTTAGCATGGAAGGGACACGGTTATCAGAGAGAACATGGGATGTGGTTATCAGAGAAAACAACTGGAACAGGATTCAAAGGAAAGTATCCCACAAGATTGCTGGGGAGCCTATATTGGGGTTCAGCAAAGAGACAATCCTGCTCCTGCAGTCTATTCCCACCCCTTTCAGGGCGCAGAAGAAATGAGGTACGGGGCTCTTACATCTGCTACAGTGGGGAGCCGAACTTCCTCCTTTTCTAGCTTCCTTTAACTCTCATCTGAGGTTGCAGCAACGGCACAGCTGGGACCTGATTGGGGAGTATGTGGAAATGCTTGAGGGAATGATGCTGACCCACACCATACAATTTATTGCCAGGTACTCACATTTATTTTAAGTGAATAAAGTAGCAGCCTAATTAAACACATCCATTGACTACCATCTTTCTTCTGTCACTGCTAGATTATAGTTATGCTAATGAGAGTTGAAGTACTAGCCTGTTAGTGTCATTTCCTCACTTAACCCGTCACCGAGGCAAACATGTGGCACTACTATAGAAGTGAAAATTACACAATAAATTCACACCCTGATTATTTCCTCTCCAACTGTTTACAGGTAATGTTCTAAGTACTGTACTGCTGGTCCTTCTTGTCTGTTAGAATCATAAAGGAAACCGTTTGAGAACTGTTGCCACCACAATACTTACATGCTGTCTTTAGTAACCCCTTGTCGAGCCTTACAAAGGCACTTCACTCATGATTGCTGCACCTAGTCCATTACACCTACTTGAGCCACAGCATATCTAGTCTCAACCCATGAACTGTGAGGCGGAAGTGAGTAAAGCCAGCGTTCTGAACATTTAAAGGATACAATTCAGTTCTAAATAACCTTCACAGATCACTACTCAAAGGGAAAAGGACAGAAAAAAGTTTTACAGCACACACAGTACATGAAACTGACGCTTCAAATAATTAACTTATTTTAAAATATAACCTGTAAAGCACGCTGTTATTACTTATGGGAGCTAACATGCATTTGGAGGTCAGAGACCTAAAGAAAAGAAAAAAGTTAATCTTTACTTATTAATTAAAATTGTAATTAAAATAGAGCATAAAAACCTTTTCCTGATATTTTCCCTCTAAAGATGTGCACTACATTGAAAATGATGTAACTCTACAACTATTATACTCTCTGTTGAATCAATACTCCTTTGACGCTGAACCAATTTTTTAATACTTTCAAAACTTAATTTTCCACTTCCTTGTAGCCTCGTAGAAAGGAAGGCTGAGAGGAAGGATCCCATGCTGTGAATCTTATACTTATGGGCAGCTGTTCATCCTCAAAACCAACGATATTCCAAGGTCCATTTCAGATACTAGGGCTGAGCAGTTTTCCTTACTGATATTTATTTATTCCACTCAAAAGGTAAATGTTTATGATACAGAAGTGATCTAAAGCTACTGATGTTCTTTTTAGGTACCAAAACCTAAACTCACAAAAGCCACACAGAACTCTTCCCTATTGAAAAACTGGCCAAGTGGCCTGAATACAAAACAGCTTTGATACTGTGGACAGCACAGAACTTCTCTTGGCCAGATTCCTAGGAACCTGCATGATGCTTAGTAAATTGATCACATCTCCTTTTGACACTACTTTCAGATCATTTCTGTATTGACAATTCAAATTCTCTCTTTTCTTTTGCGCTGCCAAGCATGCCTACATTGTTTCCTGGATAACCCAGAAGAACGTGGTGCCAGTAGATTTTAATTGGTCCTTTATTCATACATAAAAATATGTTTAACCAACATATCTAACATGTCCACTCCTACCCCAGCTCCCATCAAATAAGCTCAGTCCCCTGCCCTCCTGTCACTCACTCTTAGGCTAATGCCTAGGAAAAGGGTCATAATCATGCCTTAAAACTCACAATTTAGAGCTGGCAGACCTATAGGGGAAGCCCACTCCTGACCTGCTCACCCTGGGCATATGGAATTTCATACAACAACCAGAAACATGGAAGTCAGGGGAGCTTTAAGAAGGCAGTTTTAGACTGGGCTCCTGCAAATAAGCCCAAGAGCAGACACACTCTATACAAGGTGTATCTTCTAAATAGTCTTCAAGCTAATCTCCATACACAGCACATTGCTGCAATAATTCAATATGGAAGCCACAGAGGCAACGAGTACTGTGGCCAGAGCTGCCCTGAGGAGAGGAGTGGAGCCCAGCGTAACTCCCCCTCACACCCCACCTGTGCCCCAGGAACCACCCCCATGCCGGAGGCTCCAGTTCTTCCCTGCTGCATCCCACCTTGGCCTCTTCCTTTACCAGCCTGGCCACTGACTACCTGGGGCAGTGGGTGGACAGCAGCACCAGCCGCTTGGGTTTGCCCTCCCTCAGCCTCCCACCCCACACACTCACAATGCAGTGCTCCACCGCACCCTCATGGTCCACTGAGCCTTGCTTCTCCACCAGCAGCTGGGAGGCCTCCACTCCCAGCCCCACCACAGAGAAGCAGAGCTCAGCAGGACAGAAGGGTGCGGCAGCACAGAGCAGGCTGCCATTGGCACCGCATGGGATGGAGGGATAGGATGCAAGGGGAGGCGATCTGCTGCTGCTGCTGCTGCTCTTACCACATGCCTTCACTGCCCGCACCCTACCCAAAATAATCCTCCTCCCTCCTATCTGTAAGATGGCTGTGGTAGCTGCTGCAGGGCCTGGGGTGGCTAACCCCACCTCATCCTATGGATGGGACAGCTCTGACTGGAGCACTGTCTGGATCTAAGGAAAGCTTTGTAGATATATAAACAGATGCAGGTGAGAAAAACTGTGTTGACTACCAGTGCTACCTGAAATTCAAGCAGACTCTTAGCTAACAAACTATTTGGATACGCAATAGATGGAGGCAAACTTCTCCAGTAGCACAGGCATGAACCAACAAGGCCACTTCCTCCAGATTTTCACTAAGCCTTTTAGCATTAGAGCTCCAATATTTCTAGATTAAGCCACAGACCGTCTGCTCTAATCCAAAAATTGTTTAATAGAAGAAGCCATGATATTTAGAGAAGATGGGTGAAATCCTGACCACCTTTAATTGAATGGGAAATTTGCCCTGGACTTATGGGCTTCCAGGATTTCACCCTATAATTTTAACAAAGAGAATGACCAAATATTCGGTCATTTCACTATTTAAATTCAATGAAAATATTGCTGTAAACGATTAAAAGTTTCTCCACTCGAGAAGCCAAACATTTCCAAACATAGGTACACACTGAATAGAGTTCTGATCTCAGTTCACTCATAATACCAAAGTCAAGCAGGAGCAATTCCATTGACTTCCCTTCCTTGGAAATGAGAATGGACCCTGGCTCCAGACATACACATCGCAGAAAATAGAGAGGCAAATAGATTTTCACACAGAACCAAACAAAGAGCTTCAGAATTTGTGCAAGACAGTACGTAACTGCCCGAAGAGTTTTAGGATACCAAAGGGAACGGACAATGTGTGGGCAGGGCTAAAATACTGAGCATTTATAAAGATATGTGCCAAATTCTAAACATGCTAAATCTGTGACTAAACAATTGTGACACTGATTTCCTGAATTCGGGACTTAAAAAACAGAGCACACCTCGTATTAGTGAAAATGCTGCCCTGGCACTGGAGCCAAAGAAGAGATTAGAAGGGTTTACGAGTCTAACAGGATTTACAGAGCCAGACATTCTCTTTCTTTTAATCTAACAGAAAAACAGGTTTTTCACACATGTAAACTTATTTAGCCTCCGAGCGGAACTGGGTGGTGATTTACAGCAGGGTTGGGCAAACAGGCTTTTGCCCACAGTGGATTAAGGCAGGTCCACTGGAACACCAAGTTCTGAGACTCTAGTTTGGTGGAGACCTCTGAATTTTCAAAACCAGGGAACTTCAAAGTTCTGCTACCAGCAATGTGAGAGCAGCAGTTCATCCCTTAGGATGATGAGTGAGTTGTTCATTGGTCAGCTCACTGACCAGAGAGCTCACTGCAAAGACTCAGCAGTGTCTGCAACCAGCTGGGCCTTCTCTACTCACTTGAGAGGCTTTAGACTTGCCACTACCCAGGACCAAGGGAGGGATGGAGAACAAGCAACACCTGCTACGGCTGGGGAAGAGCAAGGAATTTCAGCCTTAATCCGGAACTGAAACAAAAGCCTTTTTATCTTCAGTCTGATATGGTTATATCGTCACCATCTTTCCTTTTTCCTTTCTCTTTACTTCACCTTACTTCTTCGGTTGAAAAAAAGATGCAGTGGAAAAGTGATAGCCACTTTGTTGTACCCTAAGTAGGCTTGCTACCTGTTCAGGTTTTCCCAGAAGTATCCCTGCTTTTTTGAGACAGATGTCCCAAGAAATCTGCAGGGATGCTCAGCATATACTGCCAATTGTCTAGTTTTATGGGATCACCCTGAGGGTCTCATTTTTGTTTTTGTTTTTAATTTGGACTGCAGGTGTAGCAGCAACCCTTCAGCATGCATGGCTGGTTGACTCATCCAAAGAGTTACTAGTGCTAATGTTGGTCCTGATTAAAAAAAAGTGCCTTGCCCTTATTTACCATAACCCCAAGCAATAAATTTGGAAGAAGAGTCACCACAAACAGAGCATACTCAGGAATAGTTGCATGTGCAGACAAACCCTTGCTCTGGAAATTAAACATTTGGTTCCTGCTCATATTTGCCAGGACATTTGCCTAGCTGCCTTGACAAACCTAGCATTCACTGTTTAAGAAAACAATTACATTTCTATTGGTATGCCCAAAGCATGAGTCCCAAAACTATTTTTACTCCACTACAAGAAAACAGGAATTGTTCTTTCGGATATAGCTTGAGACATTATTTGTAAACTATGAAGGTTTTAAGAGAAGTACCCTCTCAACATCACATGTGCCTCTAATTGTGAGAAGAGGCCCTGTAAAACTTGCTGTGGTAGGTTGCAAGGCAGATACAACTATATTCATTGGAAGTAGAAATAGAACATATTAATTGTTCCAGAAATAGAGATCTCAACAACCTGAGGAGAAACCTGCAAGCTGTTAATTGAAGTGGGATTTTAACCCTTCCTGTAAGATACAACCCACCACTAGAATTCACCATAGTCACACGCATACTAACCACCACATTACATGACTGATTTGTAAGCAGCCTCACTGAAATGGAATATTTATTTTAAGTATTTAAAGCCAGCTGCTAAAGCATCTCCGCAATATCAGGATGCTAAAACAAACCTGGTTTACCGACTTCATTAAGCTTACTTCATTATTTAACGGGGGGACACCTTATTTTATTATTAATATTTATTTATTTATTTATGAGTGTTACAACAGGATACACAGGCCCTTACCAAAATCAGGACCCCACTGTGCTAGGTGCTGTGCACCTATGCGTACAATTCAAAGCCAGCAATCACCATTAGGATAGTCCAGCCTCACTTGCTGCCTGATACAGTCAACAGAATTTCTCCAAGTAATTCCTTCATACCCACAATGGCTATGGTTACACTAGCGAGTTTTGCCGACAAAACTGATGGAACGTCCACACACAAAATGTGTTCTGTTGACAATCTGTCGACAAAACTCAGCACTTCTGCCAGCATTGTTCTGCCTCTCAGCCATGAGACATAATGCTGTTTTTGACAGAATTTGTCAACCAAAAAGCTGCGTGGATGCTCTGAGGGGCCTTCTCTCAACAGACAGGGCATACGGAACAACAGGCAGCCCTGTCTGCTGTGCTTCTGGGTGCCTTTTTGTCAAGGGAGCGGCCGGGCAATCCAGCTGCTCTTTTGGCAGAGCCGAACACTCTTCCAATTGCCTTGTGTGCATGCCCGCACTCTGCCGACAGAAGTTTTGTTGAGAAATCTCTTCTGATAGTGCTTCTGTTGACAGAGTGCTGTAGTGTAACCGTAGCCAGTACGAGACGGTCACTGCTGAAGTCTCTGATTTTTTCAAGCTGGGCATTACAAAAGTTGGGGCTTCACCAGCATTTTAATGAATTGTTTAGGTAATTCTAAATATTTTAAAGCAAATCACTTAAAATATTATCTACCTCAGTGATTTTTTTGTCTGAGGGGAATGGGTTAAAATGTCAAAATATTTTCTGTGACCCATCACAAAAGCCCTTTGCAATGAAACTTAGCTATTACCATCAACAATATTGAACAAAACCTGAGCCATCAGAAGGAGACAACCTGGACAAGGAGTGGCAGTAAGCAACAAAGGCTGGTTAACGCAAAAGCATATTGTCTGCTCAATAATGAATAATCAAAACAAGGACAAATATAGAAACGTGGCATATATATCTTCAGGATCATGTGTCATGTTTACCACAGCTGCCTTTGCTGCTAGAGTCTAGTAAACAATTGCTGGTGATTTGTTCCAAAAGTGGGGGACTACCTCTTTGAATGAAATGTAATTGGATACAAGGCTAAGCAGGTATTAAAACAACAGCTACACATGAGCAGGAGCATTAAATTAAACACAGCTCAGCCAGCCAGAAAGTAAAAAACAAAAGTGCAACACTTTGTCAAGTCATTGACTTCTGAGCAGATGATGACTAGTAATAGCTTATATAAGAAGTTTTTTTCTCTCATTTCTGTTGCTTTAAAGAGGAAATAAGTACGTACAGCTAACAGGAGTGGCAATTAATCACAGTTAATGAATGTGATTAACACCAAATAAATTAATTAGATTTAAAATAGTGATTAATCACAGTTTTGATTACACTGCTATAACAGAATAAGAATCTGAATTAATTATAAATATTTTTGGATTTGTTTCTACATTTTCAGACACATTGATTTCAATTAACCACAGAATAGAGCCTGTATAGTGCTGTATATTATTTTCATGTGAGCACTATATATTTTGTATTCCGTGGTGTAAATGAAATCATTATATTTGAAAATTTAGAAAAAATCTAGAAAGATTTATTATAAATTCAAACTGGTATTCTGTTATAAACAGTGTGATCAAACCGAACATTAATCATCATTATTTTTAAATCTCATGATTTGTGATTTTTTTGATCAGTTGACAGTCCTAATAAGTAAGTTTCTTCACATCCAAATTATATGTACAAACAACATTTTCTCTATACACAATACCCTGGAAACAGATGATGCACTCTGATATACTCGTGTCAAAAAGAGTGTTATAAATTGTACAAGTTTACTCATCTGCAATTATAAAAATTCAAATAATATACACAAAACGGCATCTCAGTGCCAGATCCCCAGTTGATCTAACATGGCAAAGCTCAGCTGAAGTCAACAGATTTACACTGATGTAACAATAAAACTCTTGGAGTTTATTATGTGAATGTATGCGCAAGACACTAAAAGCATGCTCCAGATTTGCAGGAAAAAAATGCCCAAAGCAAGAGTTTTGTTTACAACCACAGGGGTGGATCTGAAAATAACACAAGCTGTACACAGCAAGCACTGGACTGAACAAATGCTTTTGCACAATTAAGAAGCTTTGCATGAAATTTACATGGAGAATTTCCACAGAAACCATTTTCTGTACACACACAAAACAAGTGAAAAATTCCCCTTTTGCACAAGATGAGGCTGAGATGAAAGACTGATGATAAGTGACAGCTGAGGCTGCTTAGAAAGGAGGAGAAGGATCCTTATAATCCTCAGAGCATAACGTATAGGGTCTATCTGCCTTAATATCAGTATTATCTTGAATTTGCTGCTGAAGTCCCATAAAATGCCCCTAGATATGGAATCACACTAACTTCACCAGTTTGGTTTTGATTTATTTCACTTTAAAAGAAAAATTAATCCTGCAGTAGCTGTTGCCAACTCTCTATCTTGTCAGTTGTTTAAGACCATGTCCAGAGGCCTTTGGAATAAATATTTATTTGCCTAAATGAAGTATGCATTTTAGGTGCACTGAGATGACAGATATGCACTCCTTAAGCACAACATGACTCTTTATGCAAATAGTGAACATAAAAAGTTATATGGCTTTTATGTTTAATAAGCAAGATCAGATTGGCAATGGCAGCACATCTAGTTCTTATAAAGGAAACCATAAACCTTATTTATTCTCAAGATTTATTCATTCACGGATCCTAGCAATATGTGGAGAGAACTAATGTATCCCTACAGAAGGTGCATCAGATCAAGCTGTACTTCCTACTTCCTGAGCCCACCACCCAGCCTTGAGATGCTGACATAGGCTAACATCTACTCACAGAAGTAAAGGGTGGCCATTGTTGCAGGAAGCAGAAATGTGGGCTTGGGGATGCAGCAGCATCCCACGGTTTTACTCCCAGATTCCCCATGCCTAGGGGCCTGCCCTTCTGCTGACCCACCACCAGCTTTGCCTGCCTCAGGTCCTGGCCTCCAGGCAGTCCCTACGGGGACCACTGACTCCACTGGCTTTCTTGCCACCTACCAGTCTCATGGGCTCTGCCAGCTCTCAGGAGCCCATCACTTGCTGGCCATGCCCTCACAACCCACTGGCCCCAGGTCCAGGCCACCAGCCATGGAGGCTATGCTGCTGCCTGGGACTCAGCAGTTGCCTCAGCTGTGACTGCAGCCTAGAGGTAGCGGAGGGGCAAGGGTTGCCATCTCTCCCAGACGGGATGCCATTGCTATGAATGGCATCCAGTTGGTCCAGTCCAGCAGAGCTAGCAACTGCCGGAGGGGCACATAACAGGTGCAAGGGAGGGGGCATAAGGGACTCAGCCCCCACATCCTAAAAATCGTGCCAGAGCCTTTGAGGGTAGCCTACGCACCTAAGAGCTGCAGGAGTTAGCCCAGTGGTTCTCAAACATTTTCCCTGCATCATCCCGTTTTCACAACTATTGCTTCCTGTCACTCCACACAGCATAGATTGTGCCATCTAAAAATGGCACCCTTCACTCAGCACAACCTCGCCTGTACCTGAAGCCAGGCCACACAGAGAGTGCCACCTGGTACAGCAAAACAGCTTCTTTCATGTGGCATGACCTATGTTCTAGCTGAGGTCACACTGTACAGAGGATGCCATTTTGTAAAATGGCCTCCTCCACACACTTTGGATTGCCATGACGCCAGCTGCTAATGAAGTGACCCCATTTGGGGTCATGACCCATACCTAGGAAACTGGTGTCACCTCTTGTGTTGAAGATGTAATGACGGAGGAATTAAAATTACAGGAAATTTGGGAAATCTAAAAAGACTATTTATGGCACAACAAAATGCAACTTCTCCGAAATGGAAGAGCTCCTAGACCAGCAAATATGGTTTTATAATTTTGGTCTTGTATTCACTACAAAGCTAAGTTGGGACAGATAACTCAAATGTTCCCAACTCACATCCTATCCACACACAAAAGCTTTTTGCTCATATGTCAGGATACTTTTAATTCGCATTAGCTGCCCTAGCGGGATGCTGAACACAAAATGTAAGCTACTAACACTTCTATTCTGCAACAGAGCACACGCTCAACGCATGTGCCCCTAGTCCTCCAAACCCTTCCCACACTCTTCCATGTACACAGCAGGGACAGACTTTCTCCTACAACTCACTGGGAAACAAGCCATAGAGCCACTTGACTTACTGCCGTGCAAAAACCAAAACCAAAGCCCCTCAGAAGCCCCAGGCCCGCCCATGAACAAGCGCAGTGCAAGTGCTATTGTTTCTCTGTCGTTTCTCTGTGCGGCTGCCCTCAGGCTAGGCTAACTTAGGAGAAGTAACTCAAGCACAGATAAGTCCAGCTAATGCTACAGTGAAGACATTCCTACAGTGGCCAGGTTCTGAGGTTAAAATGGAATTTGTACTGAAAATACAACATGGAAAAGTGAAATGACAAATGAGATGACAGAGTCATTTAACACTTTCAAGTAAAGCATAGTGGCAGAAGAAAAGCAAACCCCCAGCCCCTAAGTTTCCCCTTTGATCCATATACCAAATGTCAAACCCCCAACTTGAATCACTAACTGCTGCCCAGCTCTTAACTCTCCACAGCACCATCTTCCCACAACCTGGCATGCCCCTCTCCCATTCTATTAATCCCATTTCAACCAATGCACCCTTGTACCACCCTGCTCCTTCCACCTTTGGACTGTTGTTCACCTTCTGCACACAGAGCCCTTACGGTGGGAGAGATTTCATAACAAGATAGGGCACTCACAATGAATCATAGTTCCAAAAAAGTAGATGCTGTGTCATGCAGCAAGAAAGTAACAAGGCCCCTTGCATAGGACCCTGGGTGACACCCTGAACATTACATTCAAGTCTTGGCATCTGGTAATCTGCTCATAGGAATAAGGGGACTTCGAAGTAGCCGGGGTCCTTTCGAAAAGGAGCCCCGTCTGGATGAGCCGTGCGGCGGCGAGCCATGTCAATTTCGAAGTGCCGCAGCCGCCCGCATGCTAATGAGGCGCTGAATACGTATTTCAGCGCTTCATTAGTAAACTTCAAAATGGCCATTTGCATGGCCATTTCAAAGATTTTGGCTAGTATAGATGTAGCCACAGAGGTGTAACAGGGAGTACAGTACTGAGACAAACTTCAGAAACTTCGGCTGACCATCCAGAAAACCAGTAAAAGCAAAATACCTGAGGAGGTGGAATCAGTGGAGCAAATTTGGGAAGACTGAGGAGAACATACGGTTTTGAGGTTTGCTCAAAGTTCCACAGGACACAGAGCCTGCCCACTTTTAACCAGTGGTCCCATTAAATCTGTAAACTGCTGCCAGAGCTGTCCAAAGCATTGGTTCAGCTGCAGGGTCACAACACCGTCGGAATTGGATCCATCCACCCCTCCCTACAGAAAGATGGCCAGGCCAAATGTCCGTGAGTGGTATTGCAACCGCTGATTATGACATTCAAATATGGCCTTCTTCCACCTCTGCCCAGTCCACTAGGCCAAATGGAATTGCAACCTTTTCTACAGGGAGCCTGTTCCTATACAGAAGAGAACATCAGAGTCTGGTAAGATCTCAGCTAGGGGCATCAGCTCATGCAGTGTGTGGGATGAGAGAGAGGGCAGACTCCACGGCTGAGGGAGACCCAAAATCCCTAAGGGGGAAGGGACAAGCAGGGCAGAACAGGGCCCCAGACAGGAAGAAGGAGGGACCAGAAGTTATTCCCCTACCCCCAAGAAATATTTAAACTGGGGTCACTGTGTGGAACAGTCTCCAGTGGAAATGGTTGCTCAGAAAACATAAAATGGTATTTTTACCGCAATGTAAAAAATGCTTTCATATGTTGAACAACCGAGCATATGATGTATAACAAAGGCATGGTTAAAAACCACCTGCCTCTAGCCTATCCGATGCATGCCAAGTGATCTCTGTTACAGACTTGTTTAAGCTGCCTCGCCTTTTTAAAAGATCTTTTATGTCAACATTATAGAAACTCAGAATACTGGTTAATGGCCCGCCTCGGGGGAAAAAACAGCAATCACAAACGTTAACAAAATTATTAAAGAATAAAAGCAAACAGTAGACCTATTAAATCATTCCGTAATATTCAATGTCCAGCTTCTCCCTGTAATCTCATTTATAAAAACCCTGCATAAAACAACAATAAGCACATTTCTTAAAGTTATAACTACTATAAAGGGACCCTGTCCCAGACTGGAGCACCTAGGTGCTACTATGACACAAATAATGATGAATTCAAACAATTCACGGTCCAGGGTGCCAAAATTCCTTACTCTCTCTTTTTCAATCAATTTCTCCCTCTTAAAGAGTAGATTCATTATCACTTTTCCCTCGTATGATGCTATGGTTTCTAGATCACAAAATGACCCTTTTCATAAGCGAGGATTCTCCTGGCTGATGCATATTTTGCTGCAATCCTTACCCACCAGATGACTGAAAGAGTTTACACTTCCTGTAAATATGGCAGCCTGTGCTCCCAAAACCCATGAAAGTCAGTCAAGGAATTTGTTGTCTTCACTCTCTATACCTGATGGTCTCTGACAATGTCTTGATGTAGCTTTTCCTTTATTTCATTTTACATTCCTTGTAGCTTTAGGAAAAAGATCTGAAAACTAACTTTTAAAAAAAAATCAAGTATAATCTTCTGAATGTTCTTATTTAGATACCTTATACTATAAAGGAACCTAGGCAAAAACACCTGCAATGAGTTTCAACTTGGAGAACTATGCCCACT
Source organism: Carettochelys insculpta (assembly GCF_033958435.1). Classification (NCBI taxonomy): domain Eukaryota; kingdom Metazoa; phylum Chordata; order Testudines; family Carettochelyidae; genus Carettochelys; species Carettochelys insculpta. Next base: position 84,379,439 of record NC_134141.1, on the reverse strand, counting down.
TACCCTACCAGAAAGACATATCCTGAAAGAAGAAAGAAGCAAAAAAGCCTGGGTATTAGCCAAAGCACCCCTGGAAAGAAGAGACATTCTTTGAAAAGGTAACAAGGGATCAAAAGAACTTTGAAATGCTTCCACAGTTGCAGGAGGAAATGAAAAGACTATTGAACAAGGTACAATTAACTGAAACAAGTTGTAATATAGAGATGCCCCGCAGGGATAGGCTGTCTGTATGTTGACTTTGAGAAACACAGCCAAGACAGATCTTGGCTACACTAGCATTTTAATTCTAATTTCTCATTTCTGTACTAGCAGCAAAGCAACACAAGATACTCTGCCAAGTCTAGCAACATCTAGAACTTCTGTTCTGAGCAATAGATGGCACACTAATTAAAACTTCAACAGTTGATTGCTCTGAACTATTTCTTCCACCATTGCTATTGTAAGCTGAGCTACACTGGTGGCAACAATGAGAAATCTGAAGAGAAGTGGTTGTATAGACAGCACCTTGATAACTAAACACACTAGAAAGGAAAGATATCTACCGGTTATGGCACTACCCTAGGATCTCTGAGACCTGGCTGCCAGCAGCTGCTCTACTATGGACTTCCTGATACCCTTAGGCAAGTCACAGAGTCTAAGCCCTCAACTTCCATCTGTAAAATGGGAATAATAGCACATCTCGTAGCCATGTTGCAAACATAAATAAGAGATTGTTCCACATTTGGATTTCATGGTAATGGGACCCACATAAGTACTTAGGAGGTGTTCTATGTTTCACTTACTTCAAGAATCTTACCAAGAACAAAGCACTGATCAAAAATACGCACCGGACAAGCCAAGAAAAACACATCCTGAAAACCCACATTTTTCCCCCACACCAAATTTCACTGGCAAACCCATTTTTTAACATTTTCTACTGAAAATTTGTGCATTTTCTGTGGAAATTTTCATTTTGAACTGAAACAAAAATGTTCCTTTTGTTTTGATTTAAATGACATTTCAAACCAAAAACTGTAATTTTTGTTTCAGACTTTTCAAACAAAGTAAATATTTTGCTTCATTTTCTAACTTTTATCAGTTACAGCAGAATAAAAAGTAAGAAAAGTAGGTCTTTCCACAATTTCTTTCCAACAGATAAGTGGTCAAAAGAAAGCCCACAAAATCAAAAAGGAAAACAAATTTTTGTTTCCAAAAACCCAAAACAAAATCACATTGGTAGTCAAAACGCAAAAAAATCATTTTACAGGGTCAATTCAAAATTTTTTTTTTATTTTCAATTATCCAACTGGCAAAATTTCCTCCCTCTTCTTCCCCCCATTTCAAAAATAAATCAACATTTTCTCACAGCAGATTTTGTTTTTGACATGGACACATTTCCAAATAGGATAGGTTTTTGTGAGACAATTCTGTATGAGCTTTAATGGTCAGTTTCACTGTTTGACTGGTATGCTCTAGTAGACAACTTGCTATTGAGAGACCTTCCCTATCCTTATGGATTGTAGGGGAATCCGATGGGTATCAAGACAACTACCTAAAATCTCAGTGCCTCCATATTGCTCTACTAGCCTCTTTGTCCCTGGGGCACCACGGCTTCTTCTGAAGAATGGCTTTAAACGAACAGACCAGGATGTCACAGCAGAGATGATGAATCTTCCTGAATATGATGCAAACTGGGACGCTGTTAACCTCTACAAGGAAATCTCTGCAGTTCTGTGAACTGATGATACAGGTTGCACCTCCTAAAATTGGCACTTTCTGATCTGGCAACATCCCTGGTCCTACTGGACCAGGGATGCTCCTGCACCAGGGAGCCAAGGCAGGAGAGCAACCCAGAGTTAGTAGCCCAGCAGCCCCATTGGGGCTGGAGCCAGAGCAGATGCCAGCCCCCGCAACTGTGTTGGGGCACAGGACCAGAGCAGAGAGGGTCAGAGCACTGGGGAGCCAACAGCAACAGCGAGCTGTGGCCAAAGGTCCGGGGAGCCAGCAGCAGGACACTGCAGCCAGAGGACAAGCAGCAGCAGCGAGGGAGCAGGGACCAGGGGCATTAACCTCCCCACATCCAGCAAAATCTCTCAGGAACACTCAGGTCCTAAGGTGCCAGACCAGTAAGGTGTAACCTGTAGTTCTGCTCTTGACTACAATAGTGGTGGCATTCATGCAGCATGGAAAGGCAGGCTGCATCCACATTGTGGTATGCAGCTACACGCAGCAATGAAAGGCTCTGGCAATGAGCCTCAGTGGCTGCCTCAGTCAACCAAAACCCTCCCTGCTGCCAGTGGCAGGCAAAGTTCCACCAGCTCCATCGGAGCCAGCAGAGCCTTTGCCAGACACAGGCAAAGACTTCACAGCAGGGAGTCAGCAGGTAACTGTCTGCTAAAAACAGCCCTGTAGATACTGGAGCACTCCTTGGGTGCATAAGGGAGAGGTGTGGGGTAAGCACCTCACAGTCCTGCCATGTCTTTACTCACCCTAACCTGTACTTCTCTGTCTGCACAGCTATTTCTAACTGTGCTATTAAGGGGGCACAGTGTGTATATACTTTACCAGCCCTATATGTGCAGACTATTCATTTCGAGACTATTTCGAGACTATTCATGCCCCTTGCAGCCCCAGCAAGTCTCCTTCACAACTTTGTGGACTGCTCTGATTTCTGTGCTGGGCAGAGTGACCTGAGAGGGGAAAAGGAGGAAAATACAACAGAGCTACCATACCTCCACTACCTGAACAGTTTCCAACAGGCTTTTAGAGGAATTTGTTCTCTTTCACACAAATCAGCAGAGGGAAACATAGGGCCTTAAGACCTAAAGTAAGCATATAAGGCAGCAGATACACACAGGTGCAGGTCCACTGAGTGAGAACGTTATCATTTCTACACACTCGCTTTTCTGATTAACTGCCCTTTAAATACAGAGGACAGCATGAACACTGAATAATGTTAAATGGATAGCAGGCAAACATTGGAAGTCTGTTTTTTTAATATCAGCAAAGTGATTATAATCATCTGAAAAGCTTAAAGAAACTACCAGACATCCCACTGTAATGCAAGGGACAGTAAGCTCAGGAGACTGCCTGAGAATGCCAGAACCCAAGGGAAACATGGAACCAATGATCCAAGCTTGTTCAATTCAGCATAGTAAGAGATAGGGTCATAGAAAACAGAAGTCTGGTATTTCAGGAAAGCACATTTAGAGGATCAAAAGAATCTAGTGAGTGAGATGCAATGGACTAGAGAAGGAAGGGAGACACCATACAGTTCCGCAGTCCTGCTAGATTGGAGCTGTATCTCCTGGTAGAACTCAAAGATCAGCTAGGTTTTGTGGACATGTCTCCGCCTCCTCCATTGCCTTCCAAATCACACCCCCCTAAGCACAGAGCCTGTCAGACTGAGTGCAGTGTACTCTACAGTCTTCTCTGAGCCCTCTCTCTCTCGTTCTGTGAATTTTACGTCTCCAGTGAATATCTATCCCCCATGACAGCATGACACTTCCTGAAATATTTCTGTAGCATTTACTCTGCAAGTGCTTAAAGATAATATAGAGAATCAATAACATTGCTGAAAAATGGCTACTTATTGCTAAACAAAAAGCCTGGAGTCTTGGGCTATGTCTATACAGCAGCGTTATTTGTGGTGCGGGGGGAGACTATTCAGGAAGAGATTTTCCAGGATAGCTTATTCAGAAATAACACTGCTACACACAAATGCATTTCAAAACAGCTGAGAGCTATTTCAAAACAGAGCATCCAGACACAAGAGCCTATTTTGAAATAAAGCCATTGGCAGCACAATGACGCATTTCAAAATCAGCTCTATGTCCTGTCTGCACAGCCCCTATTTTGAAACAGGTGCTATTTCTCATGGAATGAGGTTTACTGATTTTGAAATAAGCCATCCGCTATTTCAAAATTATTTTGAAATAGCGCCTGCATCGTGTAGACGTTCGCAAAATCTTTTCAAAACAACCACCATTATTCGGAAATAATTTTGCTGTATAGACATACACTTACATAAAGCCACTTGCTTTCTTGTAGGCTAACCATTTATAGATTACAATAGCAGAGTTCCCTTATTTTAAGCAATTTAACATCTTGCAAGTGTTTCAGCAAATGCTCATTTTTCTCCCAGTCATTTTACACTGTTTGAGTTAAAACAAAAATAATAAATGTTAGGAGAAGAAAACTAAGATGCTATAATAAATTCAAGTCAGAACTATGTTGGCTCAAATAATACATCAGAATTATTGGACATATGGACTACACACTACACTATACCATACTGTTTTATTAATCAGGTAATAGTGGTTTGGACAATCCTGAATATTTCAGTTGTTTACTAAGGAAAACTCTGTAATGTGGTCAATAATACTTTGCTTCCTAGAAGCTGAAAACAGGTCCTTCTATTAGCTGAAAAACGTGTGTTTGAAACCTTCAGTTTTCTCTTTCATTATAATTTATTTTTGAAATCATGACATTTATAGGTGTGGTAATTAAACTGCAATCCTGTTGCTGTCACTGCAATTATTTATGTAGAAAATGTATCAAAATAATGCATTTTTCCAAACTGAGGAATGGCATCTACTACAGTAAATCCCCGAAATACGCAGCTTCAAGTTACGCATAACTTGCTTTAACGTGAGTTAAGCACAACTTGAAGCTGCTCTGTGGCTGTCAGCCTGCCTACCTGCCCGCAGCTGTCCATTTTTCACTCTCTCCTTCCTCCCCACACACATACTCACATCTTCAAAAGAGACAAAACTAACTAAAACTCGGACTCATGTCATGGCATATCTTCTTCTGAAACCAAAGTTCAGGCTATTTTAAAACAAACTCAAAAAGCCAGAATACTGCTTAGTGAACATGGACTAAAGAACCATTTTCACATCTAATTTAAATACTGTCTGGGTTATATTTTCCATGAAAGCCACACAAAAAAGGCAGGAGTTGCTCAAATAAAAGGAACTTCTGAGATGCATGTGAACAATGATTGGCCTTAGCTAAAAGAAAAATGTTCTTACTCAAGGGCTTCTGCCCAGGGGATAGAATAGACTCTTCGTTTGGTTTCCCAGCTAAACTGAGAATAACCCAAGCAACAAAAAATGTCATGGTTGTCAAGATCCTTAGAAAAGTTGCCTATGAACCTGGGACAGAAGGTGCAAGGAATAGACTCCACCTGTATATCTGCAACAACCCCATGGTGAGCCTCATTAGTTTTGTCAGGGACTCCTCATGATCTACAGTTTATAGTAACCATCTACTTCCTGCACCCACCCAAGGAGGCTTGTAGGGTCCCCTGTGAGTCCCTGAAGAGTTGCATCGACCAGATTCTTTCTGTCAGCCTTAATAGGCTATTCAGGGATGTCTTGGACCCCAGCTTCTGAGAGACCTACAAGACTCAACAGGACACCAGCTGCCCCAGAAGGCCCCTCTGCTCCACCTAGGAAATTCAAAACTCATCTTTTTCCCAGATTTTAGCGCACTCCCGAACACAACTACCATCCCCACAAGCCTCAGGGGAACAGCAAGCAGCTGTCCAACTGAAAACCAAATTATGTCCATGAGGCCTCCAATAAGAACATAAGAACAACCACACTGGGTCAGACCAAAGGTCCATCTGGCCCAGTATTCTGTCTTCCAACTGTGGCCCAGAGACAACAAACAGAATAGATAATCATCAAGTTGACAAGTGTTGCCCATTCCCAGCTTCCGGCAAACAGAGGTTATGGACACCAGATCTGCCCAAATAGTCAAAATAGGCATATCTAAGACTAACATCTTCACTAAAGTTTATGTGAGGCTGACCTTCAATGAGCCTCGCAAAGCTCAGCTACAGTGACAGGCCCTCACTGTGCCTAAAGGTTGGGGAGATTAACCCAGCAAGTTTCTTACACACTGCAGGGGAATTGATAAATCCTCCTAAGGCTCACTACAGGTTCCCACCTCCGTAAACCTCAGTAGATCCCCAGGAAAGAGGCAATGCCTCTAATCACCACCGCAAAACTCATCATCTTAGCTTGCAAGTCTTTTGGCAGACGTTTTCTCTTTCTTCATCCAATAACCTCTAAATGGGTTACAAAAGCGGAAAAGAAAAAAGAGATTTTATTGTTAAGAAAAGAGGAGAACTCCAGCAGTTCCGGGACAGCCAAACACTAAGCTTGCTCTAGCAGATGTTCAATAGAACCATTACAAATCTAAACATTAAATAACTTTTGAAATTCAAAATTTATCCTTAAACTTTTCATCCTCTACATCAGAGCCCCATAAGGAATCCAGAAAACTAAATTTTATTCACTGTGTGGCCTCTGTTGCTTCACAGTCAGATGGCTTTTTGAACTCTAATGTGCTTCTCTATTTTTAGGGTGTCATCATCCAAAAACTTCTTGTCCAATCAATTCCACATTGCACTCAGAAAAGTACCTTGGCACCAAATATAGACTGCCAATTTTGAGGTCGAGAGGACTTTTATGTATATGAGCAGGAAGGAAAATGGGCTGGAAAGGAAAATGGCAAATAAGGATTTATAGCAGAAAGACGGTTGCAACTTTAAACTATGGAGTAACTCATTGTCTCTGTTTTTAAGTACTAAAATGAAGAAAATATAAAATAATTATTAAGAGAAAGTAATTTTAAACTGACTTCAGCAACTTGAGCCGTATTACTCATAGAACACTACCTTGAGAAACGCCTGAATTAGACAGCAACATTCAATGGCCTAAAGTCTCAGTCAACCAGAGAACAGCTTTCTTTTTCATTCATTCTGCCCTGAATAAGCTGTTATCCCAAAGAAAGAGCCTCTTAGGGCAAAAGCCTAATGTTGTAGAACTTACATAAAGAGGTACTTCAGTGCAGCTCAGCTCCATTGTTACAGCATCTACAAACAGAATAAACCAGAGTAATTATCACACACTGAATCACAGGGCACTGATACTATTCAGGTTCTTTTAACATGCCAATCACCATGGTATCTGAATATCATCCAGAATGAGGACAGTAAAAGACTAGATTTATCAAACTTGCAGTTGTTCTCATTTTCTTCCATCAAAGGGGAAAGAAATGTATGTATAATATTGGAGAAGGATTTTTTCTTGTTATATGTTGTGTGTGTTGTCCCCTGCAATAGTTTACACAGTAAACTAAACAAAACAGGTCTGTGAACATTTCTGAGTCCAGCCATCCAGATGTTAATATTGATAGTACGTGAATGCTGAGTATATCAAGAGTGGCAGAGAAAGGAATTGTAAATTTGACTCTGGGATGTACTTGAATCTACCTTTGTGTTTAACACCAAAATTCAAGAGTCTGGTTTTGGGGTTTGTCTTTTTAATTCCTTCATATAAGCACTTAACAGGGTCCAATCTGCCACTGACTGCCTTAAAAAGCACCTAAGGTGACAAATAACTGCTTAGAGTCATTTAACAAATGCATGTTAGATGATCAGTTTAAATTACTACTATTTCAATATAGTCAAGGTAACACTGATTTCTAGTATTATATTTAATTTCTTCCTCCAATATCTCCACAGAAAAAAATGCCTTCCCTAAAACCAACATATTTACAAAATTAGAAAAAAAAGTTATAAGCACTCCATGCCTTTAGAAACCCCAGGTGGATGAATGTACTACATACAACTTCTCTCTCTCGGCACACCAAAACAGCAAAAAGAAAGCCTGTCTTAAAAGGATGCCGTCTCAACTCAGATGCATGTTTGCTGTTAAAGTTGAACCCTTTCCAGTAATAATACAATTATGTTGTGCACAGCCTGTTCACGCATATACATAGCCTACTATGAGTCACGCATAATTGGAATGTTTTCCCTTCTACTTATTGCAGAACTTACTTGCAGTTTACACCATAAACACAAACATTCTTAGAAAATGGTTTACTTATACTAGTCTCATGCAGCCATCTTCTCACATGCATATGAGTAACACTGGGTGTGCCATTATGTTTTGATTTTCTCCCAACTTTGACAGAAAGGCAATATGCTTTGCAAGAATACTGAGCACAGATGGCAAACCAAGGCCAATCTTTCACACCATATGCTTTGTAGATCTCCTATAGATTTTTGTTCTGAAACCAAGGTCTGGAGCAGCAGGTCAGGCACTGCCTGCTAATCCTCCCAAACAGTAGTCAAATGAAGTTTGTATTTAGTCAATAGATAGACTCAGATAGAAGCTCTTGTTTTATTTTGTTCGGAGGAAGGGAGGAGGAGGAGGAGGAAGTTGGTTTCAAGGTGCCTTGTTCTGACTGCAAAGCACAGTCAAGGTTCTTTAGTTACACCGCAACCAGCCCCAAATCTGACCCTAACTGAGATTAATACACAAAGCACATTTGTGTTTGTACAGACTAAAGGAGGTACGACAGATAATCCAAAAAATTGTTTCTTGAGGAATTATCGAAGACGCTGTTTTCCAAAACTGTCACATTTCAGAAAGGATGAAGCACGTGACCTCCTATCTTAGATCTCTCATCAAGCCCCAATTTTTGCTACCAACTTGTTGTACTTACAAACAAGTCAGCGGGAACTGCATCATTTTGTGTCATGCTTTACAGTGAAATGAAATGCATGTCAAATCTACTTTTGAGCTTCAACATGCCAGCCAGCAAAATCTCCAGTGGTTCTCTTCTATTTTCTAAGGAATATGGTACTCTCCAATTGTCCAGATACATAAAGAAGTCCAAAGACCATCACACGTAACCCCCCCAACCTCTTTTACAACATGAATGCTGACCCTCCTATAAATCGCAGGAGCGTCTCAGTGGAAAAAAAAAAAAAAAAAAAAAAGCATCTCTCTAACTATGGTCACACGCTAGATATAATTCCAAGAGATACAGACCAACCCCCTTGGGTTCTGCAGGAATGCACGGAGGGACGGGAAAGGCAGGGCTCACTATGCCCTCTTGTTTATGCAACAGGAGACATAGTTTAGTCCCTAATCTGGGAATTATGACTGTGCAAATGGCTGACGTTGTACAGCTCCTCGTTTAGTAGGGAGTGAAGTTCATACCATGTATATGGTCCACACAATAAATAGCATTCACTAAAATCAAGGAGCTCACACACACCTTCCCTCATGCTTCATGTATATCATGGGTGTCCAACCTTTTGGCTTGACTGGGCCACATTGAGCGAAGAGGAATTGTCTTGGTCCGTATATAAAATATATAATATTGTTAATGTATATAAATCACATAATAATGGTAAAAGTTTACAATCTTGTGGGGCCGCATTACTAGCTGTCCAGGGCCGCATGCGGCCCATGGGCCGCAGGTTGGACATGCCTGATGAATATGCTACTTACAGCGTAGGCTCATCAGGACAGGGATATTCTCTTCACAACCACACAAAGTATCTAGTAATGGTGGGCAACCAGCAGCCTGTGGACTGCACATGGCCCATGGGGCGCCACATATGGCTTACAGACCCCCTGTCTGCCCCTCTCCCCAATGCAGGCCCATCGACCGGGAGGGGGCAGGGCAAAGGTGGTACAAGCATAGGGGGCTGGCACTTCATAGAGGCCCCTTGAAGTGCCACAGCAGTGCTGTGCCTCTGCTGCGTGGGGTAGGGGAGGCCCAGTGCCATGGTCCAGGAAGCGCTAAGGGTTGAACACCCTTGGCCTCGCTCCTTCTGAGGGCACAGCGCCAGGTCCTGGGGCCTGGGGTGCCTGTCAGCCTTGCCTCCCCCCTATGCCTCACACACACCAGGACACCAGAGACCCCACAATTCCTTGCGCTTCCTCCTCCCTCCCAGCACCTTTGGAGTATGTGAAGTACCCGAATCAAGCTCCATCCCTGCCCCTCCTTCTCCATCCTACAGCTGGAAAGCAACAAATCAGCTGTTCACAGTGTTCTAGCTTGGAGAAGTGGGAACAGAGTGAGATTCAGGTTATTTTCACATGCCAAAAGTGCTGGGAGTGAGTAGGAGGAGCAAGGAAGTGCAGGGCTCTGGTAGGGGAGGCTACAGAGCTGAAGATGGAACCTCACTAAATCTAGTATAATATTGAGGCCATGAAAGCTCATTACCTAACAAATGCAACTGTTGGCCTGTAAGGTGCTACAGGACTGCTTGCTTTGTTTTGTGAAGATACAAACATGGCTACCCTGCTGAGATTCACACTTCATATTTATAACTTCACAAGAGCGATACATGCACCAAAAAAGGATGTACAGATCCAGAAGATTGTAACTATAAAATTGACATGTTACATGACCTGTTTTGCATGTAGCATTTTCAAGTTATGCATATTCCTAAGCCAATTTTCACAAGGCAGGGTGTGCAGGTGTCAAGAGCTTACCATCCAAATAATATAAATGGGTAACGTACAGCATTTCAAAATGAGAATCACAATTAACTATTACATTTCAAATGAGACCACGAATTTGACTATGAACTTGCTCACATGAGACATATGCTCATATGGAGCTCAAAACACACACACAATTTTTACTTCATTCCTAATGTGTTACTGAGTTACAAGAACAGACAGGCAGAACTGAATCTAAATTTTAAAGATAGTAACAGAAATGCCTGCTTGAGAAATGGGTGTTTTATATTCTTCTAATAAATACCCATAATCTGCAAACTGCCAAGCATTATGAAAACATTAAACCTTGTAAAGAATGCTTGCTGCACTCATTTAAAACATACTAATGATCATCTACAAACAACTCTTCTGATAATCACCAATTGATAATGTTTCTTGGAAACAAAGGGGCACTTAATTGATCCTCTTTTCACTTCCTGAATAGGAACTTGTTAACACCAACATATATAATATTAACATTCCAAGCCAATAGTTCTGCTTTGCAGTTCCTTTCACACGTTTCGATGTCAGTTATTGTTCAAAAAGGCATTCCGCACAAAGGACTAAAGTCTCTCCAGCAGTTATCCCAAGTCATTGCCGGGAATCCCTGAAATTCCCTAAAGACAAATGCAAAGCACTGTATTTTGGAATGAGGGTGGAAAAAAAAAAATCAAATGTACAACAACAAAACTGGAAAGAAGGAGGTAGGCAGCAGCCCTCCCAAAAAGGACCTGGGGCTTCTTGTGGATAACAAACTGAAGATGTGATGCTGCTGCAAAAAAAAAAAAGGCAAATGTCATTCTAGGATGTACTAGCAGAAGTGCTGTTTGTAAGAAACAAGAGGTAAATATTCCATTCTGTTCATCACTGGCAAAGCCTCAACTTCAGGAACCACATTGGAAGAAAGAAAGAAACAGATTAAAGAGTTCAAAGGAGAGCAACTACCAGGATAAAGTTTGAAAAACATGACCTGTGAGAAAAGGTTGAAAGAATTAGGCATGACTGGTACTGAGAAGACTGAAATGGGATTTGACTCAGTCTAAGCTCTCTGTAAACTGTGTGGCCACGCAGCTGCCTATTTAGTGCTGTGCAGGTGCTCAAGGAACCTGCCCAAGGTGGGGACCTGATGCAGCCAGAGACAGGTTGCTCACCCCCAACCCAGTCCAGTCTCCAGCCTGGGGAGGGACAGCCTGAACCTGAACCTCTCCTTCAGCATGAATCCAGCTGTGGCTGTGGCAGCCCAGATCTGCCAGGAAGGACAGACTGCAGCCCAAATGCAACCACAGCAGGAGCAGCCCTGTCCCCCTTGCCATGGCCTGGACAGCCCAGCCTGGCCCAGCCCTACCTTTGGCACTAGGATCTGCTGGGGTGGCCCACCCTCAGCTCCACCCAGATACAGACAGAACCAGCCAGGGAGGGAAATGGGCACCTATCCTGCAGAGCTGACACAGCGGGGAGAGGTGCCTTCTCCCCCCAAACCACAGGTGCTCCTGTGAGGCAAGAAGATGGGGCAACTCCTATCTCAGTAGCCAAGAACCCCCTCCTTCATCCCAAACCCCTCACTGTGGCCCCATACCACAGCATGCATATCCAGCCAGAGCCATTACACACTTTCACCCCAACCTTTTGTACCAGCCCTGAGCCTCTCTTCCCTGGCCCCATCCCAGAGCTCACACCACTCCCAGCTAGATCCCTCACACTCCAAACCTCTGCCCCAGGCTTGAGTGCACCCCGACACTCAGAACCCCTTGGACCCATCCCATCATGTGAATTTCATTATGAGCACCAATATGGAAGTGATGTGCAGCACTTCACCTCCATGCTCGTGCACATCGCAAAATTCATTCCACTCAGCCAGCAGTGAGAAGAGTTACAGGAACATCAGTCACGTCAGTCTTCCAGCAAGCTCAGGGCTGTTAAAGAGAGGGAGGTGAGCAATTGTACTTCCTCTCCATTCAAGGTGACAAAAGCAGAAATCAGCTTCCTTTGCTGAAAGGGAGATAAAGGTTAGGATGGGGGTGAAAGCAACCTAAGTTTCTTACAGACACTGTCATATCACACCCCCTGGGGAGGAGAAGGGCTCAGGGCAGGGGCTGGAGATGTGAGGGGCACAAGAGTCAGGGCAGAGGCATGGAGGTGATGAAGAGCTCAAAGCAGGGGTTGTTATGGGGGCGGATTCAGGGATGAGGAGGGACTCAGAGCAGGAGGGCTGTGGAGAGTTCAGGAGTCAGGGCAGAGGATCGAAAGCCTCAGGACTGAGGGGTGTAGGGGTGAGTGCAGGGGGGCAGGGGCTCCATTTCTGGAGTGGGAGGCTGCAGCCGCACACACCAGGTCACTGCTGGTCTCCTTCCTCTTCTTCTGACTCTCAGGGAGTGAGGGGAAGTTCACAGCCTGCTACTTTCCTCCTCTGCTCGCTCCTCAGCAGCTGGGAGCAAGAGGAAGGCACACAAGCTAAGCACTTACCCCTCACTCCGTGACAGTCAGGGGAAGAAGAAGACAACCCAAAATGGCACGGGGGGCGGGGGAGAGGGGAGATGGCCTCGGATTGAGGGGGTGCTGTGCACATCCCTAGACAGCCCCTCTCACCTGCCTGGGTGCCTGCTGCTCAAGAAGGCAGCCTGCAGGAGAGCCCTGGGAGACCAACTAGGAGCAGCCACACCAGGGAACACCAGCTTACTTTCACCTCTGGGTTAGGTGTTATAGGAAATGCCTCACTACAAGACTATGAAGCTCTTGAACAGTTTGTCTAGTGAGGCTGTGGAATCTCCACCACTGTAAGGGTTTTAGAAACAGGTTAAATAAACCACTTCTCAGGAGTGGTTGAGATATACTTAACCTTGCCTCAGCATAGCAGGATGGACTAGATGACCTTCCGAGGGCCCTTCCATCCTTGCATTTTTATCATCCTATGATTACAGGAAAAATCTTCCCACCTAGGCCATGGAGCCAGAACAAAGCTGCCCTGAAGCCACTACATCAGTCTAAGGAATGGAAGAGATTTCCAGGGTCCTGACATCACATCCCCCCATCTCTGGATAATTCAGGAAGCAGCGGGTTCCTCCAATGCCACAAAGGGCATTCAGCTGCACTGAGCATATTGAGTGCAGGCTCCACACACCCTTCCATATAGCAGAAATACATCAGATCCCTTGTGCCAGGGGTCAATCTGGGAGACAGGAGAAAGAACTGGAAAGGATGTGAACCTAACCTCCCACAACCCTCCACAATTTCCAGTTTCAGCCTCCTGCCTCTGAAATAAAACACCCATTAACTTCAGTAGTGGTAGGATCAGCCTATAATCAGATCATTCCTCATTATATGCACATATGAGTCAGTTCATTAAAAGCACTGTTTGTAGTCCAGTACAGCTGAGTATTTATACTTTTATCTATGAAAATTTGCATGAACTACAGCAATTTAGACTATCTTACCACTGACATGAATGGGAAACCTCTGACCCTCAGAAAAGTTGTAGATAAATTCTATCTCAACATGTTATTTATTAGTGATTATCTCCAAAGTTTAAAAGAATAGAATTTACCCAGTATGAATTTTGAAAATATCTTGTTTACCACTTTACCCAATAGAAATTGAATTTCTTGTGTCCTAGACCTCTTGAGATAGTTAAGAATATTTATTACTTTTACCATAGTTAAGATAGGTAAAAACTGTTAACATACGGAATTTACAAGAACCTTCAATTATATTCGCTTCTTTTAAAAAAATACACCACAGCTTCTAGTTTTTAATTACCGTATGCTTTTCCCCAAGTACCAGGCGTACCTTTAATCAGAGACTGAAGAAGGAAATCTGTCATTGCCATTCACGTTCTAATGTGTCATGCTGAGAACATGTTAATGGAAAAGGTTTCTGTTATCAAACCTTTTCAGTTTGTACATACTAGAGAAATTAGATAATAGAAAGTACACAGGGGAAATTACAGTAATAATGCCTTTAATGCACTTGACAAAGTGATCATCAGATGGCCAATTTACCTTATTAATGATTTTTTTTTCAAAGGAGAATTTTCTATGACTATTATTTTGATTGCAGCAACACCTCCTGTGAGTAAGAAGCTTTTTAAACAGAGGAACTATATCCTCATCCAACCTGGCCTGCAACTCAGTATCTGAGTCTCACCTTCCCCCAAAAGTGAGGTGTTTACTCATGGGTTAAATACATGAAGTAAATAAGTAGAGGATGTAGGCCCCAGTACTGACCTGTAATCCAAGAGAAAAGCAAACTAATGCACCATCATATTTGGAACACCATACAGTAAGCACTCTGACTGCCTGAACCAGATTCAGAACGCAGATTGTGGCTTCAGTTATTTAGTGTTTTGTATTTTTTTTGGGGGGCGGGGGGTCAGAATAAAACATGGTATAAAAGATAAATGTAAGTTATATTTATATTATCTTTTAAATTGTATATAGAATACAAAGTTGTTCATGTGTATTCATTCATATGTTCCTGTTCGCATAATGGTCCAACACCTTTGTACCGCACAGACCTATTGTCATCTAATAATGTGTAGTGTAAATTACTAAAACCAAACTTCCAACCTGTGAAGCTAAACCTGCAAATAGAAGTCATGAATGAATTGGAAGTTATATAGTTTCCATGACTGTGATGCCCCATACTTTGTGTCTGTAAAACATTTTGAGGAATAACATACAAGTGTTATGTTAGAGGCCAGCACCCCAAATTTGATTTTTGTTAGATTGAGAGCACCATGAAAAACCTGAAAATGGAGTCTTTAGAGTAACAATGTATAAGGGTCATTAGCTGGCAAGAAAATACTTCCTCTGCACCACTGTGATCATAGTAGAATTAATGCTGTTTGCCCTCATAAAATGTGTTGTGTTGTAAAAGCACAATGGTACATGCATTTTTCCATCACTTACTCAGTTACAAAGTCACATGCTGCTATGAGCTGAAAAATACTTCGTATCATACTTTGTGTGTGTGTGACACACACTTTGATATCCTTACTGACCATTACACAAATTATGAGATTCTGCAGTGATGCTCATAAAATCAGAAATTCCCAGTAGAATACTGCAGGCCCAAGATGCTTTATTGCAACATATGTGGCAACTGAAAATACATTATATACCAAAAGGCACTAATGTTGTTTCCTGACTGTCAGGACTCACTGCACAAAGATCAGATCTTACTCTTAATTAACTATTTAATTCCAAAATCCATTATGACCAAAGGGTTTTTTTTTTGTTTTTGTTTCAAATCAGTTAATTCTAATTCTGAAGATGTACAGTGGAAACTGGAGCAGGATGCAGGATGAGGTACTCAGCTACCACACTTGCACTCACCTTCCTTTACTTCATTTTAATATTAGCCAAAGTGAGAAGTAAAATAATCCCTTACCTATAAATGTATAATGAAGCAGCTTGCACAGTTCTTGATCACTTCATTATGCACCACTCGGCTCTTGAAAACAAGTGAACTGGAAAAAACACAGCAAGAACTTCTTTTGCCTATGTCTCTCATGGATTTATAACTGGTTAAAAGACAGGAAGCAAAGGGTAGGAATAAATGGTCATTTTCAGACTGGAGAGAGGTAACTAGTGGTGTCCCACAGGAGTCTGTTCTGGGAGCAATCCTATTCAACACGTTCATAAACGATCAAGAGACATGGGTGGATGGCAAATTTTGCAGGTGATACTAAACTGCTCAGAAAAGCTAATTCCAAAGCAGACTGTGAAGAGCTTCAAAAGAATCTCATAAAATTTGGTGACTGGGCAACAAAATGGCAGAAAAATTTTAATGCTGATAAAATGCATATTGGAAAACATTAACCCAATTAGATACGCAAAATGACAGGGACTAAATTAGCTATAACCGCTCAAGAGAGAGATCACAGAGTCATTGTGAATAGTTCTCTGACAACATTCACTCAATGTGCAGCAGCAGCCAAAAAAAGAAAACAATGTTAGGAATCATTAAAAAGAGGATCAAGAATAAGACAGAGAATAGACTATTACCTCAATATAAACCCATGGTATGCCCACATCTTGAATACTGCAAACAGATGTGGTCACCTCATCTCTAAAAAAGGATATTTTGGCATTGAAAAATGTTCAGAAAAGAGAAACAAAATGATTAGGGGTTTGGAACGGATACCATATGAGGAGAGATTTAAAAGATTTGGACTTTTCAGTTTAGAAAAGAGGAGACTATGGGTGGAGGTATGATAGAAGTCTATAATATCATGACTGGTATTGAGAAAGTAAATAAGGAGAAGTTATTCTTTCCATAAAGCAAGAACTAAGGGCTACCAAATGAAATTAATAAGTAGCAGGTTTAAAACCAACAAAAGGCAGCATTTCTTCATACAGCGCACCGTGGAACTCTTTGCCAGAGGGTGTTGTTAAGACCAGGACTTCAATAGGGTTCAAAAAAACACTAGAAAAATTCATGGAGGTTAAGTCCACCAATGGCTATTAGTCAGGATGGACAAGGAATGGCATCCCTAGTCTGTTTGTCAGAAACTGGAAATGGGCAACAGAGGATGGATCACTTCATAACTACCTATTCTGTTTTTTCACACATGGCCCTGGCCACTGCTGAAAGATTGGATACTGGGTTAGACGGACCTTTGGTCTGTCCCAACATGACCATTCTTATGTTCTTATGTTATAATACGCTTCACATCAGCAAGAGAAACACACTTCTCATCTTATTTGTGACTAAAATAAAAAAATCACTGATCTTCCTGAACAACTACCAGCCAACTCATTGCTCCATTAACACGATAATGCTTTCATTAGTTAAAGCCACCACTATTTTGCGTTGCATTACAGAGAAAATATTTCAAGACCCAAAATAATCGAGTTGTTTGAAAATACAAAAGCTACGGTTATGTCTCATTTTAAGAAGTATATAAAGTCTAACAAGTTAGTTCACAAACTAAATTTTGTTCCCTTAGCATTGCCAGACTCTGGTTATACTAGTCTTACTCCATTGCTGCCAATTTTGAAAGCTGCCTTAATTTTTAAGAGTTTTTCTAACAATTTGAGAAGCAGTGGCCTATTCATGAAAGCATTGTGAATAATTACAACCCATTATATTAGGGCTAGTTAAAGCCCCTCTTTCCTTCTCCATCATGTTTCATAAAAGCTCCACAAAGCTCACAGGTAGGAGGTATCACAAAAACTCTGCTCTTATCCAATAAGAATCCAAGAGCACTGCCTTTAGAACTGTGTTCAAATATATAATCCAAAACAGTGCAATGGTTCATCACCTCTTCAGTCTTTTACTTTGCCACATAAGTGCTCTAACTTCCTGGATAAAGTCTACCAGTTTTCCTCTTCTAGCTATACTAGCTGTGTATCTCATGACACTTTTTAAATATGTACTTCATCTACCTTTTTGAGCAGTGGGGAAAGGCTGTATTGGATATCCTATCTGTTTAAATCAGAAATTGCCAAAGCATATCTATGTTGCGATAAGGTTTTCTCAGTGTTCTATCTTGCTCTGAAGGTGACTCTATGGAACAGCATTAAGGTTGTTCTGGTGATCTTACCTATATATTTTCATACTTTCAGTTCAGCCCTGGGCAGAGGGATTCAGGCTTCAGTCTCAATTCAGGCTTTGCCTCCACCCCACTAGGGTGGCCTGGCTCAGGCAGGCTCAGCCTTTGTTCCCCCCACGTCCCCATGGGACGATGCACTAATAATTGTTGTCAGAAGGGGATCATCATGCAATGGAGTTTGAGAACCCTGGAGCTAAAGTGATCCATGCTTTCAAATTTAACTGTGGGTTAAAGAGGGATGGGGATTGTAAGGACACTTCTACAGGTTTTACAATATCCCCCATGTGTTCAAACAGCTACCACCCCTTTAACTGCTTTAACTTCCCCCCTCTTGCAGAACTAATTTCTAAAGGATGAAATTGCTCTTTGCTCCCCTCCCTGTTCCCTGAGCACTACAAGTGCACATTTGAAAGTCCTTCAGGAAGACCCAGCCCTAGCTCTATTCCTCCTGAGCATGTAGATGTTCTGAAGCTCAGTCCTGGACTGTAGCAAACCCATCTAAATTCTCTTATCTTCCTGAATGTAGTAGTATTATGGCAAATTGGTCTGGGAAGGTTCTCTGTTTCTTGCCTCCCAGCAATTGTGGGCCCCGTGTGCTCAGTTTACTGAAGAAAAGATCTTGCCTTCCTCCCCCTCACTCGACTGCCAGTAATGCAAATCCAACCTGAGCTCCAGGCATCTAGGTGCGCTTTTTTTTCCATCAGTACACAATCATTGGTTTCTGCAATTTAAACATGCTTAAACTATTTCGCTGATGATACAAGAGACCAAACTGATTTCTGTTCACTCTCTCATGGCCATGTTAGCATTGCAGAGCAATCAAGGACTAAGTAGTAGTAGTAACATTTTTACTAGTAAAGTTGTCAGACATAATTCAGAGTGTCACAGCAGGAAAAGATGTTGTTGGCTTAAAAATTGTGCCATTTTAGCCATCTCTTTCTGGGCAGAAATATAATTCATTGCATTGCTTATGGCTTTTGGTATTCCTCATATTGTAAGTGATCATTCATATGGATCAAAGAGCCCCTACTACATTTAAAGTTATTTTTAATGTAGATAGTTGTCAATGTACAACTTTGAAAAAGATTGTGAAACTGGGTTTGAAAAATGCCATGCTGCTTAGAAAAGCCATCCAGCACCAAAAGGAGTAAAACAGAATCAGAGCTGAGAAGTGATGTCTAAGAAAGTTTAGATGCATGAAAAACTGTGGATGTAGCAATGTAAGTGAGCTGATTTACAAGTACACTAAATACAGTTTTTATTACAAAGTTACACTATAAATAAATGGGCATAGACAGAGAGACAAAGTTTCAAATGTAGATCTGCAATCCACATGCAAAACAGCTTTGCAAAATGAATACATGGCCACCTAAGTGTTATGTGCATAAGCAAATATGTACACATGCAAACAAGGATCACGCATATGCATTTTATGCATCCACTTGTGAAAACTGGATCCCTAGTTCTTCTCAGAACTATGAAGATCAGCTCTAATTATCTTAATGCAAAAAGCATTAATTTGCTTGTTCATAAACAATAGTACTTCCCAAACTCTAGCTAAAGCATTTGTGAAATAGATCAATTTCTACCATTTGCACTGCATACTTACAGATTTTGATAAGATGGCCTTTCTCCTTAATTTTGTCTTAAACACCTGCATCCCTAAGCAGGCAATGAGAGTGGTGTGACATCTTACTTCCGTGTTAACAAAGAGGGTCACACATTAGCTAGTAGCTAGAATAAGAAATCAGCTTTTCTGTTATCAAAAAATATCCAAGTTCTAGAGATGGGGTTATGGTTCTCTCAACTACCTTGGCACAATGAACACTAATAAAACTTCCACAGTGAGTGCAAGTGTCTGAGGGGATGCAGATTTAACCCTAGAGCTATGCATTGTTCTTGCTCCATAAAGAAGCTCTGAATGCTGTCAAGAAGAGCTGTGTGCAGAGGCTAAGCCCTTCTGACTATTGTTGCTGGATCCACTTCTCTCCCTCAGTACTGTTTCACTGTTTTGTAATCCATTTTGCGTCGTGCACGTGAAAGTATGACGGACTTCATCACATTTGACTATAGTCTATACATGCAAATACAAGGCATCTATGCAAGCTGCAGTGCATCACACAAGTGGCATGTATAGAAGCAATATGGCTGGCTGGGAAATGGAAATGATTCATGGAGATTGAAGAGGTGTGGGGAAACCAATAAGCTCAGAAACCATTATTATTATTATTATTATTATGAAAATTAAGCATTGATGTGCCAGACAGAAGAGATTTTGAGGCAGCATCTGAAGAGCCAACAAGAAAATTCCTATGTTTTTAAAGCCCACAAATGTACCATGGTATGCGCCATGGGTACAGCATGGCACTCTGCTTGGTGTTGCTACCTGCACAGCTGCATGCAAGTTCTCCCAACATCCATCAAGCTCAGGACTCACAGAGAGTCTATTCAATGCATTGTACCAGTGTGACTCAGCTGCCTATGGGGACAGGAGAATTCCTGCCTTGAGCCCTTCCTCCCCCATTTCCCTGTATGCAAACATACAGCTCAAATCTAAGCTGAGCAGAAGGTTTGTCTTATGTTCCTTTTATATTTTACCTGGCATCAGGCCATAAGATATCCAAGCAAGACTGTGAAAATAGCTGCTGTAAGTAAAAAACAATGTAAGAGTAACTGTGACTTGGTGACTTAAGAAGCTTACCGCTCTATACTAAGAACAATAAACCTTGTTGGACAAATAAAATATAATTTGATGCACTTCAGTAAACCCAAAGAGCCTGTTGAACAACTTGAGTTCCATAATGTCATCACCAACTAGTGCTGGTACAATAAAAGGTCTTTCAGTAGACATACATATTTCCAGAAATTCATCACCTGACTATAACATTTAGCTATGATAAGATGAAACCTAGCAGTACCGGTATCATTTTTATTATTGGTATTACAATAATGCTTACTAGCCCGGGGGTCTGCAACCTGCAGCTCCAGAGCCGCGGGCAGCTCTTCAAGGTCTTCTTTGTGGTTTTCAAACCTATAGTTGCAAAGTAAAAAATAAAACCCTCCTGTTTATTTTTGATAAACGGTGAAAGTCTAAAAACCCAACAATGAACAACTCATATCTAAATAGCAAATGACATGTTATCTCGAAATGTTGGGTAGCTCCCCCTCTAACATGTGCAGTGCATTGTGGGTTATGAGACTGTATTTGGTTTTGATCATGTTGCCAATAGAGCCTTGATTTTGAAAAGGAAAAGGAAGCTTGTTGCATTCCTGCTGTGAAGGGCAACATGTATTTTCAGAAAGAAAACGGAAATTAAATGTGAAGTAAAATGGGCATAATTAAAGTGGGTTCAAGAGTGAAAGTCAGGAAGACAATGGTACAAACACACACATGTAAAATGTGAGGAAACAGAATATGTAAAATGTTTGTGAATGTCCTGCAGTAAACACGTATCACATTACAAATCATTGTGTGCGCGCTATTCTTAAAATACGGGTTACATAAAGTATGGTTTGAGGTTATTTATTTAGGCCCGCCTTGTATTCACATGCACTGCAGCTCTTGAATTATTGAGTTTTCACTACATTTGAAAAAAAAATGGCTCTTCTTGTTATTTTGGTTGCTGATCCCTTTGTACTAGACACTGTATAAACATATAGTTAGACTATATGTCTCGAAGAGCCTACACTATCATCATCATCATCATCATCATCTCATTTTAAAGGCTGGAAATTGGGGTACTGCTGTATTAAGCAACTGACCCAAAGCCACACATGAAGCCTGTGGCAAAGGTGGGAACTGAATCACAGCCCAGTGCCTTAGCCGTAGACCATCCTTCCTATCATCTTTGAAGCACATACTTAAAAATGGTTCTTTGGATTAAAAGTAAGTTAGCCCATTCTGTATCACATAATTGTTTGAAATTTCATTAATACCTAATACTGAAGTCACCACTGGAAAAGATCCTAATAAAGTCACAGGATTTTGGGCTGATTTGGGACAGTGGTTTTAAGGTCAGTGGGAGAACGCTGCTGCATATAAACGGACTCTAGGCTTCAAAACCTTACGAGAAATTTTTGAGTTAAAGACTGCAGAATTTCCTGATCTTTTATTTTTAAAACATACCAAACCCATCAACTACAAAAAACTACCCGAGAAGAAGAAAACCAAAACAAACATATATTATTAGTATAAACATTTATGAAAATACCAGGCTCTGGTGTTGTTTGTGTGTTTGTTTCCTACATAGACAAAGAGCTATTTTTGTCTCCACAAAACTGCATACATTAGCAAGCCAAAAAACAGACACACGGTTCTATAACATTTTTCCACAGGCACACCTTTGTGTAGTACTGCAAGCTGAAGTATCTCATCCTCACCTTCAAGACCTTGCCACAGCTCCTCCACCCCTATATGGCAGATGTTTTCCTGTTCTTTCCCTCCACTAGCTGTACTGAACTCGATGCCCTATTCTTTTGCACCCATTCTTATCCAGGACCCTATTCTACACAGTCCCCTGTGCCAAGTTCCTCAGCCAAATTCCTCCTAAAAAAATTATTTCTGTGAAACATCCAAGAAGTCAACTTAAATAATTAAGAAAAGACACAAAGGGCTCTCCATCCCTGCACACACACACACATACTCGCGCACACACTAGATTTACCAGGATATCTTATGTTCCACGTGTCTGCATATTAGAAAGCAACTTCACTGGGGTATGGACTGTCTTCATTTTGATAATTGTACAGTGCTCAGCACATCATCAGCAATAAAATAAATCAAAACAAGTCACGTTAAAGCCATCTCAATGCTTGGGATGAGAATTCACAGAAATCTATGATGCAAGTTTGCCTCTGCGATTGCAAACTCAATTTGATAAAATATGAGCAAGCATGGCAAAAGCCATTCCCCTCAGAGTCTCAAATAACCTGTTCCTGTTTCCTTTCAGAATTTTATTTCTTTTAGCTTGCCAGTTCATTGTCATTGTTGCTGCTGTTCAGCTGAAAGCATGTTTTGTTCCAGTTCAAAAAGTACCACTATAATACAGTTAACTCTTCCATACTCAGCACTCTATAATTAATCTATAATCTAGGATCAAGAGCTCTCAATAACTGGCATTTCAACCATAAGTAAATTTTAGTTACCTTTTCCATAAGTACAGTATAGGTATAGTACAAATAAATACATAGACTGCAGTATAAGGTTACAGTGTACAATACTACTAGTCTTGGTAAATAAAGTACTCTGCACAGATTTTGTTTGTTTCTTAATCTCTAGTCTTGTTTTTCTTTAGTGTTATGCATTGCTAGGTATGCCTCTCTATTACCCAGAATATCTGAATATCCAGTAACCTGCCAGTCCTGGGGCTGAAAGATATGAAAGAGTTTACTGTACAACTGTAATGTAAGAGACTCAATGAAAGCCCTTGCTTTCCTGTGTCACTCTGTGATTCAATTGTTAACAGATACTATTAAAACAAGCAAAATTGCTGATGCTTAGCTCAGACTAGGCGGGAAACGAGCTGGAACATAACCGTGATTCCCTACATACCCTAGGGTCGGTACAGAGAGGATTACTCTGGCAATCTACTTTGGGAAGCCAACACTTGGTTGACTGATGACAGTGGGGAGAAGACCAGCCCACTTTCACAAGACCATCCTCGGAGCTTCAATTAATAACTTTGCTAGATGCTAGAAATCATGGTCTTACTAAGGACACCGCATTTATGGCTGTAATCATCTGCAGCCCACTGACGTTTTTGTCCTGGGACCTACAGCAATGCCAATGGGTCTGCTCACCCTGACTGGTCTTAGCTTAGAGCAGAGGTAGCCAACGGGGGGGGGGGCGAGCGGGGCCAAGGGCGGCCCACCAGCCGCTTTTGTCTGGCCCTGAAACACTCCCATTATTCGCTCTTTTCGCTGGACTCTGGCCCCTGACCAAACTAACGGGCCGCCGCTGCTTTCACGGGAGCACATGCTGCCCGCTACGGAGCGCGGAGCCTGCGAGCGGCTGCCCCCGCCCCGAAGAGCTCCCGAAGGCAGCGCCGGTCTCTCGCTCCGCGGGGCTGGCGCAGGGCAGGTTCTGACCTCCCCGCCCGGCACGCGCACGCTGCCTCGGGCCCGGCCCCCCGCCAGCCCCGCAAGGCGCCGCCCTGCCAAGGGGGCGCCCGACGCTTCCGCCGGGCTTCCCCCTGCAGGTGCGCGAGAGCCCGGCAGACACCGCCCACTTGACGCTCGCGGCGAGCAGATCTCCTCCTGCCCCCCAGCCGACCCCCGTTACCTGCGGGAGGGAGGCTCAGCCCTGCTCCCGGCCGCCGGGCTGGAATCGGAGCCGCTCGGCAGCTACCCGGCGACCAGCGCCGCCTTCCTGCCGTCTGGAGGGGAGGAGCCCGGCGCTGCACAGCCCGGCGGCGGCGGCGGGGGGAGGGGGAAGCACGCGCTCAGCCCTAGGCAGAGACCCGGGCTCCTTGGCCGGGGGTGGTGGGGAGCCTTCTGCCACTGCCTGGCTGCACCCACAGCACCCCTCATGAGAGCAGGGCTGGCCCCCACCCTTCCAAACTCCATGCCTGGCTGCCTAGCTCCCGGACATCCAGTCCTAGAATTAAAGAATATCCAGTTTGGGGGCTTTTCTTTCCGTGCGGGTTTGCAGCCATGTTCAAAGGTCCTCTCCCCACTCACCTGCACTTTGGAGGTGTGGGGGGGAACCACCAGCCTCCAGGGGCTGGGGCTTTCAGAAAAGCACGAGCACGAGGTGAGTGGTAAGGTTAGGGACATCAAGGCAGCAATTGGGTGTTAAGGATGATTACTTCCAGCCATACTCTGGAAGCCCACCAAAGCCACCTAGTTGCACATGCCTAGTCAAACTTGATATTTAAAGGCACCTAAAGCCCAATGATTTCAATGGGAGTTTTGGAGTAAAAATACCTTTGAAGTCTGAGCCACAGCCTCAGTCTGTGCCTGGAAGTGCTTTTACAACTTTAATTCCACCTACCTAGCAAAGGAAAATTCAGTGATCTGCAGTGGTCCTAATCTAATCCTCAGGAATACCTATTAATCCTAAAATAGCCCTAACCTAGCAACAGGTGACACATAAAATGTTTAAAAAAAAACCGAAACTATTGCTATGTTTGTATGCAGTGTTGGTGTAGCCATGTTAGCCCCGAGATATGAAAAAGACAAGGATGGTGCGGTAATACTGCATCTTTTATTTCAAAAGCTAGTCTCTCTCACCAATGGTCACTGGTCCACTAGCACGTATTACCTCATCCACCTTGTCTCTCTAGTAGTGCTGTTTGTGGTAATTCGTGATCGAGGGCAGCGTTTCCCACACTAATTCGGCCACAGAACACTTTTGGGCTTGGAATATATTGACAGAACACATACATGCTGAAAAATTGCCCCATGTAACGCTCAAAAGTCGATTAAAATAATTAGTTTTTTTAAGATGTCTTTTACAAGAAATAAAAAAACCAAAAGAAAATCATCTGAACAAACAGCTAAATGTCCTTATGATAGGCTAGTTAGAAAACACTATAATTAAGTTAAAAATTAAGTACAAAACAAAACATCAATATAACAGCCAAAAGGAGGATAGTTGGCATCATTCTTTTGCACAAAAATAGAAAGGATAATAATCAAAAAAGGCCTGTCCTTCCTTAAAGCTTAGAAAATATTTTTATGAAAAAATGCAAAGAATTAAATATAGAAAATATTTTTAATTTTTGTGGTTTTATAAATGTTATTTTTACAGAAAACTACTGGAAAATAAAAATAAGTAGCATTTGACAGTTTTTTTTAAATGGAAAGATTTTGCATCTCTGTTTTGGCATGAGTTGAATAATAACTATAATATTAATATATCTACAATCTAAGAACTATTCAAATACCTTAGTATTTTTGATACACACAATTTCTTATTTAATATTTTAGAAGGAAAAATATTGCTAGCATCAAATTTTGTTCACGGAACACCTTTTCACCTTGCAGAGACCAGTTTGGGGAGCACTGATCTGGGGTGGTAATAGTGCCCTCTACTGGATGGATTCACAGAGCATGATAGATGAACTGTCCACCATAGTCTGTATACATCCAGGAGTGTTTCCTCTCACTCAATATGTAGGAGGCTGTGCTTTGGGATCAAAGTGCTGAATTGTGCACTCCACCATCACCTTCTGAGCAGCTGTAGTGTACAGCACAGTGAGAAATGTTCATTCTTAGAATTCCATAAACTTGCAAAACTATTACTAATCATATATTTGCTGTTTATGCTCTAATAATACAGGTAGCACTACAGAAACACTAACCCTTATATCCCCACCTCCAGTGCAATGTATTCTTATTTCCACTTTACAGACAAGGCAACAGACACAAAATGATTTCTTGACCAGATCAAAGCCACACAGCAAGTCATTGGCAAAGCCAGAAGCAGAATTCAAGAATTCCTTACTCAAGCTCATTCCTCCATGTGGTACTGCAAAATATACCATACAGTCCAGATAATGCAACTGCATTTTACATTACAGTATACTTTCATTCTAAAGATCACATCACATTTTGCTTTCTATCCACACATAGCCCCTTTCTCCTGCTAATATGATAAATTATCTGTGGAGGTACAAACTGGTTAATGTCTGTAGCATCTTCCTTTTAAGATACAATAGATGCAACTACAGTGAAACTTTTGTTAACGAACACATACTAATGCTGATCACCCATCCTTACAGACAATGAAATCTCAGCTTCCAGTGTAATACATTATGCATCAGTTCATTAGAACTTCAAGGAAAATAATACCTTATATTCCCACAATCATCAGTTTTCTCTGTATTTTTGTTTAGTCTAATGCCCAAATGAAAGTCAACTGCACTGTCCTTGGATAGACCAAATAAGGGATGTCTTAGTTCAAGTATTAATGTTTAAAATTATAATAGATAATAAAACAATACTCAACCTATTGTCGTCTTTACTCAGATTTGCCAGATTTTTGCTTGATTCCCTAAACTTTTTTTTTTAAATTGCAGCATACTTTAAAGGGTTCCTACAGGTGTCCTGAGTTTCAGTCTTACTACAGAAGTCTTTACCTAAATTGCTCATTTTTATGAATGCACTACCTCTTCCATCATGATGGAAGTACTACCTACAGAATCTTTCACAGACCCTGTTGTGAGTATCCATGATATTGCTTACCTCCCAATCAAACTGCTTGTAATATGTTTTATGATTGCTTCTACATGCCTGACAGAGAGAAAATCCTCAAAGTGTTCTCCCAGTCTTTCTTTAGACTTGATTATTGGCTTTTCCACAAATTGGCTGACTGTGGAAAATTATTATGTTAGGTTGCCCACTGCCAAGTTAATTCAGGTATTGCTGTGTTATTTCATGATTTAGTAAAGACATGGCTTAGTCCTATCTACACAGGCATGAAAAATCAGTCTCTGAAGTCATTTGTTTGGGCACAATTTATAGTGTACATTGGACCAAAGGTGTTCAGAAATGGGAATTTTTTTCCTTATTGTAACACACATATTTATATTTTTATGCTTCTTTTCCAGGACCTGCTATTCCAACAGCAGGAGCAGATGCTAAAGTGACAAGTTTACTAGAGATTTCGTTACTGAGCTCTATGGGACCCTCCCTCAGAATTCAAAAAATTTGGAAAGCAAGCGTCTTCCTTTGGTTCTGTTGCTGGAGAATCACCATAAACCTGCTGCATATGCATTATTTCTTTATGTCATGCCTACAATGCTCACCCTATCCCTGTATGCCCAGGGCCCCCTTTCTTCTTTCAACTTTCTCCTGAAACCTCAGCTCTTCTGCAAGCACTCGCAGAATTAACCCACTGACTGAAAAGCAACCTATGCACTACCAGGCTCAGGGGTTTCCAATCTATTGTGCCTGATCTCTGTGTGCCTTTCAGACTGCCCACCTCTCCTGGCAAGGATGTCTGCATTTAGTACAGCACCTGGTATACAGTCTGCATGCATGGACAAATGAATAAAACATTCTGCACAGACAGCAGCTACAGAATTAGATCCAAAACTATCACAGTATTAGAAGCAACAGCCCATGCCACACATCACACATTAAAGTAATGCTAAAAAAAGCTGTGGCCAAGAATGCCAATAAACTGGGGGAACACAGGGTAATTACCAAACTCAAATGACACAATGGAAAACACAAGTTTCTCCTTTGTGGTCTTCACACTAGATGCCCTCAGTGTAATTACTGGCCTATAATTCACTTACCAACCCATCATTTTATTTTATTTTATTCAAAAATTAATAGTTTGTCATCCCATTTAAAGAAGCAGGCCTATCTCCCTGCAGCAATACAAATGCAGCTGTGGGAGTCAGCCCTGTCCCCATGGCTTACACGGGATCCATGAAGGAGAGCAGACGAAGGTGATGTACTCACAGTTTGTAAGACCAGGATCATTGTCCTCCACAAGGAAATAAATCTGCCTTCAGAATAGGCTGATTATCCTTTGTGCCTCCATTCTTTGTAGCTTAGTACCACACTTATCAATGGCAAAAACACCCACTGAGGTCAGCGGGACTAGGATATAAGACCTTGCATACACATCTTTTAAATGCCAGAGCTGGAAAAAATAAACGGTGATGTAGATAGAGAGTGAAGAGAGCCTATGAGTCAGATCCGGGGAGGAACATTGCAGTCAGATGAGGACTTGCAGCAAAGTCATTACTGTAACAACTTATTTATATAGTACCTTTCATCCAAACCTATCCCCATATGCTTTACAGGCAGCATAGAGAGGGACTGTTTCATGCACCATTGAAAACCAGCCACCTCTCATCGGCAAGCAATCCACCTGACACCAGTACACTTCATTAAAATTTATGATGTAAAGACTTACCTATGCAAATGAAGATCCCTTTTTCTTCTCTCTCCCCCTCCCCCCCCCCCCCAGCCACATTGCTTTACAAAACCGATATGGAAACTTCCTTGAAAATGAGTGGTCAGGATGTTTTATGTATATCTCATCTTCAACAGCACAGTGGCCTCTAGCATTAGGCTGCGACATTGATTCATAACTAAATTAGAGAGAAGCATCAGTTAAGCTCTGATCCCACAAATACTTAAGCACTCGCTTAACATTACTGTTAGCAGTCCCAGTGAAATCAGTGGGCCTACAATTTGCCAGCCCAAGCCTTTAACTGTCAGTAGAGAAAAAAAAAGTCAGATTTGACTTTAAAAACAATGCATTTAAAAATTATTATTGTGCCTTTTACTTTGCTTTCAGTTTTTAAGCTCTCTCTCCATAACTATGAGAGTGAAGGTGCTCCATCAGGCAGAGCTGAAGGCCAAAGAAAACAAAACAACAGATGATCTAGTAGCAAGCTGCAGACTCAGAAGCGAAATAGCAGCTCAAATCACTTCTGCATGTGAAAAATGATGCACTTATTTATATCAGTTCTCCGTGCTCTTAGCCAGGTCCACTGATGCCAGGGAAGCAAATGGGCAGTTTCCCTGTTTCAAGGGGGCCCGGAGTGCCATCCACCATCACTGCAACTTCAGCAGCAGCCAGAGCTTCAGGCCCCTTTGAAAAGCCACCCATCTGTGCAGCTGTGAGAAAGGAAGGGGGCCCAACAGTGCTGCAGGCTGAGTGTCTTGGGCCTCATCCGTTCCAGGGTGGGGAGCCAGAAGCCTCTCCCACTGTGCCTTGGAGTGGTTGCCAGCCCCGCTGCTCACAGCTTTATATAATTGAACATCCCTTCTAGCTTCCCTCATCTGAGCCAGGACATGCTCACCATGGCTGGTGGTATGAGCAACACCAAACAAAACATGTCTTGTTTAAAACTCTGGGAGAGCAAGAGATAGGAGCTCAGTCTTATGTTTTGGTTGTGATTATACCAACAATGGTACCTGTGTTGTACCTGTAGAAGCTGTCAGAGCAACTTGGAGGGGTTCCGCCTCCACACTCGTGGAACACCTGAGTCAGAGAAGGAAAAAAGAGGACTCAGGATGACATGTTCATTGAGACCCTGCAAGCCAGTGCTGCATCAGACTGTGAACAGAAAGCCTGGGGGGTGAATAATGCAGACTATTTACAAGGAAAGAACAATCAGGAGAAAGGCTCAGGAGTCAGAGTGGGAGATGTACACAGACATATCAGGGCTTCCTTCTGCAGCAAACAGATTTTGCAGACTATTGTCAACCTGTTAGTTAACAGGGACTCACTTCCCTTTGCAGCCCATGGGGAACTCCAGGATAGCCCCTCATCTTTCCAGGTGGCATCAGGGGCCACATCCCTGGCCCTAACACTCCACACAAGCAGGACAATCACAACTTCACGTACACTGACCTAAGAGGCCATGAGTGATGCATGTGTAGCTAAAATAGACATGAACATTCCTTCCTTTTCTCTAAGCTCTCTTTCAAAAATTAAGATTTTACATTTTTTGATTTTAACTTACCCAGAATTGATTTTGATTTTAAATGTTTTTGTTACTCATTTAAATTCTTATTTGGAAAACAAGTTATCTTTTAACATATGCTTCCCAACATATGCTGCAGAATGTCTGATGGTACTGAAAGCATCAGCTTACTTGTGGTTGTAAACTTTATACATTTATGATTATTACAGTATGTCACTGATGGAGTTGCGTCAAAGACCACAATATTACTAGACGCATTATCAGTTTTATATTCACATATGTACACCAAGCAATTTCTAACAGCTCCCCAAGCTGCACAGTAAACTAGAGCATAGTACACCAAAATGCATTACTGTAGGTCTCTGTTAAAGTGCTCTTTTAAAGAGTCTTCATGAGCCATGCAGCTTCATGCTGAGCTCTTCACATACTAGTCCTTGAATCTGGTTGGGCAAATTCAGCAGACAGCTGCTCCACATCCGTCCTGCAGCAGCTTTTCATTATTTGTTTTGCAAGTACTATGTAGGACACAGCAGGCAGCAATGACTATAGGCAACTGCAGGAAAAGGGTTCCTGCCACCAGGGAGTGAGGGGGAAGTTCCACCCCTTCGTGCAAGCCCCCTTACCAGCTGGGAGCTGGGGGGGAGCAAAATGGGCTGGGTTGCTCCAGTTCCCACCATTGCCAGTGAGTGCAGAGACAAGGCTGACCTTTGCTACCAGCACCAGGTTCCCCGCTAATCCCTCAGGAGCCACCCAAATTTTGGAACCCAGGGCAGTTGCCCCAAATCAGCCAATGGATGAGGACAGTTCCACCATCCGCTGGCCCCTTGCTCCTTCCAATACCACAACATTTAGGGGAGCATTCGACACTTTCTTCATACCCTCCTACACATTTGCCCTCCCCCACCCAACGACAGCCAGAACCATTGTTATATTTTTCTCACTGAGATCCCTTCTTGTGACTAAACAATGGCAGCATCCCTTCAATCTACCAAAAGCTTCGTGAACTGTCATTCTGTACCTGCTGAGTTAGTATTTAAGTCTTTCCACAATGTTGTTGAGGAGGTGGATTTAGGGCTTTATCAGCCAGGGAAGTAAGGGGTAGGCTAGGACCTTCTAGGATTACCATTGGCATTTCTACATCACCACCAGTAATCCACCACTTGGGAAAGAGTCCTTGCTTGTAGCTTTCTAAACAGTCCTGTATTCTTAAAGATGAAGGCTTTATACACCTTCCCTAACTATTTAACCCTGACATCAGTAAAGTGTCCCCAGTGATTCATCAGTACGTGCATAACCATAGAAAAATGATTGAAGCTGTTGATGTAGCCTCCTCCACCGCCTTCCCTCACCGAGACCAAGCCCAAGCCCAAGCCCCCTGCACTCCTCCTATGGTCCTTCCGCCCTGTGGTCCCAGCCCCAATGGGAATCCCGGACCCAGGGCAGGAGGGGCACCCATGGCTGCTGTGGCTTGCAGCCCTCGCACCCCTTCAGCGTATTAATGCCCCCCCCCCTCTGTCCCAAGCTGTCCAAGTTGAGGTGCCCCCACTCACAGTCCCGTGCCCCCCCATGCATAGCTACCCCCATTCGCCCAGTACATAATTATTTGCCTAGCTTTCAGTTTCAACCAAGTTTTATACAGTTCAGTAAAACTTTAATTTTTCTGCGCCCCAGTGTCCCTCATTATGTGATGAGGTGTCATAGTGGGGACGGGGGAGGGCTGCAGCCACAGGAGCCTGGGAGAGGGTCACTTGGGCCTGCAGGCAAAGGTCTACCCGAGGGCCTCCTGGATCCAGAGCCCGTTACAGTGAGCTTGGTGGTGGGAGGCTGCGGCAGGCTGGTCATAGCCAGGGGCTGGCGTCAGACATCCACCTCCGAGGAAGGTCTCCTCCTTGGCCTCCACGAGGTTGTGGAGGGCAAAGCTTACCCCCATAACGTGGGGGACACTGCGCACCCCGATGTTCAGGTGCATGAGGATGCACCTGAACCACATCTTCAGGTGGCCAAAGGCACACTCAACAGGATAGCATATTTGGCTGAAGCAGCTGTTGAACAGCTCCTGGCTGGGGGTAGGGTGGCCTGTGTATGGCTGCGTAAGGCAGACCGCCTCACCCACCATAGATAGGATCACAGTGACATCCCCAACTGCAAGCTCCCACTGGGGAATGTAGGTCCCCATCTCCACCCTCCAGCAAAAGCTGGAGTTGCAGGAGACCCGTGTGTTGTGGGCCTGGCCTGACCAACCCACGTAGATGTCCATGAACCACCTTCTATAGTCCACTAGAGCCCTATATCACCACCAAATGGTAGCCCTTGATGTTAATGTAGCGGCCCGCACTGTGGTCTGGGGCTCAGATGGCAACGTGCACGCCACCAATGGTGCCCAAGCAGCAAGGAAAGCTGAGGGCGGTGAACCCAACAGCGTCAGCATCCAGGTCTCCAATGTGGATGACCCTCTGGAGCAGCCCTCACAACCTGCACGGGACAGAGACAGAGAGGGCACATTTGTGAGTGCATGAAGGGGTGCCCCTGGCTGTGGCAGCCTCCCTCTGGACCTTTCCTCCCCACTATGCCCCCCAGCCCTCCAGGCACCTCCCTGCCCCATGAGGCCATCTGTCCAGCAGCAGACCTGTGTAAGAATGGGGTGTCATGGTTCATTCCCCCCTCCCCCCCACACACACACATCCTAGCCTCCAGAGGGTCCCCCTCGCCCAGGAGCCCCCTTCCTCCTCCCTGTGCTGGGCCTGTGAGCTAAGCGTGCCTTACCTCCAGGAGGACAGCTCCAGTGGTCGACTTGCCCAACCCAAACTGCTTTGCAATGGAGTGGTAGCTATCCAGGATGGCCAGCTTCCAGATGGTGATGGCTATGTGCTTCTCCAGGGTGAAGAGAGGGCTGCACGTGGGTGTCCTGGTGTCAGAGGGCATGGGCAAGCCAGCTGCAGAGCTCCAGGAAGGCTTCCTTCTGCATGCAGTTCTGGAGCCATCGCACGTTGTCCTGCTTGCCTAGAACCAATCAGTCCCACCACTTGGAGCTGGTGGGATACTTCCACATACACCTCATCACCCAGAGGGGGTGCACCCAGGGCCGGGGTGGGCTGGGCTTCTCGGCCCCAGTGCTGAGTCTCTGCCACCGGAGGAGCTGGAGGGCGGCGTCGATACTGGTGGCTAGTAGCCCAAACAGGGCATGCATGCAGATCTGGAGCTGGTGTGGGTCCCTGTGTGCATGGGCTCTGATGTGCTTGGATCAGTGCAGCAGGCCTCAGTGTGTGCAAGGAAGGGGCTATTTACGTAAGCGCATGGGTGGAGCTCTGAGAAGGGCTTGCCGTCCATGTGACCCTGTCCACAGCGTTTCCTGGCCCGTTCTTTTGAAAAGTGGCCAAGGCTGCATGGCTGCTATCTTTTGAAAGAGTGGCTCAATCTTTCAATTCCTTGTGGTGAGTGGATGCGATCTTTCTAAAGAAGATTTTCTGCAAGAGATCTTCCAGAAGATCTTCTTCTGAAGGACCACTGACAAAGAGTTGAACTGGGGAATTACAAGGGAAGAAAAAAAACCTGCAGTGCAGTCAAGCTATGCCAAAGTCATACTTGATTTTATTTCTGTGGCCATCTACCTGACGTTTGAGAAAGACCAATTTTTATAGGACTGACATATATTAAAGTTAAACAATCTTGAGTGAGGGAGAAGAAATAAAATGAAAATCACAGACATGTTTAGAGGAAAAACATCTCACTTTGTATTGATCTACACAATGTATTTTAGTACTTAAATAGCTTTGGAATAAAACTTTAAATCTTGGCACTCAAAAAATTACATGGAAAGTTTGCCTTCAAAGGGCCCACTCTTTCTGTGATCAGTAATCCAGTCTGTTCAAAACACATCCTGCAGGAGTTTGTTTCATTTCCTGAAGCAAAGGAGTATTTTGAACGCTGATATAGGAAAAAAAAGTTGTTTGGGGAAAGTTGCGTAAATTTCAAATCCAAGGTATTTTCCACAAATATGATTATGGAATGATATAGTTAGTTATTCATATCTTGTTCTGGAGACCTCAAAATACCATTCGTTTTGTTCTCTTCTAGAGAAGTAGCCTTTTTCCTTGTCATGGTAGCAAACAGTGCATCCATCATTCCCAGCACTTCAAGTAGCTCTGCCTGGTAATCAATCTCTTTTTCTACGATCTCTTGGAGTTTCAAGAACTGTTTATCAATGACTGTCGACTGTCCAACCACAGGGAGATAAATATCTGAAAGAAGGAAAGTTACTGAAGTGAATCTACATGTGGGTATCCTTGTCACTTGGTTCATTTGTAGAACATATATTTTACTTCTTAAATATATAGTTATATAAGAAATTTTGCTTTATAGCAAGATGGAAAACAATTAAATAGCCAGCTGAAAAATTATTGATATAATCTTATAAAAGTTTTCATGCTAATAAGTCTAACAGGGGGATTACATTTTCTTTAAATGTTTACTACTTGTGGTATTATGTACTGGAAGAACTTGGGGGAGCTAAGTTATGCCATGTAAGTCTATTAAATTCAGAGTGGAGGGCAGTTAGAGCCTGGCAACAGGTGTTCTTTTATAGCATAAGCATTAATCAAAATGAAGAGCATAATCTGATCAGTCATCTGGCAAAAAAAGAAATAAAGTTTGGAATTTTCTGATCTCTGCTTTCACCACTGGCTTTTAATTTTATCAGTTCTAACTCCACATTGGCTATCTAGGCAAAAATGGAATTGAGTAAACTTAGTTTGTACCAAAAGGAAAATCCTGTTACAAAACTTACCAATAATCATTTCTGCCACTTTTATCAGCATAGGAGCAAATCTTGGCTCAACCACATACCTGCAGACAGAGAGCGATTCTTAAAATCAAAATATTAGCCATATACTCCCATATATCAGTTCATAAACCGTTTTCCTATACTTAAGTAACTCTTACCACAGGAAAGTTTAACTAAACAACTTTTCATTCATTATGAAGGGGTAAAAGCAGTCCTAGGGATGTGATAATCAGGAAGTCACATATGGCAAACCCTCAGGCTGTGGCCACACTAGCAGCTCATTTCCAAAATTATTTTGAAATGAGAGGCTATTTCCAAATGAGCAAGTGACTACACAGCAATTGCTCGTTTCGAAATTAATGTCAAAATTAAAAGGCGTTCATTTCGAAATCGTTATTCCATTCCCGTGCTGAGAATAACGCCTCCTCTCAATGTTAATTTCGAAATTAAATGTGTGTAGCCGCTCCCCGGCTGCCATTTCAAAATTAAAAGTCCTCCACAGAGCCGGGACCTCCCACCAGCAGCCAGAGCTCTATGGCTGTCAGCTGCAGGGACACACAAACCCCATGCAGGAAGCTGAGCATGTGCTGGCAGCTGAAGTCCAGGACCTGCTGGCTGTCTGCGGGGAGGAGGACATCCTGCTCAGGAAGGAGGGGTGGAAGAGAAACGCGGATGCCTTCGCCCTTCTCGCCAGCAACCTTGCCGCAAGGGGCCACCCCCACCAGACCCCCAACCAGGTCCACTCCAAAGTGAAGGAGCTGTGACAGGGCTATGCCCGAGCAAGGGACTCAGCCAGGCAGTCAGGGGCAACACCAGCAACCTGTCCCTACTTCAGGGAGCTCCACCAGCTGCTGGGACTCTGGGAGGCTGCACCACCCAAGGAGAGCCTGGACACGGTGAAACCGAAGGGACAGGGTGAGGAGCCCCAGCCAGGACCCTCAATGCCCCCCGACCCACTGCAGACCCCAAAATATCTGCTGGCACCGGGGACAGCAACAGCGAGGGACCACTGTGCATGGCCGAGCCCTCCAAGGGCCCTAGCCGGGCTACCTCTACCTGGGCCTTCCCTGAACCACCCAAGGAACCCTCAGGTAGGACTACGTGTGGGGTGCACCGGTCATGCGGGGGGGGGGAGGGGGGCAGTCCCCGGCGCAGCTGGTATGGGTCTGGGCACATGGCCATGGGCCAGGGACGGCTGTCATCTTTGCCAAGGGGTGGGGCCGCATGAGGCCATGGGCTGCCATGAGAGTCAGAAGCCCGGGAGGGCTGGGGCAACCACTGTAAACAGACCCACGCTGACAGACCCCACAGAAGACAGGCCACCCCAGAGCCCCTCACCACAAGCACGGTGGGGACAAGGCTTCTGGCCCATGGTACCCGGGCTCATGATTGACAGGGCACCACCCTCTCACCTTATGTCTTCACTGCCTCAGCATCTGCCAGCCACCCCAGCGCCCTGGACATGCCTGGGAGCCCCACAGAAGCAGAGGAAAGTGAGGGGGCGATGCCTCCCCGGACCAGGTGCCGTGGTGGGAGGAGCCGCATCTGGGCAGATGATCTGGCGGCAACCCACACGGCTGCATGGCGGGAGCAGAACCGCTTGCTGCGTGAATGGCTCTCCATGGAGCGGGTGGCTGGGTATCTCGACACCCTGACCCAGGCCATCACCAATCACCTGGCCTCACCGCCTGCCCCATGGATGGCCTTTCCCACCGTACCCCCTCTACCCCAGCCCCCACTTCCTGCCAGGTTCCCTCCTCCTCCTCCCCGCTCCCCCTGTCCCAGCTTCCCCCTCTTCCCCAGCTCCCCCCCAGCACCCCTAACCCCCCCACCGCCCCACCCTTGCAGCTCTGCTCCCAGCCGACATCACTCCGGCCGAGAGGCGGGAGCTGGCGCACTGGCTGTGGCCAGGCAAGCCCTGCCTGTCTGTGCTTCTTCCCCCTCGTCCCTGTGAGTCCGAGCCCCTAGATACCCTGCTCCAGCCCTACCTCTGCGTTCCACCTGCCCCATCCTGGCCCCGCTGTAGTACCCGGACCCAGGGTGGTCACGGCTCCAGGGGCCGTCGTGGCTCCCAACCAGCCACCCCGACGGAGGATTGAGGCCCGACGGAGGACTGAGGCCCCCCGCCGCCCCATGTATATAGTTCACCCCGGCCCTGTAAACAGTCACACGTTCTTTGTGTTTCAAAAATAGCAGTTGAATTTATTTAACAGTGCTGCGTGTCCTGCCTCGCGTGGGGATGGCGAGGGGGGTGCTGGTGGGGCAGGGGTGAGAATGGGGAAGGGGGCTTGCGTGGAATGAGCTGGGCCAGGTCACAGGAGCCCCTGGGCAAAGGTCTCCTGGAGGGCCTCCCTAACGCACACCACGCCCCAGTGCACCTGGCAACACGGGACTGCACCTGGCTGCTCACAGTGCAGCACAGCCTCGGCTGCCCAGTGTGCCACAGAGAGCTCCCGCTCGCTCTCCACAGGGTTGTGCAGTGCACAGCAGGCGCCCATGACAGCGGGCACGCTGGGCAGACCCACCTCCAGGCGCATCAGGCGGCACCTGAAACATGCCTTCAGACAGCCAAATGCCCACTCCATGGTGTCCCTGGCCTGGTTGAGGCGGGCACTGAAGAGGTCCTGGCTCTCATTGGTGTGTCCCACGTAGGGGCGCATTAGCCAGGGCTGGAGTGGGTAGGCAGCATCAGCGATGATGCACAGGGTACATGGTCACATCCCCCACCAGCAGCTCCCATGGGGGGAAGTAGGTGCCCTTGGCCAAGCCACGAGTTCCGCAGGATGTGGGCGTCATGGGACCTGCCCACACAGATGTCTGTGAAACGTCCTCAGGCATCCATGAGGGCCTGGAAGATGAGGGCATGGTAGCCCTTTTCGGTTGGTGTACCGTCCCCGGCTCTGTGGTGGGGCCCAGATGGCGATGTGGGGTGCTGTCCAATGTACCGATGCAGCTGGGGAATCCCAGCTGTTGGAAGCAGGCCATAGCAGCGTCCACGTCTTCAAGGTGGATCAGGCGGCGCAGGAGGATCCTGTTGATGGCGGAGACAGCCTGTAGGGGGAGAGGGCAGAGGTGCCTGTGAGTGTGTGGTAGCATGTAGGGACCCCCTCCCTGGGGCCCCGCTCCCTGGGACCCCCCTCCCCAAGACCCTGCCCTGGGTGTGTGGTGCCGGGTGCCTTACCTCAAGGAGGTCAACCCTGACGGTGGCCTTCCCTGCCCCAAATTGGTGGCTGACCAAGCAGTTGCTGTCCGGGGTAGCCAGCTTCCACAGGGCGATGGCTGCTCGCTTCTCTAGGGGGAACGCGGGCCACATGCGGGTGTCCTGGTGGCAAAGTGCTGATGCCAGCCAATGACACAGCTCCATGAAGGTGGTCGGAGTCATCCAGAAGTTGCGTAGCCACTGGTCGTTCCACTCTCCAAGGACAATATTATCCCATCATCCCCCGCTGGTGGGGTACCGCCAGAGGCAATGGGCAGGGCTGGAATAGGGGGTGATCTGGATGCTCCGTGAGGGAGCCTGCAGGAGGCTGGCCATGTGGC
Organism: Carettochelys insculpta; assembly: GCF_033958435.1. NCBI lineage: Eukaryota > Metazoa > Chordata > Testudines > Carettochelyidae > Carettochelys > Carettochelys insculpta. The sequence continues at coordinate 84,340,874 of NC_134141.1, read as the reverse complement.
AGGCAGCACATAGCCTCATGTGGCATGCTGTCAGGCTGGCCATGATGTCCAGGGTGTCCCCTTCAGTGAAGTGCTGCAGGTCCATGGCAGGCAGTGGTGTGGTGGCTAACCAAGGCTCTGCAGACAGCTGTGCTGGAGGTCGTGTGCTGCAAGTAGCCAGGATTCTCAGCATGTGCATGGGGGATATGTTTGGGAGGGGGCCTTTAAGGAGTTGCCTGGCCCGTGCTCCAGGAAGGGCTTGGTCGGCATTCGTCCCTGCCCTCACCATCTCCTGCCCCGTTATTTTGAAATGAAGCTGTGGCTGCGTAGCCACTCCATTTCGAAATGACTAGGAGTCTTTTTGATGTTGCAGATCTCAACGTCGAGCCACGTTTCACATGTAGTAGCTTCCATCGCACTTATTTCAAAATGATGGATAGGGATAAGCCATTTCGATGTCACTCCCTAGTGTGGCCACAGCCTCAGTGGGGAAAGCACTGGAAAGGTGGCAATATTCTTTTTAAAGAAAGAAAGAAAGAAAGAAAGAAACAACACAAGGACTTACTTAAAGCGGAGCAGAAAATTGCAGGCAAAGAAGCAAGATGGCAAGTTTAAAGAAAGTTTTTTGTAGGTCTTCAGAGGGCACAGCAAACCTGATCAACATGCACTTCTTAAATTAAAGGAGCTGTCTAATGACCATTTAGGCACAAGTCAATTAAGAACACAAAGTAATTATGAACAACAGGAGAGGTAGACTTGTGCCTCCCAAGGTCACTGACAAAACTCCTGTTGACTTCATTGGCGTCAGGCTTTCACTCCAACAGTCTTGAAACAGCCATCTGCAAGGAAGCGCGGCAAAAGCTGGCAACAAAAAACATCTGCCTTGTGACACAGCCTTGTTAGAGGTAATTTAGATGATACCTTATCAAGAAAGCCATGAGAACACTCAGTTGTGCTTCATCTCTTCCTGCAAGTGCATTTGCCAGTGTTCCTCTGCGAGTGAGCTCCTGCATGACTGCAACTGTAATTTCAGGTGTCCTGTTATGGGCCTAAGCACATGTAAAGAGAGTTTATTACCAGTGCTCATCTTCAACATGAAATGAAACTTACCTAGACAGAAGCAACAAAGTAATATTATTTCATATGTTAATATAAATTTCAAATGACTGCAGTGAGTATTGTTGCACAAAGCAGTAATGGCCTTACCTGTAGTACTACATCAAGAGCCTTGGATACCTGGAAGCTTTTAAGTAGTTTGTCATACTTTTTCAAGTGACTTTTCACGGGTTTACTGACAAAGAAATCCTCCTACAGTTGAGAGGACAGTTAACAAAAGAGAAAACTTGTTTAGCATAATGCTAAGAAAACACCTTTTAAAAATTAAACACTAATTCTCAATTTCTTTATATCTTTTTCCCCCACTTGCAGCAATTTGTTATCCAGGTGCCTTCTATGAAAGATTTTTTTTTTTCTGGGAGGGGGAGGGGGAGTTATATATTTGGAAAGTCCATTAAAAATGAAGTTGTCAGTACAGCTTAGATCAGTGGCTCCCAAACTGGGGGTCTATGGGGCAGGGGAAAATCATACAAAATAAGTTTAAATATTTAAATTAAATATCTCCCAATAAGGTTATTAATTGCTATCCAAAAATCTACGTTATGTCCTTTTTCCATTTATTGAAGTGTAAAAAGCAGTTAGAATTGCCTTTGATAGGGGCCTGCAAATAGTCTGGGAGGGTGATTAGGGGTCCACAGAGTGCAAAGGCTGGGAACCACTGGCTTAGATCATTCCCTTTACACTCCTTCATGCTAGCATTAGTGCACAGATTTTTTAAAGCAGTTTTTATTTTGAAGAGTTATACAAAATGTGGCTACCACACACTTCTTCCTCTCCCCCGTACCTGCTTTGGCATGTAGCTCCTTCCTTTCACAAAGGTTCTGTATGCTGGCTGTTTCTTCTTTGGAAGACACTCTTTGCTTTTTTCATGTTTTCTGTGTCTAACGTTTAGGACCCCATTGGTCATACCTACAACTATAGTTTCATCTTCAGGCTAAAATGAACAAGAAATTGAGTTTGTAACAAATGTTTTTGCTGTGATGAATCTTTCCACAGCAGACAGTGTTCTCACGTTATATGAACATTGTTTATATATTTTGCATGAAACAGATCCAATAAAAATCAGAAAGTACCACACTTTGCTGAGAAGCAAAACTTTTTGAGCACATTAACCTCTATTGTTCTAGATTTTGAACACTACTTTGACTATTTATATACAAGTTAAAAATAGAGGATGTGTAATACTCCCAGATTCTTGGGACCAGTTTAAATTTAAGATGATATATTAAACAGTTGTAATACAAAGCAGACATTTTGAATAACAGTTGTGAATGATATCCTAATAATCCCTCATTGGATGGGTAACAAAGTTTAAAACTGAATGAAAGTTATTCAAAATACTGCTAGCCACAAATGTTATTCTGACTACCATTTAAGATTAATAGATTTGGGCTACGTCTACACTAGCCAAAAACTTCAAAATGGCCATGCAAATGGCCATTTCGAAGTTTACTAATGAAGCGCTGAAATACATATTCAGCGCCTCATTAGCATGCGGGCAGCCACGGCACTTTGAAATTGACGCAGCTCGCCGCCGCATGGATCATCCAGACGGGGCTCCTTTTCGAAAGGACCTCACCTACTTCGAAGTCCCCTTATTCCTATCAATAAGGGGACTTCGAAGGAGCTGGGGTCCTTTCAAAAAGGAGCCCCGTCTTGATGAGCTGCGCCAATTTCGAAGTGCTGCAGCCGCCCGTATGCTAATGAGGTGCTGAATATGTATTTCAGCGCTTCATTAGTAAACTTCGAAATGGCCATTTGCATGGCCATTTCGAAGTTTTTGGCTAGTGTAGACACAGCCTTGATGTTTAGATGACATTGAAAGAGCAGCAGGGTTGTTTGTTCTAACTCTCCTCCCAACCTTGATATTTTAAAAAGTCAGTGCCAGTACCCCATTATGGAACTAATTTTCTCAATACCTATAAAAGGGGTGAGCAAAGGGTGGGGGGCAAGCCCCCCTGGGTGGGCATCAAATTTTGTAAGGTGGGGGAACCACAATCAGCTGCTGGGTCTCAGGCACATCTATCTTATTAAAAATGCTGACATCACTGTTTTTATGTATGTCTATTCACATGTATATGCTGATTACCATATATAGAATGTAAAAGCTTTATTAAACTCTTTCATATCCGGCAAACTCAGGACCAGGAAGTTGCTGGATATTCAAATATTCTGAATAATAGAGAAGTATACCTACCAATGCATAACACTAAAGAAAAACATGATTAAATAATAAGAAATACAAAAAATGTATGCAGAGTACTTTATTTACCAACAGTGATATTGTACAGTGGTATTGTACAGTGGTATTGTGGGAGCAGATGGGGGTAGTGGGTTGGGGAGGGTCCTATGGTGATGGTAGCTGGGGGGAGGGGCGGTGAAAGGAGGGGAGGAGGGTCACGGGGATTTGAGGTCATTGCTCTGCAGGGAGCTATGGTGACTCGTGGTGACAGAGAGGTATGAAGTATTGGGATCCTTAACCACATTCTCCACACCCCACTGCCTTGTGGGTTATCCTGGGAAGGAGAAAGGCTAAGGGAGTAAACCCTGACAGAAAATCCAGAGTGGAGTCCAAAGGCAGTTCGGTGTCAACTTCTGGCACTGTCCCGGCAACTCCTGCAGCTGAGCTGGTACCAGATATGGAGGTTATCCTCTCCTTTGGACTATATCAGTAAAGCCGAGAGGGGGACACTGGTGTCTGGGCAGCCCAGAGTCTCCATAATAAGTGCCCAGGCTCGCGCCCGGAGAGGTACTCCAGCATCGCTGAACAGCGTTGCGTCAACACGGGAAGCAACAGATACCGGTTATAACCTCTTGCTCGACTGGCGTAGAGAACGAGCGCCAGGGGTTGCCTTCGACGGTGGGAGAGATCCTCGCATCTCACTAGACAGTCACCACCCGCCTCAAGCTGGACAGCCCCCAGCCAATAGGGTACTGTCCCGTCACAGTTCACCTGCCTCGCTGGGTGCGTGAGGCTTAAGGTTCCTGAACCCGACAAGTGACTGAAATTTGGGCACCAGGCAAACCAATAAGAAAAATCAACAAGAAATGAGGAACATCAACAATTTAAGCTTGCTTGCTGGAATGTGCAGACCATGCTGACCGGCTTGACTGAAGATCTTCAGGCCATCAGTGACACCCGAAAGACCGCTGTCATCAACGAGGAACTGAAGAGGCTCAGAGTTGATATTGCTGCACTGCAAGAGAGGCAACTCGCAGATTCGGGATCTCTAAAGGAAAAGGACTACACCTTTTTCTGGCAGGGTAAAGCCCAAGAAGAACCCAGAGAGTATGGTGTTGGCTTTGCTGTCAGAAACACCCTTCTACAAATGGTGGATTTAGCCATGGGCGGATCAGAAAGACTTCTTCGGATCACGCTTCAAAAACTTGCGCCGGTCCTGTCCACCTGATCAGCGCTTATGCCCCAACCCTGTACGCCACACCAGAAGTAAAAGACAAGTTCTATGACGTGCTTAGTGCTGCTGTAGCACAAACACCTGCTCGTGAACAACTGTACATCTTGGGTGACTTCAATGCAAGAGTTGGAGCTGACTGGGCCTCATGGCCTTCCTGCTTAGGACACTTCGGTGTGGGAGAAATGAATGACAATGGACAGCATCTCCTTGAACTGTGCACGTACCACAATCTGTGCATCACAAACACATTCTTCTGAACGAAGCCACAGCACAGAGTGTCGTGGAGACACCCACACTCGAAGCACTGGCATCAACTAGATGTGGTCATCACTAGGCGTAATAACCTCAAAAACGTCCTTCTGACACGCAGCTATCATAGTGCGGACTGTGATACAGATCACTTGCTAGTTTGCTCCAAGCTCAAGCCGAGACCCAAGAAGCTGTACCGCTCTAAACCTGCTGGAAGGCCCCGCATTGACGCCAGAAAGATGGCAAACTCGGAGAAAGCTGAAACGTTCAGAGAGACCCTCCAGGAAAATCTGCGCAGCGGCCCTGGGGGTGCCGATGCGACATCCAAATGGCAACATCTGAGGGATACAGTTTACAACACTGCCTTGTCGGTGTTTGGAAGAAGAGCTAGAAACACGAACGACTGGTTCGAAGCTAACTCTGATGAGATGATTCCAGTCATTGAAAAGAAGCGCGCTGCACTCCTGGAGTACAAACACTCACCGAGCCAGAGTAGCCAGCAAGCACTTAGAGAGGCCAGAAGAACGGTACAGCAGACAACCAGGCGCTGTGCCAACAACCACTGGCTCCAGCTACGCAGCAGCATCCAGACCTGTGCCGACTTTGGTAATCTCAGAGGAATGTACGAGGGTATGAGGAAGGCATTAGGACCCACCCAGAACAAGATGGCACCTCTGAAATCCAAATCTGGTGAAGTCATTGCTGACAAAGCCAAACAGATGGAGCGCTGGGTTGAGCACTACTCCGAGCTGTACTTATGCGAGAACGTTGGGTTGATGCAGCCCTCGATGCCATCGAGCTCCTACCAGTAATGGACGAACTGGATCAAGAATCAACTGTGGATGAACTGAAGAGAGCCATCGACAGCACTGCAGCAGGAAAGGCCCCTGGTCAGGATGGTATACCACCAGAGGTAATCAAATGTGCCATGGACGCACTCCTGGAACCCCTACATGAGCTACTGTGCCTGTGCTGGAAAGAGGGTGAGGTTCCACAGGATATGCGTGATGCTAACATTGTAACATTGTATAAGAACAAAGGAGACAGAAGCGACTGCAACAACTACCGTGGAATCTCCCTCCTAAGCGTCACTGGTAAACTGTTCACTCACGTCATCCTTGGCAGACTCCAGAAGATTGCTGAGAGGGTGTACCCCAAATCGCAGTGAGGATTCTGCACAGAGAGGTCTACCGTTGACGTGGTCTTCTCTCTAAGGCAGCTGCAGGAGAAGTGCAGGGAGCAGAGAAAGCCACTCTACATAGCCTTCATCGACCTGACCAAGGCCTTTGACATGGTCAGCAGGGATGGTCTGTTCAAGCTGCTCCACAAGATAGGCTGTCCTCCACAGTTACTCAAGACGATCCAGACGTTCCACGAAGACATGAGAGGAACCATCCAATATGGCGGTGCATTATCGGATGCTTTCAGAATCAGGAGCGGTGTCAAACAAGGATGCGTACTTGCTCCGACATTGTTCGGGATCTTCTTCGCACTCCTCCTGAAGCATGCCTTTGGATCTTCAACAGAGGGCATCTTGCTGCACACAAGATCTGATGGGGAAACTGTTTAACCTTGCAAGGCTGAAAGCTAAGTCTAAGGTGCGAGAAGTCCTCCTCAGAGACATGCTGTTCGCAGACGATGCTGCTGTAGTGTCTCACACAGAAGACCAGCTTCAAAAACTGCTGGATCAGTTCTCCAAAGCGTGCAAGGACTTTGGGCTTACCATCAGCCTAAAGAAGACAAACGTATTCGGTCAGGATGTTGCTGAATCCCCATCAATCAGCATTGACAACTATACGTTAGAGGTCGTCCACGAGTTCGTTTACCTCGGGTCCACCATCACTGACACCCTGTCATTGGACACTGAGCTAAATAGGAGGATCGGAAAAGCAGCCACAACTCTGTCCAGACTCAGCAAGAGAGTGTGGAATAACAAGAAGTTGTACACTCACACCAAAATGCAAGTCTACAGAGCCTGCATCCTCAGCACCCTCCTTTATGGCAGCGAGACTTGGACCCTGTATGCCCGCCAGGAAAAGACGCTGAACGTCTTCCACTTGCGCTGCCTCAGGCACATCCTTGGAATATCACGGAAGGACAGAGTGACCAACACCGCTGTCCTCGAGCAAGCTGGAATCCCAACCATACACACCCTCCTCAGGCAGCGTCGACTCCGCTGGCTTGGCCACGTCCACAGGATGAATGATGGAAGGATTCCAAAAGACATCCTGTATGGTGAGCTAGCCTCTGGCAAAAAACCTCCCGGACGCCCCAAGTTGTGCTACAAAGATGTCTGCAAGAGAGACCTCAGAGAGGTAGACATCGAGCTGGACAACTGGGAAGAACTAGCAGACGACCGCAGCAGATGGAGGCAGGGGTTACACAAGGGCCTTCAGAAGGGCAAGATGAAGATCAGACAGCTAGCAGAGGAGAAGTGAATGCACAGAAAGCACAATAAGGACTTGCCAGACACCCACTACCTCTGCAAGAGATGCAGCAAGGACTGTCACTCTAGTGTGGGTCTTCATAGTCACAATAGATGCTGTAAATGAAGTCCTCAATTGAAACTTTAAAGGGCGCGATCCATAGTCTGTGCAGACTGAAGGATGCCTACTACTACTGGTATTGTACACTAAACTTAAACTATATTTGCTGTATTTATTTGTATTTACTTTCATTACACTGTACTTATGGAAAATATAACTAAAATTTACTTATGATTAAAATCCTGGTTATTTGAGAGTTACAGATGATAGAATGCTGGTTAAGACAGCGTTTACCGTACTCATTTTCTTATACATGCCAAAACGGTTTTTCTTCATATGAACATAACCAACATTTCTGTCGCTTTGGACAACATTAGACAGGTGTGGGGGAGGAGGGTGCTAACTGCAGGGATGAAAAGTTGGGCCTGATGCAAAAAATTTGCTCCCCCCTGCTCTGAAAGACAGTTTGAGGAAGATAGAAGGGGCAGGACACTATATATGAAAGATTCCTTGTTCAATCCAAAGTAAGTCCAGCTAAAATAATTGGGAGCTAATTATCATATAGCATCTCTGGAAGAAAATAAACATTCAGGAGCTATCACCATGACCAGTTACACACAAATGTTTTAAGAAGGAAGCAAAAGAGACAGAATGACTGAATTAATTTAAAGAAAATAAATCTATTAATGCCACCTGAGGACTGTGTTAACATCAAGTTTGGAAAACATGAATATCATGGGACCAAAAGTTAGGCCTAACTGGGGGACAAAGTAACGAGAAGATGGGCTAGGGTCCACAGAAAAAGCTGTCACGGCTGATCTGCCAGCCCAAAGCATCCATCTGTGACTGACTGGACACCCTGTATTTTGAGATCATAAACAAAAGCTGTATTTCAGCCATCTTGCACTCTCTTACCTCTTCTCCCAATTGTGTGTCTATTTTGTTGAAAGCAAGAATGTGACTATAATTGACAAAAAAAGACTGAACAGGAGAACTAACTCTTCCTCAGCAAGACCATAAATCCCTGACAGAATAAGGCTATGTCAACTCTACAGCATAGAATCAATTTTAAGGCACTCAGCTTGATTTTGCAATCACAGAATCATAGAATACTAGGACTGGAAGGGACCTTGAGAGGTCACTGAGTCCAGCCCCCTGCCCTCACGGCAGGACCAAGTACTGTCTAGACCATCCTTGACAGATATTTATCTAACCTGTTCTTAAATATCTCCAGAGATGGAGATTCCACAACCTCCCTAGGCAATTTATTCCACTGTTTGACCACCCTGACAGTTAGGAACTTTTTCCTAATGTCCAACCTAAACCTCCCTTCCTGCAGTTTAAGCCCATTGCTTCTTGTTCTATCCTCAGAGGCCAAGAAGAACAAGTTTTCTCCCGCCTCCTTATGACACCCTTTTAGATAACTGAAAACTGCTATCATGTCCCCCCCAACCTTCTTTTTTCCAAACTAAACAAGCCCAATTCTTTCAGTCTTTCTTTATAGGTAATGTTCTCCAGACCTTTGATCATCCTTGTTGCTCTTTTCTGGACCCTTTCCAATTTCTCCACGTCTTTCTTGAAATGCGGTGCCCAGAACTGGACACAATACTCCAACTGAGGCCTAACCAGCACAGAGAAGAGCGGAAGAATGACTTCTTGTGACTTGCTCACAACACACCTGTTAATGCATCCCAGAATCACGTTTGCTTTTTTGGCAACAGCATCACACTGTTGACTCACATTTAGCTTGTGGTCCACTTAGGCACAAGGTTCCCCAAGCAAAGAAGAGTAGAGCCTTCTTTACAAAGCGGATCACAGTAGCATTCCCTCCCCACTCACTCCTTGGAAGAGCACACTGCTCGAGACACTTCCAGATCAGAAGACAAAGGTAAGACTAGTGCCAGACCCAGAGCACAACAGCATGTTAGGCTGCCATAACAGTCCATTGACCTAGTGTGTAATACTCAAAGTCTCTGTGTAACACTTTTATGTGTAGAATTGATTCAGTGATGCTCACACACAGCATCCCTCTGAAATGTAGAGATTGCAATGAAAGTTAAAATCAATTATGTACACCACTTAATTTCTTTTTAAATATTCTAGTTTCCACAGAGCCTAAAATTTAATATTATACTTACAGCTAGTGCAAGACTGAGAATTGATGCTGCATAATTAAAGCTGTGGACTACTTTGTAGGAGGTTGTACTGTAAATCTTCACATGCCTGCACAGAAGAGGAATTAATTTATAACTTCATCATATTTCCATATTTTGGTTTAGCTATTTGACAGCAATTTCACCCTCTGTGGGCTTGTCTACACTAGCTCTCTACTTCGAAGGGAGCATGGTAAGTAGGGTGTTGGGAGTTTATTAATGACGTGCTGTGGTGCACATGCAGCAGTTCATTAAGCAAATTCCCCCCTGTGGCAACTTTGAACTGTTAAACTTTGAAGTGCTGGCTTGCGTCTAGCCGCAGCACACCCGCCAGTGCTTCGAAGTGCGCAGGGTAAAGGGGACTTTGAAGTACCCCGGGGCACTTCAAAGCACTGGTGGGTGCGCTGCGGCTAGACGCAAGCCGGCACTTCAAAGTTTAACACCTCAAAGTTGCCGCGGGGGGGATTTGCTTAATGAACTGCTGCATGTGCACCGCAGCACGTCATTAATAAACTCCCAACACCCTACGTACCATCCTGCCTTCGAAGTAGGGAGCTAGTGTACACAAGCCCTCTTACAAATGTTACAGACCCTTCAACAAGTTTAGCATAGTAATTTCTTCATTCCACAACTGATTCTACTTGCACTAGTTTCTTCAGACCTCCAGCCTGTAGAAAGATTTCACACTCTCAAATTCTCCCACTTGCTGTAACATAAGGTTGTGCAGGGGTTCTCTTAAGGATTCACAAGGTGGTTGCAGGGGGGTCACAAGCTGTCAGCTATATGGAGCTAGCAGCCCGAAGCCCCCGTTCAATCAATCCCCTCCCCCACATTTTTAATATACGGGAGCGGAGGGGAAGGTCAAACTTAGAGGACTGCTGTGTGAAAGGGGTCACAAATACAAGAAGTTTGAAAACACGGGTAGTGGCTCAAACATCTGGCTGACAGCCCAGTCCTGGCCTCCATTACAGATTTACATGGTCTATGCTATACAGATTCTGCAGAAACTTAGCTTTCATTTCAAATAATATTTCGATTTATAGCTTTCATGTAACTTTCCAAACTTGAACCAACTACCAGGGTACAATTACCTTCTCTAGATAGCAAAGAAAAAGCCAAAAACACGTCTCAGTAATTTGAACCTTTTATCTTTTTAACCTCTTTTTGCACTAGGTATTTCCCATCTGCTTTGGCCTCTCTTTGCTAGTGAGTTAGAACAAAATACTTTGAATTATTCTGCTGAATTGTTAGCCACTCCAGGGGTTAAGAGGAGACAGGAAGAACCAGGGCAGCCACTTGTGGAAGCACAGAACTACTGCTATTATGAATAAAAAAAAACAATGGGGGTGGAGGTTGTCATTTTTGGTGTAAAATGCAAGCGGTTATTAGAAAAAGAGGATACTGAACTAGCCTGAAATCACAGGCATTAGTATATAAGCGTAGCTGGTCTTTCATATTAAACTGGGCTGAAAGAGGTGTATGGTAGTGTGGGATTAACTTAAGTTTGAAGTTTCAGGAAATGGAATATCAATTTGGTAAAAAAGCCACAGTTCAACCCTGAGGACGACTCACGCATCTGCTACTTAAGTCAATGGGAATGACAAGTGCACTATTAATAGTAGAACTAGGTCCCAAAATGGGTTTCAACATTATCTGGACCAGTAATTGAAATACTAGTATGAAAGAATATTGCTTCTATTATTTTATTCTTGTGTTGATTTAAGTCTCCTGCCTTAATCTATAGTAATCATGACTGCATATATTTTCCCAGATTTAAACACAACAAAAATCCCCAAAAAGTTAGAGGATAGTGCAAGATACTAACCTGTCTAATGACCCTGAGAGCAGCCTTTGCCCAGAGCTATTGAGGCATAAACAAGTTACAGTTTTATGGTGATTTTTCAGAGACACTAGTAATTGCCCTCCTTTTAGAACGTCCCAGACTTTAACATATCGGCCTCCTATAAACAGAAAATACATGCAAAGTTTCAATATGCTTCATATTTAACCTTCTTGGCAGACATTTCTCAATTAAAAACACACGCACACACGAACATGGCCTGTTTTCTTTTCACACTAAGTTTTCTTCCTCCACCCTTGTTCACTTTTGATCATGGCATCTTTAGGCCTACTAAAGGATCTGAATTTATATTCTCTAGAAGATATGAATGCCCTCTGGTCAAACAAGGAGGAAAAAATATTGCATTACTCAGGTAATAGCAGTTGTGGACATCAATCATCTGTTAGAGAGGTTATGGAGGAAAAATACAATCTCTTTTTAAAAACATTATAGAGGCTTGGTTTGGAGTTGGCGATCTTCTGTTTGTATTGAAGCAGTATCATGTGGTTTGAGGGAGAAGGGAAGGGAAGACCCTTAAAAAATGAAGATTCTCAGCCCTTTAGGTCAGGTGCAGAAAAGTCACATCTTTCAAGAATAACAAGAAGTCTTGTGGCACCCTACAGACTAACAGACGAAGCAGGTCTTTGCCCATGAAAGCTTATGCTCCAAAATATGCTCTGTCAGTCCGTAAGGTGCCACAGGACTCATTGTTTTTGAGGATACAGACTAACTCGGCTGCCCCTGATACTTATCTTTCATGGGACAAAAGATTCTTTAGCCTATCATTTCACCTTGCACAGTACCAATGAGAGTCAGTTTCCAGTCCTAAAGACGAACAGCAAATTAATCAAAAAGCCTCTCACAAGAACCATCTCCTGCTTACTCCCTGAACTTTCTCTGTCCCAAGAGCTGAACTCATGTCAGACAAAAGGTTACTATTACTGCAGCGGGATCTCAGAGAACTGTGGCCAGGACACTCATGGCAGTATGACAATTAATTAATAATGCAGTTAAAATGGACAGCTTTGGTGTTTCACTCTCACTCGTAACACATGATAACCCATTCTGTGGCTGCCACTTAAGGGGGAGAAGGGAAAAAAAATTCATCTTGTTCAAATACCTGCAGACACCAGAAGCCCTCCAGAAGGGAAGAGAAGAACGCTCTCTACAGGCTGGCCATGTTCTACAGTCATAACACTTTTTTCTCTCCGTGCATCAAATACCTTCACAGTGTGATCGTATGAACCTGGAAAATATTCCAGAAAATAGTTTTAAGTACCAAGTACAGTTCAAGAACAAAAGCCACCCATACACTCAACTAGGAAGAATATTCAGTCTGAAGTGCAAAGGAACTACTGACCAACAGAAGAGTATTTAGCTTCATAGTGCAAGTAGCCAGTATCTTAGGCTACATCTACAGTAGACATAGCCGTAGATGGCTGATACATGATTTTAGCTATGCCAATTGCCTAGCTAAAATCAACTTTTCAGCCTCCGACTTCTGTGCCAGTTTTCATGGAAAACTGCAAACAGAAGCACTCCTCCCATTGACCTTCCTTGCAGCTCATGAAAGTTATGGGGGCAACATTGATCTTGTAATGTGCAGTTTCACACACGTGTGAAATAGCACCCTGGAAGATCAACCCTGAGCAGTCAATCTTCCATGGTAATGTAGATATACGTCTCATAGAAATCAATTTTCATTTTTAAATGGTATAAGGATCTCACTTTTAGTCCTGTCAAGACAGTGAACCTTAAAAACCACAATTATTTTTTGTACCTACCCCTTTCACTCACATGATTCTTATTGCTAAAGTCATAAGAACCACCAGAGTTAGAAGCCAATGTTCTACCATCTAAAGCCTTGAAATAACAGCTATAAAAGTGTGAAGATAAATAATAATAGTCCAACCAGTGGTCTGATACACAGAACACCACTAAAAACAAAGTTATGGTGAAGAGTTAGAGCGCATTATAACTCACAGATAAGGGTGCATGATACTTAATCCTCAATATTATTAAAATATCAGGAAATTAGCAGCAATTGGTTCTAAGAGCTACAGGTTGAACCTCTCTGACCTAGCAACTTCCATGATCTGGCAGGACCATGGATGTTGCTGGATCAGAGAGCCAAAATCACAAAGGTTCCTAGCAGCTGGGAGCTCAGCCAGTCTGGAGGCCTGACATCCCCAGTCCAACATACTCCCTCTTTCAGGATCGCCCTGGTCCAGGACCTGAAAGGTCCAACTTGCACTTAAAAACATATTTGTTCCAATTATGAAACTTCAACTTTTAGACCACACAAGCCATGTTCACTGGTGCCATTTTTTCCTAAAGCCTTAGCAAAAATTTTCAATTCTTTTGATGCAATAGGTAAGTGGAATGCTTCTTTATTTATTAGAACTCAAGAAATAGTCTGATTAAATATTCTACCAGAATTATTGATCTTATAGGAACAGAGTACTGTTCTACTTATTATGAAACCAGACCAAAAAAAACAAACCAACAATGAAGAACTGGCATAAGAGACAAGCCCACTGTCCTACAATAACAACAATAGTCATCCTATAAAACGTAAATGCTAAAACAATCAAGATTTTAAAGAGACAGAAAAAAAATCAAGGAAAGAGGACACCTGAAAGGCAGGAGAATCCCAGTTTGGGGTAAGGAGAGAAGAGCCTCATTTAGACGTGGAACCCAGATCAACCAGAAACTACTTTTCGGAGTTCCTTACATGAGACCAATGCAAGACAAAACACATATCTTACAGAACAAACCTGTTACAAAAACATCTGTGTTCAATTTACTTATACAGCCACATCTCACGTAATCTGTATGCTCACTGTATGACACAATTGCTGTTGCAGTTGGAATATCCCACAACTTCGAAGTATAATCATCAGCAGCAGAGAATATACGGTATTTATCAGACAGAAAGTCCGCTACGTGTACTGGTCTAGAAAATCAAAATCAACAATGTCCAGGATTACTACAAGTACTTCACACTTTGAGTGCAGAGTTGTTATAGGAAAATATGTCCATTTAATCTGAATTGGCATAGGAAAAGGTAGATAATGATCTACTTGCTATTACAAAGTATAGGGTCATTGCTTGCAAGTCATATTCTCATTCAGTGGTTCAAAATTCTTATTAAAAGCTCAGATCCCAAAAAATGGGCTGTACTGACTTTCTTCTATTCATTAATCCTGCCCCCATGAAGGGCAATTACATATTCTTTTGCATAAAAAGCGAACATTAAAATAGGAAAGGACCTAGTAATTCTATACAAGAGTTGTAAGGAATGGTCATACTATACGTTTACTTGTGCATCTCTTTGACACCATTAATATCTATACTATAGATTTTTCCTCTGTGAATTAGTAAGAGGGTTTTTTTTAATTCACTTTTGAGCCCCTTCCTTGCCATCCCAAAATTGGATTTTTTTCCCTCGTTTGAGAATGCTCTTATGCTGAGGAATATGTCTCTTTATATAAGTAGCTGATCTTGTACATCAGGTGCAACGGATATTTATAAAGTGTGCTGTGGATACATTATGTACACGACTGCCTTTAAGCGACATCTCATTACCAAGATGGCAAGGATTATTTTCTACAATAATCAACATAGTCAGTTTGGAATTAAGAATTATTGCAATTCAGAATCTGTCATTAGGAACAGCTGAAGCTTTAATTTTTAATAATCTAGTTCAAGATCCTGTCTTCTGACACTGGCCAGTTCCAGGTGCCCCAGACAGAATGAACAAAACAAGCAATGGAGCGATCCATTCCCTTCACTCATTCCCAGCTTCTGGCTAATGGAGGCTACTTATATCATCCCTGCCCATCCCGCTTAATAGCCATTGATGGACTCATTGTCCCTGAACTTATCTAGTTCCTTTTTGAATCTTGATATAATCTTGTCCTTTACAACATCCTCTGGCTTCCAAGGAGTTTCACAGGCTGCATACTGAGTGACAGAGTACTTTCTTTTATTTGTTTTAAACCTGGTGCCTAATAACATAAAAACTAGGGGTACCAAATGAAGTTATGAGGAATAATAACACTTCCTTATTTACTATCTCCATACCAGTGATGATTTTAATAGACGTCTAACATATTCCCCACTCTTAATCATCTCTTTTCCCAAGATGAGAACTGCCAGTCTCCTCATATGGAAACTGTTACATATCCCTAACAATTTGTATTGCCTCTTTTCTGTACCTTTTCCCATTCTAATGTATCTTTTTTGAGATGGAGTGATCACATCTGCATGCAGTATTCAAGGTGTGGAGATGCTATGGATTTATACAGAGGCAACATGACATTTTCTGTCTTACGAGCGATCAATTTCCTAATCATTCCCAACAATTTGATTGCTACTTTACATTGAATGGACATTTACAGAAAACTATCCACTACAACTTTGAGACTATTCTACAAAAACATATCATGCAAAATACTCCAAGGTATTTCAACCATGAAATTTATACATTAAGAATAAAAACCATGTTATCTTACTTAGTGTGACCATCATATTGCCTCAGTGCTGCTCTCCCAATAATATCAAATAAGCGCACAACACCTTCTTCACTGCCAGCAACAAGCAGCTTGCCATCGTCTCTATACGTAGCACAATAAGCAGCATCTTTGAAGCGAGAGAAAGTTTTGATTGGTTCCTGAGAGTACCGACCATAAATGTGGATCTAATTTAAAAAAAAAAAAAAAATCACAAATTTTAAATTAGTAAGTTTTCATACAACACTAACTGAAAAAGTGAAATGGGTCTTATTATGAAAACTTACCCTTGAAGAGGCTGTGACAGCATAATTATGTGGAGGAATTGGAGAGAAGTCAATTTTAGTCACTGCACCAAATTCTTTTATCTGAACAGGAGTCTAAACAAATTGAAGTGATATGAAAGAATTTTAATTTTACCATACCAGAAGGCTTACGAAGACATGAAAGCTTGACCTGGATGCAATTATTAGTCTACAATTATTATCTAAGGTAAATTACAATAACCTTTAGAAATTGGAGAGAAAAAAAATATTTTTTTTAAAAAAAGGTTTCTTCCCCTCCAAGAATTTGACTTTTCTTTTTTAATTCTAATGTCATTTTTAAGCTTGATGTTCTTTCATTACTATGGAATTTGCCAAAATGCAAAAACAAAATAAAAAAAAAATATTGCAGTAATACATACTTTTCAAATACCTAAATGTACATAATTAAAATATTTAGTATACATCTTCATTTTTAAAAAGAATTACTAACTGCGATTAAGATAAATAATATTTCATTAAAGTGAGCTATATGTAGGGTGTGTCTACACTAGGAACTAACTTTGAAGTTAAGCACTACATTGAAGTAGCCAGCAGAGAGCCTACACGCATTCTTCCCTCACGTCAAAGTTAGTTAGTAGGGAGTCCAACTTCAAAGTCCTTACTCCATTCCCAGGAATGGAGTAGTGCCCTATTTCAAAGTAGGGTGCGTAAAGATCCTCTACTTCAAAGTTGCTCTTCAAAGTAAGCAACTTCAAAGATATTTTTGTAGTGTAGACACAGCCATACTGAAGTTTGTCTGGGGTCTTGAACTACTGACTCACATCAAGTGCATTATTAAGAGGGATACATGAGTTGAAAAAAACACAGTTAAGTTGACACCTCTACTGAATCCATTTTGTTATACAGTGCACAGAGCATGGGAAATTTTTTTCTGGTTTTGTTTTTAAGTGTTGGCTATTTATACAGTAGCATAAAAATCAAGACAAAAACCTCTAAGCAAAAACTACTACACAAACATTGTTAACTTTCTCCATATTCTACATATTCTCACCTTGTAACCCTACATATTCTCACCTTGTAACTCTTCCAGTACAAAGTATCTTGTGTGATTTTCTCACCAAGCTTGGGAAATGACTGAACCACTACAGGTTTATAACTAGCCATTATTTCATACAGCTAGATTCCCAAAAGCAGAAAGTGCAGTCACCGCTGTTATGCTCACTGTAAAGCAAAATTGCAGTATTTTAAGGCAACTGGAACTGAAAAAGACTTCACAATAAATTTTAAATTTGAACTAAACAGCACAACAAATGTGAACGTGTTTAAAAAATAATTCAAGATACAAAATAACGTTTATTCCATGAATTCCCTGAAATATTTTAACCAGACTCCTGATTTTATGGTTTTGGGGGCAGAGCTGATGGGAGCAGGGAAGGTAAGACCAAGGCATGCAATATGGTAACAGCACAGCCTTACATCCAGAATGCTGAAGCTGTGTCAGATCACACGCAAGCTCCTGTTAACTTTCATCCATACTCATCAAAACACGTGTCAGTATCACCGAGGCCTCCTCAAGAAATAGATCATTATATATTTCAGCGAAATAGTAACGCATTGACCAGTCAGCAACTGCACAACGCACACGCGGGGATAGCCCCCGTCCCCCGGCCAAAGGTGACCCCACATACACACGCCACCCAAGTCACCATGACAGCCCCTCCCCTCATCACAGCAGGGCTCCAGTTTGGCCACCAGTTGCCGAGGTGCCGCCGCGGACGTGATTCAGGTGGCTCTGACAGGTACAGCCCCACCCACTCGCCAGGAGATCCCGTCCTGACTACACACCGGTCGGCCTGGCTCCGCGGGTTAGGGCCGCGCTCTGCGGGGTAGTCTCTAGGCAGACAGGGTCATTATCTCAGCAGTGAACGAACGAGCCAGCGGCTCCCCGGACTCAGGAGGCGGCAAGAGAGACCGAGGCCCGGCTGTTTTCCCTCCCGGAAGGGAGGATGTTCTCTCCCGTCACGATCCCCACCTTTGCGACGGATCCTTTGGCCCAACGGGGAGGCCCCGGAAGGCAGCTCGGGACGAAGGAGCCCAATACCGGCTCAGCAAGCAAAAGTCACGCTGTCGTCTGTCCCACGCTGGCTGCCACCGAGCATCACGTTGCTCCTGTCGCCGAAAAATTGCATCATCCCTGACCTCTCTCACGCTTGTCTCTAACCTGCGCGACCTCATGAGAGGCCCAATGAGAAAACGAAAAAGGGCTCCAGCCTGTCCAATCGCGCCGATGGTTATTGGTCCGTAACTGGGAACGCACTTCCGGGACCAGACCGTGAGGCGGTCGGAAAAACCTTCATTGTTCACGGCAAACGGAGGGGAAGTGACGTCATCGAAAAATTAACAACTCCGGTAACGGGAGCAGTATGGACGAGCCTAGGTGAGTGGGTCAGATCCTGGAGACCTGTCGCGCTCAAGCTCGCGCCTACTGCCCTTTCCCCACGGCATGAATAACGGTGACACCGGGCACGCGGCCGCCCGTTAAAGTGGCTGCAGGCGGTAGTGGCCCAACGTTGGGCGCGTTTCTGCCACCGGCGCTGCTTTGGCTGTACCTGGAACTGAGTGTCGCCGAACCGGCACTTGTAACGCGCGGCTCAAGCCGCCCTCGCGGTTGCTTTGGAAACTCTGGCCCCGCTAGAATAGTGTTTATCGCTGCCGTTGTCTGGTGTGCTTGTCATGTCAGCAGGGGCAGCGGGTCACTGGCAGTTTCAGCTTTAAAAGCTGGGGAAGCTGGAACAGGGTTAGGCAGCGGCGCTTTGCCTGGAAAGCGGAGCACGTGAGCGATCAGCTGAAACTTGTCTTCAGGATCTGTAGTAGGTTCCTCTGATCGTCCAGATAGATTTTAAGGTGTTGGCTTTTACATGCAGAGTCGTAAAAAGCTTAAATCTAGCATACTACGTTGCCATAATATTAATGGCACTGAAGTCAACTTTACCTCAGTTATAGTAAGAAGGTGTCAGGAACTGCTTTTCTGTCCTGATCTGAAATAGCTTGGCTTTACCATCTTGCAGCAACTATTTGTGTCATTTGGCTTATGAAGAGAGTTAGAAACTAAAATCTTGTCCAGTGGCAGTGTTAGTATTTAATTGTCTGGTATAAAAGGTGAACTGATTTAATTGGATTTTATTTTTATAATTTTGGATAATTGTAGGGTGTTCAGTTTGGGAAGGGATGCTTTTTATTCTAAATCTAATATAAACACAATAAAATTAAAATAAGATTATTAAAAAATTCTTGCCATTTTAGGATACCTGTTCTTCTGCTTACAAACTTTTCCTGTGCTGTTTTTCTCCCTACCTCACCTTTGTACTTTCCAAAAGACTGAGTTGCAGAAGTTTCTGAATTTGGAGGAACTACAGCATGTACTTTTGCACAGTGGAATTAATGTATAGGTATTTACAGTACTGATCATGATAGTTTTGCAGTAGCTCATCATAAATATTAACAAATTGGGCCTTGAAATATGCCCACAGGTTAGGGAAATATCCTTTTATAAAGGCACAGGAGTACTATGTGACTTCATAAAATTACACTGAACTGAGAAATGAATTGAGATAGGGTAACCATCCACTCCTTTTTGGGTAGGACAGCCTTATATTATGGGTGCTAGGAAGGTGTCCTGATTTATTGTGCCAAAGGAGCTAATTGCCCCATATTCCATCTTTTCCCTGAGTGCAGGTGGCTGCTGCCCAGTTCTGGCTTCCCATAGCTTGGGGAACCAGGAGCTGGACTGGTGCAGCTGCCTCCTGGATCCCCACAGCTGGGGGAGAAGGGAACCTGACTGGTGGAGCTGCGACTCGGCTTCCCATGACTAGGGGAGCCAGGCCAGCATAGCTGCCACCTGGCTTCCCAGAGCTAGGGGAGTTGGACTAGCATGGCTGCCAGGGCCCAGTTCCCCCACTGCTGGGGAAGCTGGGAGCAAGACTGGTGTGGTGGTGTGGCTGTTCCCTGACTCCTTGTGGCTGGGGTAGCTAGGAGCTGGACCAGCATGACTTCTGCCAGTTCCTGGCTCCCCATGGCTGGGGGAAGCCAGGAGCTTCACTGGCAGGGTGGCAACTGCCCCCCGCAGCCAGAGAGCACCCCCGGCACCCAGCAGGGAGGCAGCCTCCACAGGCCAGCCACCATCTGACCATCCATCCCATTTTGGTGGGGGGAGATATGGTCACCCTAAATGTAGATCACCTAACTGCAGTTTCTGTGCATTTACCTATAAACCATCCTTCCTCTCTATAGAATCCAGCATTGGAGTTCATAATGTATATTTATTTATTTATTTTGGGGAAAGAAAAAAGAAAAAAGCACAGATTGAAGTCTTGAACTTTGTATTGGTTTAATAATAATCTGGATTTTGTCTACATAAATTAGTGATTTGCATTGGCTCTGAACATATTGCAGTTCACACACACTTCTTTTAGAGGAAATTAGCTATAAAAGATTTTCATGTGTACAGCGAAGTGGACAGCCACTTGTTTCATTTAACCAATAATAACTCTGTTAAGATCTTGAGTCTGCAAGGTGACATACATTACTATAAAAAGATGACAAAGGTTTCTTGCTAACTTATTAAATGGAGCCTGTGACAATTTAGGGTTTGATGCAGGATCAAGTCCTACAAGGTGCTGAAGTCACCTAATTGTGTGAGACAATACATTATCATGCTTGTTGAAATCCAGAACCATTTATTTTAACAATGCTGGATCTGGTTCTGATTTACAATTCAGTAGAGTTGTAATGATGTAAAATAACCATAAGTAGTTTAGAATCAGGTCCAATAACTGTGTTGCAGTTTCATTATAAACCAGCAGGCTACACTCAGGATTAGTTTTCTGAGACACACATAGCTATGGGGTGGGGGAGGGCTTTTTCTTCAAGATTTTGCTGGGCCAGGAGGGTGCTATAGGTAGAGGAGATAGGTCTGGAGCATTTACCTGCCACCCCACTCCTGGGGCACATGGACATGCGCACACACTGTGGGAGCTGCAAAGAAAGGCCTCAAGGGAAGCAGCTCTGCATGCTGCCCTTCCCCCAGCTCAGAAGAATGGGGAGCAGCAGTGTGCAGAGCCACTTCCTCTTCTGTACTGTGGATGTTGCCATATTAGGAATACGTGGAGTATAGAGGTAGAAGTGTAAGCCTTCTGTACATAGTCTTAAGCCCAAATCTTATAAATCTTACTGAGACAGAGTTCTTAATAAAGACTACAAGATGTGGCCCTATGAGGAGATGCTTTACTCTAGCTGCTTTGGAGCAAAGTTTATGTACCTTATAGAGTCAAAAAGCCCAATACCCCTCCCTCACACCCTTCTTGGCATATATTTTTAATACAGAAATTAACAGAGTTCAGGTTAGTTTGGCTGGTTCTAGGATTCTAAATGCAGGAGTGGTCAGTCTCGATTCTCTTTTTCTAGTGAGTCACTTATGCCCATGGGGGGAAAATGCGAACCACCTTCCCAGTGAGTCATAACATTCACCTACCTGATCCTTTCTTCACAAGTATCCAACAAAAAAGTGAGGTATTTCAGAGTTTCAAACTACACATTTTCATTGTTTTCCTCAAATCAGATGTTCCATGGAGTAGCTGGAGGCAGCTTAATGATAGTCAGTGGAGGAAAATCTCTTGTCTGCTTCCATGTTATGTCTTATTTCTTTTCACTGAGCTGCTTGTAATCTTAGTAATTGAAAGGTCAGATCCTGAAATCCTTATTTAGTTATAACAATTGTTAGCATCAGTTTGAATTTTGTTTAAATAAATAAAATCAAACACAGATTTTGAGATTTGGCCTGAAATTTGTATCTATATAATTGCAGCTAGTTTAAATGTAGTGTTAATAACGTGTTTTTTATTTCATCATGAAGTTGTGGCATTGTATTTAAACTTTCCAAATATTTCTGTTCAATTGTAGATTCTTCTGAAGTCCAGATCACTTCAGGGAGTGCTTGGCTGTGTGGAAGTTATGCTAACAAACCACTACCAACTGGAAACCATGAAGCAATATTTTACATAGTTGAGATTGAAATCATGGCATCTTCAGCAAATCTAGATGTTGGGGCACAGATAATTGTGGAAGAGTGCACTAGCAGCTATAGTCTGTCTCACATGCCAGACATTAAAGTAGAACACCAGCTTGATTCCACCACAGAAGAAGGCCCAACTCAAAGTGTTACCATGGGAATGAAATTCATTTTGCCTAATAGATTTGATATGAATGTCTGTTCTCGATTTGTGAAGTCGTTGAATGAAGAAGATAGTAAAAATATTCAAGACCAGGTTAACTCTGACCTTGAAGTGGCATCTGTCTTATTTAAAGGTTGAACTTTATGGTGCAAATTGTGTGTAGATTATCTTTCCCCCCCACCCATTTTCAATATTTTCTCAAGATTATAGATTAGTTCCTATTGTTTCCTAACATGCTAGAGCATTTTGAAAACTACAAAGCAATATTCAGGATGATTATTCCACTGTCTTCTATTTGCAAAAGATTCCATAGGCAAATGTGTCGTGCCCAGTTCTGTACTACTTATGCACCCAAAACTTCCATTAAAGTCTGAAAATTTGGGGTGAGGAAGGCAAAGTCCATTACAAAGTATGCAAGCTAACTTGTAAAAACAAAGTTGCCTAATATCTTGATGTTTTAATCTATAGCAATTTTCTATCATGTATTCCCCAACATTTCTGTTATATAGCTGGTTCAAAAGTAGTTTAATTCAAAACTTGTTTGCTGCTTCAGATTACATACATCTTATATATATCTTTAAGAAGCTTTTTTAAAGCAATAGGAGTAAAGAAAAGTCATAAATGAATGTACTTAGACCATGAGTCTACATTGAAGGATATGTCTATAGTGTCCAAAAAATTAAACTACTGCCACATTGAGAATATAATCATCTTTTGATGGGATAGTCCCCAGTCCTGCACACAGGTATGCTCTCAGGCCCACAGAGAGCCCTAATGAAAGAATTACATGAGCAGTTGTTAGTTTTAATATACTTCTGGGGGAAATTAAGAGTTTTATCTCTTCCCTGAAGTTGATAATATAACAAATTTATGTCACTGAGAGTGGCCTCTTTTGATCTTGTTTTATCAGTATGATGCTGCTAGATTTGCAGTCATTGCAATAATTGCCTAGTTGAGTCATTTTCACCTATTCTTGAAAGTCTTTAGTGACTCTGTCCAATTCTGTGATCTGTTCCATGTAGGCAGACCTTAGCACCTGTGTACAGGCTCACTGAAATTGAGTGGAGCTTTGTGTTGGCATTGGACTACTCACACAGAACAGCCTGCAAAATTGAGGGTTACATTTGTTACTTTTTTCATATCTGCGCTTTTAAACTTAATTTTCAGATTTCTGTACTATATTATCAGAGATCAGTCTTGTCATGGTGTTGAATCTAATCCATTTCCCATAATGAATATGAGCTTTGGTTCATTATGGGTTTACGTTTTTTGTCCGTCTTCTATATGGCTGCAGTTCAGCCATCATATTAGGGCCTTTACCTTTGTAGCCACCTCTGCAACTGTTTGATTTACAAGTAAAATGTAATTTTGTTTGAACTATATTTGCTCCAGTGACACACATTTTTTAAGTCCAATTTTGTCCTGAATTTGTACTCAGATGTATAACTGTGAAGTTCTTTACAGTATGACTCCAGAGTTACTGGTCATGTTAACTAACCTCAACTCATTTAATTACTACTATACGCTAACGCCAACTCAATTCATCCAGTAATGTAATTTAAAGTAATGCAATGTAAAGTGATGACTTCCTACATTTAAAGTGTTGGAGTTTTTGCATTTTTTTTAATTCTGTGGCTTCTAATCTGAGTTCTCAGAAGTAATGTATCCTCTCCTGAGAACTGGAATCCAAAGTAGAAAGTACGTATTAAATCATTTTAAATTACTCTTTCTGTATTCATCTGTTAGAAAACTAGGAGAACTAACCTGAGCACTGTGCAACTGAAGCATGGTATAGAAGGACCTTTAGGACTGCAGCTTCTGCACACTCTAAGGGTGTGTCTACATTTGCATTCCTCTTTTGAAAGAGGTATGCAAATGAGGTAATTTGAAAATGCAAATGAAGAAAAAATTGCATATTTGGCACCTCATTTGCGTATTCTAATTTCAAAAGAGCTTCTTTCGAAAGAAGAAAGCCAGTGTAGATGCTGCTTTTTCAAAAGTAAACCCCACCTTCGAAAGAATCCTTCTTCTCATTAAATAAAGGGAAGAAGGATTCTTTCGAAGATGTGCTTACATTCAAAGGAGCAGCATCTACACTGGCTTCCTTCTTTCGAAAGAAGCTCTTTTGAAATTAGAATATGCACATGAGGTGTTAAATATGCAAATTTATACCTCATTTGTATTTTCAATTCACCTCAGTTGCCTGCCTCTTTCAAAAGAGGAATGCAAGTGTAGAGGCACCCTAACAGATAGACATCAGTTAATTTGGGAGGTCTCCATTTCTCTTGATCAATAGTGGTAAAACATCATTCACAATGTAGTTGTAGTTTTGCTGAAGCAACAGTGAAATTATACCAAAAAGGAGACATAGTTAATGCAGACACATGGTAGAAGATTTACATTATGATCTTTGGATAATTGTAGGCCATATTCATGATTAGAGTATTGATTTAGGAATGAATTTGGTCTTTTCACTTTATTCTTTCATATATGTAACTAATAGTGGAAATACATTCCATCACTCGTATTTTATGCAGTCTTTGAATATTCTATAATATTAACATATCCTACTTCTATTTCAAATCTGTAACTTTCCTTTCTGCATTATTACAGTCAGTAAAAGACTTTCTCTTTTCCCTGTTGAATTTAGCCGAATGCAACATCCATACTTCCCCTTCTCCTGGAATTCAAGTAAGACATGTGTATACGCCATCAACAACTAAACATTTCTCACCCATAAAACAGTCAACTACTTTAACTAATAAACATAGGGGAAATGAGATCTCCACAACACCCCTTCTTGTAAATTGTGAGTATTCTTCTACATGATAGTAAATGTTGTAAGTTAATAACTGTTTGTCGGATGTTTTGGTTCCTTTCATTGGGACCTTTCATAGATTAAGGCCAGAAGAGACTGTTAGATCATCTAGGCCGTGTCTACATATGCCCCAAACTTCGAAATGGCCATGCAAATTAACTCATGGGAATAAGGGGACTTCGAAGTAGGCGGGGCCCTTTCAAAAAGGAGCCCCGTCTGGACGCGCCGCGCAGTGGCAAGGCGCGTCAATTTCGAAGCGCTGCTGCCACCCGCATGCTAATGAAGCGCTGAATATGCATTTCAGCGCTTCATTAGTAAACTTCAAAATGGCCATTTGCATGGCCATTTCGAAGTTTGGGGCACGTGTAGACATAGCCCTAGGCTGACATCCTTCATGGCAAAGGCCATATTTTGTCCATTCACTCTGTACTGAAGCCAATGAGTTATGCTTTAGCCAAGCACATCTTTCAGAAAAGTATCCAAGTCTTGAGTTGCAGACCTTACAGAAGGCACTTCTGATTCTTTTTGTCTATAAATGACATTACTTGATTTTTTTTAACCCCTATTAATCTGTTATCAGTGTAGGTATAGCAAATAGAAGTTACTAATTATTTTGTAAGTGCCAGCAATGTCCTGGATATGACACAATAAATATTAAGACAGTCCCTTCTCTGTAGCAACGAGATTCAAGGAGATAGAAGATGTACTGACAGGAAATTGTCCAAAGATATTCTTTAAATCTTAAACTGATAATCTAGTAGAACTTTCATCTTATAAATGGCCATAGTTTAAAATCTTAAACATACATCTCTATTAAGCTCAGCAAGTTCAATGACAAAATTTGCCCATTGCTATTGGGCAAGTGAACAGAGAGCTCTATCATGTAATGCCCTTTTCTGAATAAAAGGTGTATCCTTTCTGAGAAATAAAATTATAACGGTGAATAGGAACAGTGGACTTTTATTTAATGGATAAGTGGAAAGTGTTATTAATTTGTATGTATAACTATGTTCCTTCCCCAAGACAAAATGATTGTACCCTCAGTCTCCATGCCCATGGTGTGCTTGTTATAGGGAGCCCTCTGTGCCTATACAGAGCCCATTGCAAGATCAAGGTCTTAAATGTTTGCTTTCAGACTTCTGCTGTAATAACTGTTTTCATGCCAAAGTTTTGTGGAATGTGTAAGTGGGGGGGTGGGGAGATAATGGAAATATTTTCCTCCCATTAGAAAAATAGATCATGTTGCATATGCTTACAAAATACTTTATCTAGTGCTTATTGTACTCACTGGGCTTGTCTACAATTGCCCCAACTTTGAAGGGGACATGAAAAGCAGGTTGATGGGAGATTACTAATGAAGTGCTGCGGTGAATACGCAACACTTCAGTAGGCTAATTCTCCCCCGCAGCAACTTCCAAGTGTCAAACTTGGAAGTGCCAGCATGCATGTAGCTGCAGGCACTTCCAAGTGCCTTTACTTGCCAAAATTTTGAGGAGTAAAGGCACTTTGAAGTAGCGCAGGCACTTCAAAGTGCCTGTGACTACACACATGCCGGTACTTCAAAGTTTGTCACTTTGAAGTTGCTGTGGGATAGAATTAGCCTAAAGAAGTACTGCATATGCACTGCAGCACTTCATTCGTAATTTCCCATCACCCTGATTACCATGCCCCCTTCAAAGTTGGGGGCAGGTGTAGACATAGCCACTGTGAGTCAGGTATTGACTTCAACAGGCAGCCGGCTAAGTTAGTACTGAATGCTGTGACCCCATCACAGCATGTTTTGAATATTCTAATGCAACAAAAGGTTTAATAAGTGTTTGCAGCTTCCTTAAGTCTTAAGATAAGTGAGAGTGTTTGTTTGTGTGACTGTCTATAAAAATTCAGTGCTGATGAAGAAACCCAAGATGAGTTTAAGAATTAAACAGAAATAAAGGAACATTGGAGGAAACATTGGTTAATTGTTTCAAAACTGAAAAGAATATGTTCTCAGTGTATCAGTCATTTGGGGGTTTTTAGTCTCTTTTTTTCCCTCTTCTGATAAATGTTTCTGAAGGCAATATAACATTGGTGCGAAGTGACATTCAATTACACATCAGGTGGCAAGTAGCCATCTCATGGAGATACTGACTACATAACAAAATTTGTAATTCAACATCTGTGGAAAATATTTTGCCCATCTAATACAATTGAGTTTGTGGGAAAATATTAAGTCCTCTTGAGCCACTTTTAAGAATACAGCAGAACTGATTCAGAAGTTGATCCGAAACCAATATTCGCACAAGCTTTATGTACACACAATACCTCTATGTGCTCTTTTGCAGCTCTGTCAGTTCACCAGTTGGCTGCTCAAGGGGAAATGCTTTATTTGGCCACACGTATTGAACAAGGTGAGTCTAAGAGGCTTTACATTTTCATCTTTTCTTTGGAAGATGTTTAATCTTGTTCTATTTTATTATAGCCCCTAGCACACATTAGCTAACTAGAACTCGCACCCGCCCCAATATACAACTAACTTCATAAACTCATGATATCCATTTTTATGGACTTTGATTTTATGTTTTTGTACTTTAAAGCTGTCTGCTCTCCCAGTTGTGCAATTTGGTGTGCAAAGTAGAAGTATTAATGAGAGTTGCATGTTAATCCTTTCTATACTGAAGCGGGGGTGAGGGGAATTTTAGATACCATGTATAGATAACTGTGAAAGTGAGATAAGCATTGCAAAAATCTGCAGATTAGTTCTGAGATGATTTAACCATAGTATTCTTTACTGCATTTATAGTTTGAAACAAATTCTATCTAAAATGAGTGTATTTATAGTCAATTTATCAGTTAATTATATAGCTTTATACTGTAGTTTCAGTCAGCTCTTCACTATTTATCAGGCCAGTTTTGAGTTATGCAGTATCCACAGTAAAACTGTATTATTATTGTATAATGGATATTATTTTCTGTGAAATAAACTCCTAAATAGCCTCCATTATACTGTCCATCATGCTAATGTAGTTACTTGAAAGAAGTTATAACAGAAGTCTCACTGACTGGCTTAACAGACCATAGTTTGTTTCTTGGCCTAAGGAGGTGGTATGCTAGCGTATGCGAATTTGAAATTTACTTTCTGCAGATGTTCATGCAAGCTAAACTGTCTGAACTTTGAACTTCGTAGGAAGCACAGGACTGGGAAACCAGAGACAGCAAATTCATATTTTAAGTTTGAGCATACATTTATTTAGATTTGACTAATGGTAAAAGAAGTCACTTTTATAAGAATTTTTGGCACCCTGACACCTAATATATCTTACAACAATGTAAGTATACTAAGCAGCATTGTAAAAATAAACAGCCATCAGGAAAAAATTATCTCAACTCATCCAGCCAATGAATCTGCTCCAAAAACACACCATCCCCCTTCATTTCTGGGAACACACTTAACCCTCTCCACAAAATCCCAGTCAAATACACAAAGTTGCCAGTTCTTTATTCTTGTCCTCTAGTTTTACATATTATTTATTTGAGAGAGTAGAATGGCTCTAAGTCATGGTAAACACATTCAAATTGCCTAATAACTATTAGTAGGGAACCTATTGTTGGGGTATCTGCTCTGCTATGGCCAAAAATATACATGGCCAATATTATGGACAAATTACCTGCAATATTTCAGTATAAAAATGAAGCTTGCTTTGTGGAAATGTGAAAGTCATCAGAAGTTAGGTTTTCCTCGTCCCGTCCTCCATTTCAGCATGAATAAGTGTATTTCTGTCACTGTCAGGGTTAGATTTTGTATGTAAAATGTTAGGCCAGAGTGGATTTTATGGTAAAATTATAAACACAGCTGTTCATAACAGAAATGTTGACACTACCTTTATTCTAACAGCACTTACAGTAAGGCAGCAAAAATGATCATTGAACTGTATTTTTCTTAACAGAAAATGTAATCAACCATAAAGACGAAGAAGGTTTTACCCCTCTGATGTGGGCCGCAGCTCATGGTCAGATAGCAGTAGTAGAATTTCTTCTTCAGAATGTAAGGAGAAAATACAATTTTCAAAGTTCTTTGTCTGTTTTATATAGATAAGTGTGCACATGCTGCTACATCACTAAAAGTCACGTTAATTGCTCTGCAAAGGGGAAATAAAGGGCAAGTACAGTGAGGCATACTGTCCTTTGAAGCACTGCCCTATGACTGTGCATAATGTCACTAGTATCCTGGCCTCCAGCACTTCCTGCAAATGCCTTTCTCTCACCAGCTTCTCTGTGGCTCAGCCCTCCGTCTAGCTCAATACCCTGTTTGGGTAACAGAAAGGTCCAAATGAAAATCCAAAGAAATCTGAATCATGCTTTTGCTCCATTCGGAAAATCTTCTCCTCCTATGTACAAATTTAGTGTCAGGGCTATAGGCGCCAACTTCCACTCAAGCCAGTGGGGTGCTGAACCTCTACTCCACTGTAGGCCTTGTCCATGTCTCTTCCCACCCACCACCCTTGCTCTACCCCAATTCCAGTCTTTCACTCAAGTCCTGGCTCTTCCTCCCTCCACGAGTGCACCCCCCCCCCACTCTCCCAGAGTTCCCTGAATGCCCATGAATCAGATGTTCATAGCATTCCAAAAGCACTGGGAGGGCAGGGGAGGAATTGGTCAGCAGGGCCACCAGTGGGTGAGAAGCAGTAGGGAGAAGGGGAGCTTGTTTGCTGGTAGGTACTCGGCATCCACTTATTCTTCCCTGTGTGTGCTCTAGCCGCAGAGTAACCATGGGGATAACCTCACAGGATTCTATTGTACTCCTTATGGATGTCTTCAGAGCTATGCCCCACTCTCATCCCTGGGACTTTCTATTTACAGGAGAGTTGTGCTTCCTCTGGAGTCTCTCTCTAGATTTGCAGCTAGGATCTGCCACTAACTCCTATGCATCCAGCTGGAATCACTAATTACCCTGATCCCAGCTTGCCTTAAAGGGCCCTCCAGCCTGTGACAGTAAGCTTTTTAAATAGGACTGTTTTTTTTTTTCTTTCAGGGTGCAGACCCTCAGATTTTGGGGAAAGGACGAGAAAGTGCATTGTCATTGGCCTGTAGTAAGGGATACACGGATATTGTTAAGATGCTGCTTGACTGTGGCGTTGATGTGAATGAGTATGACTGGGTAAGTCAGTCACTGTATGTTATAGCATGCATTGGTCAGAAATTTGCTCCAAACTCTAGAACAGACATGAATTTGAAGATCATGGTAAGTTTTAAGAAATGTAAACTTGGAAAACCTAGAACATAACAGACAGATACATTGTCCATGGGAGGACTTGCTTTTACAGGACCAAGAGAGTTTGTTCAGGCCTCTGTGGCCAACTGTAGCCTCGTGGTTGGATGGGCAGATGAGTGTTGTCTAAGCCTAATAGGAGGGCTAGATGAGTGTTCCTGGGCTCACTTCTTGATGGAATCAGGGACCTTGAGTGCTTGTCTTCGTGCCCCAGGGCTTACTAGGGACTTTTCTGGTGAGGTGAAATGCTTATTTTTCCCCACACTATTGGCCCTTCCCAGGACTTCTAGCCACAGAAGAACTTATATCTATAGTAAGTATGGCAGTTCCTTATACATCAAACTACTAAGCAAATTACCTATGATATAATCAGCCCAGGGCAGGAGAAATTTCTTAGGGAGGAAGGCAACATCTGAGTTAATCTTTAAAATGCAATTGCTTTAAAAGAGAGAAACTGGCCTTTGACTCTTGTGAATGTTGCCTTTCAAAGGTGATGTCATTGACTAAACTGCACTGTCAGAAACATAAGCCTGTATCACAAAATTGCACAGAAAAGGTCTAAATTTAAAAAGTATTTGCTTACTCAGTTTTCTTTTTTCTTTTTTACATGAATGTCAAAGTTAATTGTTATGATCCAATGAATATTACTACTGAATTATTTATATTCCACCATAAGGATTCCTTCAGAACAACATCAGCAGTAAAAATATAAATAAGGGAAATAAGCATGTATTTCAGGTTAATAATCACATTTTAAAAGGTTTCAGATTTTGAACATATAGATAATTTTCTAAAGCACCTGGAATTTTTTGTACATGATGATGAATGCTTCAGAAGATTTTGTATTAGTTAAATATTTCCCATATTTAGTGCAATAAAAATGTTTACCACTTGATTATTTATATCATGTCAACAGTGTGCTCAACACCAAGTGACAGCAGTAAAAACAGGGACTCAGAATTGAGATGTGGTTTAATTTGGGGCACACTGGAGTCTGGACATGGAACTGCCATAACTGGCTCTGGTGCGATCATCCTTTTTGTAGGAATCAGCCTGCTAATTCCTGCTCTTTGCTCTGTCCCAAGACAGAGTTAAGTGGAGGAGATTTGTAGATAACCTGTGCTCCACAACAGAGTACAAGGTAGAGACCCCATGATTATTGCTATCTGAAGGACTTAAATACATGTACTACTTACTATGAGAGCATTCTAGAACAGCTGTTAAGTTTTTGAACTAGATACATGAATTCCAGCTATTAAAAACTGTCTTTTTTAATTCTTATGCAGAATGGAGGGACACCTCTGCTATATGCAGTACATGGAAACCATGTGAAATGTGTAAAAATTCTCTTAGGTAAGACACGGAGATTTTCATTTCTTAATATTATCCTTAAAGAATGCTGTTACTAATAATGGTAAACTACTAACCATCAACATAATTTGTTTTTTCTTTCTATTTTATGTAGAAAACGGGGCTGACCCAACTATCGAGACAGATTCTGGCTATAATTCCATGGATTTGGCTGTGGCTTTAGGCCATCGGAGTGGTGAGTGTTTCTATACCTTTTAGGTTTGCCTATTTTTTATTGCCATTTGTGTACCTACAGTAGCAGTGCTTTACTGACTAAAGTCCCTGTTTCAAAATAGTTTAATATTGCTAAACCTGTTAGGCTGTTGTTTTCAGTTGATTGTGGGCTAGTTAAAATACTTTCTTAATTATGCAAATATTAATTGACTAAACTCATTGTTTGATTTTATTAACTTGTGCTTTCAAAATCAATTAAAAAGTTAGCTCTAGCAGCATGTGCTGTATAATTTTGCAGTATGTAATTTAGAGGACAGGCTGGATTGTACAAGGAACTAGTAACAGGTCATTCGCCTGTAGTTCACAAACCCAGGTCAGTAGTGAAAGTCACTGATCTTGAGCCATATCTTTAGGCCAGTGGGGAGTGAATCTACTTTACAAACTTCTCTATGTGGGGACAACTCAATCAGAAGAAGGATTTATTCTAGAGGAGTGCATACAGTGACACTTCCACCTCCAGGGTATGGTCATGGGAAGATAGTATTAAACTCTACCTTAAGATACACAGGAGCCCTGTCTGCTTAGGCTGCCCAGCAGATGACATGAATTAGCTGCTGTCTTACTCCAGGGTCAGCTTGGTCCATCTTTCTCTGAGATGGGTTGTTTGTTTTTTGAGTACTTTTGCCAGGCCTTTGTTATCATGTACACTAGTCACAATATTCTTGGACTTATCTCTGTGAACTATTAGAAAATTTTTTTTTTGTATAAAAGCATAAAAATTGCTGGGGGAGAGGACAGTTCTGCCAAGGTCCTTCCAGTTTGTCTGTCTATATTCAGGGCTTCCTTGGCTTATATAGAGTCAAAAAGGGGCCTCTTCAGCTGGCTTCTGAACCATATGAAATCTTTGTTTTTAAACTGTGAACTGAATAAAAAATAAGCTAATCCATGCATGTAACTGCTGCAAATCCCTGGGCTTATGTTGCAATTGACAACTTCATAGATTACTTCTATTTTGAACACTAAGAAAATCACCAAAAAGTTTCTAACAGTGACTATGGTTTTTACCTGCTAGTATTCACTCACTCTGTACTTACATGTTAAAATCCTCCATGCCCTACCTAATCTCTCCCATCTACATTTCCAAAGCAAGCTATAGACCTTGGCTTTGTCCCATTCTCGATCAACATACTGGCCCTCATTAGTGTATTCATTGTTTTGCATTATATGATGCTTTAATTTTCATAGATCCAAACCTATAGTGCATTAGTTCATGTCCTGTACAATCATCCAGTCAAAATAAACAAGTCAGTATCTGGTAGTAAAATACAACAGCAGTGATTTGGAAATCATTGAACATTAACTAACTAGGTTGTTTCTCCACTTCAGTTCAACAGGTTATTGAGTCTCATTTATTGCAGCTCCTTCAAAATATCAAGGAGTAAATGACCTTCTGTTGATAGAAAATTGTTCCACACCTGAAGATTTGGACCATGTTTTTGCCCTAGTGATAAAGGCTTGTTAACTTATTTAACTTTACCTCAATGAAAATATTGGGCTGGTTTTAGTAAGATACTTACTTCACGTAGTTCACTGATGTTAATATAAGTCTGTGAAAACTGATCCTTTTGTAAATGTACTTTATGTAAATTTTTAATATAATCATTGTGTTGCATGTAAACCTTGAATAAAGTATAACTGGGTAAATGTTAACATTGAGTGCAGTAACTGAGTTTCTGCAGAGTATTCCACTCGCTTGTGTAAATGATAGTGTCCCTCTAGACTTTGTTTTAGATTTTTAGGTATGTAGCACAGAAGATAAGTTTCTTTGTTTATAGGAAAAAAGTGCACAATGTGTGGTTGTTTACAAAATCTTATGCAGATGAATTAAATGCTTTGTTGACTTCTGTGTTTCTGATTAAACTGTGGGGTTTGGTTGGGAGAGGGGGAAGGAATTAAGCATTGGGAGCTCAATTCCAATTGTCATTTAAGACCTCTAAAACCTTTGGGACCTTCTCTGCTTCTTTTTTGCTCATCAGTAGGTGCAGAAACAGCATCTCCTTAGCTAGAGATTTACCTGGAATGTGGGACCCCAGTAGTCTTAGATCTGGCTCACCTTGCATGGTTTGGTGAAATCTTCTTTACAGTGACTGGCGTAGTGGATGTCAGCGATTGGGGGAAAATGGGTAGAAAGAGTGCCTAGAGTCCATTGTTGTTTTCCACTGACATGGTCCTTTGAGGATCTCTGTCATCTGGTGCAAGTTACAGCTGTTGTTAGGCTGATTTAATCTACACTAGAGAAAGGCAGAGAATTAGGGAGGGATCGCTGGCTCCATGGTAGGCTCCCCACTGCTTTGCGCAGCCTAATTTCAAAAGGGCAAATGTGTTTATCCTTGCTAATTCTTACGGAGCACTTCTCTTGCATCCCATCATGCATCTAGGTAAGTTGCATGTATTCATCAAGTGAAAAGAACAGTAAATCTGATATCAGAGTAAAACAGTTCTATTAAAACTTTAGTTCAGAACTACCTATTGCATGTAGTATAAGTAAACTCAGTATTTTAAAACAAACAAAATGCCTGAAGGGAATGCTAATTATCGTAAAGTTGCAGTATTGGAAATAGGGTGTTTGTGGGGGTGGCGGGGAGTTAATTGATGTTTAAAGTTGTTTTACAGTAAACTTCCATATGCAGCATTCTGTCATCTGAAACACTCATAAGTGGCATTTTAATTATATTTTAGTTTTCTGTATGTACAGTGTAGTGAAAGTAAATGCAAATAAACACAGTATAAGTTTACAGTGTACAATGCTACTGTTGTAGGTAAATAAGTTACTCTGCATACATTTTTTTTCTTAATATCTAATCTTGTTTTTCTTTAGTGTTATACCTAGCAATGCATTATCCAGAATATTTGAACATCCAGCAACCTCCTGGTCCCGGGACTGCTGGATATGAAAGTTTACTGTAACTGTTTTCAGTCTAGTGATAGAACGTGTATATATAGTGCAAACCATTCTTTCTTGAAATTTAATGATTTATGATCAAACATACTTCATTTCAGGTTTCATTTTCTTTATGAATATGCGTAAAACACAATTATCCTTTTTCCTGTGGTTTCATATGACAGGAAGGAGGTCATTTTAAAATATAAGCATTCAATAACCATTTCACATTTTGTTGTAATCTTCAGTTTGTGCTCAATAAATTGACTCAATATAAATTAATTTATTGCTCTTTAGTTTTAAAATGTTTTTTTTTCCCTTCCTTGGATTTTCAGATTGGGTGGATGAAAGATAAAGTAAATGGAAGGAAATAAATCAGAAAAACTAATCAAATATTTTTGCTATAGAATTTCAAAGAATTTTGTGGACGCTACAGAGTTTTACCAATGCCTGCCCTAAGGATATAAATGAAAATGCTCATCTTTAGAAAGTTACCTATTTTCTGAACTCTGGACCGCTCTGTCTACCTTGAACTTTTGCTGTTAGAACAATGCAAGTGGAATTCAAGTACACTCAATAACCATTGTGATGGCCCTATACATTGTTTCATGAATGATGATTCTGCATCCAGGTGGTCTGGCAGCTCACCCGGGGGTGGTGGGGCCTCAGTCAAGAGAAGAGGAACTGGGAGTGTGTAAGTGGGGGGAGGGATGATTCTACCTTTATTGTACTGTTATTTAAGTATAAAATGTGCAGACATCTTACTGTTCTATATTCAACAGGGTGGCCTTAATTCACATCTAAGTACACTTCTTATTTGTGTAAACACTTCAGTATAAAAATACAACAGTAATATAAAAGACTTTGGTTCGTACCTTAAGGTAGGAAAATTGTAACAGGCTGAGAAACCCTGATACGTTTGTTGATATTCCAAAAGTTAAGCCACCACTCTTGTTCTGAGAGAATAAATGACTTCTTCAGCCTTCACCTTTTGGGACTTTGTTCTGTTGGTGCTACTGGTTACCTGGAGCCCAAATCCTGTGTTGGAATATAGAAGTATCTTATGACTGGACCAAGGGATTGGGAAATCGGAAGCTCCTTAATTTTAATTACAACTCTTGTATTGACTCCCCAAGTCACTTGATCTCCCTTCTTTTTCTATGTGAGAATAATGCTTCCCTACCTACCTCACATGGATTTGAAGTGCTCTGAAAATGAAGGATCTTTCTTTTTCCAATGTAAATCAGCAAAAACTTCAGTGAACTTAATGGAGTAAAACAGGTGTAAGAATAAAATAAGCTCAAAACATACCATGCAATGATGCAAATTATTAGCCAGGAATTTTTTTCTTTGAAGGCCAGTTCATCAAAACTGAAACCTTTTACGGGAAAACATTGGTGTTGCCTAGTTTCCAATTTCAAAACATTTTGAATTTTCTTTTTAAATTGTCAGTGTCCTATTTTGGCTTTTTTTTAAAGAAAATTCCATTTTTGGTTGAAAACCACCTTTTCTGTTTCCTTATTTAATTGTAGTTAATAAAAATGTTACATTCTGAAAGGTCAAAATCTAAAGGAAATGTAGAAATTGCTGAAACAAAATGTTTTGACAGACCCACTCCAAACATATTGGTGTGCAAAAATCTTCCATCCTGATGTTTTGTTTTTATCTGACTCTCACTGTACAAGAAAATAATTTCCCTGCACAGTTCTACAGTGTTATAATCCTTGCTGTCACTCCACACTTGAGATGGTCAAAATATGGTTTTAACATTTTTTTCTGGAAGAAATTTTTAAAAATCCCAAATATTTCTATTTGAAAATACTGCAATGTGCATCACAAAAATTGCTGTTCATAAGCTGTATGCTCAGCTCCCTGGTTATAGTTTCCAATTGTGCACCCCAGTCTCACTTCTTCAGAAGCGATGTGGTATGCACACTGGGAGTCTGGCCAGAGAGTCCAGCCCATAGGGAACAGTTCACTCATACCCCCAAAACTACAACTCTTATAGAGTCAGTAGTCCACATTTCTGATAAGAGAGTTTTTGACCAGCTCTACTCTGCATGTTATCCATGTTACCACCAGAGCAGCCCTTCCACAGATGTATTACAGTCTGCCTCACAAAGGCCAGACTACTTGTTAGGAGTTGTGTTTGTTGCAGTAGCTAATATGCTTTACACTGCTCTGGAAATTTCTCTTGCTCATTCATGTTTCTAAGTTGCAATGTAGTGGGATCTGCCTTGTGGAGGCCATATAATAAATGTAATTTTAGTTCTAATTAGTGACCCACCCTCTGCAAAGGTGATTGCAGTAAACTAAAGCCCCTGCTTTATTAGTGACAGGTTGGGATCAGTTGGCTGTGAGAGACAGCCTTGAACAATCTTAAAGACAAGGTAATGACAGGCAAAGGAAAAAAGGTAAGTTCTGTTCATGTAATGTACAGCACTGAAGACTGTACTAGTTACATCTAAAAATTGAAAATTAACACTTTTCCATTTCTTTTCCAGAGTTAATGATCTAGGTAGGGCAACTTACTTGGCTTCTGGTAATAATGAGAGAAAAGGGCAGCAAAGATGAGAGAAGGCAGAATTGATCAAAAGATAAAAACATAGTTGTAAATAAAACACTTTAAATATTTACACTATTAAAAAGGTCTGGTAATTTAATAGTCCTCACAAGAGAATATAAATAGATACACATTTTACATTGTAAGTTTACAATCCTCTGAAAAGAATTTTCTACAAAAGCTGAAACTTAAGAACTTAGATGCATATGGACTCTAGAAAAAAAAAAACTATCTGGGACTGGCAGGCCTGAAGAAACCAAGCAGCCTTTTAGCATAGCTAAGGTTGATGTAGTCACTGCAGCATCTTATGTGTGGTAAAGTCGGCAGGGATAGCTCGCCATCAATACTTGCTACTTTTCTCATGTTGGTGGTGTACCCACATTTACGGAAGCATGATCAGAGATCCCGTTATTGTGATAAGCAGACAAAATAAATCAACAGCCAGGGGAGTGATTGCTGCAGTGTCCGTCCATGATGTAGTGTAGACAAGGCTGCCTGTGGTTGATCCAGTCCAGTGTCCTGCTCTGATCAGAGACCATTAACAGATGCTGCTGTTACTTCTCAGCCACTCTCATTTTTGATCTTGCCTAATTCTGTGGGGGCCAAGCATGCAGTGCTTTGGTACAAACAGGTCTTCACAAAAACAATGCCTGAAACATGCAAAAGGCTAAAGTGCTGATTTATGCAACAGCTAAAACTTTGTCTTCTGACTTTACTGTATTGGTCGCTTTAATATAATATAGATGCACCTATTATTTTGGTTATCAAAAAGTCTGCAGGTATTGCATAATAGTTGAGTGTTTATCACTCCAGCAATTTTTTTCTTAAACAGATTATGGCTTTCACAAATTTACACTATTGATAGAAGTTCATTAATACTTTTCCATGCTCTTCCTTGTCTTCTCTGCAATTCAGCTGCAATTATTTGAAGATCATCCTATGCTGCAGATAGTATCTTAGCTAAACACACACACTTTCTTCATAGTTGTTCCATCCAGGTGCTTGGTGTTGGTGGGGATGTGGCTAAGCCAGGAGAGAATGAAGCCAGTGTTCACTGCTCTGCAGCCACCTCCCACTTCAACTTTTTTTTTTTTTTTTGAGCCTTTATGTGCTGTTACTCCTCCTTTGCCCTCAACCAAAGTTGGGCATGACCTAGGATCTAATGGGCCAGGAGTTCCAACCCTTTTCCAGATGGGTGTCCCATTTTGACAATTCAGGAAGATTTGGGTGATCCAAGACAATTCAAAAATGGGGGGGAGGGCAGAGTGCCATAACTACCAAATTTTGTGCCTGAGGCAAGAATATAAAATTGTGCCCCTCGCATTTATATATTAATAGTTATTCCATAAAAAAGGGAACATACATTAATGAAAACATTATTACAGTTTATTATACTTAATCTAAGTTGTGGCAAGGGAAAGATGACTCCTCAAACTGCTCCCCCTTGCCCCTGCTTAAACCCCACACTCAGCAGCTGGAGGGCTGGTGCGGGATTCACAAATAAAATGAAAAACAGAGAAATCAGCTACATAGAGAAGTAGGGAAAAAAGGGGGAAGGGAGGAGAGGGAGCAAAAATTGCTGCCAGAAACTTAAGTGGCTTGCCTGGGATCACTACTAATATCGAAGACACAGAAACAGTCTTTGTAATGTGTGGTTTCCAACTTTTTTTACACTGGCGGCCACACCGCAATTTTTTACATATTCCATGGGCTGAACACAAAATAGCCCCACACCATCATCACTACCTCAGGCCCCAACTTTAGACCCCTGCAGCCCCAAACTGCCCACAGCCTTAACCCCCACCCCCCCCGAAAGCCCAAACTGCCCCAAGTCTTAGACCCCCTCCTGCAGCCCCAAAGTGCCTCCAGGCTTAGTCCCCCCTCAGCCTTATAACCCCCCACCCCAGCCTTAGACATTCTCCCTCCTCCTGCAGCCTTCCCACCAGGGCTGCTAGGCAGGATGAATCCCCCAGCCCTCCTGCTCCCAATTAACTCAAGTGTTAAGGTTTCAGCACTTAGGGATAAAGTAATTGCTCTTTCTAGTGAGAGAGAGAGCCGCCATCTCCAGCAGCTCTCTCTATTGATAACACTACTGACACAGGCAGATATCTAAGAAACTGTGAATGGCTTCTTTAACAGCCACATGCAGCTGGGAACTGCCGAGCTGGCAACCCTTGAAAAATCTAATGGCGATCCATATTTGGGTCCCAACCCATAGACTGGGAATCCCTGCAATAGACACACTGCCATAAATTATCAGACTTCCACATTGTCCTGTGGTCCACAGTGGGAGAGCACAACTCTTGGCCATACCAATAGGGGTAGGCTGTGCACCAAAGGCCTGGTGCAAAGGAAAACTTGTCTGGCCATTCTGTGGTCTCATGTAGAGACAAAATAACTATCTGCACATAGCTAATTCAAACCATTTGTCCACAAAAGTTAGCCATGTCTGAAGAAACATCCTGATTACTGATCTCTCGGCAGAACTAAAATCAGCCATTAAATAAAAATAGGATGGTAGTTTGATATCCACACAAGGAGTCCCATGAGCCAGATTTTAAGTGTCCGCTTCTCATCCTTTATTCTTGGCCTGTTTTCATTATACCTCTTATGTTTCCTTGTGCAAATAAAAAATGGCCCAGCTCAAGCACACTGCATAGACTGAACATGCCTTGAGCAACAA
This sequence comes from Carettochelys insculpta, assembly GCF_033958435.1. Classification (NCBI taxonomy): domain Eukaryota; kingdom Metazoa; phylum Chordata; order Testudines; family Carettochelyidae; genus Carettochelys; species Carettochelys insculpta. The sequence goes on along the minus strand of NC_134141.1, from coordinate 84,300,851 downwards.
TCCCATTGTCTACCATTAACGAGGTGCCCTTTTTATAGCCCTGACAATCTAGGGCTAACGTTAGAGTTCCATAGAGAAGGTGCCTTTCTTTTCTTCTGCATCATCATTTAATAAACTTTATGATTCTGAGGCATACTTTTCAAGTCCTGAATCAACTGATAAAATGTCTAGAGAGCAATAAACTAAAGACAAAGGTTTTATTGCTCTTATTTATTTTAGGATGCTTTCATTTTTGGACAAGCATCACCAATGAAAGATGCAGTCCAACAGTTTATCCACAATTCTAGGTAATCTGTTCCTCCTATATATAGTTCACATTTACTGCTATATATAAACTGCAAAATGAACTACATGATTCCACAGTCTTATGACTCACCAAAGAAAATGCAACAAAGGGTCCTGTGGCACCTTATAGACTAACAGAAAAGTTTTGAGCATGAGCTTTCATGAGCACAGACTCACTTCATCAGATGCACAGTGAGTCTGTGCTCACGAAAGCTCATGCTCAAAACTTTTCTGTTAGTCTATAAGGTGCCACAGGACCCTTTGTTGCTGTTACAGATCCAGACTAACACGGCTACCCCTCCGATACTTGACACCAAAGAAAATGTTTTTCATCATTCTTATAAAGGGGATGGAAACAAATGGCTGACTGTGTGAAGATTGCTCCAATCCTTCACTTCTACATCAGAAAGCTGGCTGTTAGCATTCCAGTGCAGTTTTTTCCTTCAAACTAGGGAGCGTAGCCACACCCTGGCAGTGAGCAGATATTCATTGGTATTGTTATTGCAGTTCTGCTTGCTTGCGCCTCCTGCTGTGCAACACAACACTTTCAGGAAGTACACTGCGCTGTATGGCAATGAAGATATCAACTGGGTGAATTAAGGAGCCAGTCACTCAAGCGCTAAAGATCAAAGATATTGTTAAGGGTTATGCTCAGGGAACATCTGAACAGATCTCTCAGTTGAGGATGATTTGTCACTAAATTCTGCCAGCAGTTCTTTAGGAGTATGGGATGGTAGGGCACATCTGTCAGCCAGCAAGCACTGATGCAGTCAGCCATGTACACGAGAACCTTCAAAGATCTGGGGAGAGTAGCAAAGCTAGGTGGAAAGAATTAAACCGTCTGGAACACAAAGTAGCCACAGCAGCAAAAGGGGCAAGAAGGTGAATTGCAGTAATTTAGCCACATGTAGCTATTTGTATGTTTTATGAATTTCCAGCTGACAGAAGCTAAGTAATCCCAGGTACCCCAAAGGAATTCTAGACTGTTAGAAACCCAACAAGCAGAACAGCGCGTAGTGGTCATAGGTTACTTGGACTTATTTGGTCTGTGGAACAGCTGCATGGAAGGGTAACAAATATACCTGGATGACAGACCGCTTCATAGGCAGCATGATTTTATACATTAGCATTTTTATTTCAAATACAAAATGTGGCCGTAGGCTGGAATTCTCTTACCATACTGTATCTTTGAAATCCAGTTATTTTCTTCCACACATCCTAAGATAAATACATTACAGCATCTGATGGCATCAAATAAACCAACCCTTCCAGAACATTATTAGCCAGAGAACCATGAATGTCCTGTAGCCCTTTTAACACATTTAACATGCTAGCAGTTAACTAAGTTACATTGACCCTTAGGGGCTCTAGGCAGCTCTAAATTACACAGGCAGTAAATCTTTTGAAGACCATCTCTCTGGTTAGGGTATTACTGGAGCATAAAACACTCCAGTCTTGTCCCTTTGTATCTCTGCATTATACCAAATCGTGTCCCCTACCCCTGTTGGAGACAAGCTTGGCTGGGTGGCAAAGAGCTGACAACAATGGCTTTACACCATCAGACAATTCCCCTATACTAGAGGGATCCTCAGCTGCCTCAGTCAGGCAACTTTCCAGCTCCTGTGTGCTGCACTGCAAAACAGCTATCATGGTTACTAAAGATCTGTCTCCTATACCTTCTTTGTCCCTTGTCCTGGGAACAAAAATAAAAACACCCAATCAAAAGCTGTAACTAACATGTTAGGTGCCATTATCATTCTGGTATTAGGTTTTGTCCAGCTCTTCCTTACTTAATCTGTTTTTGCCTTAGTCTCAATCCTGCAAACACTTACACTCCTGTAACATTACAGGGTTGGAATCTTAAGATTGTAAAAGACGTGGGACAGTGATTCTCCCTCATTACGTGCTTACCCAAGGCCCAGTTTGGTCTTGCACCACTGGGAACTGCCACAATGCAGAACACTGATTTTGGCTGATGACTTCTTCTGTGGTTGAGACCAACCAACTTTAGAAACCAGTTTCACTGCAATGAAACTTAAGTAGGTTCTACTCTGAAAAAGTTCTGTAAAAACAGTACCCAACTTCCTTCCTTTTGGTATTAGCACCATATCTGCCCATTTTAGTGGCTGAAGTGAGTTTTCACTTTTTTTTCCCCCAAACACGTTAGCCCTGCAGAGACAACACAGTTGACAGAGAAGCTAGATTCTATCCTAGCTTATGCATTATCAACATAATGTTTTATTAAGTTGCAGGTAGTTTTCTTCAGGCATGACTGCAGGTATAATGTGACAACAATATGGCATCACAGATGTAACTGAGGATCTGATTTTGCCTACAGAACGTTTATTACTGGTTAGAATACTTAAGCAGCATTAAAAAAAAGCAACTTAACTCTTCCTCCCAATTGCATCATCAGGCCAGGGAGTTAACATCTCTTTTACCAGTAAACGAAGCACAGTTGCTATGCAAATCAGAGACACAAACCTAGAAACCCAACACTGTCACAAAGGCCAATTTTCAGAACAGATCTGACCTTTAGACCATGTTTAAATGTAGTTGTAAAGCCAGCATAAAAAGAGATTTTTAGACTGCTCCTCCATTATTGACTGACTCTTGAAACAGGATTCAGGCCTGGTGTGACCTAGGAGAGTTCCTACAGTCAGCACATTTCTGTATTTTCAGTGGCTATGTTGTGACCTCTGCTCACAGCAGTCGCCCCGTCTAGGTTGCGTGGACCACCAAAGCTTGCCCCCTCCATGTCCATCTGACCCTGGGTCCTTATCCCCTTTAAGAGACAGCTAGAGGCAAGCCTGCAGGTAGGAAGCCCAGCCCTCAGTTCAGGGCAGGACAGCAGGCAGACAAGCAGTGTAGAGGCCCAGCCCTTGGTTTGGGGCAGGGCAGTAGATAACCAGCTAGCCACCAAAGGGAATGGCTCCAGAGAAGCAAGGAGCTGCCCCTCCAGGGAGGTGGGGCAGGGGGATGCAGACCCTCCCGCTCCACTGCGTCCCAGCCTAGGGCCCTAATGATCGGTCTCATACTGAGCTTGGTAGTGGGGATCCAGGCCGCAAACCACCACCATAGGCTCAGGGGGAGCATCCCCCAGGCCACTTCCTACCTCAACCTCCATTGGCACTGGGTACCGGTCAGCTTGGTCAGAAGGTCCAGGATGGTGGGTCTCTTCCAGGTAGGTAGCCCGCAGCAGGTCTGGCCACTCGGACATCTCATCATTTGGGTAGTCCACCAGGGGCAGGACTGTGGGCTCCAGACAGTCGGAGGCCTCAGCACCGCAGGCGTCAGGCAGGACTCCAGGACCATGCTCATCTGGGACCCCAGGGTAACTGGCCACAGGCAGTCTCTCTGGCCCTGGCCGGGCCTTGGGGGAGGGGGCCCTTTGCAGGCACCAGGGCCCAGTAGATCAGGGAAGTCGGGGTACTAGCCCAACAGCAGGCTGGGCTGCAGCTTCCTAGGCTGGTCTGGGCATCTGGGGGACAGCTCTCGCCAGCTAGGCAGTCGGCAGCAGGTCCCCCAGTCCTGGTGTTCTTGCTCTAGGGCCCACTCACCAGGGTCTCTGAGCAGCCTCCTCTGCCTCTGAGTCAGAGGAGGCCACAGCCCCTCGCTATAGACCAAACTGGCTGTATTGAAAAAAAGGATCAAATCAGCTATGTAATCTGTACTGCAGTTTTCTTTCCAGTAGGACCAGAGATTTCGTCTGCTTTAGCTGCATTGGCACGTGAATGGTATAGCCCATCACGCTTTTGGGGAGAAATGAAGGGACATTATGATTTTGCATCTTCGTTTGAATGGCTGCCCTAACTTCAGGGATATATGGCCTACTACCTGGGATCAGTGAGGTGATTCTCCTATGCTGGGCTGTGCAACTCAATGACCAGAGTCAGTGGGGTTGCCCTCCCCCATGGAGTTTCGCAGCCTAATGATCAGAATCGACGTCTGCCCTCTGTCAGGGTAGTGTGGTCTAATGGCCACCGCCCATAATGCTGCCCTCTTGGACATGGTTGTGACCGAATGGCTGAACTCAGTAGGGGGCTCCCTTTCTGAAAGGCTCTGGCTGCTAGGCCACACAGTCTACAGGACTGCCCTTTCTGTTAGAGCAGTGAGTGGGAATAACTGAAGGTGTAGTACAGGCATAATGCTGGTTACGACTGGATAGTGTAGGCCAATGGAATCAGCTTAAATTGCTATAAATTAATCTGGGACATTTTGATCTTTAACAGATCCAGGATCAGGGGGAAATTACTTTGCACAATGGAGGATAGAGTCTCTAATTTCTAACACCTAACAATAACTGGCAAAGATCCACCATGAATAATGATGGTTCTTACACATACGCTTCACAAATATTAAATTAGCCTCAGATTTGTTCAGAATCATTAGTAAAGCAAAGGACATGGGCTGTAGTTTGAATGCCAAACTGTCATTTGTCCTCACAGAACAGATGACCACTTAGAATAACTCTTGCCTTGCCAAGCACTTCACTGTGGTATCTGGGTCAACACAATCAACAGGCCTGCTTTAAACATACTTCCCAGAGGGGCAGCATATCACGCAACAGGAAATACAATATTATCATTATGTGAAGTGTTTTCTTTCCAGAGGGCACCATCCTTCCCTAATGGTGAGCCATTAATGAAAAGTACTTACAGATGAAGAGGGACAACAACAAGGGGGAAAAGAAGAAAAAAAAAGATCACTTCTGGCCTGCTAAGCATTTCCACCTCAGGGCTTAAATAACCCACCATATTTGTCAGATTTTAGTACACAAAGGGGTAGAGTCATGTTTGGTTTTCACTGCTACAAAATTTGTTTCTTTCTAGTTTCTCTAAAACTATCCCAGCTGATTCACAAAGATCAATATTTTCTTGTTGTATACATCACTCAAACTTCAATGGGGACAGTGTTAGTTTCAGTTCTTTCTTCCATAGAAAAATGTCACTAGAACTTTCAAATCCCATTTTACATGCTGAAACCCGATCTAATGCTTCAGTGACTGCTGCAGAAAACCCTAAGTCATAGGTGTGTAACAGGCACAAAGGAAAAAGTCTAGAAATGCATACAATGTTATTCTATGCAAACAAAGTTCTTGCATCAAGATAGCCTTATATTACAATATTGCATTGATTTAAAACCCTGCCTCCCATCCCTGGATGAGTTTTGTGGTGTAGGTGAATGATCTAGCAGAGGATTTATGAGACATATTGCAACTGGGTGCAATACCCTTAGTGAACATATTTATTAAGAATACTAAAGATTTATGTATCACAGAGACAGAGATTATATGACACCTGGGGGGGGAAGGGGACTGTCACAGCTTTGCCGACGTAAAGAAAAGTAGGAAGTATAGCAGAACAGCAACTCCCTGGCTCCCTCCCCAGCACACATTTCTGTCATCCATCCATCAGAATGTACACAAACTTCAGCAATGTAGCAGTAAATATCTGTGCGCTTCATTTTAAAGTCTCAGAACGCTCCAAATCCTCTGCTGGGATAGGTGCTTTGGGTGCTTGTCCCTCCTTTTTTCAACTTTAAAATTACCTCCTCTCCTAACAATAATTGGAAAAGCAGCACTAGCTTTAGCAGGAGTTTCCCAGTAGAGTTCCAAGCCAGACCCATAATGGAATATTGATTTTACCTGAATTTGTGTTCATTTAACAACAAATAATGGTGGGAAGTTGTGCTATGCAGCGAATTAGTCCTTTTTTAAAACTCTGTTTAAAGATGTGCTATGAACAACAACAACAACCACCAACATTTATTAATGGTGCCTCTACACACAATACAGTAGCACCGTTACCTACAAGACAGCTTTATTGTTAATCTGCATCCTCCTTCATTACCCGAAATATTTACAATTATGTTGTTTCTTTGCTGACTCAACACAACTGGAAATCCTATTTTTTAAAATCCACTATGCCCTTATTTGCATGAAAACATCTACATCACAGTAAGCAATTTAACTAAAATCCTTTCCCTTTCTTATTTTTTCCATTCTAGGTTACAGGTCCTTTCCTTCCAGAAAGCTGGTCCTTATTACCACTCGTTGCTACCAGGAGCCTAAGAATTATTTTTGGAATACCAGGGAAACCATCAAGTAAGCCATGAATCCAAGTACTGTAATAGTCTCTTACATGTGAAACTACTGAAACAAGAGGCTAATATATTTTGTGTGTGTATGAGAGAGAGAATTAGTAATTTCTTCACAGACAGCTTTGATAAGACATGTACTGTTCGCTTTCTCATACAATGCTAAAGATTTGCATATGATTCAGAACTAAGAAAACACAGGAACAGTCTGGCTGTTTAAAGGCACAATAGTAGCCACTTCATAGTTAAGGCTGCACCTGAGTTGTTACTCTACACTCTTCTGAGCTTTCCTCAAAAATGCATGAAGTAACAACCTCAAAATTGGATGGTTAGGCCTAAGGCAGAGAGAGAACTGTATTACAAAACTTTAAAAAAGTTTGTCAGTGTTCTTCATTACAACACCCTAAATACAGGGATTGCCCAAAGTTAAGGAAGTCTTGTAACATTTCATGCTGCTTTGTCAAAAACCCAAATTCCAAAAATCAAAAATGCCCCTCCAGCAAACAGGTAAAGGTCTTAATTTACTGAATGGCCCCAGTGATTTAGTGCCCAGGAACAAAATGTCATTAATGTTTAAAAGTTACACTTTTTTAAATTAAACTAGTAATATTGCTTTGGAGTGCCAGTTCTGTGATGCTTCATAAAGGATGTAATAAAAGCTGGAGACATACAGCTTTAATTTTAAAAAGAAAGTAACAAAACTAGTCATTTTCCTTGCATAAAAAGTGACCTGAAGATATAACTCAAATTCTATCAAGTCATGTCATGGGACAGGAAAGGGGGGAGTAATCTTCCACATGAAGTTCTTGCAGAGGAGCTAGGACTCTCTGATGGGTTCAGCCTATCTAATCTGTTTTTTATGAAGGCAACCCCCACCTTTGCTCTATCAATCACTGACAGTACTGATTGCCCATTTGCAAGTTTTGGAACAATCACCTTGTTTTTCCACCATACCCTCTCTCTTGATGCATGGCTAATCTATAGTAAAAAGTTATCTTTTAATTCTCATCTAAACTGCTGATCTATCTAGTAGGCTTCTGCCACTCTTGATATTTAAGTGCCCTAACAAGAAGGCAAGTCTTTCTGAATAGTTTCACAAATGAGAAAGGGCTGCAGACTGTCTGGATAAGATCGCAGAGAAGCATACTTCTGATGCTTGTTTTCCATAAATTCTTGTGTAACATGGACTCTTAACAACTATGGATTGCAGTTAAAAATGTTCCATCCAAACAATTACTGAAATAACTGGTATTTTACTATTACCACACAAGCAAACTGAAGCATGGAAATGTGACTATTGATATTCCAGTTTGATGCTATATTGTACATGTGCACCGAGACACCAAAATCCTCCTACATGAAAGAGGAAACAACAACTGCAACAATTATAGTTTGAATTCTTAGACCAGACAAACAAAAATCCCACCCTAACTCAAACTCTCTAGCAGTTGGGAAATAGTGAAGAAACCAGTAACATGTTGCACAATAAAGTTGTGGAAAGACTTACATGCTTGGCAATCTACACATCTATCCTTTCCTAGTTATGGTGGAAACAAGACTGGTTTGCTATGACAGTTTCAAAGTATATTTGGGATCACATCAAGTAGTTTACTCAAAATTACTCTAAACGTGACATTGTAAACATAGCTTAGAAGAATTACAACTGTAGAAATCCACACAGAAAAAAAGATGCCAGGTCTACATTCTCAACCTCAAATACTGAAGTCTCTCTCACCCAACATCACAAATAGCACAGGCTCGTCAACCCAAGTTCAGCTTTCAACTCCACTGCCTTCAGAAGATTAGTACAAGTGGAACTTAGTAAACAGCGCTGTTAATATACACTCTGGGTGTGTCTACACGGGCACAAATCTTCGAAATCGCCATGCTAATGGCCATTTCGAAGATTACTAATGAGGCACTGAATTGAATATTCAGCACCTCCTTAGCATTAGGACGCTTCCAGCCGGGGCGCTTCGAAAACACCGCGGCTCGGCGCAGCTACATGGGGGTCCTTTTCGAAAGGACCCTGGCACCTTTCGAAATCCCCTTATCCCATCGGGCTTTTGAAGCACTGCAGCCGGAAGCATCCTAATGCTAATGAGGCGCTGAATATTCAATTCAGCGCCTTGTTAGTAATCTTCGAAATGACCATTAGCATGGCTATTTCGAAGATTTGTGCCCATGTAGACACACCCTCTGAGTACAATCTATTTTAGTCTTAGCTCATTACAACAAATGCTGTTCAAAGGACCACACAAACTTGTCAGTAAAGCAAGCAGAGATCTCCTGAATCTTTCCCATTCCCAAACTCCACCATAGACCCCAGCTTCCGCACAGTAATAAGAGGGAGTGGCTAAGTGAAAACTGATATTGGGACAGTTTAGAAATAAAATGAGAATAAATTTATTATAATTCACTGGACAGGTCACTCTGTGTTCAGAAATTAAACATATAAAAGACTTAACATCCACTTACCCTGCAATCCCCAGTATTCTGTTCCTTTGTGGTCACATTATCTTTTATAATTTTATTACATACCAATAACATGTTTTTACCAGTCAATCTGAGCACCAAAACAGTACCAGAATGTAGAAGAATTTTATCAAACTCATCTTGGACCCCAAAAAGAAAAAAACACCACTCCTGAAACCCAACAGATACTTAGTGGGGCTTCAACTATCAAGATTCTTCACTGCTTAAGTTGACCATCTCAGACTTAAGACAATAAACTAGAACTAAAACTTTAAGCAACATTGTTCTGTGACACGACAATTGAAAGATGCTTTGCAGAGAAGCACGATGTTCTAGACATAGATTTATTCTCCATTAGGCCAAACTATTTCCTCTTTAAAAATATTTGCTTTTTTAATAAAAGCCACACTGAAGTTTTCAATTTTACATCTTTTATTATGTGCCAAAATTCACTAAAGCCAGGTATTTGCTTGTAAGTTACTCAAAAAGTTAACTGTATAGGCAGACTTTGTCAGCAATTTGATTTTGTACTTTTTTCAGTCTGTTCAGTTCAACCAGGCTGCAAAGATAATTAATGTTGTGTATAAGCAATAACTGAAAAGAGCTGCAATGTTCAAGGAGTTTCCAAATATTACAGATTTTAGACCTCATGGGATCAGTAAACATAATACAAAAAATTACAAATAAAAGCAGTCACAATATAAAATAGCAGCTCCATGTAGCTTTTTCAAGTTTTAATTTTATTCAGAAAGTGACATTTAGTTCAGTTTGCCTCATTCTTTGAAGCTTCATCAAAATTTTCAACAAGATCTAGAAAGAAAGAAAAGTACACATTGAAACCAAAGCATCAATACCCTTATCACCTTGTCAAATATATCAAGTCTGAGACAAGATTTTACTTTAAATGCCAACATTGTTTTATTGTGAGATATAGCTCTAGCATTTCTAAAGAAGCCATTTCTGCTGACAATGGCCATGTCTACACTAGCCCCAAACTTCGAAATGGCCACGCAAATGGTCATTTCGAAGTTTACTAATGAAGCGCTGAAATGCATATTCAGCGCTTCATGAGCATGCGGGCGGCCGCGGCACTTCGAAACTGACGCGCCTCACCGCTGCGCGGCTCGTCCCGAGGGGGCTCCTTTTCGAAAGGACCCCGCCTACTTTGAAGTCCCCTTATTCCCAATAAGTTATTCCCAAGTCAGTTATTCCCAATAAGGGGACTTCAAAGTAGGCGGGGTCCTTTCGAAAAGGAGCCCCCTCGGGACGAGCCGCGCAGCGGTGAGGCGCGTCAGTTTCGAAGTGCCGCGGCCGCCCGCATGCTCATGAAGCGCTGAATATGCATTTCAGCGCTTCATTAGTAAACTTCGAAATGACCATTTGCGTGGCCATTTCGAAGTTTGGGGCTAGTGTAGATGTAGCCAATGTCACATAAAGCTCTGGTGTACATGAATCACTGGTGTCTTATGAATCCTATATTCAAGAACAGCCAATGCCACATAATGTAGCCACGTTAACTGTGCCACACAATACTCATGAAGTGGAAAGGGAAGGAGGAGCTTCTTCCGTATCCTTGGAGTAAGGCCAATTCCTTGATGCACAGATACTGACAGCATCTATTAAAAACTTGCAGATACTATTATTTCTACAAAAGCACTAATATGCTAGAGTAAGCCAGAGGCCCATCTGTTCTCATACTCTGACAGCATCCAATTCCAATACTTCAGAAGAAGTTGCAAGCCATTTCATAATTTTCCACCATGAAACGGCTTGTCCAAGGAGAAATTTAAGTTTGGGGATCATTCAGCCACTAGCATTTCCCTCCCAAATTCTTATTGTCAAACTCCTAATCCTTGTTTTTAAATCAATTTCTTGGCCTCAATTCTACATACATTATGTGTGTAGCCTGTGGGATAGTAAGTCCTTTAATAAGTTTCTAAACTATGTTTTCTCTTACCTGGAACTTCATCATCATCCTCCTCTCCAGTAGCAAGAGGTGCTTTTCCATCCACAGCTGTAATTACACATAATTTAATGCCTATTTTAAATGGCAAGTTTAGTTGTTAAAAAATCAGAATTACAAAATTAATTTTTTGGAATAAAACCAAAAAACTTATGCTTTGATATTCATTTGAAATACTTCCCCTTCCGAAAATGGATCTGTGATGCAAGTTAGTCATAATTATGAAGTAAGACTCAGTTAAGAGAGTATATACTCATTTGGCTGCTTCATCATGTCTCCTCAGACAACAATCAGCACATCAAGGAAACAAGAGGACACCTGCTACAACTATTTTACTAGTCAACTTATTGCAGCAATATAAGATGATTTCAAACACTGCAAATTAAGTAGCTTGTGTGAATCATTTTCATCTACAAATGCAAAAGCTGGGCTGCTTTTATCCAGATTAAAACAGTATCTTGATCTACTGATAATTCAGTTGATCTCTATATCTATCCAAGACTCTAAACTACAAAAATGGCTAGCTGTGTTTGCTCACGCAGATCACAAAATGAGTGTCTACCAAGTTTTCCTAAAATCAAATTTCTGAACACCTCAATGAGCCCTCCAATCAATCATTCCTGTGAACAGCCTGGGGAGTGCAATAACTTTGCAAGTCACTGAAATCACTAAATCCTCATGCTGTGAAAAACAAAAGGGTAGGTGGGAAATGAATTCAAGCCCCAGTCTCCCAGCCAAATACAAAGAACATCCTGCACTACAAGCTTTCTGCTATTTAAACCAGAAAGGACGTTGTTTGAGTATTCACAAGATGAGAGACAGGAAACCTATTTGGGCTTGATAATTAAAAAAAAAAAAAAAAATTTTAAAATCAGTATACAAAAAAAAAAAAAAAAAAAAAATCAAACTTTGCAGCTTACATTAGCTGGGCTTATTCACACACCAGGGCTACTTGCATCCTTCCATTCCCAATCACAAACTTTGTGCCACCTTCCTCCCCAACATTTCCCCTTTCCCCCCTTCAAGGACTCTGCAATTCACACTAATCTTTCCACTGCTGGAGCTGCTGTGCCAATTATGCCCACCAACACAACTCCCAAACCAAAGTCCTGCATTCTGGCAGCTCTATGTGCCCCTTTCACATCTCTCCCCATTCTTTCCTCCTGGCATGGGTTCTGTGTGCCCTCCCCTTCCAGGATCCCCCATTCTCCTTCCCAGAGCAGAAGCACTGCGTACACACCTGTTCCTCCCTTCTCCACCTCCACATATTCCAGCATCCCTCATTGTGCGCCCTCGCTCCCACAAACCAGGTGCCCCATTCTTTGCCCCTTAGCTGGGGCTGTGTACATGACTCCATTGTTCTCCTGCTCCCACCATTCTTCTTTCAGTCTGAGAAAAACGTCATTCAGGGTGTAAACAAGTTAGACTCTATTGGGAGGATAAAGGGATGAGGCACCCTTTAGTTGGACAGCATTAATGGGTGCCACCAACCACTCTGATCTATAGCCAACTGCAGAGGTAATCCCATACTGTGGGTATGCTAAAGAGGTTCATGTGTCTCCCATCTCCCCACAGTCAATAAGGTTCTGGCCAAAGATTTCTCCCATCTTCTCTGTTTGGGTGCAGCATTCAAAAGCTAGCACTCCACAGAGATTCCATCGAGTTTAAAGTCTCCACATACTTGGCCAATAAACTGGAGGAAATCAGTTATTTCAGTCAGTTATAAACTGACTAGTGTAAATAAAAAGCATGGGCAATTCACTTCTCAACCATTAGATTTCCAAAGCCAGTAAGCAATACCGGATGGTGGATTTTAAACAACTGTTCAGTTCGAAGTTGAAGACTGCTTTCCTAACACAAAGTAATATTTTAAACTTTTTAATATTTAATCATTTTAAAATGTTGATGTATCCAAAATTAGCACTTGGGTCATACAAAAATCAGTCAGGATTCATGACAATCTCACGGGCTCCTTTGAGGATTTAAGAAGTTTCAAGGAATCTTGCTGGGTCTGTCCCAAGAAAACCAAAAAGGACTCCCTTTCAGATGACATGAGGGAGGGAGGCACATGAACTCCTGTAGAAACAACAAACTGTCCAGCTGCGGATGATGTTCTGTAAGTTCTTTAAGGTCATGGGGAAGCATATAAAATCCTACACACTATCAGAGGGGATCCAGCAACCTCCTTATGAATTAAAAGCAGAAAACAGCAAAACATCCACCATCCTCCCTCATCCATGGGACTACTATGCCTTGCCTACCCAGAAAAAGGAGATAAGAGCAGAGAGGGAGGCGACATCAATACATCTATAACACAATTAATTCACTTGTGACTGGCCTGTGCCAGCTGACCCAGGCTCACAGGGCTTGGACTGTTTCACTGCAGTGCAACCTGAATTCTAGGGCCCTCCTACATCACAGGGTCTCAGAACCTGGGTTCCAGTCAGAGCACCTACCCTGCAACTAAACAGTCTGAACCCCGTATCCCAAGTCAGTTCGCATGGGCCAACCATGTGTTGCAATGTACAAATATCCTTAAACAATTAAGCCATTCACAGTCTGTCCTCAGATATAAAAGCAGCAGGTGGTGCCAGAAGACTGTACAAGCAGCACTTTCTCCCCATAAACAATTTGCCTTACCTTCTGAGAGGTGTGTATGGGAAGAGGGAAAGCTGCAGTCAGGTTCACTATTGCTGGAAACTGGCTATTTTCCTAACTGCTTGCAAGGACCTCATCCACTGATGCAGAGTGGATAAGGTTGGGCAGACAGTTTGCAATTCCTCTCCAAGGTATTTCAGAAGTTTAACCAGGACGACAAGAGCAAGACTAGGAAGCCCCAACTTGCAAGCAGTGGGAGTGATGCCAGTGACAGTAAAACTAGACATTTTCTGCCAATTCCTTCTCCTCCCCATCCCATCCTATAGCAACATCACCTTTCTGGGCTGAGGGGACCCTCCCTAGTCTCTACCCACATCCTCTTTACAATTTAGGTACTCTCAATCCTTATCTGTGTTAATCCAAAACTACAGTGAGATTTATGATGAGAAGAGGGTACTGGACAACACCCATCATTTTTTTTTAGGCATTTGGAGGTAGAAGCCTTGATCATCTCTCTCCACCTCCTATGACAACTCTAGGAATTCCCTGTTTCATTACCCCCTGGTTATGCAAAAGTCCACCCCTGCAGACCTACTTTTAGTAAACCTGAGGAAGGAGCATGACAGAGCTCATTATTGCCACTAAATTCCCTCCTGAAATTCTGTGCAAATGAACACAGCCAGACCAAGGGGGCGGGAAGGACAGACTTTTTTTTAAATGTAAATTGATAGGTTTTACAATTAAAATGAGCTAACCTATTCTAACACAAGCGTGATCAAATTAAACAAGCTGCCTGAATCAATAAAATACCCATTAATTATCCTGCTTGCTAATTTTTGGCATCTAAGAAATGACATGTGGATTAAGGGATACGTTCCAGTTTCTTTTGTTCTGCTATGTATCATGTTGGAAACAATTTTCAGATCCTGTTTGCACATCTAAGTTTCATCTACAAATAGATTTACAAGTGTATGGGTGGAACACTGAATTTTCACTTATAAAGTTCAATGCTGTGACACAGCCCATACAAATCTGCTTAAAAATAGCAGACAGGGGTTACTACTTACGTTGCTTGGGTAGAGCCTCTGCCAATCTCCTCAAGCTAGTCAGACTGTCAGCTCCAAGCTGGTTTAAGATGCTGGGAAGCATTTCTGTCAGCTGCTTTGTCTCAGCATGGCCTGTGATAGTGAAAGTGTTAGCAGCCAGAGATGCCTGAACTTTAGGGTTGTTGAAGTGGATGACTGTTCCCTGGTTGGTAAACATATTTACCTGCAAGAAAAAGTCAATCATAACAAAACAGTCATCAAGTGTTAGATTACAATTTCATTCAATACAAAAGACGGATAAGTAAACCTTGTTCAAAAATCAAGTTTTACTTGCAACATTTATAACAGTTCAAGAATATACTCAGAAGCAGATATAACAACCCTCAAACTATTTTATTTTAGGTTTGCTTTTTATTTTAATAAAGCAGTTACCTCTTCAATACCAGAGATATTGTTGACTCCCAATTTCTTTAGTGAGAACTGAAGTTTCTTGTCATCTGCTGTAGCTGTTCTATGGACAACCTTCTTCTTTCTGCGGGCAGTACCCTTTGTGGAAAGACAATTTATGTTACACACACCTTTATACAACAGCAATTTTCAAATATCACTTGCAGGGGATGACGACAGCGTTAAGGAGGAGGAACTGGTAAATTTGGCATTTATCTTGACAGTTATATCAACATTATGCACTGAAGATTTCAAACATCCCATCTTAGCACACTTTAAAATTTTGTCATACATACTTCATTGTAAGTCTGTCAAATTCTCTTTACAAGAGAACCTTTTCTGGAAAGGAGATTGGAAACCTTTCTAAGTTT
Source organism: Carettochelys insculpta (assembly GCF_033958435.1). Classification (NCBI taxonomy): domain Eukaryota; kingdom Metazoa; phylum Chordata; order Testudines; family Carettochelyidae; genus Carettochelys; species Carettochelys insculpta. The sequence goes on along the minus strand of NC_134141.1, from coordinate 84,285,567 downwards.
CTTAAAACATATCCAAATTCTGATAATTTTAGGATGCAAAAGTAAGGGATATTTACTGTAAGATAAATTTTAAATAAAAGGAGGGTACAAAAATATTTTCTAGTTATCAGATATCAAAGACTATTATTCATCAAAAAGAAATGAGAAAATCCCAAGAACAATGAGACACTACAGCACAACATAGGAATTTCAGTCCAACACAGAGAACTTTGCCCCAATCAGATGATACCTGTATCTGACAGATTCGGATCTGTCTTTTCTTCTTTGGCGAATCATATATTTTGCATGTCAATAACAATATTATATAAATGAATTCAATTTGTACCCATTTACAAAGCAGAAGTCACCAAGAGAGACCTTCTCCCCTTGTTGAAGGCCAACTCTTCACAAACAAAGAGTCAAGATTTGTATTTTGGTATAGTTATTTGTCCTGGTGATAGACTGGATCATGAAGATGACAACAGCAGGGAAAAAGAAGTGGGACCCAGTAGACACTGTGGACCCAGTTGGGCGACACTGGCAAAGTCCAGGATCCGGCACTTCTGTCCCATAGCCACTGGCAGATGCAAGAGAAGACATCAGACCTTGCTGACTTCTTCGTTACAGTTGGCCTGAACATTCACAAGGGAAAAACTAAGATCTTGAATATAACATCAGTAGCACAGGGACACTCATACTTGATGGAAGGGCACTGGATGAAGCTGAGGTCTTCACATATCTGTGCAGCATTACTGATAAAGAGGCAGCATTGAGGCTGATGTGAGAACAAGGACTGGGAAAGCAAGAAAGCTTTTTTCATGAAAAACATCAACAATTCTAAGCAGATCAAAAAGACTAAGATCAGGTTATTCAACTCCAATGTCAAACCAGCAATACTGTATGAGACGGAAACTCAGGGGACCAAAAAGATGACTTTCAAAAAAAATCCAGACATTCATCAATAACTGCCTCCATAAAATCATCCAGATCCACTGGCCATACACCATCAACCACCAAGACCTCTGGCAACTAACTCAACAACTTCCTGGAAAAGAAATCGGGAAGAGAAGATGGCAATGAATTGGACATACCTGGAGAAAAACCACCACCATCACAAGGAAAGCCTTAAGATGGAACCCACAAAGGAAAGGGAAAAGAGGGTGCCCAAGAAACACCTGTCGTAAAGACCATAACGCAGACACTAAAAAGACAGGATACACCTGGTCAGAACTGGAAAAGATCATGCAGGACAGGGGATACTGGCAAATGATTGTAAATGGCCTATGCTCCAAGATGTAGAGTAGAAGAGGCTTACTACAGTGAACTGTTTCATATCCGGCATCCCAGGGACCAGGAGGTTGTCAGATATTCAAATATTCTGGATAATAGGTATACTGAGCAATGCATAACACTAAAGAAAAACAAGATTAGATAGTAAGAAACAAATTTAAGTAGAGCATTTTATTTACCGATACCAGTATTACTGTATACTGTAAACTTACACTGTATTTGTATTTACGTTCACTATCCTGTACTTATGGAAAATGTAACTAAAATTTATTTATGGTTCAAATGCCAGTTATTTGAGAGCTCCAGATGACAGAACACTGGATATGCAAGAGTTTACCGTACTACTACAGTTAACTAGCAAGGGCAAGACTGTTCTCCATATCAGCAGCAGCACCACCATCTTATGGCTTCTATTACAGTCGCAAGGCTTCAGAAGCCACTGAGGTAAACAGTACAATAACTGATGATTCTATTAACTTCATTCCTTTTCCTCCCAGAATCTGCTAGTAGCCCTACTACTCCTGCTTTCGGTCAGCAATCTGTTAGTAGTGATATCAGATCCATTTAGACACATTCTGTCCAACATGCTAGCCACATGTGGCTATTTGGCCAGTTGAGTGTGACTAATACGCTTGAACAATAAATACATTTTCAGAATAATGTGGCTAATGCGCTATAGTGGCTCCTGCTTCAGAACTAGTTGGACACAACAGATGTAGACAATTTGCTCAGAAACTGTACGGATCAGTGAATTGATATAAAGAAACATTTGGGTGGACATTATGGGCTTTAATCCAATCCCAGCTAAACCCCAGCTCCTTTTTAAGTTGCATGTGAAAAAAGGCAGTCCAGTAGCAACAGCAGTAGTCCCATTAATATGGAACTCTACTAGAAAGGAATCTCAGTTTAAAACTCTTTGCCAGCCTGCAATCTGAACCGGGCTCACTCAGCAATTTGAAAGTCCCTGCTACCAGAATAGTGACATTTCACATATGGAGTAATTCAAAAGAAGCTTTTATTATTCCGAAAGGACTACATTATGTTTCAGAACAAAGGGCATTTAAATAGGTTGAGAACGTCACGCCTTGCATGAGCCTGACAAACAAAAAACCCTGTACAGACACCTGCCAATCTACCAAGTCACAATGGGTTAAAATAGGTGGCAAATGCATTTGGATTGATTTAGTTAACCAAAAATAAATGAGAAAAAAAACTATATAGCTGTGATTTAGTTGTTTGCCATCCGACTCTTACTTGATTTCCATTAAGTGAACAGCAGCTGCTTTCATCTTTACAGACTTAAAGCCTGTGAAGATTACAAGTCTCTGACACAAAATCCACCTTGAACACGCTGAGACCTGTACAATCCATAAGGCTCCACCTATATATTAAAGATAAGTGGCTGCTGCAGATTATGTATGAATACTGAGTAATGCCTTCGGCTAACCCTGCCCTAAAAACTGAAGAAAGAAAAAGTGGAAATGCAAGTGTCATTGCTAAATGGGAAGGACTGACTACATCCTAGGCCACCAAAAAAAAACACGCAAGTTGTACTAGTATCATCAAGTAGTATAATAATCCTGAAACTTCACCCAAATGAATTTACAGCTATTTTGCTAAAGCTAGAAATGGACACAGTAGTTTTACAAAACAGCCTTGAAATGTTTGTAGATGAGGCACAGTCTGTTCTTTCCATGATTACCAAAACTAATTTTTCCCCACTGACTAAAACAGTACCTACAAGTTAAGTGAGAGTACAATTTTGCTATGCTGAAATAAAGTATTTTGCACAGTATTAGACACCATCAAATCAAATCTATTTTTAAAACAGCATATTTAGGTACCAAATTTCCCTAGCCAACTTGAGACTTAATTGTAGCATCTCTAACACATTAAACTTCACTGTTTTCAATGATATTAATGAAACAGCAAATATGCCTACAAATGCATACAGTTTTGTCACTTAACACTACAGTGAGCAAACTAATCTGACGCAAGCTGGGTGTGCACATGTACATGACTATAATAAAAGTCTCCATAGCCAGCACTCCCACATCAGGTTTATCTAGACTAAGTACGTGACCAAAGAGACAAGCCTTATTAACATGAGACATCAATTTGTAGCTGGATGCATTTCTGTGCACTCTATATAATGACTGACACTTAAATGCTTTTATGCAGAAAAAATTCTGTTTATTTCATTATAATTTGTATATCCTGTGTGTTGACAATTTACATTTTATTTTGGGGTTCTGCAACAATTTTTAACATCCTTTCTTCAAAACAAAGAAAAAACAATACACAGTTTGCCTTTAAAACACTAATAATCTGTTCCCTCAAGGGTGGATTATCACAGAGCCATCAATAAGTTCCCTCCATCACTTAGGGTTTTTATACTGCATGTATGCAACAACTGCACATATCAGCAAGTGTAATATGCAGTAGATTTTTTTTTGAACCCCCTTAACATGTACTGAAAGGATTTAAAAAAAACCAAACTTACTAGTTCACATACAGATTTAAAGTTACAAACAGATCTGCTTCAAAGACTAATTAAAAGTTTGTTTTCATGGCACAAACATGAATTCAGAAACTGTTTCTGCTGCAAGAACTGATGGCCTCATTAACAGCTAAGCAAAGCACCAGTTCTAGTATTAATGGTATCCATCCTTGCAGGAAAAAAGAACCTTTAATGAAAGCAAAGGGCTGATTATCTTTAAATGTTTTTAAATTATAAATAATGGTGTGTCTACAGATTTGTTCATGAGTTGGACTTTGTTTTAAAAGCATGAAACCAATAGGTGAAGAAGTAGCTTATTCTGTGAGACAAACACAGAAAAACCTAGTCAGTCCAAGTAACAGAGAGAAAGCCATGCTAATCTATATACTATCAAAACAAAAAAGCACTAAAGTAGCACTTTAAAGACTAAACAAAATAATTTATTAGGTGAGCTTTTCTGGGACTGACCCACTTCTTCAGACCATCACCATACCAGAACAGACTCAATATTTAAGGCATAGTTCACCAAATGAAAAAGAAGAAGAAGTGGGTCTGTCCCACAAAATCTCACCTAATAAATTATTCTGTTAGTCTTTAAAGCACTACTTTACTGCTTTCTAGTCAGTCCAAAAACTAGAACATACATGTGGGCAATTAATCTTGTTGTAGCTGTGAAACAGAATGCCATGTTTCTTACCCAACTTTAGTTTCCCTTTACGAAAGCCTCTAAGCCTAAACCAAACGTACATTTTGCTTTTGTAATATCAAAGGTTTTCTAACGGAAGTCATAAACTACACACACGTTTAAAGTCAGCCTTACTTTTACCAGATGTCTCTGAAAATCAATTAGAAAAATTTCTATTCTATTTTTACAATTGACCTAGCATATACACACACACACACACACACACACACACAGAAAACAGGTTGTATTTAAGAGACAAGAGAAAATGGGAAAACATATTACTAATAGAAACAGCGCATTAGTTAAAACAGACCAATGCCGTACCAAAATAAAACAGCAGAGTTAGATTTTAAGGGGTTTGGGTGCTACTTTGTACTCATCCACAAGGAGCAGCTGGGTCTTACCTTCCCACCAATGCGCACTTGAGCCTGGAGTTTGGCTAGTTTTTCTTGGTTCATGATTGTTTCTTTCATCTAAAAGAGAAGAACAGTAACGCCACTCGACACTGCTCCGCTGACTAGGGAACTCAGCTCCGCGACTGGCAGAGTCTACAATGCAGCCCGCCCCCGCTATCTCAGGAACTAGACGAGGCCTCCCTTGCCCCCAACCTATCCTGTCTCTCCCACAGCGCGGACTCCGTACCGGGGTGGCCAGAAAAGCAAGGCCGCTCTGCGGCCCGTCGAAAAGACACGGCACAGAGACCAAACCAGGGAGCGGAGAAGGCTCGAGGCCTATCTTTGGGTTGGGAATATTTACTAGGCACCGAGGGACGCCCGCAGCCCGGCCCCGCCGCAGAAACTTATAGCTCACCAACTACGGGCCCTGCGCGGCCTAACCCTACGGCGTCTTCCCGACCCACCGAGCCGCGGCTCCCAGCCGAGACCCACCCCAAAATCCCCCCCTGCGAGCGGCCACAGGCCCCTTTATACCTTCCCGAGCGGAAGCGACGCTGTCCTGGCAGGGGAAAGGCGGGGAGCCGCGACGGGGAGCGCAGAGCAAAACGCACACACGCGGAGAGACGCAAGATGGCGGCCGGAAGGAAGGAAGGAGCTGAGGGGTGGGGCGACGCGCCAACGACTAACGTCAGACGCGCGCGGTCTTCTACCGGCCTCAGGCCAAGAAAGCGGAGCGTGTTCTCTGTCCTGTGGAGCGTGATGGTGTCTGAGGCGAGCAGATGTAGGGTCCTCCTGTACTGGCCGGCGCCCTGCACCGCGGGAGCGGGGCGTGGATGGCTCTGGCCGGCAGAGACGCGAGGGGAGAGGGCGCGGGACTCGCTGGTTTCTCTCTGACACTCTGGCCGACGTCTGGTGTTGTGCGCTCGTTTCCTGGGGACACGTCTTGGAGCTTTGCCACAGGGCCACTCAAAGTGTGGGCCAGCGCCGGGTGTCCCAAACTGTGTGCTGGACTGAATGGCTCTGACTTCAGGCACCTAGGCTGTGTCTACACTTGCATTCCTCTTTGGAAAGAGGTATGCAAATAAGGTAAATTGAAAATGCAAATGAGGTACAAATTTGCGAACCTGATGCCTCGTTTCCATATTCCTATTTTGAAATAGCTTTTTTTGACAGACGAAAATCAGTGTAGACACTGCTCTTGCAAAAGTAAACCCCATCTGCGAAAGAATCATTCACAAAAAAAAAGGGAAGAGGGATTCTTTTGAAGATGGGGTTTACTTTCGAAAGAGCAGTGTCTACACTGGTTTTCGTCTTTTGAAAGAAGTTATTTTGAAATAATATGCAAATGAGGTGTCAGTTATGCAAATTTGTACCTTATTTGCATGTTATTTACTTTATTTGCATACCTCTGTCAAAAGAGGAATGCAAGTGTAGACACAGTCTTAGTGTCTCACATGCAGTGTCATGGCTCCCCCCTCCCCCCCCCCCCCCGCATGCTTTAGGAAAATTGGCTTAGACACAGCTCACAGATGCTTTCAGTACCTCATGTAACATCAGTTTTAATGTGACAATCTGCTGACTGTGTATATCCCAGATTTGTGCATGTGCCCTTGTGTGTGAGGTTAGAAATGTGAAGTATGGAAATCTATAATTCTTAAGTGTGCTAAAGAGGTCCAACTCCTCTTCTTGGCACTCAACCAGTAGGACATCCTCATGTCACGGTCCTATTTGTGAGTCCATTGATGGCTGATCAGCCTGATTCTGGAGCCGCAGATCTTACCACAAAAGGGACAGGTGCTGGTAGCTGTTGGAGGGGAGCAGGGCTCAATGATCAAGTCAGTGACCTAGGAATAGCCTTGGGTTGATCCTAGAATTATGTGTGGCCAGGCCACTTGATGCTGAAACCCATGTTGGATCTGGTAATTTTCCACTCAAAGTGAGAAAAGTTTGAACTAAGCATGAAGAATTCCGACCTTGGGCAAAAAGGATTTGGGGGAAAATCAAACAATATGGCCAGTTTCTAAACACAAAGGAACCCACACACGCACACCCCTCACTTATGATGCTGCTAAGACTGAACAAGAGGGCAGATCAGCCCCAGGCTAGGAGGCAGCTTAGTTTTGAAAAAGATGTTTAGAACAGCTCTTCAGGTTAAGAATTTGCACGTAATAAATTTCTTGGTAGATTAGAACTAGCTAAGCATTTTTGTTCATTTTAATTTAGTAGCTTACTTTGATCTGACTGCTTTCACTTGCAAGCACTTAAGTCCTACTTTTTATATGAAGCATTTTTGTTCATTCCCAAGCCCAGTATAAATGATTGTTACCGGGGGGGGGAGGATGAGGAGGAGAACAGCCACTGTGTGTATCTCTCATTGACAAGAAGGGTGGACATCCTTAAACACTGTCTATGCACAAAACCTTTACACAGTCTATGTCTAGATTGCTGAGAACGGTCGGTAAAAGATATGTAGATTGTGCAATGTATTTGCATATCTTCTGCCAACAGTTCTGTCGGGAGAAGCTTTTCCATGTGGCCTGTCCACATGGGGGCAAATGTCAGAAAAAAAATACCTTCAGTCAAGACATCTGTTCTTCCTCGTGGAGCAAGGTGAACAGGGATGTCAACAGAACACTCCAGACCAGCAGATCTCTGCCAAGATATCTGCAGTCTGGAAGCGTGCTCTGTTGACAGAAGTTTTGTCGACAGAAGCCTGCAGTCTAGTCATAACCACAGTGTAAGCTGGGTTGGGCCATTTGTCCCTTTTGACTGTTGGTTTCCTGTGTGCTGAGCCTCAGAACTGAGTCCTCCAGGAGCCCAATTGTTTTGGCATCTGTGTTGCTCTGCAGGGGGCAGTTACCCCAACTCTGTGACTTGTTTGCATGATTAGCGCACAAAGGGAGAACCCTAAGGGAACTTCTGTGATTCACTTGTTACACATACTTATTCGGGGGCGGGTAAATGTTTTCAGAATTAGGGCCATAGGTTATATATTCTTCACGGCAGGAACCTAGGCTAAGTCTATACCAGCAATTGCACAACAAAGCTTTTGTTTTTCAGAGGTGTTACAAAAAACAAAAGAAAAAAGTTTTGCTGCGATAAATGCCAGTCTGAACAGCATGTTGAGGGTGTAAGTATTTTGTCAGAAGAAGAGCCAACAAACAGAGGCTACTTTGCTTGACTTTTAGTGACATGGCTATGTCGGCATGGTGGTGTTGCTAAAAGCTGCATAAAGTAGATAAAGCCGCTTATAGCCCAGATCCTGCTAAGAATACTTGGATCAGGTCTACATTATAAACTTACATCGGAATAATGACACTCAGGGGTGTGAAAATTCCATACCCCTGAGCAAGGCAGTTATACAGACCTAACTCCCAGGTGTAGACAGCACTGTCCACAAGAGGGCTTCTTCAATCAACATAGCTATTGCCTCTCATGGAGGTGGATTAATTAGGCTGATGGCAGAAGCTCATTGGTCAGCATAGTAGTATCTTCACTAAAACAGCCTTTTAAGTATAGACCTTCCTTTAGTAATGGGTTTCACTTTGCTCAGTGTGGCTATCTATATCTAGATTGCAGGCTTCTGTTGGGAGCTCTGAGGTCTTCTAACAGAAGTCTGCTGCTCCAGAAGCCCTCTGCCAATATCCTGGTAATCCTCATTCTCTGAGGAAGAAGGTAGGTGTCAGCAGAGGAGGTTTACCCGACATTTGGCTTCATGTAGATGGGCCAACTGTTGGGAAAGCCTCTCCCAACAGACCTATCTGCAGGAGATATGGAAGTGCTTTGGAAATTTGCCTATCTTTTGCCGACAGATTTCTTGAATCGAGACATAGCCTGTGAGGGGGCATGTGGGACAGCTCACATGATTAACTGGGACTAATATTGTTGACTTCTGTGGGATTATTCACCATGCATAAACTAAGTCACATACATAAGCCTTTGCAGAATCTGGGCCTATGTTTTGTAAAATTTAATGTAAAGTTTTTTACACAGTGCACATTAATAATTTACAACATTTAACTTGTTCTGTAGCTTTGATACCTTTTTGGTGACTTTTCTCTAGGAATTTCATGAATAAATCCATTTTTATATTTGTTCTTAGGACATGTTTTAAAAGGACACTATCAACATTTAGTCCAAAAATGTAGAGTTTTGTTTGAATAAGTCTAAAAAAATCTGAATATAAAATTATATAACCAATTTTTAGAGATGAGAATGTCTTTTGTTTTAGATGTAGACATTTCCGTCCAGTACTTCAACAATCAAATTGCTGCTCAGGGCAGGTCTGCCCTTAAAAAGCTGTAGCAGTGCATCTGCAGCACTTAAGCAAAGGAGCGATTATACACTAACACCTCCCTGAGAGGCAGCAGCTGTATCACAGGAGAAGTCCTCACATAGCGTTATCTGCAGTGGGGGTTAGGTCGGCATAACTGCATCACTCAGAGGTTTCACACCTCTGAGCAACATAGTAATACTGCTGTAAGCTTATAGCGTAGGTTGGCCTGACCTTAGTAAACACTGAGCTAATAATGCATGAGAGCTCTGAAGAGAGAACTGACTAGCACCCTGAACTGATACACATGATGAACATAACCCTGTGAGTAACTTTAATCATGTGAATAATCCCACTGAAGTAAATTTAACTATTCAGGGTCCAAGGTCACTTGAAAATTGGCATCAGAAGGATAGAGTTTTCAGATTCTTTAAAAAGGCTTTAAAGGATAGCAATAATTAATGGAATTTTATTGTTGAAGATACAGATTTTTTCTCAGTATACAATGTTGTTTACTTTGACAGTGTCACTTTATTGTGGGAGAGAGGAACATTATTATGAAATCAGGATACCTGGGATCAAAACCAAGCGTGCTATCATTAAGGAGATTTTTATACTTAATGAGAATTTATATTAAATCCCAAAAGAACTCCACCTACTGGTCATACAATTTACTTGTAAATTATACTTACATGAAACTTACATTATTCAAAGCTGAAGATGCAGTATTGGCCTTACAACTGAAAATATCCATAAATTCCCTCTTTTCCCCATGGGGTAGGGCCTAGAAGGGGCATTAATAAGTTCCTGTACTTTGAGTGTCAACAGCCTAATGAAACTCCGCTGCCCCTTCTGCAATCTGGTTCTACTTGTAATAAGAGTAGGTTCTACAGGCTCATTGTGCATAAGAATACTTGCTTGATGAGGGTAACCACATGTGTGCAGGTAGGTGCTGACTCTGGCGGTATGCCAGGGCTGGAGCATGCACAGAAAAAAAAATAGCAGATGCTTAGCACCCATCATCACAGCTGGGCCACTGATCAGCTATTTGATGGTTGCAGGAGGGTGATGAGCAGTGAGTGAGCAGGAGTCTTGGGGAAGGAGCAGAATGGAGGTGGAAAGAGGCAGAGCCAGACTTGGCCCTTGGAGGCTCGGGGGGCAGAATGGGGGCAGGAAGAGGCAGAGTGGACATGTGGCCTCAAGGAGGGGCAGAGTGGGGCAAAACACTTTGGGGAAAAATTAAAGTCAGAGTCTATGTATATTCAAGTACACAAATGTGCACTTTACAACTCTGGTTGTCAAAATTTTTGTATTAGTGACCTCTTTCACACAGCAAGCCTCCCTCCCCCACATATGTTAGAAATGGAAGAGTGATTTAATGGATCTGACAGCTTGCAACACCCATGTAACTACTTTGTGACGCCGCCCCGCGAGGGCTCAGAACCCCCAGTTTGAAAACCCCTGCTTTAGAGAAATTAGTCATACAATTGATGTTTTAACCCTGAATAAGTGATTGTGAGACTGGCCCCCTAGTTTGCTTTTTACTAATGACCAGTTCATGCCCTTTCATGGGCATGTCCTGTGGAGAGCTTAAGAAACTCAGAAAAATCCACGAGTGGAAACTCAGGCTGCATCCACACTATGAGATAAATTAGATTTTTAATAAATTTGATTATTTAACCTTGATATTATGAATTTGAAGTGAGTGTCCACAAAGCTTCTTGAATTCGACCCACCTTTTTTCCATGTCAAATTTCCATGTCCCCATTGCCTTGTGCAAGTTCGACAGTGTGAGCATTGCGTTGTGGGTACCTATCCCACGGTGACTTAGCCCCAGGTTTGTTGTGGGAGTTTCATGTTTGAATCCCAGAATGCAAAGCACTATCCCAGAATTCAGAACACCTGTAACTGCAAAAACAAACTAGAGATCGCACCATTTCCTGCTGCCACATTCCAGCGCATGCATGGATCCCCAAATGCTTCCACTCATAGCACACATCGTTTCAGGAACCACATTGGCTGTTGTGCAATTTTGCCTTCAATTACAAAGCTCAGTGACTGTTCAGTATCATAATGGTGTTGCTGCTGCATCTGCTGCTGCTGCTGCTGATGATAATGACAGTTGTTTGGAAGAGCAAATCTCCCAGCAGCAGTCCAACAACTCAGAGCTGCTGGCTGCCCTGGATGCATTGGTGACAGTGGAGCAGCAGTTTCAGACTCCTGAGACCAGCACACACAGGTGGGACCACATTGTTTTGGAGTCCTGGGGCGAACAGCAGTGGGTGCAAAACTTTTGCATGTGCAAGTCCACCTTTATGGAGCTTTGTGATGTGCTGGCCCCTACCTTGAAGTGCAGCAACACAAGAATGAGGCAGGCTTTAACAGTTCAGAAGTGAGTGGCAATTGCACTGTGGAAGTTGGCAACACCCAACAGTTACTGGTCAGTGGCAAATCAATTTGGGTTGGGCAGCTCTACAGTGGGGTCCATGGTGAGGCAGGTGGCCCATACAACCTGTCGGCATCTCCTCAGGAAGACTGTGACCCTGGGACATGTATAGGCAATAGTGGATGGCTTTGCTGCCCAGGGGTTTCCTAACTGTGGTGGGGCAATAGATGGCATGCACATCCCCATCATGGCCCTGGACCATCTGGCCTCAGAGTATATAAACAGAAAGGGTACTTCTTGATGGTGTTGCAGGGGTTGGTAGATCACAAAGGTAGTTTTAGCAACATCAGCATTGGCTGGTCAGGGAGGGTTCATGATGTGCACATCTTCCAAAATTCTGGCCTATACAGAAAGCTCCTGTATGGGACTTTCTTGCCCAATCGGAAGATCATGATTGGTGATGTGGAGATGCCTATCGATATACTGGGCGACCCTGCTTACCCTCTGCTTCCTTGCCTGATGAAGCCCTACTCAGGAGACCTGGACCTGAGCAAGGAGAACTTTAATCACAGGCTTAGCAGGTGCAGAATGGTGGTGGAGTGCACCTTTGGCCGTTTAAAAGCAAGGTTCAGATGTTTATTGACCCATTCGGACCTTTCTGAAACTAATCTCCCTACTGTTGTTACAGCATGCGCTATTTTGCATAACATATGTGAATTCAGGTGAGAGACTTTCCTGTCCATCTGGAATTCCAAAGCTGCACATCTGCTGCGGAGCAGGGAGTATCAGTGGGCAGTTGTGCCTTCAGCCCTCCACCAACCACCCGTTTTCCTCATCTGTGCGTCTGCTGTAGATGTGGGCATACAGGTGGGCAGCTGTGCCTTCAGCCCTCCCCCAACCCCTGCTAAGATTTCTGTCCCCCAACCACTCCTGCATGCCACAAAATCACACCGAGCTCAAAGGAATGCTTTTATTTTGGGGGCAGGAGAGGTTTAAGTAGCCGGGAAAAGAAGCCTTCACAAGCGTGCTTGAACAGCCTTTTGCAGTGGCCCTTGGGCCTGGAGTGGCAAGCTATCCTTGCCCTCCCTCCCTGTGTACAGGGACCGTGATGATGTGGGGGGTGGGCGACCTCTCCTCAGGGGTCTCCGGGCAGCAGGTATTGCCTCCTGTATTGCTGTGTTCGGAGTTCCTCTGCAGCCACAGCAGGGAGCGCAGGACCTGCATTCCCTCTGTAACTGCTGTTATGAGCTTTGCCGTGGCCTCACTCTGCTTTGAGGCCTGCTGCTGCTGCAAGTCAAGCATTCTGTGCTAAAACTCAACTTGACTCTAAAGCCGCTGAGCTGTACGATGACACCACTCAGCAGTATCCTTTGTCAGCTTGGTGTACTCAACTTTGTTCCTCTCCGGCTATGTTTACACTAAGAGTAATCTCCTAAATAGCCATGCTAATGGCCATTCGAAGATTACTAATGAGGTGTTGAAATGCATATTCAGCACCTTATTAGCATGCTCCCAGCTGCAGCTCTTTGAAATTGCAGAGTTTCGTTCCTGCACGGCTTGTCCAGACAGGGGTCCTTTTTGAAAGGACCCCACCAACTTTGAAATCCCCTTGTTCCTATCTGCTGACCCACTTCTAGCATGCAGCATAAATGCTCACCCAAAAAAAGTTGGTTCATGGCTCTCGGGGACCTCTGTGGAGGGGTCTGGCAGGGAAGGGAAAGCCATCGAGGGGACCAGTTCCAGGTCTATGACAAAGAGCTCCGGGCTGTCTGGAAGAACATCCTCAGTCCCCTGCTCATTGCTCCTTTCCTCTTTTCCATTGTCCTCTTCCTCCAGGCCACCAGGTTCCTCTGGGCTCATCCCAAACTCCATACCAGGTCCTCCTCGGCTGTGTCTACACTAAGACAAACCTTTGACTGGTCAGCTGAGAGGAATAAGGGGATTTTGAAATGTGTGGGGTCCTTTCAAAAAGGACCCTCGTGTAGCCATGCCAAGCCACGCACATTTGAAAGTGATGCTTTCGAAGCACGGTGGCCAGAAGTGTGCTAATGCTAATGAGGCACTAAATATGCAATTCAGCGCCTCATTAGTATTCTTTGATTTGGCCATTAGCATGGCCATTTCGAAGGTTTGTCTTAGTGTAGACACAGCCCAGAAGTGTAAGTTCAGACCAGGCTCCGAGGGGGGGTCGCTCCCATAAGCACGTGCAGCTGTTCATAATAGCGGCATGTACTTAGAGCTGCCCCGATCACTGGTTGGCTTCCCAGATTTTTTAAGAGGCTTTCACCCAGCATTACATTGAGTCCTGGGAGTAACCTCAGGCGGTCATCTAGTGTGACATCTGATCATAAACTGCCATGTTTCTTTTGGCCACCCGAAGTCTCTTTGCCACAGACTGGTCTCCCCAAATCACAAGAAGATTCAGAATCTGCTGGTGGATCCATGCTGGGGCTCTCTTGCAACTCTGAGAAGTACTGGACAGATCACTATCCTGAGTGCTCATGATTACCGCAGATGGCTAATGATGCAATTGCTACCGATGCGGTTCAATGGCTACCGATTGGGTGCAATATGATGGGCAAAGGAATGTTAGCATTATGGGCGCCCTTTACATTTGCAGGGCTGGGCGCTGCTGAATTTCAATTCAAATACTAATGCAATCAAAACTTCATGGGCTTCCTGTGACCTTCTTCCTGCACATCTGGTTGGGGAGCAGTGTACAATGAAGCAGCCATATATGGAGAGTCACCATGTTGCTTTGTGAGATACATATGGGACACTTTTGGAGGTTAATAAATATGAATTAAGGACATGGTGCTTCCACACTAGCCTTTATTCATGATTTTAAATTCAAAATAGATGGCATACCCATCCTGAAATATTGATATTTTGTTATCAGTATTATGGATCAATAAATCGAACTAATAGTATTAACTGTGAACAGAGTGATGTTTTAATAGTGAGCTAACTCCTTCAAATTCAATTTTATCTGATAGTATAGACACAGCCCCAGAGTCCTGCTGGCAGACAGTGAAGTTTGCCCTTCTTTGGAGCAGACAAGAGTCCTTTGTGGTCCTTCAACTCTACACAAGTCCCAAGATCTGCCAGAAAATCCCACAGATTTTGAGGCATCTGTTAGTAGGCTGGGCCCTTCATGCTACTTCAGGAGTTCTTTTGTGCCCTGAATTCATATGACATTTTTAAAAAAAAATATTTAAAATTGGGCAAGTTGGACATGCTTGTTTCAAAAGCTGTAGAGAAAATGTTTATGGGATAAGTTACCTGTCTAGCTTAGGTTATCTAATGCATCCTCACCATAGTATCTAGGCATCAACTCAATTCATTGAATTAGTGGCAGTTTATTCATTGTCCATAGCTGGAGCAAGATCAGGCCATATGAAAAATCCTGTCAACAAAACTTAGCTTTTGTGCATATGGCACTGTGCTTTCCTCCAACAATGTTGTCTTTTTATGTCTTTTCTTTTTCAGCTGCAGAAATTCTAACTGCACCCCGAGTGGGAGAGAGCTCTTTTTCTCTAGCAGCATGACATTAACCAAGGAACATAACTAAAGAGACTTTTGCTACACTAGCAAATGGAGAAGTTTTGTTTGGGGGGGAACCTCACTTCTGTTGTGAAGTTTATCTTTTCTGCTGTGAAACCGCATCCCCACTTCACAGAGTTTTGTATGAAGCCTGATCTACTCAGAACCATTGAGACCCAGCCTTGTGGCACCTGAATACGATACCATTTCTGTCAAGAATGTGTGAGAGAAAACTAGTGAATACAGATATGCTGTGGCTTCATTTACCCCTCACAAGGCATACTCTGACATTGCATAAGTGCCTCCATAACCACATGCTGGCAAAGTTTCAAGCCTCCTTTTTCCTTGGCCTGAATGCAGTGTTATAAGAAAGTTGCTAGAACTGTTTGCTAGGAGATTAGATTACCACAGCATATGCCCAGTTTCCACAATTTGGATGCAGGATTTTTGTGGCTTTCATAGCTAAACATAAAAGTGAGCATATTTTCATATATCTGGCAATGAAGTCAGTCTGAATTTTTTTCTTTTAATTTTAATTGGAGGAAAGGAAGGAAGTGATGTAAAAAGAATCAGTAACATTTGCTTGAGATTTTTTAAGTATGAAGCTAAATGGGAATTTGAGAATTTTTACCTTCTGAAATTAAAAAAAAAATAGCTGCAATCTAGCAGCATTTTAATGCTGAGAAATTATAATGACCTCCCTTTTCTCTTTCCCCATTTTTTCTTTTGAGATCCCTTGGGAACTCTGCCATTTTTTCACTTCTATATTCCCATCAAAGACCCTTTACCAGACCAACCTTTCCATCAGAAGAATCACATAGTCCAGGAGCCCCCCAAACTCTGACCTTTTTCTCTTCTGTAAGAGGTCTGTGTCGTCTTCTCTTTTGTTATCTTTTCTTTGCTCTTCATTGCAGATGTAGCTGTCCTCACTTAGCAGAACAAAGTCTCAGGCCCCTGCTTGGACCATGGCTTTCACTTTGACTAGGTATTCTGTGAGGAGCCAATGCAGTGAGTTAAGCATAAGAGTTATGTGCTCTCAGTTACTGGTATTTCTGAGATGATTGGATGTTTTTTAAATGAAGAGTACTCACGTGCAAATATACCTAGTGTGCATAGGTATATCTTTTTACTATCAGGGTCCACTGATCCCCAGAAAAAAATCAGCCCTGAGCCACATACATCGCCAAGGGGGTGTGAATCTAATTTTATGCTAAGTAGCCTTTGTATGAATACACAGATGAAATTCCCTGCTTTTACAGATTGAGAGAATATGCTTTATTTTGAGAAATAGAGCCCCCTGAATAAATAAATATACGTTTGAGCTTGATTTCTTAAAAATTAAGAATTCCTGCAGATTTTTGCCAATTTTCCCCTAAAATAAGGTGTTTTTAGTACTGATGAGCAAGAGCAAATGCTGATCTCATTCTAAATGTCTGGCTAGGGTGTGTTTACATTCCCTGACCCAAAAATAAGATTGAAGGGGTAGCTAGCTGTGCCTTAAGCTAGAAATCACATGAGGAAGGCTATCCTGTAGATTTTTTAGTTTTCAGCTATTTTATGAGGCTCTCCATCAACATAGATGAAATCACCCACAAAAGCCGAGGTGACTGAGATGCCAGGTCAGATGGAAATTTACTCATCTCCTACAGGAGGCATATCTAACTTTACAGAACTTCTTTTGGCGTTGGAACTTGTTCATCTGCAGCTTGCTGGAGGGCTTTGAACTGTTAGGAAAGAGCACGGGACTCATCTATTGGATCTCACACGTGCCCGAAGGTGGTTTGTATAGGTTTGTCTGTTACATAAATTTAGCATTAGGGTTATATAAGATGAGTTGGGGTGAACAATAATCAGCGGAACTACTTACATAAGTAAACTTAGCAGGATTTGCCCCTATGTATATAATCAAGTGATGGGGCGTCTGAGAAAAGTGAAAAGAAGTAGGCGTATGTGTGTGGATACTTGGAAAAACAAAGAAATCAGCACATTGCTCTAATCACATTGTCCTCCCAGGGGTAAAGGAGCTGCATGCTTTTAGTCCAAACTTCCTTTCCTGCCCAGTTCTGGTATTTGAAACATTCCCGTTTGATCGTTTGAAAACGGCTCTGTTCCTTTTGTAGGCAGAATCTCCTGTTGTGTTTGCCAGCGAGCCCATGACAGAATGCCTGCCGTGGTAATAGCCATGTCCAGGGATATTCCTGCGAATGACTCGGGCAGTTTTACTCTAGTTTGCCCAACCAGAGGGACAACAGGTGACCAGAGCTTGAGTTATTACGGATCGTTATCCCGATTATTTTGCAAATATAGCAATGTGGGATGCTATTGGTGGATGTTGTCAGTTTTATTATGTTCTGCTGTATTTTGCCGCTGTCTTGGGAGTGCCCTGGCCTTGGAAGAAGTGACCTGCATCAATTACAAATGCACGCATCACATTTGCTCTTTTGCTGTTTCCCTAGGGCCTCACACACTTTTCACCCGCTACGATTTTCGAGTTGTTTTGCTGTGGCTCTCCGGGTGAAACCGTGATTTTGCACCTGTTCCATTCTGAGCTCACCCACTTTATGTCTGTAGACTCCCCCTCGTACTTATGCATTGAATCGTGCATTCTTGGTAATCAGTGGCAAAACTCCCGGGGACCTGAAGGCCCTATAGTCCAACCAAATAGGGAGTGGATAGAGTTGAATGATGGAAACAAACGACCACGCCTCACTCGAGGTAGCAATCCCACGGACTATTTCCAGGAATAAGGACTTGCAGATTTAGGGCTGCAATTTTTCTCCTGACACAATCGGAGTTCAAAAGGCCCGTTCCGCCGACCCCCGGGTCGAAGAGCAGCAGATACTGCCAAGCAAAGTATTTCTTTTATTGCAAAAGCTCAGAGATGATTTGTAAAGGAAGCAAGAAATCTGAAAATGCATCGGGACGAACTCTGCTCCCCTTCATCCCCCGGAGACCGCAATCATTGGAGTCAGTGAGGCTCAAAGAACCCAGGGCAGAATTTGGCCCAGTTTTGGGGTGCGAATGGTCGCAGTGGAAATCCTACCCGGGTCCTCGGAAGGTGGGTTTAACATGATTAACATAGCCACAATGCCACGGCTGCGGTTTGTTAGACAGCATCAGGGTCAGCAAATAATAGGCTCTCGCCTCCGAAATGGCCTTTTTTTCATTGCAGAGGATGTTCCGTGTTATCAGCAGTCATGAAAATTCCTGAAGCAGGGCACATAATTGTCCCTTTTTGTCCCTTGAACCTTTCCTGACACCAACTCTTCCCGACTGTGAAACCTGCTCAGAACACGTTTCCTGCTCTGTGTAATGTTTGCCAGGGCTGTCTCCTAGTCACTGTCCTGCAGCGGTTGAACAGCCATATCCAATACATGGCTAGATTTTGCGGTGAATGATAATGGGTGTATCTTTGTTCTGTCGACACCCACTTTTTTTCTTGTCTTGTTTTGTCTTTGACTGTTGCTTTTCCAAAGGTTTGCTTCCATTTTAATACAGTTACACAATAAACAAACGGGAACCCATTTTACAGGAGTATAGCCTAGAAAGCAAGAATGCAATGAGTGAATGTATTTTCTACGGGCAATAATGTGAAAAAATAGGCAAAATTTGGGGAAAATCTGATTAAAAATCGATAGCAGATTATGGCCATATATTGTTTTAGCTGAATTCTCTCATTTTCCACATGAGCTGTCCAGAATGAAGTATACAAATATGTTGCCTCAATGCCATTAATAGGTACGTAATGGTGCGCTATAACTGTCTGTAAGAATTATATTTAATGGGCTGCTCATTACTACTATGTTCGGTTTCGCAAACCTGCTCCGGTGTTGTGAATTTGCACAAAAAGCGTTGCCAATGGAGGACTGAACTGATGGGAGCCCTTCCACCCTTGGAACTGGCACTTGCCAGATGTACGAGAACAGCCACTCAGAGGGCAACCAGAACTAACCCTGAAGAAAAGCTGGGGAGTGTCTGATAGTTGATGGCCATAACAGCCCTACCTATTCTCTCCAGCCGCTTGCCAGTACTTGCCAAACCCTCGAATCATATGAATTCCGCCGTTCTTCCCTTCGGTCTTGGCTTGTTGTCATTCTCACCGAGCTCTCCAATGCAACCTGCCCAGGAGGACAAAGGGCGCTCCCTGGGCCGTGCTTCTGGAAGTAGAACTTCCTACCGCTTTCCAGCTCGACAGCGCCATATGGCCCAAAGAATTCTGCCGAGCTTCCCAGGCAGCAGCTGTCCCCTGGTTCCTATTGCCTTAGCTGGAAGCGATCACCCCGACGCACCGCTCCGCTCCGGGGTTGGGGCTCGGGCTGTGGGACTGAACGAGCTCCGAGAGCAAAGCTGGCTGGCCGGAGCGGAGCGGAGCGGAGCGGAGAGCTGACACGTGCCCCCCGGTAGGTGGCATCCCTTGTCCGCAGAGACTCCCTGCCGAAGGAAGCTCGCTGAAGGGGGATGCGCAGAGAAGCGGCGCGATTCCGAGGAGGAAACTCAATTGTGAGCTGCGGTGTTTTGTCCCAAAAGAGCAAACCAGCAAACGGCTGGGCGGGCTGTGGGCAGGTTAGCAAAGCCCTCCTGCCGGCGGCGGGGTTCTGCCCGCCCGCCCTGCCCTGCCCTTCACTGGACACGGGCAAGAGACGAGCTTTGCTTTCTCCTTCTTTATCTGCTCTCTGATTCCCTGCATGAGCGAACCGCGGGAGAGCTGTCCAGCCACAGCCGACTCCCAAGGTTATCCCTCTGTTGAGCTGGCGCTGTGGGTCCCCTTGCGTCCTGTTCCTGCGTGTTCACCGCAGCACCTGCAAGTCTGCAAGGAAAGAAGTCACATCCTCTTTGGAAGTAAAAGAAGAAATCGCCATCGCTCGGGGGGACGGCAGTAAAAACCTCACCTTAAGTGGCTGTCGTCGGAGCTGACTCGCGGCCGTCCGATCAGCCCCACCACTCTTCCCTCGAGTGACCGATGACTTGTAATATTTGCAAAAGAGGTAGAGAAGATACACGTCTCATCCGGGGCTCAGGCTCCGTGAATATAGGAGTTTCTCCTGGGCTTGTGCATCAGAATCCTGGAAACAGAATGGGGCGATGCGGGTCAATGGTCCAACACTGCTTTGTGCATGGGGTGCCCATAGAAAGGACACACAGATGGGTCCTGCGCGGGTTTGGGCAGATCAGACAAAGGCAGGCGTGCTTATTTTATCTTCTTATTTCTGTGACGCCGGTGCCTGTCCACGAATGTGAAACTCGATTTTTCTCGTTTAGTTTGTATTGGGCAACTCTAAGCATTCTGGAATGTAAGAACAACCCAGGAGAGGTACTGGGAGAGGAGGAGCCACAGAAGGACACTCACCACGATCCAGACCACCTAAAAACCGAGGCCAGGAGGGAAACTTCAGGCTGGCCTTACAGTAACTGGCTTTGGGACCTCTAATCTATCTAAACGTATTTCCCATATGAACGATATTCCATTTACTCTAGTTTTGTACATCTCGAGTTACTGTCTCACCTCCAGGGAGCTACAAAAACTTGTTAGCTAAAACGTAGCTACTGGTCTCGCCACGCTTTTGCCGTGGTAACTTTTTGTGGTAGGCTCTTTTGGCTCCTCGGTGATGAATGCTACGTAAATAGGATTGCAGAAGTAACAAGGATTACACGGTTACAAATCCGTGAACCTCTGTTTGAAACAGTGTTGCCAGCAATTTTTGATGCAGAAAATAGGTTGGAAAGGCACTTGAATACAATGTTCTATTGTATAGTCTTCAGGGCGAGTAGATAACAAAATAAAAAGATACATTTCTAACATGGGCCTAATTTGAAACAGTTTATAACGTAGAGCTAAATCGTCAGACTAGTGTCTCATACGTGTGTTCCAAATGGTTCTCTTTAGCGTGAGAGGACTTCGACAGGGCGTTTGTCGGTGTCTAACGTCAGGAGGATCCATTACCTGTGCGAGTCCCGGAACAGAGAGGAGCACGAGCTTTGGTTAGAAAATAGCTCAGGTGACACTGAAAGTCTCGGAGGGGTGGCCGTGTTAGTCTGGATCTCTAACAGCAACGAAGGGGCCTTGTGGCACCTTATGAACTACCAGTTAGTCTATAAGGAGCCACAGGACCCTCCTCTGCTGTGACACTGAAAAGCTCCTGATTGTGCTAGAAACTAGACCCCGGTGTCTCTCTTACTGCTTCTGCTCCAAGGCGAAGAGGTTCGTACAAGGTTTTGTTCGTCCTCCCACGAGAAGGGGATTGTTCTGCTGTTTCCTGCAGCAGCGAGGGCCGCAGCTCTGCCTTTAAAAGTGTCCTTAACTCAAAGGCGGCGTTAGCGGCGCGTATTCTGATCCGGTTGGCAGTCCGAGGCGCGGGCTGGGGATCCCCCTCTCCAGTGGAGGGGAGACAAGAGCGGCCTCGGAGTGTCTCCCCGCCGAGCCACGTTGCCTGGCGCCTCGGGGCACTGCCCCTCCTGATGGCTCGGAAATATCCCTTCTAGGAAAAGCCCCACCCAGCCCCGCAGATGCGCCTGTCCCACGTTACCCGCAAAGGGCTCCTGGCTCCCCACGGAAACGGCGCCCGCGTTGTATTTCGCAGCAGGCGCGTTCTCCCCTCCCCGCTCCTAGCCCGGAGCTCTCGCCCCGCGATCCGCCGGACTTCGGGCGCGCGTCGGCGACTCAGTCCGGCTCCCACTCGGCGGAAAGCGGCTTTGCCGCCTCTCCTCCCGTGCGCGCAGAGCGCCGGGGAAGAAGAGAAACGGGGTCCGCTGGCGGGCTCGGCCCCCCGGGGAACGGCTTTCCCGGCCGCCGCGGGGATCTTTGCAGGGGACGTCCCCGGGGCTGCGGGCACCCGTTGGACGCGGTTCCCCGGGAAGGGCTGGCGCTACCCGGGCCCTGCCGGCTGCGCCGCGATGCGCCTTACACGGACGAGCCCAGCCGGCAGTGCGGAGCCGCGGCACAAGGAGGGCGGGGCGGGGCTGGGCCGGGCCGGGCGGTGGGAGAGGCGAGTAGGAAGGAGTGACGAGCCCTTTTCCGCCCCTGACCTTTGGCGCTGCGGGCAGTGGAGCTCCCGGGGGCGGGGGCCGAGGCGCCCGGGCTTTGCCGCGCGGGGCTGGGCTGCCTTCTGCCAGCGGCTGCGCTGACGTCGGAGCCATGTGACGGGCCCCCGCCTGCTATAAGGGGAGCGGGAAGGCCGCCCCCTTTGGACTCGGCCCCAGCCTCCGCCGGATCTGCCCCGGGACGCGTCCCTCCGCCCCCCCATACGAGCCGCTCGCCCTCCGCGCCCGGCCCCACTCATGCGCCAGGGCTCCCGGGAGGAGGCAGCGGCACCCGCCCGGCGGCTCGGAGCGGCGCTGCGCGGCAGGGCGGGAGACGCGGCTGCGGGCTGCGCAGCTCGCTC
Source organism: Carettochelys insculpta (assembly GCF_033958435.1). NCBI lineage: Eukaryota > Metazoa > Chordata > Testudines > Carettochelyidae > Carettochelys > Carettochelys insculpta. Next base: position 84,263,137 of record NC_134141.1, on the reverse strand, counting down.
GCCCCTGGGCTGCAGCTCCTGGCTCGGGCCGGGCCGGGCCGGGCGGAGCGGCGGCCGGGAGCCCAGCGGCGTGACTGCGGCGCGCCCGGCCGCCGCGGGCCCCCCGCCCCGCCGCCGCCGCAGCCCATGAGCCGCGCTGCCGAGCCATGACTCTGAGCGCGGGGATGTCCGATGCCTCGGGGCTGGCCGAGGAGACCGACATCGACGTGGTGGGGGAGGACGAGGAGCCCCGGCCGCGCGGCCGCGCCTACGCCCCGGAGGAGGAGGACGAGGAGGAGGAGGAGGAGGAAGACGAGGAGGCGGGGGGGCTCCCCGAGGACCTCTCGCCGCCCCGCTCCCCGGCCAGCGGCGGCGCGGGGAGCTGCCCGCCCGCCCCCCAGCGCCCCTGCAAGGCGGCGGCGGCGGGCGGCGGGGGAGGCGGCGGGGCAGGCGGCGGGGCCGGCAAGCAGAGCCTGGTGAAGCCGCCCTACTCGTACATCGCGCTCATCACCATGGCCATCCTGCAGAGCCCCAAGAAGCGGCTGACGCTGAGCGAGATCTGCGAGTTCATCAGCGGCCGCTTCCCCTACTACCGGGAGAAGTTCCCCGCCTGGCAGAACAGCATCCGCCACAACCTCTCGCTCAACGACTGCTTCGTCAAGATCCCCCGCGAGCCGGGCAACCCGGGCAAGGGCAACTACTGGACGCTGGACCCCGAGTCCGCCGACATGTTCGACAACGGCAGCTTCCTCCGCCGCAGGAAGCGCTTCAAGCGCCAGCCGCTGCCGGCCCCCGAGCTGCTGCTGCGCGGGCTGGACCCCGGCGCCTTCCCGCCGCAGCCGCCGCCGCAGCAGCAGCAGCAGCAGCCGGCGGCGCCCTACGGCTGCGGACCCTACAGCTGCGCCTACGGCCTGCAGCTCCCGCCGTACCACCCCCACGCCGCGCTCTTCGCCTTCCCGCAGCCCCGGCAGCCCCCCGCCGCGCCCGCCGCTCCGCCCGCCGCCTTGCTGCCCGCGGCGGAGCTGGCCCGGACCTTCGGCTACCCGCCGCAGCTCAGCCCGTCCCTCACCCCCCTGCACGCCGCCAAATCCAGCGGCGCGGGCGCGCCTCTGGCCCGCTCCCCCTTCTCCATCGAGAGCATCATCGGCGGCAGCCTCAGCCCTGGCAGCAGCTGCGCCTCCCAGTCGGCGGCGGTTCCAGTCTTAGCCCGCTCTCTGGTTGCTTCTTCCTCCGCCGCCGCGGCCCTGGGGGCCCTGCACCAAGGGACAGCCTTGTCCAGCGTCGAAAACTTCACCGCTAGGATTTCGAACTGTTAGCGCTTGTAAAGCCTTTCGGAAGGTAGGACCCGGGGTATCTCCTTTATTTTTCCCACCTGCACGAAGGCAGACAGACTTTCTCTGTACCGCCCAGGGTTCTCCTGCCACTTTGTCGCTCGGTACCTATATTTATGCAAAGCCAGTTCTATATGCTGCATAGGCAGACACGTTGGTTGTTGGGAAGTTATGTCTTATCCCTTTAAAACATATCTCTAAACCATTGGAGTTCAGAGAGTCTCAGGTCCGGGAATTCAAAACCCATCGTGTACGAGGAAAAGGAAAGGTCGCGAGGGAGGACAATAAAGCAATACTTTTTTTCATATTAGTACACTTGTCTCATGTACTTTTATAAAAGGAAATTAACATGTTTACACGAAAGAAAGTCAAGATTATCGTTTCTTATTTTAACCTGTGTTTTGTATTATAATAGACGTATGGAGTTTTTATTTTGTACTTTATGCGTATTCTTTAAAGGAATGTTGTTAAAATTCCTGGCAAGTATTATTGTACTATGCTAATGTAATTTTTTACATATTTTCAAAAATAAATTTTTTAATTTTAAAAAAAAGGCCCTCCCATATAATTGGCTTTGGACATTCTCCTCCTTAGTACTTTCCCCCAATGGATAGAGTGGGCGTTTTTGATTTGCGGTTAATGGAATAACAGAAGGCAATAGAAGAGTAATCCATGATACTTCACGGTTAATTATGAAAGGATTTGACCGAGTCGAGAATCAGAACATGTCTTGCGCAGTCTAGCCATTGTCAATAATAACGGATAATAAAAAGTAAAAAAAGCAGAGATTATAGGCTAAATAGGTAATAAAAAGTAAGTCAATCTATTCGGTGTGGGAAGATATCCACTTCCTGCTAAGTATAATGCTCAAAACTTAAAACTATTTGTATTTGGTTCAATAAATGGAGATTATTTTAAAGCTTTTTGGATGTGTTTTAAATCATAAGTATACTAGTTTAGTTTTCAAAGGGTATGATGGAAGACAAAAATAAATTCTATACCAACAGCTCTTATGCGGAATTTGCCTTATACTTTTAGCTTGATATGAAAGACATGAGTAGTTTTAGCTACGTGTCAACATGTTTTCCCGTAATACAAAAATATTCATTTAGATATACAATATCTCTAGATATACATCTAAGCCAATATACACATCTAAGTATTATGTATTAAATATGTATGTACTAAATATTCAAGTAATGTAAAGGGAAATATATAAATACACAGTCTCCGTGCAAACAGTTATATTTGATTTCGATAAAAATGGAGGCGCTCCAAGTCTGAATCTGAAGAACACTTTTTTTTAAAAAATGGGCCAATGACAAAATGGAATATTATGATGTGCAAACACATGGCTTCCAAATCCGAGAGTTCGGTTTTAAAGGATCCCCTGTAATGTATTTAGAGCAGACTTTGACAGATTAAGGAACGAAGTATCCTGATTTCCTTTAAAAACTAATAGAAGATTTTTAAGCTATATGGTTATGTGGTTTCACATTTCTTTGTTTTCTTCTGGTTACAGAAGAATGTAGGTCTGCGTGCTAGTGAATAGCTAAGTAATGAGTTTGTATTTTGTTTGTAAGAAAGAGGTGTTAAATTAACTTTTTTAATAAGCGGAGTGACTAAAAGTTCGGCCTCTGTTTAGCTCCATTTGCAACATAAAGAGGAAGGGCCGATGTGGGTTTCCTGAGTTTCTTAGAGGACAAAAGTATGTTCGGTCACATTTAAACTTTCGAACCACAGAATAATATCAAAGACATCATATATTTCTCCTTGTAAGAAGAATGGAAAATATTTTACAGTCATTATTTATTTGCGACTGACATATGATGTTTTCATAAAAGTTCCTGTGGAAGAAATGTGCTTGCGTGTTTCAGAACCATTTAAAGTTAACTATGGCAAGACACATTTGTTGATGGAGTGATCTATTGCACTACGAGAAAGTAGGTGTTAAATCTGGCAAATACTGTGCTAATAGAGTTGAAATGAGCAGACTAGTATCCTTAATATCCTAGTTTAGTTGTGAATTAAACTGTTTATGGCAGCCCTCTAAAAATACAAAGCAACACGTTCAATACTGGGTGACCAGTAGCCTCCCCATGGGAACTGCAAGTTCTCAGCACATTTGGAAATCAGGCTGCTTTTATTTAGGTGCCTGCATATGGATTTAGTAGCCTAACCATAGACAGATAATTTGAACATATTATCCATAGAGGTTAAGATTTAAAATTAATCAGTGAAAGTTTGTAATGGGAGAACTGGTGGATATCTATTAATACTGGATAGAGTTCTCAAATGCAGACTATTATTTAAGTGTCTTCCTCCCCCCCACCCCGTTGTTAGCAAGAACGTGCTTTTATCCTTTATCCGTGCAATAAGGAAAGTAGCTCCAGGTTGTCCACTTCCCACTACTTGTTTCTTTTAGCTCCATAAAACCCCGGCAGAATGGCAGGTTACACGTCCGCAAGGCTGTCTCCAGAAACGCGGGGTGTGTGGGGGGAGGTGTGCCCACCTGTTATTTTCCCTTTTGGCTCCTTTCGTGCTTTAATATCTACCACAGTGAAAGCTCCGGCCACATGCTCCTTGCGTCTGGGCAGAGGCCTCCCTTTGGGAGCGGAAAGACACGGGAGTGACTCGCCGGCAGCAGGAGCAGAAATGACTTTCCATCCCTCAGTCGGGGACCAATGTGGATGTTCAGTCAGACTCCCCCGGCAAGACCTAACTTCCGCAGCTGTGGGTGCTTCTCCCAACAGCCGTGGGCTCTGCAGAGCCCTCAGGGCCCAGCGCCCCCTGTGCCGGCTGCACTGGGCAGCTCGTGTCCAGGCTGCTGTACCAGAGCAGGTGCTGTAACAAAGGCCGCCCGGCCGGCCTGCCCTAAAGCCTTTGATGGGGCTAACAACATCTCTGAGCTCGGGCTCCCCATTCGCATGCAAATGCCGCGCAGGGTCCCCTTTTCTTTGAAGGCAAACAGAGGGACGTTTGTCGTGTTTGCAGGGCTGGAGCCCAGCGGCGCCATTCTTCCGCACCAGGCCGGCCGCTAATAAACAAACTGGTCATGAGACAAACATGCTGGTGTCGCCTCCTCCTCCTCCTGCTCCCGGCCACAAAGTGTGGATTCATTAACCGGCCTCTTTTCCTCCTCGTATCCCCGTAGGGCTGAGAGACGAATCACTGGAGCTGAACCGGGCGGGGATCGCTCCGTATGGGGGCTGATGTTTCAAGCAGCTCCTCCCGCAGGACCACACAAAAAGAAACTTCTTTAGTTTATGGTGCTATTATGCGGCGTTTTAATGGCGGGGTAGATTTAGCCAAGTGTTATCTATTGGGGGTTTAATGCAGCCCTTATGTGTTCCACCGCTCTTCATACCACACACGCTGTCCCTTCCCGAGCACGTGTTTCCTTCCACGTGTTGCTTTGTTTCTAGTGGATAATCTGCGCGTTTTGTTTAGGTATCCCGATTCCTCTCCACTAGATCATATCCCATTTCTCCCAGGCAAGACAACTGCGTCGGGTCCGGCCCCCCCAAAACCAAACTGTCCCCCAGTTTCAAAGCTGAGCAGTTGGCGGATCTGCACATTTCCTGACTCCCCGAGGGTGCTGGGGCGACCAAAGGTGGCTGGAGTTTTGCAGGCAGACAGACAGGCGGACGGGCGGACAGCCAGAAGGGCCGTCTTGGCTCTCTTTCGTGCAGGTTGCCGCCTTTAAAATATTTCCCTGAGGCAGCGTGTGTGCCGGGAGGTTGAAGGTGCGCTTGTTTCTTGCCATCGTGGTACCTGTCCTCCCTCGGAACAGCCCAGTCTGTGTTTTCTGGCTCGCTCCCTGGTTAGCCCCCTCGCTCTTGGGCTCTCTGCTGGGCTGAGGGCTGAGCTTGAGCCAGGAGCTGCCTCGGTTACTGGCCGGGGAAGTTCGATTTGTGGCTGCTGCCGCGGCTGGCTGGGGCCGTTTCTGCGCAGAATTATCACAAGAAGCCGGTGTCAGCATTGTCCTCCCCGCCTGGGCGGGAACACTTCTTTCCAGCTGTTCCCAGCTCTGTGTCGCGCTGCTCCAGAGACGACTGCGCACAAGAAGGAGCTGGCACTTCCTGCTACGGCTACGGCCTGCGGAGCTGCCGGACGGTGCGCGCTCTTGAATGGCTCCGGGCAGGGCCGATGGACAGTGCGCCCCGCGTGCAGTATTGTCCTTCCCTGAGCAGGCTGAGCCTCCCCTCGCGTTGCGTTTTACAGCGCTCTGCTCCTTGCGCTCCCGAGCGGCTGCTCCCTGCACCTCGGGGGGTTTCACACCGTAACCAAAGCCAGTTTTCCAAGTCCCCCCGAGAGCGCTTCTCTCCCGGCCCCGGCCCCGGCCCCGGCCCCGGCCCCGCTTTCAATCTCGCAGACCCCCGCAGACTTTTGCTCCCAAGACGGCGTTGCCTCGGCTGGGAGGCTGTCCAGACCCGCAGCCAGGTAGGGCTGCGCTCGGCACGACGTTCCCTAGCGACGCCAGCTCCTCTTGCCTGGCAAACACGCCGCCTGTTACACCAGAGCTGGGAGCCGCTGCCCTGCCCCGGAACTGCCCGTCGCTCTTTCCCTGCTTTTCTGCTCCCCCAGTGGTGCGCAACTACCACCCGGGCTCAGCGCCACAAACAGCTGCCGCCCCCTATGCCGCCGCCTGACCGTGCCCCGCGTCTCCTTCCGCGCATCTCTCGCTCCCACGGGTGAACTTGCTCCATTTGAGTCCGCGCTGCTATGGTAAAACCGGAGCCACATTCCTGGGGTCCCAGCGATCCCGGGTCAAAACTCTCCACCTCTCCCGCCCATCCCCAGCTGCAGATTACCCGCGGCGCATACTCCGGCCGGGCTTCTCCCGCTGGGACTTTTGGCCAGCTGCGCCAGGCCATGCGAGGGGCTGCGGCGAGCAGGCAAGTCGGCTCTGAGAGCCATGTGGCCAGGTTGCCCGAGGGAGGGAGCGGGACTCTGCTGGCTGAGCAAGCAAAGTGTGCGGGGGCGGGGGCGCTTGTTGCGGCAGCTCTGCGGGTTGTAACACTCATTAGCTGAAAGGGCGAGACGCTCTCAGTGTTGCGTGCCGGGGTCTACAGCCGAGGGAGGATACTCCAGGGATGGCCCGACCGGTTATTACCAGCTACCCCCCACCCCCAACTGTACGTGTCACGCACCTTAAATCCTCTCCCCCCCGCGCGTGAATAGAAAGGCGCGGGGCGCTGTTCAGTGCCGTAGATTTGCTTGGCACTTGGATGACAATTCTGACCTGCTTTTCAGCGCCTGGAGGGCACAGCCGGTCCTCAGCACCTCCGGAAATGAGGCCGCGTGTTTACAAATAGGGAAAGAGTCTAGCTCTCCGCAAAGGCGCCGGTGGAGTATTGCTTGCAGTTCACAGGCCCTTTTCTTCTGGGCTTTGGAACAAGGCATGCCGGTTAAGCCACAGAAGACGGTTTGTGGGTGCCAAGAAAGCAGCGTTAATTATGGACTGGATTACACATAATAATTGTTTTAGATGCAGCCTCTAGACAATTCCAGAAGTGCTATCACAGAAGTGTATTCAGAGGGGAAGTATTTTTATCAGAACAATTAACTTTGTCCTTTCTCCAAATCGGAAAAGACAGGCTGCAGAGATTCCAATTTTTCCTTTCTCTGATGGAGCACAGCAAAGGACAGACCTTTGGGGGACCTTGTGTTCAGATGAGAAACCACATAATTTATATTGGAAGCAAAGATTTCAGTTGCATTAACCCTCTGGATGAAAAACTGGGAAGGAATTGCCCACGATTAAATCAAACGGTATTTTTGCAAATGTACGTGTATGTTTCAGATAATTTTGTTTATCGGGTATTCTGCTGAATGAGATTGGCAAGGAAATGTCCTCTCTTAACAAATAGACTTCCTGAGAGAACAGCGGACACTTCTTTTCCAGTTTGTGTTATGTGCAGGCGTTTCCACTGGTTGATTATATATCTATTACACGCTACAGAGAGATTTTTCAAGAAAGATCCACAGGTCTGACTAACATATTTAGCAGGCACAATGTGAAGCTAATAGTTTTCGCATTCATCAGAATATGACGAAATTGCATCTGTGGAAAGGACAATAAAATAACACGGCATTCAAACCAGACCGATGGCTTGAGCTTGCTCACAAAAGAGAAAAAACTGGAAAAAATCTCCCAAAAGCAGAGCAAGGGAGTCAGGTACACAGTCTGCTTTCACTAGTGTAGTGCTGTTTGGCAACAAGAATTTATTGCCTTCACACCATAATCCACATTGTTAAATCCAGTTTTATTCTTTCCTCTTAACTCCACCGTGCGGCCCGGCTTTGAGGCTCTTAGAAGGTTTCGCGTGAGGTTGCTTTTAATGTAAGGTACCTGGACAAGGTTAGGTCTCCCCCTAACCGTTCTGCTCCATCTCTTCAGTAGTGACTGGTTACCAGAAAACAACACAACACCACAATGTTCCAGAGCTTTGTGGGGGAGGCCAAAGGGCGGCATTTTTCTGCAAATTAACTTCTTTATAGCACACTCGGAAAGAGACTCATCTCAAAATATTGAAGCTGTTTCCTTGATTTAAAAAGGGGCGATAAAAATAGGGCGATAGTCGCAATTCTCCCTGATCCGGACGTATTTTTCAGGGCAACCTTCTGACAGGCCCACAACAAACGAAATAAACTTTCACTTCCCGCTTCATCTGCTTAATTCGACAGCAAAATGTGGTCAACCCGTGCTAAAGGGGCACAAAAATAGAACACCGATAACTGTGTAATGTGCGTGACCCTTCGGAGGTGCAGTTTGCAGGTATGTGGGTTTAAAACGACCACGTCTGAACGGGCGGCCTGGAAGAAATGGCCATTTCAGATAAAATCTAAGCACATTGAATAGCCCCAGTTTCTTCCAGATAGGCAGATACAGTTTGCAGAGCTGTTCTGTCTGTCCCACAAGCCGCGCTAATGAACGTAGACGAAACTGAGAAGGTGCTCTGGGGTGTTTGACGGGTGTTCAGGATACTTCGGCCTTATTTGCTTTCTCTATAAACAAACATCAAAGTACAGGGCGGTGTCTCAGGGAAACTCAGGCGAATGTCACCCGCCCCGTACCTGCACAGAAGTAGCACCTCCGAGGGCCTCAAAGTGTCTGGAGAGCTCAAAGTTTGCTGGCCTTAGGAGTGAGTGGTCTGGAAGGTCTGTTAATTACCACACTGCTGTAATACGAATAAGAGATGACTGTGGTGTCTTCAGATTCTGAATCCCCAGGTCTTTGGAGCACAAAAAGAAAAAAGGACGAAGGGGAGGTTCTCGTGACTGAAATCGCTTACGTTTGGCCTGCATTGGACCTGAGGTCTCCACTGAAATCCGTGCGGGTTATTCTTCCTGCAAGTGGCTGGCAGAAGAGAACTCCTGGGTTCCCAGGTAGGTGCACCCGTGTGTCCGTGCGTGGGGTCTGGCAGGCAGAACCCGCCAACGCTTTCAGGACGAGCGATAAGAAACCCCGTTTGTTCTGAGCGAGAGCTGAAGGATTGCAAGTCTCAGCTCGTGGGTGTGATTCGACAAACGCAGCCGTAGTGCGAACATCCCGCTCATTGGCAGAGGAAGACGCAGAAAGGTTTTTCCCGTTAAAGAGCAGAGTAAGGCCAGGAAGGTAACATAACCACTGACATCCCGCCTGACTACAAGCCTTTTAACGGTGGTACCTTTGGGGTGTTGTTGCAAATAATTCAGCAGTCCCAGAGCCAAGTGTAGGGCCCTTACTGGCCTGCTCTCCCCAGCAGACAGATGTACCGGCCTCCCCCGGCTAGTCCTTGGATTCTGGACTGGACCGAGGAGGCGCTGGCTTTATGGACCGCTTTACAGCCTCGCGTCTGTCTTTTTACTCCTCTCCTTCTCACCGCGGAGAGGGGGAAGAAGACAGGCAGTTTCTCCAGGGGATAGCGTGTGTTGTGCCACATTGGTGTAGACCCTCTTGGGACCCTCGCATGCATGGAGCAGAGGGAGAACAAGGAAGTCTCAGGCTGATTCATGTCCTGAAAAGCTCATGTGAGCCTAACTTCTTCCCCCCGTGAGCTCGCGGCCTTTGATTGGCAAAAGCGGATCCCGCGTGTGGAAACAGTTGACAGGAGCCGAACGGGATTAGCCGCATTCCACACGGGATCATTTTTACTGGCAGCATTTTGAAAGGCTTGAACCCTTCCAGGCCGTAAACAGCGTCCAGCAGAACGATCTAACTAGACTTCTATTGTTTTCCTTTGTCTGCGAAGCGCTTCAGGGCTTTTGCCAGCGGTTTGATGGGGGCTTGACAGGAGTTCGCTCCTGAGCGGAGTATTTCATTTCAAACGGCTGGTAATTTGGTCTGTAGTCTCAATCCGGCGAGGGGAGGAGTGGGGGGTGCGGGGCGTCAGCGCTGCTGAAAGGAAGAGCCGGCGGTTTGCCGGTGATTGGTGCTGACACGGTGCGGGGCGCGGGCACAGCTCCGGGACAGCCTTTGCCACGGGAGGACCTGGTTCTGGCAATGGAAACGGAAATTTGTGGCTTGGTCCGTCCGACAGGCCGGGCAGTGGCTCGCCTCCCTGGCCCCGGCATTGGGACCGCTGCACTGGGCTGTCGCTTCTGCCCTTACGCCCGGCGTTCCCTTACAGTGCGGCTGGAAGGTGGGTGGGCCCGGCGCAGCTCGCGGGAGGGACGGAGGGGAGGGGTCCCCCACCCACTTTCGCAGGCCCTTTGCAGAAGCCGCCCCTCCCCACACCGGCTCCGGTTTGCGGCGGTGCGGGGGCTGCAGCGCTGCGCCCGCGGTCCCTGCCTTTGTTTTGCTGTCCGCTGCGCTCTCGGCTGGCAGTTCGGGGCTCCTGTGACTGGCCCTGGCGCGTTTGCGGCCCGGCGGGCTTCCCCTCTGCTTTTACACCTGCATACGCGACCCCCCCGGGGCTGATTTATAGCCCAATTAAAGGATCGGCGCCCCCCGCCACCCGCGCGGTAACTCCTTCCTCCGCTGGGCAAGAACACGCGCTGCAGCGAGCAGGACCTCGGCCGAGCCTCCTCCTGCATTCGCCCGGCCTCGCGGAGGCTGCGGCTGTGGGAGAGGGTATCTAGCCATCGGCTCTTGCCGAAATGCAGTACGGGCAGCAGGCCTGGGAAAGCCCTGCGGTAGGGCCGGGCGTTGGCCTGTGGCCCTAACACAACCGAAGGAGGAACTGGGAATTAACTCCCACCCTCCAGCTCTGTTACAGCCCTTTGTGCTGGCCCAGAGTTTTGTTTCCACTTGGAAGAAAGTTCCCTGTTGCACAACCACGAGGCGCCTCGGCCCCAGACTACAACTTCTGAATCTTCCTGCCGTGGGCTTAATAAGGGCGGGAAAGTCCCGGCGGGCCCGATCCTGGGGTCCTTGTTGAAACAGCGATGGCAGGATCGGGCCCTGTGTCGCCAAATGCAGCGCCTTGTTTCTGGAGCCAGCACACCCACAGCCGGGCTGTGATTTTAATTCTGGCCTGCGGCGCAGTTCTGAAAGCTTTGCAACGCGGCCGCTTTGCCCCAACTTTCCAGTTCCTTTAGCAAGTATTTGTAATGGTGTAATGTCACCGCTCTGACCGTACCCGGGGAGAGGCCATTGCCTTTGGCACGGGGAGCCTTTATTGACCCACTGCAGCGTTCAGGCCAGTTCTCTGGTGTCTGTCGACGATTCTTGACCTACGGTAAGTTTATCAGAGCGGCTTCTCCTTTCCGGAGCTACTCTACAGCAAAGGGAGGTAGGTGGCGTGTCAGGGGAGATTTTCATGCGGGGGTGAGGGGGCGGGCTGACGGCTTTTGAAGGGAGTCCGCAAGTCGCTGGGCTGCTCTTCACAACAAAAATAATGCTGGAATTTCCTCACGTCTAATGACGGTTACAAGCCTGGGCGGGGCGGGGGGTTAGCTTAGAGGAGACACTTTTACTTGGGGGAAAAGGAAAGGGGCAATTTCTCCTACATATTTTGCCACCCCAGAAAGCTCAGGGTGCTTTTTTTTTTCACCAGCTGTATTATCCAGCCCTGGGCACGCCGTGAATCCCTCCCCACCACCTCAGACTCTACGACCTTCTTTTCACAGAGAATAAACTGCTCCTAAATGCAGCTCGCCAGTACTGAGCCTCTTCCTAACTCAGTTCTGTCTTCCTTGGATCGATCAATCCACCTTTCTAATTAGCCTAATTAGAAGATCTGTGGAGGGTTGCTGGGCCCATGGACTAAAATGCTTGGGGGGAGTGAAAAGACCCGTGAATACTCACCCTGGGAGGCAGCCATTCAGTGGGGCCGTGACAGTTGCTACGTTTATCCCCTGCCATTGAAAAGAGCTCTGCTTACGGCTCGATTAAAATGTTTGGAAACTAATGCCACCCCGGATCCCCTCTAATGAGAGGGCCTGGCTAGATCAGGCAGATCACTCAAAAGATACTCCTTCCCCGCTGTCTTCTGCCTCTCCCCAGCGCCGGGGTCTCCTCTTTCAAAAGGCACCGCAGCCCTAGAGCCCAAGGAGAGAAACGGCCCCAGGCCGGAGCCTGGCTCCTTCCGAATGACGTCACGCCGGGCCCCCCACTTTCCTGCAGGGGCGCCTGGCTTGTCGCCCCTCCTTTGCGGCAGGGCAGGGATGGCTCCGCAGGGCGTCCGCCCCTAGGGGGCGCTGCGGTGGTCGCGGCCGGGCTGAGCTCCGCAGCTCCCTTCCAGCCGCCTACCGGGGAGGTCTGGGCAGAGCAGCGGCCCTCGGTGCTTCCTTCGGGGCTGGCGCAGGGGCAGAGAGAGAGACGCTGCGCCGTGCTCAGGGTCAGCCCCGGCGTTTTTCCCGCTTCCGCTAGCCCTGCCCCGGGTACGTTTATTCCCAAATCCCCGGCCCCACCGGGTGTATCTGCAAGGCACAGTGCGGGGCGTGCAGGCGGTCCCCGGGCCTTACCGCATCAGCAGGAGCAGGTGTGTCGTCGGCGGTTACTCCAGTTTTTTCCAGACCTGGGTGGTTGTGAGACCAAAGCGGAGAGAGAGACTTTAGATGCACCTGATGCAGCTGCACGTGGGAGTAGGTTGGCAGCCTGCAGGAAGAGGGAGCCGGGCTCTCCCGCGGAACGACAGAGGTTTCCGCGGGAGCAGGATTGCCCCTGGTTCTGCTGCAGTATTCTCTCTGAACGCAAAGGAGCCAGATGTGAAAAGCAACATCGTCGGATCCCTGTTCTTAGTCTCGTTAGGTTAGAACACGGAACCCAGCGAAACACGTTATTAACTACGTATCAGCCCGTCCTGTCTGCAAAACTCCCTGCGCCTAAACAGAGCTCAAGATTTACTGGAGGCGAAATGCGATCTCACAGCCTCGCCTCTGAAACCGGCCCCACGGAACCCAAACGGCTTTGTCTGGCGGCTTTCTCCTGCCCGGGACGATGTGATCATATGTAGCAAGTTTTGTATGTAACATTCACCAGCACTAACAACGACAGTGGCTGGGCTAACGGGCTGAGGATTTCAATCGCATGTGGAAACTTTTTTTTTCTGCAAATAAGTGTGGAGTTTTTGAACCCTCGAGAAAGCAGAAATCACTTTCTACCTATGCGCTACCAAAAAAAGGGCGGCTCTCGGTCTGAGAAACGGATGCAGCGTTATAGGGGCTAATAGTTCTACAAGTGGTGAAATAAGTTGCATTTCAGTCAAATTAAAGTTGTAAGTAAATTATCAGGAAAAGCAAGGCCAACGCTGTCTTCTGATGCCGCTCTTCTTCTGTCACAGCATTGCAGCCAAACCCGACGCAGCCCTCAAATACAGGCCTTTCCGGGCAGGTGAGAACTTGGAGAAGCAAAGCAGAACCTGTCAGCTACCTTGCATTTGTACTGTGGTCTCAAAGCTGCACGAATAGGGACTGCTTTACCGAAGGGAACCATCGCCAAGGCTGTCCTGTTGATTGATGAGTGGCATTGTATCTACTCTTTACAAACATTCTGTCCAAGTATTAAACAGTCCCGTTCTTCCTCCCATGGATAAACCGGTGTCAAAACCGGGGGCGGCGTAGGACAGTCATTTTTCTTTGACACCGTTCTGAGACCTGGTTTTGTAATTAAGTCTTCAATTTAAAATACAACTTCCCTCTCCTACACGGTTAGATAAGCTGGAGTAAAAAGATAGTTGCCTTTAGTTTCACTAGCTGCTGTTAGTACATGGTAGGATATGTTCATTGCCTCATGTTTTTACTGGGAGGGATTTTTTTAAAAGATAAATCTGTCCATATAACTACAAGAGAACTGATTTATTAGCCTGAGTGCACATTCACAGCCGGTATGGCATAAATACGTCTTCTTAAGCTTTGTTTTGCCTGGGGTGTGTTAGGCATAATTTTCAGAGTCCTGAGAATCCCTCTCTCGCTTTTAAGCCTCTCTACTGGAAGCTGTGTGTTACTGCCCCTAACCTTCACCCCAGGCAGGATCCCCACAACCATCGCTGGTTATTTTCACCCTAATTCTAGATATGGCTGAAGTCTTCCTCACATGGAACAAGTGAGAAATTTACAAGGCCGCTATGCCCCAAGAAACTCCACTCACACCAGCTAGTGTACTTCAATCCAAGGATTTTGGCCGAGACCTGGTCTTTTCTTCCCGCTGCTCTTGAAGGCCAACAGACACAGATGGTTCTGTCTTAAAAACTGCTGCTGCCCTCGTTCTTCCAAGAACGGAGTTGGGACATTGGCATGATAGAATATAATAAACATTTTAAAACCCCTCCCGCTTCTCTTCATTAACTGTAGCTTGCTGCTGTCTGCTGCGCACAGATGATTTAATTTACTTGATATGACCAAAGCGCGTGAAAAAAAGCTCTCACTTATTACTTGGCAGGAGACAGCAACCAAAAGTTAATCAACAAATTAGGGCTCATTTGAAGAGTTACCTTCCTGTGCGTCTGGCTGGCAGCTGGGACTCCAGTTTATTTGCGAGCAAGCAAGTGGGGAAGTGCCACGGTTTTTGAAGATTGCCCTCCTTTGGGAAATGGAGCTGAATAGCTGATATTTCTCTCAGGCAGCACACTTAACACCTCCCCTCCCTACCCGCCTCCTTCAGTCCTATGGACTTGATTTGTCAGTTTTTATTGCATTTTTTTTTGTCCTCTGTACTTACGTTAGTCTGCGTTAGAAATGAAATTAATCTGAAGAAGTGAGTCTGTCCCATGAAAGCTCATCACTGACTAAATCATTTTGTTAGTCTTCGAAGTGCTACATTTCTGCTGCTTTGTTGTGTTGGATTATAGACTAACACGGCCGCCTCTCTGTTACTCTCTAAACTTTGTCATTGGTCAGAGAGCTGCACTGAAACGATGGCGCTTACTCCCTTTGCCGTCAATCGCAGGACTGGTAATTTCCATCCCCACCGCCTTTTTCCAGCACGTTCAAAACTGACCTACGTGGTCTCTCACTTGATCCCCTCCCCTTGTTAACCTTGCAACACCACTGCATTCCCAGCAAGAGACTGAACCGAGGCGACGACTGAAGCCAGGAGAGCCCCTGACATCGCTAAACTGGGGGAAAAATTTCCAAACATGCATTATTTGGTGGAGTCATACGGATCCTTATTTAAATCTGTGAACTCCCAGGCCCCACATTAAACACTACGGGGGGGGGGGGGGGGAGCGTTCAGGACCAAATCTACTCCCAGTATGGTCAAAGGGGGTTGCTAGAGGAAAGCCAGCAAGAATCCGGAGTTTGATCACAAAGGAGAGGGAAGTAGCGGAAATCCCACTGCAGTCCTGGACGGTCCCACCATGGTCAGAAAGAAGAGACCGGAAACAGTGTAGAACCTGCCCCTTCCCTTCCGCCTGGCAAACCCTCTGCGAGTGGCCCCAGCTCTCTGAGCTCTGCAGCTAGCTGTGCCCACGGTCCCTCTGCAGCACGCGCGGAAGCTGCAGCGGGAGACGGGTTCGGTATTGAGCCCCAGTCGCTGACTGTTATCCTCGTCTCCTTCCGAGAGGCAGCTCACGGGCAAGCGGTGGGTGGGCTGCCACTGGCAAGGCTTGCGAGAGAGTTGTGCTGCCCGCGGGAGGGAAGCCCAGGGGAGTTTTATGAAGGCTGATTCACTCCACAAAGGCCACCTCAGGAAACACAGGGGGTGCACGCCCTGTCTTCTCCAGCCTTTCCCAGCGCCCTGTGGTTTCCAGGAGAACGTTCCCCTTTCTGTGTGGGTTCCATCCCTCAGCCCCCTGCAGGAGTTAATACTGTCAGCATTTAATCTGAACCTGGGGCTGCTCCGGTGCCTGAAGACTTCGGGCTGGGAGGACGTGAAGGACCTGGTCCGCTGATTGCCTTAACCATTATCCCATTACCTCTTTGCTGCAGAGTGATAGCTGCAGGGGAGAAAGTAGGCAAAGTTAACTGGCCGTTAGGGGCCTCTCTTCTACCGGAAGTTAGGCCAAAAGCAACAAGAAGTCCTGTGGCACCTTATAGACTAACATATTTTGGAGCATAAGCTTTCCTGGGCAAAGACACACTTCATCAGATGCATGAGCCACATTTCCTTAAGTAAAATGCAAGCCTCTTTTTAAAAATATATCACGTGATAAGTGGAGACCTGGCCCAGCCACAAAGTTGGGACCTGTAGCTGGTCCTGGACTTCTGCAACAACTCAAGGCAGGTCATCTCTGCGGAGCCAGCTTGGGTCCACAAGAAGATGGGGGTGGGTACAATTAAATGCATTCACGCTCAAGGATTAGTCTGTAGTGAATCAAGAACACAAGGGAAGCTGAAGGTACTGGTGTTTTCTACTGAAAATGTTAATAGAGCATACAATGCGTTAGGCCTGATTTTTCTTTCGCTCCAGTGTTAACACGTAACTCTGTGGTACTGAAGGCGATTCCCTTGGATTCACCCTGGTCTCAGCCAGAGGAGGGTCAGGACAACTGCGGCATGTTCTACGCGACTTCGAAATAGATAGAGCACCGAAGCTAAGAGGGAGCTAATTTTCCATTTATTTCTGAGCTTCCTAAAAATAGTGGAGACCACAGAGGGGGTTTTCATCTTGATAATACTGAGTCTTCTGGGAGGTTAGAGGAGACATTAGTAAGGAGGGAAACAACCACTGTGTGGTTGGTACCTCTCCCTGCTAGTGATCACCACCCAGCGTATAAATTCAGGCAGCCTTTTTCCAGACTGGCCACAGACAAGATATACTTGGGCATGCGAGCCAGTGTTTTCCAATGAATTTTTGTCTTTGGGAGACTTCTGCTCAGGGCTGTTACACGCCAAAGTGTGACCCAGAATATGATACATCTGTCGACGGTTCCTATCCTAAAAGAGCACTTTAGCTGTTTACATCTTATATTTTTGCACGTGAATGTTAAAAATTGAGAGTTAATTTCTGGAAGAGCAGACCAGCACAAGAAGTCAGAAAACCCATCTTTCTGTGATGCAGCGAAGTTCCTATTGATTCACCTGCTTGCCTTATTTACACCTTTGGGCAGACATGCGAAACGTTAGAGGAAGCATAAAAATGAGCGTGTACAGTTCATCACATTCGTAACCATTAAAGCATCAAGTATGTGATAACAAATAACTTTCAGCTGCAAGTGGCTGCTATTCATCTGCTCTCAGTAGACACTGGGGCTGGGCCTACACTAGAGAGTTTTGTCGACAGAAGGGGCAGTCTACACACTTATGAGCAGATAGGAATAAGGGAATTTTGAAGTTGCCGGGGTCCTTTCGAAAGGGACCCCCATCTGGACAAGCCACGTGTTGGTGAGCCGTGGCAATTTCGAAGTGCCATGGCTGCCTGCATGCTAATGAGATGCTGAATATGTATTTCAGTGCTTCATTAGTAATCTTTGAAATGGCCATTTGTGTGGCCATTTCTAAGTTTTGGGCTAGTGTAGACATAGCCTTACACTGCATCTACACTTGCATTCCTCTTTTGAAAGAGGTACGCAAATCAGGGAAGTTGAAAATGCAAACGAGGTACAGATTTGTATATCTGGCATCTCATTTGCATATTATTGTTTCAAAATAGCTTCTTTCGAAAGAAGAAAACCAGTGTAGACACTGCTCTTTCAAAAGTAAAACCCATCTTCAAAAGAATCCTTCTTCCCATAAAAAAGGGAAGGATTCTTTCGAAGATGGGGTTTACTTTCGAAAGAGCAGTGTCTACACTGGTTTTCTTCTTTCAAAACAAGCTGTTTTGAAATAAGAATATGCAAGTGAGATGCCAGATATGCAAACCTGCACCTCATTTGCATTTTATTTACCTCATTTGCATACCTCTTTTGAAAGAGGAATGCAAGTGTACACACAGCCTTCTACATGAGCACAAATCTTTCAAATAGCCATGCTAATGGCCATTTTGAAGATTACTAATGAGGTGCTGAATTGAAAATGGGCTAGATAGCCTTTTCATCTCACTCATTGATGCTGCTGCTTTAAAAATTTCGAAGCAATTAGTAAAATAAACCAAAATAAATAAACAGTGGATATGTGAGTGTGTACATGAATGGTTTCTGGGAGATGAAGTGGTGGTTTTCACTGTCATTTGGGAGCAAATCTCGTTCCCCCTCCTTGTTAAGTTTGTCCTGTTGATTACAGTGGGTTTACTTGAGTGGGGGCAGATAACCAGGATTTGTTAATTTGACTCTTTAGAGTTTAGTATTTAATTCCTTTCCCTGACTTTTCTGCCAAAATTAAACGCCCTTCTACAGCCACTTCTGAAGAGAGCACTTAAGTTTGCCTTGGTATTTGCACCCATATACCTCAGTAACTACATCTCCAACTTAGTCAAATCTCCTGCTTCTTTCTTCTAAATCACTGCAGTGGGGCCTGACTGGGCCATCTGGATCAGGCTGATGAACCCGCAGAGTCAGGGGGCAGCAGGTGGTGAAGGAGGTGTCTTCTTACAGCTCGGAGTTTACTGGAATGTAGAGCTTCAGGAGTTTTCCTAAGGACACTCCCCGCAAATCCATGAGCTTGATGACCTCTACAGCTCCAAAAGCAAGTAGATCAATGGGCTGCGACACGTCCTCCCCAGACCTAGCGTGCTTCCAGCTGAGGACTTGGTAGCCGGTCTCAATCAGCAGGTGGCTGAAGTGTTTGTCCAAGTTTTACGTGGTTTTAGATTGTTTTCCTTGTTACTGGGCAGGTTTCCTTGTTAGCATTGGAAATATTATTTTTAGCCAAACGTTAGACAGAAAGTTGGGGAAATTCCAGTTCTCAACATGAAATTTACAATGCAAAAGGTATAATTTAGCTCAAATCAGTGCGCCCACAGTACTAACCCAGTCCAAGGGGCTGGAGGTTACCAGCCCCCTCTACCGCCTGCCAGACGTGCAATGAGTGCTGTTTGGCCGGATGGCTGCATCTTGTCAACGTGATCAAAAACCCACCCACACGTGTGCATTATCATTGCAGATTAAGAATTACTGATAAGTAACCACTGAGGAACTGCTCATAATTACACTGGTTACACAGCCCAGACTAGAAAAACCTCTACAGCCCCCAGCCAAGCATCCTACTTGTGGACATGCCTTCTCCAACCTTGGCACACCCACCCTGTCCTCTCATTCTATCCCATCCCGGGTTTCCCCAGCTGGCTGGTCAAGGTGATGAGAGAAAATTAATTTCCTGGCTTTTGTGGATTGCATGTACTAAATCCAGTGCTGAACTCAAGCGTCAGATACTGCACATTGGTAGCAATGGGAGTTTGTCTGAGCAAAGACTACAGGATCAAGACAGTAATGTAGATTTCCAGCCATTGAACTGTCATGCTTCCTGTCAAACACTTGCTCCTATATTTCCTTTTTGCCTGGTAATGGAGTTAATTTTGCATAGGAATCTAAAGCAAGAAATGGCCTTCTACGAAAATGGAAGTGGGAGCAGAAGGGAGAATATCTGAAATCATTATTACAACAGTAGCTTACGATTTTGCTACGGATGACCCTCCCGCCCTCCCTGCTCCCAATAGAAAACTCGAAGACAAAATTAAAGACCATTCTGAGTTTTTAAAAATCATCCGCAGACTGTAATTCTGTGGATTCCATTGCAGGTAATGCGAGATTTGGGTGCGCCAGGTCCAGGCCATAGAGTGATTCAGAACAGCTTGAAGAACCAATGGATCTGAGGATTTGGGGATTTCTGGGGCACAGGAAAGACTTTTCCTTCTGATTTTCCATACAAAAGTGGTAGAGGGTGGCAGCCACCACATCGCCTGGAAATCTTCTGGGCAGTGAAAGAACTGTCCGCGTTTTCTCCTTGAGCAAAGCAAAGCACCTCACTTAGGTCACACATACGACCTGAGAAATCAGTCGAATATACACCGAAATGACTTCTGCCTGTTTTCCGGGAGGATTCACAAGTGTTTTTAAATGGTCCAAATTACCAAATTCTCAAGAGAACAGAACTGGGGCCTCGGAAATGGGACTTTCCGTTTCAGTATCACAACCACAAAATGATAGTGGATTGGTAATTAACATGAGACAAAGGCAGGGATTTAGTATAGATTATACCTGTTGCTATTTCTGAAGTATCTAGGAGCTAGAACGCTTCAGTTGCATAGTTATATACTTTCTTTTTACCTGCCTAAGTGGGATTGTGTGTCCTTTGACAAAAGTCCATGAACTTGAAAAGGTCATAATCTTCGGCTCAGTCATTACAGTGCCTTATGGTATGGCTCTATAAAGGAGCATTTCCACATGTTTATGATAAAAAGAGATAGATACATGAAATAAAACACAAATATTTCTCCGCCAGCTATTGAAATGATTAAACTAATGTGCCAAAGGCTGCATCTTCTAATGAGTGCTGTCAGACGTTGTTTGTAAAAGAAAAATACTTTGCTTTTCTTTGGCCAACTCAACTCAGCAGAAGAAAAACCTATTAACGTACATCATCAAGCCTTGTAAGTCAATATTGCCCCCATACAACAGAAGGCAAATAGATTATTTTATTTTACCTTGCAGAAAGCTTTCCTGGAATAAAACTGGATGGACAGGTCTAAATATTGATGGATTTGTTCAAGTGGAACAAAAGTTACAAATCACTAGCTGAAGAAAGTTGGCTTCCAGCCCACATTCTATAGGGGCACGAGGGAAGAGCGTTAACTGGGCTGTTAACATCTACAAAAAGGCCAATATTTGTATATAATTTATTTAGATGAAGTGTGCAGAATGTTTTTATTTGTTCTACATCTCGCTGTCTCACCTCTCTATGAACTCCCCAAACCGAGATCTACTCCAAATACTGCTGCTCCCTCCTTCTGCACACTTCCCTCCAATGTGTTTGCTTTGGCAACTTTCATGTTCTTACAAACAATTCTTCCAACGATATCAATCACTCTTGCACCCAAGGAGAAATACTGTACACTCAGTGCGATGACAAAAAGAAACATGTTTGAAGCAAACCATGTGTTCCAGTGTGCCAGGGATTATGTTATTTGCGCAAGGAGCTTGTTCACAATATTTTAGGCTTCTGTACCTTTTATCGACCGCTTTTGGAGTTTATCGTTTGGGAGATAACACAAATATATGTATGTTTTTCAAGGGGAATAAGTTCTAAATGTGAAAAGTACCAGGTATTGCCTGGGGGGAGTTTCTTGGGGGATAGCATTTCCTTTCCTAGTGCTGTTTTCTCTTCTGAGTCTTACAAAAGTTAGGGCAAATGTTTTTGAATCCTGACAGCCTGTGGGGAAAGATTTGATTTAAAACTCCTTTTCACCTTCAAATCTCGAGTCAGCCTGAGAAGCTAGTGGACTCACTAGGACAAAAACACCCTTTCTGTACACCTATCGCACACGACTTCCGAGGTTCTTCCAACTCTTAGACACTGGTAATAACCCTGGGCCTCCCCTCACTCCTAGGACCTGCAGGTGAAGAAACATGCCTGCATAAGTTTAGGGACAGATCGTCAGCAGCTGATGCAAATTGTCAGACGCCATCAGCTGAGGATCTGCTCAGGAGTAGATGGACCTAGGCCACAGCTTGACTGGTTACTTATGGCTTAAGGAGTGCCGCTGCCTTCCTCAGAAGAGGATTGTCTCTGCTTATGTGGAAGGTGGCAGTGACGGTAGCAAAGACTTTTGTGATGTGCTGGATTTGACCGCGTTTTATGATACACAAAGCTGTCGGTGAATTTTCAAACCAGCTTTGGTGTCACTTAGCAATGCGGAGGGTGCCTGGAGATTCTGTGAGGAAGATAGGAAACAGCTAGGGGTATTCAGGGAAACCCTGCCTCGGGTCATTTCACGCTCTCCTCGGCTTGTGCAGGTGTCAGCAGACACTCCTGATGTTCCAGCCCTCTCCAGCATCTGTTCTCCAAAAGTTCTATGAGTCCCTGGAGAGGCGCGCAGGAGGAAAGTGCAATGCACATATCGGTATCATTTACTGGCCACAGCA